>NC_141359.1:8829053-9446553 GCF_057382095.1 Aulonocara sp. 'chitande type north' Nkhata Bay | reverse complement strand
AGACCTCAACAATATTGACGAAGTAAATGAGACAAAAGGCAGCCAACATCCATGTATCTTTCAGAAAATCTGAATATTTCTGAAGATTACTTAAATAAATTACAGGAAAGCTCCCTAAGTTGAGACAGTGCTGAAAAATAAAGGAGCTCAAACCAGAGTTAGAGTTTTCAAACTCCATTTTTGCCTTACATCCTGTATTTCCATGAATATTTGCACCTGTTTCAATGAATGGCTACACCTATCCTCACATTTTCCTAGTTAAATACGAAGAAATAAGTGGTGCCTAAAGACTTTTACACAGTAATATATATTATCTGTGGGCTGAATTGTGGAGAAGCCTTGTGGACAGCTGCCTACGCTGCATTATTAGAAGCAGACTAGGCAGTCAAAGTAGTCATGATTCTAATAATGATAACTTTAAGCTTGAATACCTAAAGAGAAGAGAGAACTTCACCATAAAAGCAAAAACCATTTCTTGTACAGGGCTGTAAACATGTTTATTTCTTCTCTAAAGTTGGACATTTTAACACAGGGACAGGGAATGATTTCGTTTTGAAGTCAGCCTCAAGCCGCCATTCAAAGAACTGCAGTTATTGGCACTTCCAAGGTGGGTTCTAGAAGGTGGACACAAATAAGTTTAGTAATTTTTGAAGAAAAAGACGCAAAACTGTTCATATGTACAGTCAGGACATTCTGGGGCTGTTGGGAGGCGGTTTTAAGGCTAAACCCTACACTGACTGTGTCATCCAGTGGGCATTTGGAAAAAGAGGAGTTTGGTGACTGCACTGAGGGGATTGTGCAGTCAATGCCCACCATGACTTACCAAATAGGATTGAGCCATCTGAATTTTAACCTCATCCGAGCCTCCGACTCACCCACAGCAGCAGTCGGAGCCATAATTACACTAACCTGTGTCTGTGTGTATGTCTGAAGCTGTTGTCTATCAAATGTACTCCAAACATTCCCAGCCATAGTTTGGAAATTTGTATAACATTTAAGTAAAAAAAGAATCAGTAGACGTCTTTTGTAGGTGTGTGAGTAAAATATTTGTGCTGCCCTTTAACCCACATCCAAGCGTTCGCAGCTAAACTCTTGCCCATCCCTCAGCCAGTCCTGTGCCATGTGTTGAGGCACACAACCTGAGAAATGCAGTTGTCATCCATTCCTTCTCTCTTGTCCTCTTTGCAGCTGTATACTACACACACATACACACACGCACACACACAGAGCAGCAGCTCTTGCCTCCCAGGCGCTGTTGTTTTATCAATAAATGGCGACATTAGTTCATATCATGTGATTCGAAGAGGATTCGTTGCACATTAGAGGCCCTAATCGCCGCCTATAGTCTACCCCCCGGGCCTCGCCTACATGACCCTGCTGAGCACAGCGTTTTCTTTATGCCCCCTGACAGAGCTGGGGATTGAGCCCAAACAAAAAAAAAACACGAGGGTGAAAAAATGTTTTTACACCCACCACGCTCCCTCGCAGGCCTGGCTGTGTGGGCTCACCGAACCCTTTTAGCTTTCGATCAATGGGGCAAGTTACTGGAGTCTGGCCAACTCTGACAGATAGCACAGAAAGAAAAAAGCATGCCTCTTCAAAAATTTTGGTTTTTTGTCACTGTGTTTTGTACCTCCACCCATCCTCACTTCAAAAAAAAAAAAAAGAAGAAGAAAAATGCAAGGTGAAATGAGGGAATGCTTCTTTTATTTTCCCTTAAAGATTAGAGTTTTCTGTGCGGAGGGTGAGAAGGCGAGGCTGTGGGTGGAGGAACAAGAGGAAGAGGTGGGCAGAGGGAAGGCTGCTTTGCGTCATCCACAGCAGATGAACCTCTTGTCGGACGTGGGTTCCTGACATGGAAGCTGTGCCAAAGCAGCAGCTCGTCCCACAGCTAATGATGGGTGTTATAATTTAACAAAAGTCTGGTGATTATGGGTCTGCTGATGAACCAGGAGCCATGGGATACGCAGCAGTCTCTGGGGACGGGTTCACAACGAGAGCGCAGTGCCCCCCATTGGAGTAGAAAACGCATTGCTCTTTTCTACTCAGACTTCAGAGTGCTGCTGATAATTTAGTACACTATGTGGGTGATATTGGAAATTACTGAACTGCACAAAATTAAACTAGTAGTACATTTGGCACTTTTATTATATTCATATGCAATCATTTCCATAAGTATTTGGACAGTTACACAACCACAGTGCATTTTGAACCAATTTATTGATTTAAAATCAAGAATGAAGTGCAGAATTTGAACTTTAATGAAAAAGGGTTCAACCTGATGTTTTTGTACACAGTCCTCCATTTTCAGAGGCTTAAAAGGGATTGGACAGATGACCAATAAACAGTTTAATGGCTGGTTCCCTGATTGTTCCCTGACAAAATAAGTAGATAAAAGATCTGAAGTTGATTCATGTGTTAAACTTGTATTTGATAGCTGTGTTTTGAAATTCTCAATATGACATCCAAAGTGATGTCAGTGCAAGCGAACAAGGCCAAGGTTAGGCTGCAAAAACCTTTAACAGTGGCCAAATTAATAATCGGGTTCATTCTTAAAAAGAAGGAATGCATTGGTCAGCTTAGCGACACCACAGATGACAACTAAAGTTTTCATGGTTAAGAAAATCAGCTTCAAAATATCTAAACTAGTCAAGAAAATTCTCGAGGAGGTCGGCGTGTCGTTGTCACCGTCTAATAACAAGAGACGCCTTCATGAATGGAAATATAGAGCCTTTAGAACAAAGTGCAAACCACTGGTTACACTCCAGAAGTTTTGATCCCTCATAACGAGGGCTGTCTTAATCAGCAGAAAATGCGGTAAAACGTATTAAAACACATTTAACAGTCCAAAAATGTAAACCCTCCTTTACATTTTATAAACTAATCCAGTGAGCACACTGGAATCTTTGGCCGATTCTGGCCCCACAAACCTTATGTTTCACACCTCTGGATTAGACTTTGGAGAAAAGAGCTAAAAAAAAATCTGGATGGGTCTGAAAAAATAGCATGATAAGAAGAGAACAGTATGTAGAAGAAGAGAAACAGGTCATGATCTGAAGCACATGTTATCTATCAAACATGGTGGAGACTATGTTGTGGCATGGATATGTATAGCTACAGCGACCGGAGCTGGGTCACCTCTGTTTATTTGTGATATCACTGCTGATAGAAGTCGCAGGATGTAATCTGAAGTGTACACGACTATATTCTGTGCTCAGCGAGTCACAGTACGCATGGTTAATGATCCAAAGGAAACTGGAAAAGCAACCCAAGAGTTTCTCAAGGTGTATGTTCCTGCATTTTTCTATTAAAATTATTTTATTTTAGATTAATGCATGATCTGTTGGCATATGACTGTTCTATTACATTTTAGTATAGTTTTATATCATATGGACAGTCGCAGTTATATTCTACACTAGTAAAAATAGGCTTAAACATACACCCTGAGTCATAAAATCCTGTCTTATTTTTAATGGGTGGTCTTATTCAAAACAAAGTAAGTAAACAAGGAATAACAAGTTCCCACAGAGACAGACTTTAACATCAAAGTCAGACCTGAGACAGGAGACACTGGGACAGCCTAAATCTCCAGGCAGGTTATCCAGCATGCTTGGTACATCCGACCTTTCAAGTACCCTAAAAAGCTGCGCACAGAGTGCTGGCCAGTTTGTCTTATGACCCTGAGGCTCATCTCCCCGGCCCCTACGCTGACCCCGGGTGCTGACAAGCCACACCTCCTCCTCCTCTGCTGTCTGTCATCTTGCAGATAACTCTCCCTGCCTCAGTGTCATGTCCACCTGGCACCTTGTAAAAATGGGACATGATAGCGAAAAAGGTCAGAACACGGTGAAGAGGCCCCCGTGTAGAGCTGTCTGTTGAGCACAAGCTACGGCTCTAGATAATAGCATTTCTAGGGAGTGTGTGGAGGCAGCGTTACACTTGTTTATGGAGGAAGAGGGTCTCTCGGTCGACATGCAGTGTGTTACATTTTTGTGTGGCTCCTCCACAAAAATGTCCAAGTGCTTTCATTTCTTAGGCCTTAATAGCTCATTAGGATTTGTAATGCAGGTCAGTAATTGTTTGGCTGACATTTCCAGAGCACAACTCTCTAAACTGTGGGTAAAAATCTAACTATGGTTTGTAGGTGACTGATGATTATACAAAGATATCAAACCTGAGAATGTTCGAAGCAACATACAGGCAGGCTAAAGTTATTTGGAAACAAATGCTGTGGATATATTCTGCTCTTTAACCACAAACCAAAGGTATGTTGGTAATATTTGGTTTGAGTGCCGGCTAGCGGCACAGGAGAAAGTGAGAATGAATTAATAATAATAATAATGGATTGGATTTATATAGTGCTTTTCAAGGCACCCAAAGCGCTTTACAATGCCACTATTCATTCACTCTCACATTCACACACTGGTTGTAGCCACAGCTGCCCTGGGGCAGACTGACAGAAGCGAGGCTGCCATATCGTGCCATCGGCCCCTCTGGCCAACACCAGTAGGCGGTAGGGTAAAGTGTCTTGCCCAAGGACACAACGACCAGGACAGAAAGCCCGGGGATCGAACCGGCGACCTTGCGGTTACAGATACGCTTCCCAACCCCCTGAATATCAAGATTTTCTGTATGGAAAAGTCATCCAGCTGCGGAAGAAACTGAAAAGAGACGGATTTTTAGGAGAACGAACCAAATCAGAAGACCTCTCAACAACTGTTGGAGTAGCTCTCAGATTAGCTCTGTCGAAACTGTTAAAGAAGTCTTAAAAGTAAAAATGTCTAACTTTTTCAAACTGGAAACAGTAGTTCCTTTCAACAGACTTCAGGTTTAGGTGACCATGATAGATATTTAAAGGATTATGTTACGAAAGAGTAACATCCTGCATACAAGATTCAAGATACCCACATATTTGTGACCCTGTAGTGTGTATAGTCAAAAGGTTTGTCTGATTTTCACTCCCCTTTGCTCACTACTTGCTTCTATTTTGCAGATTTCGCAGGTAACCCTGATTCTTTAATAGGTCAGTTCATCAAGTTAAAATATAATATGATATACACTTCTCAAAGACATTAAAGGATAACTTTAATCACACATCAGATCTATTTTCTCCTGCTTATCTAGATTTGGACTGTGGGGACAGCAGCAGATACATCCTGGCTCTGCCGGAGGTTTCTTCCTGTTAAAAGGGAGTTTTTCCTTCCCACTGTCGCCAAAGTGCTTGCTCATAGGGGGTCATATGATTGTTGGGTTTTTCTCTGTATGTATTATTGTACGAGCTACTGTACAATATAAAGCGCCTTGAGGCGACTGCTGTTGTGATTTGGCGCTATATAAATAAAATTGAATTGAAAAACCTTATCTAGGATGTTTCCACGAGGCATCGTTGGTCAGATCCCTGAACCATCTCAACTGGCTCCTTTCAATGTGGAAGAGCAGTGGCTCTGCTCTGAGCCCCTCCTGAATGACTGAACTCATCTTATCTCTAAGGGAGAGGCCAGCCCAGCCCAGGAAACTTCCTTCAGAGGAAAGTCATTTCCGCTGCTTGCATACTCAGTCTCATTCTTTTTCAGTGACTACCCAAACCTTGTGGAGATAAGTAAAGGTAGATTGACTGGTAAAAGTCCACAGCTTTTCTTTTACACTCAGTTCTTTCTTTACCACAACAGGGTAACTGCAGATGCTGCACTAATCTGTAAATCTCCTGCCCTCTTTTCTCAGTAGTGAACAAGACCCCGAGATACTTAAAATACTTCACTTTGGGCAACAACTTACCCTAAATGAGCACTCCACCCTTTTCCGGCTGAGGACCATGGCTTCAGACTGGTACGGATTTTTATCTCAGCTGCAAACTGCCCTAAAGCCTGTTGGAAGTCAACTGCCTGAGGAGGCCAGAAGAACCACATCGTCTGTGAAGAGCAGAGATGGGATTCTGAGGTCAGCAAACTGGAAATCCTCTGCCACTTGGCTTCGTCTAGACATTTTACCCATTAAAGTTATCAACAGAATCAGTGTTGACCAAAGCACTTTTTCCTTGACCTTACCTGTCAGCTGCCTCTAGAGTCCCACAAGCTAACTATGCCTAATAGGACTCCATGAGCTTCACAGCCCCCTCCCCCTCTGGTGTCCATGATCTGGTTTGGGGTTAGCACCGCGACAGGCACCAAGCGCCTTGAAGCCACAGCTCCAGACTTTGTGGTATACTGCAAAGTGTATTAAATTAAACACTTGACCTTTCTAGTTTAGAATAAAGATGCTAGTTATTTATACTTAGAAAAGAACAAATGTTTTACTCACCTCTAGTAAAAGGACTTTGCATAACAATTTTAAATACAGTTTATAAAAACAGTATAATAAGCTTTCTACATTTAGCATCTGTGTGTATAAATCCAAACACAATCAAGAAGCTGGTTAGAAAATGACTTCTTTATTTAACATGACCGTATCAGCATATCAGCCCACACACATAGCATCAGACTCAAGTCACAGTCACTCACTTTCAGTATATACAGATAGGCACATTCACATTAGGCATTAAAGCCAGCCACAGCATCTTCTGTAGGTCCAAACCTGTGGCATATTTGGCTGCTGCCTATGAGTCAGCCATCTTAATTGGGGTCCTCTGATCCAAGGTCTGTTTCAAACTTTCACAGACGAAATTAATGTTCTAAGCACACTGATCTGGAGTCAGAAATTGTGACCAGTGTTCTCCATCCAAATACAAACGGTTCTTCCTGAAATGTCATGCTGCAGTTTCAGCCCAATAAATGCAAACAGTTGTACAAATGAACAGGAACACCTACTCTTTTGGGAAAATAAAACTCTGGAAGTGTATTCCCTGACTTTGTTCACCAGTTAAATCCTCTTCAGTCAGGTGGGTGTGATGTGGATTGTGCACGAGGACAAGTTTTAGGTTAGCGATATATTTGAGATGTTGATTGCATTCATGGAAACGTCAAACTCAGCATTAAAAGGACATTCCTTATATTTTGAGGAATGGCTGTGGAAGCTTTTACACGATCTCATTTTCAACTCCAAATCTTATATTACCTGGAATTTTAAATGTAATTTTTACTTGATGAAATTTAATCAAACTTTAAATCGTAAAAAGGGAGAACAAGTTTAAAAAAAAAAAAGAAAAAAAAAAAATAGTGTAACTTAAAAAACAAGTTCAGTTCACCAAAGAAAAAAATTAACCAATTACATGTCATGAAGCAAGCTTTTGCATTGCAGTGTTACCGCTCTACAAAAGCAAAGAACAGGACACTTAACACATGCTCAGTACTTAAACTAAGTTAAATTGAAAGTAAACTACAAATACAAACACAGGGGCAAACAGTGGGTTGCTAAACTTTGTATAATCCACGGCCTTCATCATTCACCAGAATTCTTTTAACGGGCGAGAAGGAGCAGGGAGGGTGCAGGTCTGCAGCAAATTTTCAATGAACGGCAAGAGGAGGAAATGATCCCCACTTAAAAACAAGAAAATCAAACCCATGTGTAAAGAGGATACAGTCAAACTAATAAAATGAGAAATAAATAATCAGCTGTATTTAAAAAAAACAAAAAACAGAACAAGGCTTCTCAGGAGGCGGGTTTTCAAATTCGTTTTCTTTATCCCAAACTACAGTGTTCCTCTGTGTCGTCTCCATCTCAAACAAGCGCCTCGCCTTTGAGATATTTACACGTCAAAGCAACCCAATTTGGGCTTAGTAAGCATGTAATGCTACATTGCATGAATGGAGGTTTCCCTAATGTCCAATAAAGAAACGCAGCATGTTGGCAGGGAGCCTTTCCACCGCACCGCAGTGAGTCAGACCCTTTCCTGTCCTGGGATCAGTCCTGACTCCTTTCCCTTGTGAGCTGAAGTCCCCCTGTGGTGCAGCGGTTTTAGCCTGAGAGCAGTACTGACAAAGGAAGAGCAGCGTGTGGGTTCATGGGAGAATGAAAGCGGCCCATAATGAACATGTGGGATACAACAGGTCGCAGTTAATGGGACAAAAAGGGTGCTGATCTTGTGCTGCATTCTCACATGTACTGGAAATTCTAAAATTCCACTTTAATGCAGGGAAAATTTCTCACACCTAAAGTTTGACTTTGACATCATTGGTGGCACACATTTACAATACCGACAAAAACAAATAAAATAAAAAAACACACTCAAACACATCTGCCCTGTCAAAGGTTAAGTCTGACCAGAGGTGGAAAGCAGGAAAGTGATTCTTGTGTGATGCCAACTTAAATACAAGAAAGGAAACTGACACAGAAGTGCAGTCAGACACTAATTAGTCAATGTTCATTTTCAGAATGAATCGAGAGACATTTGCTCCAACTTCCAATTTTTACCCGGTGTTTGTGTTTTGCACAAAATCTCAAGGTTGTTGGCGATTCTGTGTCTTCTTGTTTTACAACTTGTGTGTGTAAACAGCTCGAGCAGCAGTGGGGATAAACGTCAGCGCTCTCCACCCAACTGCTGCCATTAGCGATGTGACTGAATGAGTGAAAATGTCACAAGGCTAAAAGCAGTCTGACTGCACTTTAACACCAAATTTCTACTTAAGCATGAATCTCAGGTCTAAACCAAATGTTACTTGAACACAAAAATGACAGCCTTACGTTCACTGAAAAGATGTCTGCGGTCAAAGCTGCGATCTTTCTGTCAGACATGGACATGCTAAACTGGAACCAGGAGTGTTTATTGTTTGTTTGTTTTAAAGCTGAACTGCCAATTGCTTCAACGATGGGATTCTGAACAGCACAGCTGGGGAGCACTTCTTCCTGCTGTCTTCCCATTCTGGGTGGTAATTTTGGTTTCAACTGTGTCCCTTTGCCTCTGTGATGCTTGGTACTGCCCTGTGGTCTCCCAGTGGCTGCTATAACTTCTTAAAAAGTGGGATTCTGTCGAATCTTTAATGTTTTTACGCTGCTTGAGCATAATGGACACACTCAGACTCCATGGAAATGCACAACAGAAAATTCTGTCATGAAAATATAACTGTCAATACACGTTTTCTACCTGATTTAATTGTGACAGTAAGCTCTTCATCCCCTCTCATCCTCATATTTATCGGAGTTCATCTCTATGCCTGTCCTCCTCAAGCTTCTTCTCTGAGGCAGAAGTAAAAGTTTGGGCTGCTTGTTGACCACTACTTTTAATCAGCCTCTGCTTTTTCTGTTGTAAATGTTCCTCACCTGGAGGAAACAGCAAGTCAGTGAAGAGGGAAACGAGGACTACAAGATAAGACAGGTGAAGAGGACATTCTACTATATACCCTACGTGTCCCCCTCCTCTCCTGTCTTTGCAGACTCTACGAACAGAAGTCCAAGCAACTGCTACTCCCCTCCAACTGTTTCACCCCCACCCTCTTCCTCCGTGTTTTCTTCCGTGTTTTCCTCCAGAAGTTGTTTGTCTGAGTAAATGTCCCTGACGAGGAGGATTCTGATGAGGAGGCTCTCCAGGATTCGTCGGTCCAGCGGTGTGGAGCTGAACCACAGCGGGTCATCTGGGCTGCAGTCCGGATCCGGCTGAACATAAAACACATCTAGGCTTTTCTGCAACGGGAGAGGACTGCAGGGAGGTAGGTAAGGAGGAGGGGGAAAAAAAAAAAAAAAAAGGCAAGCGGAAGGAACAAAAAAAGAAAAGTATTAGAAACAAGCAAAAAGGAGGTATTGTAGAAAAAGGGAGAAAAGTGCAGGGAAAAGAGCACAGGGGAGGGAGAAAATGAATGCATGTATTGGTTTCAGTTTCCTCTTGAACAGTTAGGAGAAAATTTTGATGACATTAATTTATAGCAAGTCCTCATCTTTAAAGAGTCAGCACTGAAGTTCAGGATGTGAACAGCAATGAGTTCTAATCACAGGACTCAAGCCTTTACTTTACAGCCACTCTTAAGATTTATTCCAGTAAAAACACTGAACCCACCACTTGGATCTGTAGAGTTCATAGAGGTGACACTCGTGCTTCTTAGCCGGGCAGCGTTGGGCGGAGCCGCCAGAGTTGCTGTCGTGTTCCTCCTGCTCGTCGTCCTCGACCTTTCGTTTTCTCTTCCTCGACTCTGTTTGCACTGATCGTCCAACAGACAGAAAGGAAATTTTTGTAAAATTTTCCTCAAGGTTCTGCGTCTAAAACTAACATATGCAGAAACCACTAACACTTGTTTTGAACTGTAGATGATGGAAAATCAAGTTGAAAGACACAAACAGAGGTCCACGGGCATTTATGGTTTTGAATTGTTTGGCTCTGAATGTTAACAAACTGGATATGAAATCAGAAATGTTTCAGCATCTAATGTGGACATAAAAACTATGAATCACTGAATGCTAAATTATACATCTTGTGATAATGTGCATGTGTGAATTTCACAAACAGGAAGTTCAATCGTCCATCACAGCTAGATGAGAATTTCTATGGCCAATATATACGAAGCATATCAACATGATGCATTTTCCAGCCTCACCATGGTGATCCTGAGAGACGGAAGGCACGCGGATGCAGATTGTGGTCTCCTTGGTAACAGGATGGAGTGTGTCTGGGCCGTAGACGTTAGAGAAGGAGAGGCGCAGGTGCTGCTCCACGGTGCGCAGGCCAAAGTATTTGGTGTTCAGGTAAACAAGCGAGCGCAGCAGAGCGGCGGGACTCTGCTCCCCGAGATGACGACTGCTCCACAAGCTCTGCTCCTCCACTCGACCCCACAGCGAGCCTAAAGAGAGACGATCCAATTCCACAGTCAACATCTACAACACTCATCAGTTCTTTCTTGTCTTTATCCACCATTTACATCTGCCAAATATAATTTTCTACCTGGGTACTACTTGTGCAGACATGGAACCTGTTCGTGTTGGAGCGGTGTCCTCATATTATATCATAGTGCAATCACAACGTGTCAGGATGTGAACAGCAGAAGAGTTATAATCACTGGACACGGCTCAGAATATCGAGAAACACAACAGGTTGTTTAACAGCACCGTGCCACTAGCTGGTGATAACAAGAATATATTCAAACACACTTTCCAGTGTCATCGTTATCAGTGTGGGATGAGTTTCTTAGCAAGTATCATAGCTTCCACATTCCACACTGCAATGAGATACTGTCTCACATCTGAGACGATCTGTTTTTGCCTTTTTCATCCACATTGTTGCTGCTGAAAAATGAGGAATTTAGGACATGAGTTTATGTCAAAATACAGTATGTAAAGTCACCTGAAAAACTAAGACCATCTTGCTGTGAAAGTGGCAAAATTAATGAGCTTTCTGACCATGGTCATGTCCATGAAAGAGTTATAGAAACTTCATGAATACATAAAGAATGAGAAAGACTGCATGATGAGGATAAAGTTGGGATTTGCAGTCTTTATTCAGTACTCAAATCTGTACAGTTTCATGATAAAGCAATATCGTGTTAATCAAATTGTTTCCAGAAAGAAATATTAAAATCTGACAAAGTACTCAAAACTGTGCTAATTCCAAGTGGAGCAGGCACACAAGGAGGGTCTTACTAAGGATTACACTCACCATCAGGAAGTACACTGGGCTGCCAGTCCTTCAGGACCTTGTTAAGCTCCTCTCCAAACTGCTGGTAGCATGGATCACTGAACAGGTCATCCTTCCGGCCTTTGGAGTGAAGATGCTTTAAACAAAAAACAAAACAAAACTATCAGTTAAAAAAAAAAAAAAAAAAATGAAGAAAATGAAAGGATCACAGAGCTTCAGTCTGTGGTTGCTCACATAGTTTAAAACCGTGTCCTCATATTCAAAAGCTCATCACTGCTTTTCAGGATGTGAACAGCAAATGGTTATAATCAATGGACACACTAATCTATAAAGTCAGACTGAGGGAAAGGAAAAGGAATAATATAATAAATATAAAAAAAACGAAAGAAAATGACCGCAAAGATGTAGTGAGCACAGAAAATCCTTAAATTCACTTTTTGAACAGTGACGATTTTAAAGGAGGGAGGAACATCGACAAAGAAGAGGCCTGGAAAGAGGGGCAGACATTTTCAACCATTTGAAGCCAAATATCCCAACACAACGATAAGTAACCCGATTAATCCGTTTCCACAAACAGATAAAGTCAGCCTTACACTTCTGTGGCAGAAAAATCACACTCCAGAGCTCTCTGAATGACCCCGCTCTCCACGCAGCAGCCATGCTCGATGACTACTCGCATGTGAGAGGAGGGGGGAAAAGAATGTGCACCAGTACTAAGGGTCCTACTGGAAACCCTCACTCGAAAATTAGTTCCTACTAAAAAAATTACTACAGATGGAATGACACTAGAATTTAAAAAGGTTAATAAGCCGATTCTTATTTTGTGTATATAATTTAAGTATTTAGATTTTTTTTTTTTACCTGCTTTTGAATTCTGTTTGGCCACATTTTTTTTAATGAAATGTGGTAATGACAGACAAGTTAAAACTATTACTGTGACAAACCTACTGCTAACATCTACAAGACATGAACATTAAAAAAAAATTAAAATAAAATGCTCAGTTGAATTTTACAGTTGATAATTTGCTGCCTTCTCGAGAGGGGCAGCCGTTTCATACTAACCTGCTGGATCCCCAAACAGAGGTAGAGGATGCTGTCTGGAGAGTAGCGCTCCCCACTGGGCCTGCAGACCTCCCTGACAAAACGGGACAGAGCCACGTTCAGCTCCTCTGAACTCACTGACAAGAGGTTCCTTTTTGGCCGGGCTGCAGGAGACAGGAACAATCACCAACTGATGTTAGCAAACATGCAGTGTTTTTTTTATGTTTCCCAACAGGACAATCAATTTTTCTTTTCCAGCAAAGGAATGCACCTGGACTCTCTTAGTGTAACTACTGAACAGGGCAGGTGGGAAATGAAGGGGTTCAGTGTACCTGCTTTGGAGCTTTCCTGTGCTTTGGTGTCATCCGACTGATCAGGAGGAGACAGTGCCCAGCGTTTCCAGGCATTGATACCGTAGCGAGCTTTGAGAGGCAGTGATCGTCCTTCTGAGGTTCTGTTTGTTACATTTGAAGAAGAGGACGACGCTACATCTGGCTTCTCCTCCACTGCCAGCTTCTTGTTCCCCTTCAAGGCAAACAAACCCATTACTAACACAATCAAACTAAGTTTGCCATTGAAAATATTCTGGCACACACGTGTTATTACTTTTCTCCTGGATTGCGGTCGAGGTGCTGACTCCTTCGGTTCCTCCTTTGGTTCTTCCTTCGCTTCCTCCTTCAGTTCCTCCTTTGGTTCTTCCTTCAGTTCCTCCTTCTCTTCTTCCAGAACTGGAGGTAAAGCAAAGCCCATATCCTCATCATTTCCCTCTGGAACACGAGCGGGGTCTGAGGTTGAGAGAGGAAATAACACGCCTTCATGTAATATGGTTTAAAAAAAAAAAAAAAAAAGTACATCCAGGAAATCAAAGCAAATCAACCAATCAAGCAAACTAAAGCTGGAAAACGTGGAATTCACCCAATACGCAGGTTTACATAAATCGGACAGATTCATCGATCCAAACTGTGTCCAGAAAATGGTGTAACGACTTATTAACACTCTTTAAAATCCTTACATTAAAACCATCGATGTCAAAGAGGCACAGAAAAAGGAAGAAAGAAGGAAAATAAAACTTGGATTGCAGGGCCAGTTGATGACTTCATACTCCTTTGAACAGTAAGCCAAAGCTTAAAACCTCTACACCGATAGGCGTGATGACAGCAGCTCCAGAAATAACCAGAGGGAAGAATTTTAATCTCAATTACTCTACTGATCCATTAAAAACCCCATGCAGTCAGATGTTGTTACATAAGACAAGAAATCAAATGGGAAGATGAACACAGAGGACGAGTGAGCAGGTCAGAGTGGGCAACAAAGGCACAGTATTAAATATACGAAGTCTTAAAATCGGTAATCTGAACACCTGAAATAAGGTTCATTAGAGGACTAGAGGTGGCTCTTAACAATTGATCTAATAAAAATAGTTTGCTCAAGCTATGAACAGCCATTATTAGAAATTATCCTTAGGAATTGTATGATTTTATTTTTTTTGGGGATCAGTAATTCTTAGCAAGCGATGAAAACTACAGTTAAGAAAAAAAACTGCAGTTATTGTTAATGCACAAAATACTATAAAACTGCTTTTAAAACAGCTTGCTCCTGACTCTGTGCCTCTTATCCAGTATTCTCAGGTTTACAGCTACATGCTCAGAAGACGTTTACCTTGAGGAAAGTCTGCCTCCAAGTCCAGGTCGGGCTCATACTTCTCCTCCTCTTCTTCCTCAGAGCTGCTGCTGGTGCTGCTGGAAGACTCCTGGCCTTCAGGCTCCCTCTTCACCTTCACAGGTTTTACATCTGAATCATAAAGAAGGGTAGATCCTCACTGTCATGGTTTGCTGCAGCTTTCTTCCACTTCTCTCTTTTTATCAGCATATATAAAGAAACCGTCAGAAGCTAGTATAAGGGCTGTGTTCGGCACCTCTCTGATAAGCAATCTTTTAACCCGTATATTCAATCCTGGCGTGGGCTCACCTGGCTTCCGATCCTCTGTTATCACCTCAGCCATGGTGATCAGGTCGTCCTCCAGAGGATCAGAGGGCACCTTGGTTTTCAGTTCGTTGATGGTCTGGACGATCTCTTCTGCCCCCTGCAGGGTAGTGGGCAAGAACACAGGCACAGGAACCTGGAGGGGACAGGGTATCAAATTAATTAGTAATCAGATCACCGACTTGCAAGTTTATCTTTATAGCTTGCGCAAATTTGTGTTTAATTATTTTTTTCCTTCTAAAATTTTATAAGTTTAATTTTAAGCAAGGATAAATCATATGCAGTATGCTCAAGTCTTACCGGTACAGGCAGAGAGAGAGGAGTGGGAGTGACCTGTGAATACATATTCATAGGCATGGGAATGAACACGGGCACAGGTATAGGTACAGGCACGTACTCCCTCTTCACACCATCATCTACATCTGTGGGAACACACACGTCAAATCATTATGTAAGCCGGGTGTTTCAAACATATGGCTTGTGGACCAGAGCTGGGCACCCAGAGGGTCTAATCTTCAACCAGTGATTCCTCTCAGCCTCCAAGCAGACACACCAATTTCCAAAATCCTAAATCACCTTGTTCTCAAGTTATTGCATTCACAAGATTTAAAAACAAAACAAAACCACAAAACAACTTGCTCTGTCTGACCTTAAGGTCAAGGACACCGGCATTCACACTAATCGGATTTTTTTAGTAGATGCAGCAGTGTTATCAACCTGAACATCCTACGTCACCACGTTTTTCAATTATCACATTTACAAACTTGGGTGTCTGCGCCACCCACCATCCTGGTGGCGTGACTACAAAATCCCATCAGCCTTTTATGACGGAGGGGTAAAAATTATTGGAAGACAAAATTCAATTGAATCCAATGTTTTTATTATCAGCCTGAGATCAAACTGGACTGTATAAGATCTTAGAACTAAAATGAGCTCTACATATCTGCCATAAGCAAACTCGTACAGCGTACCTCTGAAGTTGCGTTTCACAGTTCACGTCCTCGGTCGTTCACGTATTTTCCTTAAAATCTAACAAATATTTGTTCCACCACAATTTTGCATAAAGCACAAATATCCTCCAATTGTTTCAAAGAGGAAACCACGGCTTGGGATGGCAAAATATCCCTGTACCGAGAGGTAGGAGGTTTGAAAGTAGCCAATCCAAGAACATTATTCGTCTCTCCTTTCTGCATTCCCGGCATGCTTTGCTGAGTGTTCTTGTCTCTCCTGTTTTGTTCTTCTTAAAGCCCTAAGGGTGCCACCCAAATGCATATTTATTATATTATAACAACAGGCATTTATATTCATTTTTTGAATGCTCTAGAATCGTAAACCCTGCAAATTTCATGGGGTCGACTGTATTAATGGGACACAAAGAAATGATTTTAAAATTATGAGTGCCAGGAATTTGTTAACGATTGTGTTTTTACCTGTCTGTAAGAGTTTGCTCTGCATGTGTGGCTTGCAGTAGGTAGCCTTGGTCAGTGTGAGTGGTTTGCAGAGCACCGCCTTGTTCTTTACATCTCTCACCAAACCTCCGCCAGTGTATGCCGCAGTGCTCTGGTTTACCAGCTGCAACATAGAAGACAAAATAAATCAACAGAAGAATAATTGATTTTAGATGAACTAATAAGATCTGTGTTTTTCCAGGAAGTAAATCAGTTCCACAGGCTACATTTCAAAACTATTAGGTAGTAAATACATGAGCCAGAACATTAATAACGTAGCTGCTCATCAAGCTTACAATTCATCCCATTTCGCAGGTTATTGCCCATAAAGCAGCAAACATGAGCTTGACCACAGTTTGGGTTAAGACCTAATAGGTGGTCAGTGAGTATAGGTTTGATTAAACTTTGACCAATACCCTAGGAGGAGTATCAGTTGTCGTGGACAGATGGATATCTCGCCATGACAAAAACTCACAGGTCCTTTTTGCTACATGAGCTAAAAACGCTTTCAAAAGGCAACTAGTGCTACATGATTTAAAAACAAGTGCTTTGATCAAGTCACCTTTTAAATATTCTTACTTACCCCAAGTTTGGCCCCTGGCACATCAATCCCTGTAAGACAGAAATGGAATATATGTCAACTAACATTCACATATAAGCATGACTTTATTTCCATTTTTTGGCACTGGATAACATTTCCTGATACTTGACAAAACCAACTTCTGTTACAAGGATGTAGATATGTCCAAGAGCGACACTTTGAAGCAAAAACCTGGTTCTTTCAGGGACACAAAGAGACACACACACAGTTTTTACCTAGGGTCGTATTCTCAGGGCCCTTCTGTGTGACCATGATGGGCTCATTCTGCTGGCAGTAGAACCTTAACAGGCACTCTTGATCACAGAACTGCTTCACCTCTGACCTCCACATCACAGACTCTGTCAGGTTACCCTGCACCTTACAACAGTCACACCTCGCCGCCTAGTGGACATGACGACATAGCTCTCGTTAATGTTCTCGCACTGTTTTTCCACATAGAAAAAACATGTATTTCATGGAGTGCGTGTCAGCAGACCTTATAGTACCAGTCGTTGAACTTCTTGGCACACGCCTCGCTGCAGAAGTCCCGGGTCATACCTCCGAGCGGTCGGGTTACACCTCTCTTACAGAGTTGGTTGCAGTGGTTACAGCTCACACATTTCAGACCCAAACGCTTAATAAAATCCTGCTTGAATAACAACTTGCAACCTAAGGAGGGAAGAAAACAAACAAACAAAACAAACAGAAAATGAATTAAAGCTTACAAACAGGATATATATGACTTCAGATAAATGAGACAGGGTTCAAATGACAACTATGAATGTCTAAATGGGCCAACAGCCAGCATGGGATGACATCAAATTGCCAATTCTACTTCAAGCAGAGAAGAGGACAGGCGATGAGTACCTTCGCTGCAGAATGGTCTCTTGACCCCCGAGAACTTGACCATCTCATGTAGTGTCTTCTCCTCTTGGCAGTACTCGCAAAATGTCACAATACAGTGAAGCTTCTTGTAGTCTTCACAACACGTTTTGCTACAGAACTGGTAGACCTTATCCTGAAGGCACACACATTCAGAGAAACGTACTGCAGCCATTCTGTTTTAAGATACATCAAAATTACATCTTCACACAGTAGAAATGCTCCCATGGCTTCTGCACCTCTCCATCTTTTTTCACTGCACATGACATCACTCACTGTATCACAGGAGGCAGTATTAGGAACTTATCTTTCTACATCATGCTTTCTAATGCAAAATATAGACGTGAATTTGCACAAAATTTAACGTAAACCGTACATTCCTCTTGTGCAGACCTTTAAAAGGAATTGTGCAGCACAACAGGCAAAGAAAAGTTCAGTTCTCAGACAAGCTTAGCAGATTTTAAAATAGTTTACACTGCTTTAGAGTGATATTTGTAGAAAACAAGAGGCACTCCGTGTTCCATCTTTATGAACGTTGGTTCACTTCAAGGATGGTCTCACCTCCCACTCCAGTATTTCAGGCTTTAAGCTGAACACTCCTCGACAGTAGTTACATTTCAGCTTGACTGTGCTGTTTGTGGTGGACAAAGGTGCCTGTCCATTGGTGTCTGTCTGAAGAGTAGCATTCTGTTTAAAAACAAAAAGTTTTAAACATGCATGCTTTCACAAACATCCTGATGGTATATCCAAACACATCACCAGCTTCAGCTAGATCCACAAGCTCATCTCTACACGTGTTTGGTATTACAGAAAATTTTATATTATAAAAATACATGAAGTCACAGTAGTTTGTACAAAATCTGTTTCCTCGTTGATATGTAAATGAATGCAACATGAGTCTTAAAAACTAATCAGGCCATAGACGCCACAGAGGAAACCTGCAGTATTTGAGCTGCTGAGCTCAATGAAAAAATAATCTTGGTTTTATTTTCTGCAACTTTGATGATTCTCATCTCCACTGTTATGATTAAGATCCCACATGTATTCAATCTTCCTATAGATAAGTATGAACACAGGCATAAGTATCACAGGCATCAGAGCAGAATTTAATCAGGTTATTGAAATATTTACAGAATGGTATTAATATACCCGTTTACCTCATTTCAGCAGCATCCTGCTTCATCATCAAACACATAACAATAAGGGGTTTCATTCAGATACATCAAACAGCTACTGTGCCAACATGTCTTCTAAAGAGCCCAGATTTGTTTGAAATGAGTCTCACCTGGAACTTGGTTACACACTGTGAGCTGCAGAAGTTAAGGACATTTCCCTCTGGTAGCGTGGCCTGATACTGTGGTAAAGAATTCCTCTTACAGAAATGACAGGTGGGCTCTGTGCCTGCACACACAGGTGTTAGGCATTAAAACACAGAAATAAAAGCATATCTGAAACGCAGGTCTTTCTAAGTAACTCTCATACTCAATTCATTTTGTTGGTAAAGTGATTCGGTTTTCTAAAAACTAATGAGCAGGTGTGGATATACTAGTTCAAAGGAGCCATTTTCTGCTTCCGGCAAACCAGTCAACCTAAATGCACTCACACAGGGAGATCATTTGATTGTGAACACAAACAATAAGCAACCCAGCACTTTTCAAACTAAATGCCTATTATGTTGCTCCCCACTTGCAGTGTTAATTATCCTAATGCCAGCTCAACATCTTATGAATGAATATTCTTTATTGTCATTGTCACAGGTACAATGAAATTGAAAGATGTCTCTGGTCAGTGCAACATCACAAAAGATAAATACTTAAAAACTATAATTAAATACTTAAAAACTATAATGATAGGATATAAAAGATAGAAATACATATAAAATACAGTATTCTCATACCGTAGATACACCCAAGCAATCCAGGCCTAAGGCCCCATACAGACACTCAACATACGACCTAGTTGATATATCACTCAAACAATCAATCACTCAATCAATTTGTTAGCGCATCCAACAAAACATGTCTGAAAGCATTCCAACATCAAGGGCACAAATGACAACAGGGGCAATGAAAGTCATCTACTTTTAGTAGCATTGAGACATGATATTGCAATTGGGTAGAAACTGTGTTTGAGTCTGTTAGTCCTTGTGTATGTTGTTCTATACCGTTTACCTGAAGGCAGCAGTTCGAACATGGAGTGTCCAGGGTGTGAGGTGTCCTTTATGATGTTATGGGCTCTTTTGAGGCAGCGGGAACTGTGTAGGTCTTTCAGTTTGAGGAGAGGGCAGCCGATTGTCCTTTGGGCAGCGTTGATTACTCCCTGGAGTGCTTTCCTCTGAGCCACTGTGCAGCTAGCGTACCATATGCCTATGCAGTACGTTAGTATGCTTTCGATGGAGGCTCTGTAGAAAGACACCAGCAGTCTCTGTGTGATGTTGTTCTTCCTAAGCACTCTCAGAAAGTACAGTCTCTGTTGTGTCTTTTTCAGTAGCTCAGAGGTATTCACACTCCAGGATAGGTTTCCCTCTATGCTGACTCCCAAGAAGCGGAAGTCTGCCACCCTCTCCACACAGTCGTCGCTGATGATTAGTGGTTGGATTTCTGTCTTGTGTCTTCTGTAGTCAATTATGAGTTCTTTGGTCTTTTTCGTGTTTAGGAGAAGGTTGTTATCCTTGCACCATGAAGACAGCCGCTCCACCTCATCTCTGTAGGCAGACTCATCTCCCCCAGATATGAGCCCCACCACAGTAGTGTCATCTGCGAACTTTACAATGGCGTTGCTCTGGTGGGCGGGGGTGCAGTCGTGTGTATAAAGCGAGTAGAGCAGTGGACTAAGCACGCAGCCCTGTGGCGACCCAGTGCTTAGATTTAGGGCTGGAGATGTGTAACATCCCACTCTCACTCTCTGTCTGCGGTCGGTGAGGAAGCTATTGATCCACTTACAGGTGCTGTGAGGAAGCCCTAGGTCTTTTAGCTTGGCGTCCAGTTTGTATGGAAGAATGGTGTTAAATGCCGAGCTATAATCCACAAAGAGCATACGCACATAGCTTCCTTGCCTCTCCAGATGTGTTAATGCTACATTGAGTGCTGTTGCTATGGCGTCCTCTGTCGATCGGTTTGCTCTGTAGGCAAACTGGTGTGGGTCAAGGCTGCTGGGTAGGGCTGCTGTAATGTGGTAACGCACAAGTTTCTCAAAGCACTTCATCACCACCGGGGTTAGTGCCACTGGTCTATAGTCATTTAGGCTAGAGATATGAGATTTCTTGGGCAAGGGTATTATGGTGGAGGTCTTGAGGCAGGGTGGGACGTTTGACTGTTCAAGGGATTGGTTAAAAATCCTGGTGAAAATATAGGCAAGCTGGTCTGCGCAGTCTCTCAGCACACGTCCTGGTACACCATCTGGGCCGGCTGCCTTCCTCGGGTTAACAGCCCGCAGGGTGCGCCTCACTTCATGCTCCTCCAGAGTGATGATGGTACTGCTGCTGTGGGCTGTATGGTGTAGCTGTTCCTCTGAGGCATAGGGTGCAGTGACCTCAAAGCGTGTGAAGAAGATGTTCAGCTCCTCCGCCAATGCTGGGTCACCTTCAGCCATACCTGATTTGGACTTGTAGTTTGTCAGCTGCTGGACACCCTGCCACACCAGCCGGCTGTTCTTACTCTCCAGGTGGTTCTCGATCTTCTTCCTATAGTCCGCCTTGGCCTTCTTAATGCCTTTTTTCAGGTTGGCTCTAGCCCTGCTGTAGCTCTCCCTGCTTCCGGACCTGAAGGCGCTGTTCCTCTCTTTTAACAGCTGCTGGACTTCCCGGGTCATCCATGGCTTTTGGTTGGTGTAAACCCGGATCTGCTTGTCTACTGTGACAGTGTCTATACAGTGTTTGATGTAACAGAGGACACTGTTTGTGAACATTTCCAGGTCTTGATGTTGGAAGATATTCCAGTTGGTTCTGTCAAAGCAGTCCTGTAGCTGTTGAGAAGCGCCCTCTGGCCATGTTGTTATAGTTTTAGTGATGGTCGACGCAGTTTTCCTGATTGGGGCATATGCAGGAATTAGGAGCAGGGATAAATGGTCAGATTGGCCCAGATGTGGTAAGGGTCTTGCCCTGTAGCCCTTCTTGATGTTGGAATAGACTTTATCTAAGGTGTTAGCCCCTCTCGTGGCACACTTCACATGCTGGTGGAAATTAGGGATAGCTGTTTTTAAATCCACCTGATTAAAATCACCCGCTATAATGTGCACTGCGTCAGGATATTTATTGAGTTTATTGTTGATGTTCGTGTGCAAAAGCGCTAGTGCCACGTTAGTATTTGCATCTGGCGGTATGTAAACAGTTGTTATTACCACAACAGTGAACTCCCGTGGAAGATAGATGGGCCTGCATTTGACAGTCAGATATTCTATGTCCGGAGAACAGTGACGGTCTATGATCACTGTGTTTGTACACCAGCTGTTATTCACGTATATGCAGATTCCCCCTCCTTTTCTCTTACCGGAATTGTTTGTTCTATCCTGGCGCTGTGCGGTGTAGCCTGCTAGCTCAATAGCAGAGTCCGGGATGGACTGATGCAGCCAGGACTCAGTGATTAGAAGAATACATGAGTTTTTGATGTGATTGTCCGTTGTTATTTGTAACCTTAGTTCGTCCATCTTGTTCGCCAAGGATCTGACATTCGAGAGATATAAACTCGGGAGCGGTGGTTTGAAAGGCTTCCTCCTTAGCCTGGTTAGCACGCCAGCCCGGCAGCCTCGCTTCCTCCTTCTCTCTCGTCGCCGTCTGCGTCTCCCTCCCGCCGGAATAGTAATCCAAGGAGCGCCCGGTCTCCTCGCTACTTCCTCTGGTATTTTGTGTGAGTGGATAAATTCCATGGTCACGCTCACACGGTAACTCACTCCGATCTTAAGAAGATCATGTCTGCTGAAGATGTTATTCGCTTGACTGATCGCGCACAAAACAAAACACAAAACGTACAAAGATAACCAAACACCACACTGACCAGTGGTACATCGAGCTGCTGCAACTGTGTGCGCCGCCATCTTAGTTTGTAACATAACCATGACAAATGGTACCTGTGCAGAAATATGGATCTCTAGGTTAAGTCTCTGGACTAAAAAAAGGCTGAAAGTGAAAGCTAAATTATGAGAGAGCTGTTTCAAAGTTGCTGCTTGTGTATTGTGGTTACTCACTGATGATGGATGTTGTTGTCAGCTTGCCCTTGTTCATACAATTAACAGAGCAGTAGGAGACCATGGTGCCACCTGCCCCGACGCTATGGAGTACCTCTCCCGTCTTAATCAGTGTTTTGCAAGACAGGCAGCTCTCAAGTTTACTGTGAGCCTGAGAGAGACAGGGAAAGCACCACAACTTAACAAGACATCGCTAACTGATCATGCTAACAGATACAAAATGTGGCAACAACAAAATGTTTTGAATGTTTGTAAACCTTCTGGGAAGCTAGCATCTTAGACTTCTGATGAACGCTTTCAACAGTCCACATGTTTGTTTTGAGATCCATTTCCCACCGTTTGGCCCAGAGATTAGAACTATTACTGAAACTTGCAGTGATGACCTCAGGCTGTAAAACTACTCACTGGTTTTCTTAATAAAATGAATGTTTAACCTTTGAAAGACAAAAAGAACAATATGTTCACAAATGTTGTGAAAATGGAACTGAATACTTGAGACTATGCCATTTGCCTTGTTATTCATTTGTAAGAAAAGTTTGACATTTTTTGAAAAAACAAACAAAAACAAACATTAACACAATGGCAGAATAGTAAGGTTTGGCAGATCTCAGGGTCATTCTCATTCACTCATTTGTTGTGGATTTATCCTTCAGTGGGACACCAACACTGAACCCCTACAATGTAATCTATAGTGTAATCTGACTTGCACCTCCCTAGAACAATAACTACGCACGGCGTTGACGCAGCCTGCAACGATTGTGACTGGTTGGTTCAGTACTGTTGAGTCCTTGGGTGCTTTTCCAGCTACTTTTTTGCCACAGTTTTTGATTTTATCAATAAGAGAATATCACAATCATCTCATGCTAATCATAGCATTAATATACACTCACAAATGTCAACAAAATCAGAAACTCAGAATGAACATGAGGGAAAAAAGAAGTGAAAAAAAAAACCAAAAAACTTTAGGACCCAAAAAAATGATGGAAAACAAGGAGCAAGGATCCAGGGGGGAAAGAAGACCGGGCATTTTATTTGTTTCTATTGTGTGGCACCGCATGTAAAAACACTGGGACACAATCATATGGTAATTAACACATAATGCACCAGCACAAGCATAAATAAACGTCCACCACTTACGTGGGTTAAATCATAGACTCACAAAGATTCCCCAAAGGAGTCTAAATCAGGCCTCAGGTGGGGATGCTGCCTGAGTAAAGGCATGTAGGAGGCAGGACGCACAAATCTTCTGCAAGATTAACTGGACATCACACACTTTGTATTAAGGAGTTGGAAAATTAAAATCTGTTTAAATATTTGCTATATACACAGCTCAGCTGGTTCAGGAATCCCCTGCATGTAGGGATGGGTTCCCACTGTTTCAATTCCTTGGAATCGTTTGCCATTTTTGCAAACTATTCCCTTATCGATTCCAGTCGCCCCAAATGACGTCACCACGTTGCGGAGCGTCATTTACCTGGCAGGAAACATGGTACCTAAGCGGCTCAAACACTCAAAAGTTTGGTTATACTTTACGAGAACGGATAACAACAGGACAACTTGCAATACTTGCAAAGTAGATATTTCATTTAAGGGAGGAAACACTACGAATATGCAAAAGCATTTGCTCACAAAACACACGATGACCTTAAATGAATGTCGTGTTTTTAATTCCGCTCCGGGTTCGTGAATCTCAACCCAGCAGCAGCGGTAACGTTTGTACGTCCTCTCCCGTTAACTCGGCAGGTAAATAATCAACTAACAGTGCATATTATGTTAGCGCGATCTGCCTTATTACAAAACCTGCCATTACTGTGCATTTAGGTGACCATGATGAGAGAGACAGAGTCTGGCTCACATGCTGGCAGTTCTTGCTGCAGTCTACTGGTAGCGTCTCCTTTCAGGCCAGGATAGACGAAAGTCACCGATCAGTGACTAATCACCTCAAGAATATTTCAAGGATAAAAGATCTGATGTCTCAACAGGACCTGGAAAAAACTAGTCCATGCATTCATCTTTAGTGATTACTGTAACAGCATCTTTACAGGTCTACCTAAAAAATTAGTCAGACAACTACAGCTCATTCAGAACTCTGCTGCTCGAGTCCTCACTAAGACCAAAAAAGTGGACCACATCAGTCCAGCTCTGAGGTCTTTACACTGGCTGCCTGTCCGTCAGAGGATAGACTTTAAAGTTCTGATGCTGGTCTATAAAGCTCTGAATGGTTTAGGACCAAAATACATCAGTGACCTCCTGACCCAGTATGAACCTTCCAGATCCCTCAGGTCATCTGGATCCGGTCTTTTATCAGTTCCCAGAGTCAGAACCAGACACGGAGAAGCTGCATTCAGCTTTTATGCTCCTTATATCTGGAACAAACTCCCAGAAAGCCTCAGATCAGCTGAAACACTCAGTTTATTTAAATCCAGGTTGAAGACTCACCTGTTCTCAGCTGCATTTGAATAAAGCACCAAACCACTGTTCATCTACAATCACGATGAACACCGGTGTACCACAAGGCTGTGTGATGAGCCCTTTCCTCTACTCCCTCTTCACCCACGACTGCAGACCTGCTGATGGTTCCAACACCATCATTAAGTTTGCAGATGACACCACGGTGATTGGCCTCATCAGTGACAACGATGAGGCCGCCTACAGGGAGGAGGTGGATCGTCTGGCTGAGTGGTGCGACAGAAACAACCTGCTGCTTAACACCGAGAAGACCAAGGAGCTCATCGTGGACTACAGGAGGAATGCTGACCCACATCCACTCATCCACATTAAGGGGACGGCTGTGGAGCGTGTGAGCAGCTTCAAGTTCCTGGGAGTCCACATCTCCGAGGATCTCACCTGGACGACCAACTGCTCCAAGCTGGTCAAGAAGGCTCACCAGCGCCTCTTCTTCTTGAGGACTCTGAGGAAGAACCACCTGTCCTCAGACATCCTGGTGAACTTCTATCGCTGCACCATCGAGAGCATCCTGACCAACTGTATAACAGTCTGGTACGGGAACTGCTCTGCCTCGGACCGGAAGGCGTTGCAGAGGGTCGTGAAAACTGCCCAGCGCATCGCGGGAGCACCACTTCCTGCCATAAATGACATCTACGGGAAGCGGTGTCTGAAAAGGGCTGGGAAAATCATCAAAGACCCCAGTCACCCATCACATGGACTCTTCACCCTCCTGCCCTCTGGGAGGCGCCACAGGAGCCTCCGGACTAAGACCACCAGGTACCGGAACAGCTTCTTCCCCACAGCTGTCAGACTCCTGAACTCTGCCTCCTGACATCTGACCCACGTTAAACTCATGGACTGAACATACACACACCCACAATGGACAACTGTACCCTCAAACACAATAATAACATGGACTGAACCACCACTCACAACCACCAGCACTTTATATAGCCTCTGTAGAAACTATCTACACCCTCACTTATCTTACCTGCACTACTGTATAGTTCTGTATAAATAATCATTCTGTACAATACGATAATTTTAATTCTACAACTGTTTATAACTTGCATAGTTCCCATTTCTGTATAGCTGTATATCTCAGATTCTGTAAAGTTATTTATTTCATATTCTGTATAGTTTTTCATATTTATATCCTGTTCATAGCCTGTACATAGCTTGTACTCACTACAGCCTGTACATACCTATAGTTATAGAATATTCACAACATACTTCATACCGTGTACATTATAACATACCATAATAGACCCATTTCTGTAATATACTCACATATCTATATTATTGCTAATATATATTGTAATATACCTATATCACTAAAGCACTTCTGGATGGATGCAAACTGCATTTCGTTGCCCTGTACCTGTGCATGTGCAATGACAATAAAGTTGAATTCTATTCTATTCAAATCCACACTTAAGCTTAAATTTCAAAACTTGCATTTAACTACTGATTTTATATACTGTTTTGTTTGTTTGTTTATTAGTTAGTTAGTTTGTTTGTTTGCTTTAATCAATTTTAAATCATGCTTTTTATTTGTTTTTGTTTCTAATGTCTCTGTAAAGCACTTTGAATCACCTTGTTGTTGAATTGTGCTATACAAATAAACTTGCCTTGCCTAAGTTTGTGGTAAAAGGCTTGCACCCATTTGCCACAGCAGATGATTTTCAGTAAGTGAATGTGTTTAATTGTAGGCAGGGACATTACTGGATATTCTTGTGTCATTGCTATAGAATATTTTATATTACACTTTGTTATTGCTACAGAAGAATATTGATTTTATTATTTTACATTTACAATTTTTTTCCCTGGGGACCCTGTGACACCCCATTGAAGAGCCGTAGGCTGGATCTCTTAAGATCTCACTGTTGGGTTTGTAAGGCCATGTTACTCCTAAATTTCTATCTTGTTCAAAGAGAAGATAAAACAAAGTTCTAAGCTATTCGACCTTAGTGTTCTCCTTTTTTTAAAAAGAATCGATAAAGAATCGAATCGTTAAACAGAATCGAAAATGGAATCGGAATCGTGAAAATCTTATCAATACCCATCCCTACCTGCATGTGTAAACAAAGCTTTAGTGGATTATATTCCACAGTTTCAAAGAACTGAAAATATGGACTTCAATTCTTACTCTAAAACAGACTTCTTAGTTGCATAAGAAAATTCACAATCTGTCTGATAAAGAAACAGTACAGCCCAGAATTGGACACACAGGCCTGTTATCTGCATGCTTTCTAACACTGACAGTGTCCAAGTGGTTTCCTGCAATTACTAGAGGAACGTCCAATAGGTTGCCGTTGCCAAGCAACAAATTAAATTTCAACCTGCAATTTTTCACAAACATTTCTCTCCAACATAATTCAGCTGTACAATGTTCAGGAAAAATGTATTAATAATTTTGAAAGCTTGAGGAGAAAAAAACAGGTGGGCCGAGCACTGGCATGCTCTGCTTGGATACTAACATACAACACAACTGCAAGAAGGACAGACCTACATCTCTGACCTGCCATTTGGTTAACGGGTGACAGGCAAACAATGACAGCAGTTCCTGAATTTTCTAACTCTACAAAACAACACAAAGACAGAAACTCAAAAAATATCCTCCTAAGTATGTAAAATAAATATAGTAGAACTTTTGAAATGTACTCTAGAAATAATTGTGACATGACTTCATAAAATTCAGAAATCTCTAAAAGGGCTGGTGGTGTAAGACAAACTAAAAGCACCAGTGTTGCTTCTGTCTGCACTCCTCCTTCAAGCCATATGTGAAACATTTGATCATTCAAGCAGCCATTTTGCTTTCTGTACAAAATTTGTAGGACTGACTCACTCCAGCTTTCATTCATTTTGTGCCTCACTTGAATATGTATTGCTGACAGCACAGCAGTGTTACTTAAATACCAACTTCTTCTTTAAAAAAGGTGGATGAGTAATGCAGGATTTATACTTTTACATGGAATCTGCGACAGATGTACGTCATGACTGAAAACGCTTCTGAAACCCAACACCGTGACTTTACGTGCACCATCCTAGAAATGTAGCACACATACAGCACACTGAATCAGCCTGCAATGACTCAAAGTATTCTCTGCCATTTTTACATTTACAGTTATACTTCTCTTGGTGCCATTTTTTAAAATCTCCAAGAAGAGAATGGATCAACTCAAAAAGAGAACAGCTTCCTGTTTATCTGTGTGCATGTGTGTGTTGTACAAGTAAGAGTTTCACCACAGATAAATTAAAATTCCTCAAAGTTCTGGCCATCAAAGCAGCACCATGATGTCCTAAAATCCACTGAATAAAATAAAAGGATCACAGCTTTCCCACTGGCTCACCTGCTTGTACTCCCTGATGCAGTTCTGGCAGCAGAAGCGTTTCTGCTGACCGTCGACCAGAAGCGAGTGATTGGCTGATGCCCGGCTGGGAAGGTAGTCACCACATTGCTCACAGCAGTTCATGATCAGACCATTGGCCCTGCGGTAAACGTTGAAACATGCGTCGCTGCAGATCTTATGGGTCACAGTCTTAAAGCTAACCTCATGCCGGATCTGCAGACAGCAAAACATCAGAAGGATCAAGAAGAGATGTTCACATTTTAAATGACATTTCTCCTGGTTGGTGTGGGTCATACTTTGTTTCAACTAATTCTAATGGAGTTCTAGCTTTGCTGAAAACATCCAACAGTAAAAAAATAAATAAAATTAAATTAAAATAAAATAAATAAAATTTAAAAAAAATACACAACTAAGATCTCCAACTTGTGTTGTTGAAATAATCAACAAAAAGATATGATAAATCCTGAATGCAGACTATAAAATCTAGTGGACTACTGTTAAACTAACAACAGACAATGATGGTAGAGCGTTCAAAAACAATCCAGAAAGACATTTTTAAAAATATTTTTAACCGAAAAGTTTGTTTTTTGGATGTGATCGTTACGAGACTAAGAGAGGGGTGCAGAAAAGAAAGCAAGATGTGAAAGGCTAAGCTCACAAACAGCGAAGCCAGGCAAGAGAAAAATACTTAATGAAAGTGTGGTTAGGAGAAACATAATAAATCAGATAACGAGGGAGAGCGAAATTGTCATACCACCATTTCTGACTATGTTTATTAAGAGTCGAGGAAGAGGGGGGGCTGATAAAGTGCAACAGGATTCAAGCATGAAATATTTATTTATTCAAAACAAACACCCAAGCCAAGGATGTAAATAATGAAGGGATGTTGAAGCCCAGCACAACAAGAGCCGAGCCCTGAGGCTCCGTGTGTGTGTTAGCACCACATTACGGTCAAAGGCGTTTGGTTTTCTGATGCTTTTTTTCCCTTTTGCATGCTGCAGGAGCTTGCTTGTGGAGTTGAGAGTCCATCATCTATTTAGGTAAATGATGATGAAATTTACAGACCATGGATACTACAAAACACACACACAGACCTGAACCTTTCCACTGTGCAGGTGTACCTAACACTGCTGAGTCAGTGTAAAATTCATGTGTTTAACCCCAGTGTTACTTTGGTTTTACTCATTGCCACTGAATTATTTATTCCATTGTTGTCATCAGAACCCAGTGCTAAGAAAGTTAGACAGACTGACCTCCGTGTGCTTGCCGCAGACGGTGCATTTGGTTTTGAGGTTTGATTTGGGAGGATTTTGCTTGTTCTCATATGTGCCTAAGCAGCCAGTGCTGCAGAACTCCTGGAAAGACTCGCTGGAGTCGACCTGGGCCACAATGGTACCCTTCATGTTTGTGATGTCCCTGGAAAACAAACACAGAGGCTTTGTGAGGAAAACATCTCCAGAGAATGTGGATTAGATAGCATAATAAAAGCTGTGCTCATTCATGTTTATGACAACTGGAAATAAGATTTTTTTTTTTTTTTTTTTTAAACCTTCGCTTTCAATAAACTCTGTTGTTGCAACTTTACTCTTTTTTAATGAACTCCAAATGCACTGTATAATCGTAAATCCTAAATATAAAATATCTCCTTCAATGTCAGACTTACTTTTTGCACATGGTGCAGCTCTTCTTGGGGGCAGGTTTGTGTGAGAAGGCAGACAGACAGGTGGTGGAGCAGAAAAGGTGTGTGGAGCCTTTACGCTGGTAGGCTGTTTGGCCTTTTTTCAGAGGCTTTTTACAGTTTGCACAGGTCACCTGGAACGAGCAAACATAGTAATGATTGAGCTGCAGGAAGTAACGAATACAGGGAAAGGGTCTTAAAAATTTCTAAAGAAAGTTTCAGTGCACTGTTTGCATAAATTATGTACAGCATGTAGTAGGAAGTGGGTAGCAGATTAGATTAACATACTTAAATATGTTTATACTTAAATCATACTTTTACTAAAAATATAAAAAGGGTAGACACAAAAAGTAAACACTCTGCTTCAACCCTGGATTTAAATTCTGAAATGTAAAATTTTCCAGATCGTTTGCACTATAACTAACGCAATTACACAGGACTTGAATGACCACAGTGGATCACCTTGACTGTCCTGGGCTGTGGCTGGGAGCCTGAGGAGGAAGTAGTTGAGGAAGACTGGCCTGGAGGTTTGGGCAGCGAAGTGGCTGGTGATGGAGAGTCCACCCCTGTCTGCTTTTGGTTGCGGGGGACTGAAGCTGACTGAGAAATCCAAGAATCTGCAGGGAAAGATGGAAAGAAAGTTACCTGGAATGTTTTTTAAAATTGTATATAAATATATATAATGCTATGTCTGCACTAAACATTGATCTGCTATACAGACATGAAACAATGACAACAATAATTTTAAGTAAATAAAGAAATAAACCTCCAGAAGTCATATTTAGAGGACTAGCTCCTGACAACAGCACCATCTAGAGTCTACATGGAGGTTGACAGGAACTGCCAAAAGGCTGGCATATAAACTCAAGTCCAGAAAGTGTATGATGAGCAAACACCAAACTTCCTGTAGATCTGCAATATCGCACATTTTGTTTAAGCACCAAATTTTTCAAAAAGTAAAAGAGTGGAGGGGGAGCTGTTAGTCAAGGATTTTAAAACTAATTTAATCAATTCTTACAATCACAGCCTAAACAAAGATTCCATCAAAAGCATGCTTTTGATTGGTCAAATCAATGCTTTGCTGAATGACACACTGTGCTGTTACAGAAGTCGAGCTGTGTTAAACTTTCAGTCAGATGGATCTGAGTTTGAGGAAATCATATTAGACAATACATAAAGAAATGCAGGCTGACCAACAATCTAACTGTCTTTCTGGTAATTCCAACTGAGAAAGGTTTGATGCTAATTTACATAAGGTTTACATATGAAAACACAGTGAGTGTGTTCACATGGACACGGTTATCCAGGTTATCAAGCTGTTGTATGGGTATGACTACTGTCTGCCGCATGTGCTGGTGTCTGCAAAACTTAAACACAAAATCCACACCATGACATTCATGGAACCATTTAATTAGAAAGATTCGTTGTGGCTGTTGACCTGACATTATCCTGTGACCCGTCTAAACAGATAAGGACATTTTCCTCCCACCTATGTATTATTTAATTCCATCATTAGTTAAGAGATCGACGATCTCTTAAGTTAGGAGTTAAAATGACTACAGAAACAGAAAACAGCATCACCAATCTGAATAAAATCCACCTGAACACAAAAGTTGTCTAAAGTTTCTGGCCAAAGATATTAATCTGCACCTGACTGACTCTAGGATTGTGATTATATTAATTGTCAACGAGACATCCAGCACCCATTTTCTTTTTTTATTTGAATTAGTATGAGCAACCCTCCATTCAAAATGAGTTGGTCATTAAGAACAGAGCTAAAGAGCGATTTCAAGGCAAAGTATTGAAACACAACAACTTCTCCAAACCCCACACACACACACACACACACACACACACACACACACACACACACACACACACACACACACACACACACACACACACACACCATGTCGTAACCAAATCCAAACATCACATTCCTTTTATGCCAATTTCAGCATTTTAACATGAGAAAAATGTTATGTTCCTACCTGCTCTATTGTGTGTGCCCATGTCCCCATTCTGTACCAGTTGGCCCATGGGACCTGAGCCCCGCCCAGGGTTAAAGGAGGCAGTTGGTCGACCAGATGGGGTGTCAGGATTCAGGCTGAACGTATTGTGGATCTGTAGACCATTTTCTTCCACCTGGCCCTCACCTGCCTAAAAACACAAGTTAGTTATGTTAGTGTCAAAATATTAGAAACAAGGTGATGAGGAGGGAAAACTTAACACACGCGGGTGTCATATTCACTGCGATACACAAAACCAAAACTGAATCCAACTACATCAACTAGAGTAACTGCTGATGCATCTGATAAGTAGATACTGGCATAGCAGCTCGCTCAGGTGTCATTACAAAGAAATCATTATTTTCTTTGCCAAGAATAAAACCGCTGTGCCAAAAAGGAAAAAAAAACAAACACCTGCCTTCACCAACATTTACTAGTAGACATCATAAAAAGTCAGCACTAAAAATTAGGTGGAAGCAAAAAAATAAATAAAACTGAATTATACTAAATATTTAAAAAACAAAACATGAAAACATAATGAAAACTTCGACAGCCACAAAAAAAAAAAAGTTGTGGGTGTTCTTACTGCTGCGACAGCTGCTGCTCCTCCTTGCAGTGATGTCACAGAGGTTATCATCAGGTTCATGTCTGGCTGAGCATCCTCTGGATGTGGAGGGGAATTTACTGTGGAGCCTCCTTTCTGGCTAGCAGACCCTAATGTAGTGACACTGGCTATCCTGATCTCAGAATCTGGCTCAGTGCTACTGAGTGCACCTGGGGAGTGGGATGCAGATGTGCCTTCAGGAGGCACCGGAGTGGACGAGGATGTGTCTCTCTGTTCAGAGTCCTCCTCGTCGTCAATGACAATAGGCTCGGTTGTTGTGGTTGGAGGCTTCGGCGGTGCTGCTGCTGTAGATGCGTTGGAAGACGCAGGAGAGCCGGGGGTCTTTGCTGCTGTGGACGTGTCTACAGTTGCCACAGCAGCTGCCAGCTCTGGGCAGTCTGTGCTGGGCGTGTCTTGGGAGAGGGTTGTGGCAGAAGGCTGGGGAGCTTCCTCCCCTACAAGAACCACATCATCATCATTGTCCTCTGTGCTACCCTCCTTTGTGGCTCCATCTTCCGTTACCATGGAAACTGCCTCACTAGACTCTTCGGAAGGAGGCGTGGGGTTTTGCTGGGGAGAGGGAGTGGCATCCATGGGCTCCACCCGCTCCCCTACATCTTCTGCCACGACAGGGTTTGGTTCCGACTCCCCGTCCATCACAAAGGCAACCACCTGACAACGCACACAAAAAGCCAGTTAGGAAACAGCTATGCAAAGTTGGCGTTACTAATTAGTTTAATGACGTCTGACAGCATTACAGGTAGTTCAGGTGTCCCTAGACGCAAGCTTCCCCCACACAGCCAACTGATGCCCTACAGCTGTAATAGTCATTGTTACAATCACCACCCTGCCTGTCTTTACTGGCTTGCTTTTGGCAGTTATATTTAATGGCTACTTCACCATTCACATCATCTAATAAAAAGAAAAAAGTCCGACCAGATTTTCCCTTCTGTGGGGCATTTTAGGTGAGCTCACTCTTTGAAATGCCCGCCTAAATGTCAACCACTTCCAGATGTGAGGCCTTCATTTCACAAATACAGCCATAACTTTGATGCTCTGCTTACATCCACAGCAAAATTGGATGCCTTGCTGATGCTGGGGCAGTGATGTGAAGGTTTCCGCTGTGTTACTTCATTTAGGTCAAGAATGTCTGTGAGCACATTTGCCATCAAGATGGAAAAACTGCTACTCCAAGAAAACATAAAATAGAATAAAATAACTGCAAGAACACAAAAATTAATGACAAAAACATTTCAATCAATAATGGACCTGGTTAAGACTTTTCGTTAACTGGGTTTTCCTCAACAATGACTCACATTGCTCCTGAAAGAACAGGTCAAGGAGTTCATTTCAGAGCTCTTCAGCTGTACTAAACACAGAGGTTCAAATTTATCGATCAGTCTAACAATATGATAACTCCCATGACTTTTCTCTCCACTCAGATTCATTAAAAATCTGTTCATAGTTTAACAAAGCATGTAAACAGAGCAGTCTTTCTTGGTCTTAATCTACTACATTTTTTCCTAATGATTCTAATACTGTCAGAAGAGTATTTAAATGATAGGGATGTAGGCCGGTGAAGGGCTTTGTTCTCTACAGATAAACCTCTCTGGTTGCATTTACCACAAGAAAGCGGGAATCTAATGTTCAACACATGCAACGGCAGAGGTGACGTCTCCATGGGTGAGCATATGTGCCTGCCCAGCAACGGGGGCCCCTCCTCCTCACCATCACGCCTCTTCCTTTCATCCTCTTCTTCTCTCTTCCCGTTCCCTTAAGCTCCTTACCCAACTACAGGCAACTCTACTCCTCGTTTTCACCTGCTGCCTTTCACGTCTCTTCCGCCCTCCCTGCTTCTTATGCCTGTGTATCACTCAACACAGCTACTCTCTTGTTGTCCTTGGCAACCAGCGAAGCTACACCTTGGTTGCCGTGGTGATGGTAAAGCCCACCACCACCACAGGGACTTGTTTTGTGCACTACATCTGGGTGCTCTTGAGTTGACCAACACAACGTTTAAATGGTTGTGCGGTTCATGTGTGTGTCTCGTAAACTAAACGGCAGTGATGTACGTGCACGTAGTGTAAAAACATACAAACAAGTTAATTTGTTAACCATCTTACCCGATCCAAAAGAGAAGAAATAGGACAGAAAATGGAGTGATCTGAATGAGTGCCACATTCTGAATCAAATAATATTCAAGGCACTTTTGGGGAAGTCAGCAGTCTGTTGATCCCTCTCTGTCAAAATCTCCTTTTCATGTAACACAGCAGTGAGGGTGGCTGTAAGCCACATATCACATCACTGCTGACAGCTGCAGCACACACACACACACGACACTAACAGATGCTCGCTCATAGACACACTTCTATGGTGACAATGATCTTTGTAGCTCTGCTAATTACGCCAACAGTTGCCCAGAAGAGGAAGCGCCTGAAAGCACCTGAACACACGATCTGAGTTGTAAAAGAGCTACAGAGGAAGCCAGACATCACTGTGGTGGCCATTTTGGTCTCAGCACTGTGGGGCGCATCAAATAAAACTCGCAGCAGTACACAAGCATCTTTAAGGATGCAGGTAAATGACTGGGTTATTACAGTACATATGAAGAGAACTTTAGCTGTTGCCTCGTTAGCTTAATGAACAAACTGGTTTAGCAAGACTTCAGCATGAGCAGATTCGGCCCATATATATTTACCCTGGTTTTCCAGATTTTAAGCCCAGTATCAGAAATAGCAAAGGTGCTTAGCTGTGTGTCAAGGTCACCCTGACCTCCAAACATGCACCTAAAAACCAGTGACATCTCACAGCTTTGTATAGAAAACATGCTCATAATTACCGCTTTAACTGTTTGAATGGATCCAGATCAATATAGGCCTTTTAACACCAACACCAATACAGATTTTAAAATCTGATATATCAGTCAAGAGTTTTCTTTCAGACACATGAAACATAAATATTTGTTATGAGAGTTAAACTTGCTTCATTGTATACCTCTCTGATGGACAAACTATGCAACATGAACACTCATGACATGGTTAAAGAGTGGTTTTATCCACAGTTATAAATACCAGTACAGATGTATTGATAAATCACCAATATCCAATTTTTAAATATTGGCACTGAAAACTCTTTCACTGCAATGTGTGGCTTTTTTCCTTGTTATTTGATGTCAGCTTAAGGTGACAAAAGGTCATAAATATACCGCAAATGTTGAATTAGTTTTTAACAACGATTCACGGGTGCTCTCAACTTGGAGAGCAACAGGTGTAGATTCAACAAAAGGCATGGTTCATTCTTACAAACAGTAAGACACTTAAGCGAAGACCTGAGACCTAAGAGGCCACCGCAGAAAACATGTGTGTATGTTCGGAAGTGGACAGAACATTAGGAAGAAAAAATATAATTAGATAAATAAAACAACAAAACTCAAACTCTGTGGCCTTGTTAAGAAAAAACACCTTTTAAATAAGTGTTTGGCACAGCGGTGGAGTCATTAACACTTTAACATGTTATGTTTTCAGGTTGTGTCACTTTTCACACAGTTTTTCAGTCAACATACCAGCTCCTTGGCTTTAATGTTCCCACAGGACAGCTGTGAAGTAAAGCACTCCATTTGGACATATCTTCCAAAGTTTGTGGCTGCAGTTATGTCCTGCCCAAGAGACAGACAAAAGCAAAACTAAACAACTTCCAAACTGCAGACTTCTGGTTGGCAAAAGTGCTTCTGGTGCTTTATTTGTTCATATATCTATTGCAGTGATGAGCTTATCCCAGCCATTAAAAGGCTGTTGTTGGCTGCAACTAAAGATTATTTTGGTAGGTAACTACTCTGCCAATTTTTCCTCCATTAGTCAATAACTACTTCAATAACTCCTCTCTGCTTCCTGTGGGCAAACCTCCTATTCTAGGCTCCAGTGCCACATCTGCTCAAGTCTGCCCACCTGTGAATATCACCATGTAGTCTCATCCCATAGGAAATTAAAATAATGACCCAGGAAACATGAATTTGAAAATAATCAAATGTCTGTTTAATAATACTCAAACCATCAGAATAAAAATTAAATAAATAAGAAATATTAAGTCACACAAGTGTTAGTAGTACTTAAAATAAAGAAAATTTCAAATAGGAAACTAAAAAAGGCTTCTGTCCATAAGTTGAAGTAAAGCTTCAAATGAAATCAAAAATATTTTATTTTCCATTCCAAAATAACAAGTTTCCAAAGTTTACAGATGATTCAGTTCATGAATTCATGATTGCAGTGAACATCCTCTGGAGTAAGGCTTTCTCTTATCCTTGAGATGATGTTCCCAGCTGCTGATAACCATGCTAAAGATGACTCTGTCATGACTTTAGCCATTTGAAAGGTGCATTTGCCTCTTTACAGGACAAACTCATCTATACACCTGTGCTTAATACTAGTAAAACAGAACAAAACAGAATGAGAAAAGACAGTTACTAATCACAAATTTGGTTTTATATTTTATATAGAAATATATAAAAACTAGGAGGCAGTGTAGCTACTCCTGATTAATGGTTTGATATTGCATTTGATTCATTAGTTAACAAAACTAAAAAGGTGTTTGCTTAGCAAGTATCATCCTGAGAGGTTTTCAACAGGCAAGCTAACATAAAAATTACTTTACAAACATAAATATTACTATTCAGACATTATCATAAACATGGTATCAATGCGCGCCCTGACTTAACTCTCTAAAACTGACCCATCCAGAGCTCACGTCACAGCTCTAGGGTGCCGGCGTTTTAAATGCTTTTGCGTTGCATTAATGCTGTCGTGGAAGGAATGCTCTGCTTTCCACAGTCTGCATTCAACTTTGTTTTCTTTGAAATGCTTTCACATTTTTTAATAAAATCAGTTTCCATTTTCTTCCATCCTCCCGTTTTGTGGGTCGCACTACGTTCTTCTTCTCCATTAGTTCTGACTCCAGCCTCGACAGACAATAGAGGCGTTACTGCCCCCATATGTTCCTGTAGTTGACTGCAGTTACAAAAACGCATTTACGTGGTATTAGTATACGACGGGTTGACAATAAAAGTCAGCAATTATGCCGACAAATCACTGCAGGCCTACTTGCTATCTGGTTAGCTGGCGTTGCACAAGAGGCTGTTCAGCAGTGTAAATTTGTAGAATTCCAATTATAGCGTTTGGGCATGCATGTCACGAATGGAACCGGGTCACCAGTTCTTACTGATGATGTGACTACTGATAGAAGTAACAGTGTACAATGCTATAAGCCTGCTCCGTTTCAACCAAATGCTAATCTCTGTAATAAGATTTGCATTTGGTTGAATTCATGTGCAGAAAAAGTAGGAAAAGGGAAGAGGACTACTGGGTGTTTGAAGCTTTCTGATATCCATTTGTAGTGAACGTAGGAACCCCTGGTACTGGGTATTAGCTGGCTACACCAGAAGCCCCCCTCCCCCAAAAATTGGCTGCTGCTTCAAGAGGCCCAATTAGCAGACGTGTCATTGAGTTAAACAATTGATCAAATGCTCCAAAACTGATTGGACAAAGAATCACGATAAAGAAGTACGATGACACAAAATATACAAGAAGGATCCAAAAGCTGCATAAGACAAAGATGTAAAATTTTCTCAAATGAGTTAGTCCTCTGACCTTTACCCATCTCAGCCGGCTGTTAACATACTGAAGATGAAAATTATTTGAGGAAGGCCAAAATAACAGAAGCTACTGAAGGTGGTTGTAGTTTAGGCCCAGAAAAGCTTCTTATCAATAAGAAGCCCACTAATAGATGCACAAATGCAAGGGTAGCATTGGCTGGAAGACACAATGTGATTTCTGATCAGGGACATATCACAAGGGTCACCAAACCAGTGACCAGACTCAAGAACACATCGATGAAATTAAGATCAACCTGTACTAGAATGATGGCAGATAAAAGTAGTGAGAAGCCACGGAACAGATGACAATCTGAAGTGAAAAATGGTGGAGGCAGTGTAATGTAAGAGCATGCACGGCTTTCAGTAGCAATGTGTGACCAGTCTTCCCTGAAGATGTGACAGAACACAGAAGCAGCCAGATGACGTTTACTGGGATACAGTGCTGCTCAGATTCAGCCAAATTCAGTAAAGTTGATGGATAGTGCTTCACAGTAACACTCTCCAATGACCCAAGACATACTAAGAAAGCTGGAGTTATGGATGTGGAATATTCTGTAATAACCAATTCATTCACCTGATGTCAACCCAAGCAAGCTGTACTTCAACTTGCTGTAGACAAAACTAAAGGTGGAAAGCTCTACGAACAAACAGGAACTGAAGACAGCTGCAGCAAAGGCCACGATAGAGGAGGAGGAAACTTCTTGTTTGGTGATGGCTCCAGAATTCAGGTGGTTTCTCTCTGCAAAGGATACTCAAAGTATCAAACATGAAACCCATCTGTGGGGTTATGTTTAAAGGGAACCCCGACTATTATGACAAGTTACTCTAAATATGTTACAAATTATTTTTGTTATTCATTAAATCTTTGGTGTTTAAAACTATTTTGGAGCCATGGGAGTAGCCATGTTTTTTCGCACACAATGCATTCTGGGACGATGACGTGTATTGGTTGTCGGTAGTATAGGTGCTTTCGTTCAGCTAACCTGTTTTGGTTTTTAAAGTGTAGCAACCGTATTAATTAACTTGCCTATTAGTGACCTGGTTACGACTTGGTAGACCAGCACTATCCGGTCTTTTGGTCTGGCGTTATTAGCCATATCTGAGCCCAAACTCCGCTGCAAAAGTCAAAGGATCACTGCAGCATTACTAAGAGTTGAAAAACTGTCTAAATTTGTTCATCTGTAATAAAATGATCAGTGTGGCTGCTCTGCCAGGTGTAACAATTACGTGGCATCCATGAAAATGGGATTTATGACATTTAACTGAGTTAGAAGCTAGCAGGGAGTTAGCTTGCTAGCTTCCATCTAAATATAATTTACCATGTTCTGACTGAGAGATTTTTTTATCAAATTAAAACGTACAGCTCTGCTATCACTTCCAACATAAATAATGACAGGAAAGTAAACAGCAGTGACGTTTGTAGAGTTACTGAAGTTGGGCTAGCTTGTATATAATGATGTGCTACGTGATCGCTAGCACGACAAGCTATGTTAGCATAACATAAACAGTAAAGCTGGAGGACGAACGCTAACGAATGGAAGACTTTTTTCCACTCGATAAAAGTTAATATGAGGGTTCCCAATGGTTAGGGGTAAATGGCAAGATCCTGTAAATGGACCAAACGTCAGTCAGGAGAACCACTGAGATAATCCATCCACAATATAAGGGCTGGGCTAGTTACATCGTAAGGGTTTAAAAACTGAGCTTTAAAATGATTAGCAGTAATAAAAACCGTGAGAAGCCGGCAGTGATCACTGACTGTTTTTAGGAGATTGTATCTTGTTCGATTTAATCTCAACAAGGCATTAAAACATGTTAAAAACACAGTCTTATTAAATGCAGACTACTTTGGGCCCGCAAGCAGGATTCACAATGTTATCACTTAAAGACCGGATACCGGTCATGGAGGCTGACAAGTGCTGCCCAAAGAACATCTGGATTAAGACATACGGCTTCAAAAGGTTTTGGTACTTTACAACAAACACTCTCAGTCGCCGTTGCCATTGGCAAGCAGTAGCCACATAGACACCAGTAGTTTTCCCTCACTCTCTCGTCCTCGTCTGACGGATTGTTTTCATCTTCACCTAAACTAAGTGGTGGTTGACTATTTTCATGCTCTCTCTCAGTTTGCTCTGGTTCAAACTGGAAAGGCTGAACAGAAGCCATTTCCAGTGCGCTGCTAACTGTGAACTGGATGCGGTGCAACCGTATGACCTCACTACCCAGAGTGCATTGAGAAATAAATAACAATGGCAACCTACTGGTAAATCGGTTTTATATAAAATGTGCTTAAAAGGAAAACATTTGGTGTATTTTAATACCACATATGTTTTATTGAAAGCACAGTACATATTTTAGTGCAAACATGTCTTAATAGCCGGGGTTTCCTTTAATTTTCCACTTACATTTGAGCCAGAGAAAATGTGTTGGGCTTCTGTCACATTGTAAGGAAAGACTAGTCATCCATTGCTACTGGGAGCCATGCATGCTCATAGAATATCCTGCCTCTACCACATTTTACATTGACAACACATCTCTATGAAAGTTGAATTATTAAATTTGGTCAAATATTAAGGGCCTCAACAGTATATTGGTGCTGAAATTAAAAAAAATGTTTGACCTGATTTTCAAATAAAGTTAATTTAACTATCGTTTTCAATTCTCTTAGCACCATATCCAGCACGTGAGACACATGGTCGTAATGTGGAGTCAAGCAGTGCGCTCACGTCAAGTTTCCAACTAAGTCAGGAAATCGGCTGCAGGATAATTAACAAAGACTGACCCCATCCCATGTCTTCCCAAGATTTTTAAGCAGATTACTAGCAAAAAAACAAAAAACAAAAAATCTTTTTCTTTTGCCAAATTTCTTCATAACTAAAAAGTGACAAAATGAATAATAAAAAAAGTTAAAACATTCCCGCTACAAATTCTCAGTCTGCTCTGATGCTTTCAAATACCCGTTTTTTTCCAGCCAGACTGCTATTTTGCGTTACAAATGACTAAAGCGATTTCATGCTTATTTAAACTGTACTTCTTCATTGCAGGTATTTTCCAAGCAGAGAGAAGACGAAGAAAAATTTCAATATGCAAAAATGGGCTGCATATCTGTCCTATACTTTTTATCAAAGTACAAAGACTCTCTGATAACTGTATGCTTGGTAGAGAAATATAGGAGTTCACATTGTTAAATGCCACGGCTGCAAACTCAGCAGTCATTATATCAGAGGTGTATGTTTGCTGCTAATAAAGAGCTGCTCCACTGTAGAGCACTAGTGCCGAATAAGGAACACTTACTTGCTGTGACCATGTGACAGGAAGTACAAGGCAAAACAGAATGACATTCAAGATCAATACAATATGCTTGACTGTTCAAAAGAAGGATTGAATTCCAAGTCACTGACTTACTATAATTAGGTTCTTCCTTTAGAAGCGACAACCCAAGCTAATGTATATAAACACAACCTGCGCTAAGGCAATAACATGTCCGTAACCATGGTGTTAACTGGAGTCCAAATACTAGCCAGGAGACCCAAAGGAACCCACTCCCCCATTTGCAAGACCTCCCAAAAGCAAAGCAAAGCTGAGCTGCAGATAGATGCTTCATGCTTTTCTGGCCTGATATTCCACCAACAGAGAAATCTATGTGCAAAGCAACTCAATAGGGGGGGGGGATAGCCTGGTCTAGACTCAGTTCAGACTGCAATGCAGAGCTACGAGACAGCCTGCATTCACGTGGATGAGATGAAAACGAGGACCCAGCATTAATGAGCTCTGACATGCAACCTTGACTCCCAACGTCAACACCAGGTGAACGGAGAGGTGGGATGGCGCTGTGGCCGAGCCTGCCTCCATGCAACACACACACACACACCTCAACAAGACTAGCAGTTTAAAGCAACGCCTGCGCCACATCACCACCCCACAGAGGTGCTCGTCTACCTTTCCAACTGCATCAGTTTGCGCATGAAGCCACAGAAGTTGACATTTTTCCCCGTCTCTACCCCCAAGCAGGTCACAAGGTGGAGATGTGATAGCTGTTTGCGCCAGTATTTGCGCAGACAACAGCCGATTAATAAAATATTCAAATTAAACGCCTGGGATTATTATATAAGACTTATGTCACTGAGAAGTGATGCGTAATGCGCAGCCATCAGAGCATCCCCAAGCCAGCTGATGGGCTAAAAAAAATACACAACACAAAATCAAATGGTCCATTCCGTTTACCTGAATGCAAAACTAAACCCTGCTATACACAGCTGTAGAGACCTCCTGTGAATTATTAGAAAACACCCAATGAAGGACAGGCTGTACGAAGCCTTCGGGGGCCGCCGGAGTCCCACTGGTCGTGCCCTTGATTATCAACACCGCTTGGAAGGACCACCACAGCACAAAATCCGGCCCGTGCCCCCGGCTACAGCGGCGACTATCACTCGACCCCGAAATAGCTTCCATTTCTCTTCCCCGGCATTTATATTTAACAAACTTGGCAATAAAAAGCAGATCCAAAACTTTGATCAGTGAGAATAAACGGAACCAGCACTACCTGAGCTGCGCAGCTCTTCCATAAATAACCTGGGAAAAAGGAGAGGCTAGACTGGCTTCCAAGTTGGGGTCCAGGAGAAACGTGGTTCAGGGTGTTCCGTTCCGCTCCCTCCCCTGCCCCTTCCTGCCGCAAACAGCCATTGGATTAGCGGCAGATCGAGGGGAGGAGAGCAGACACAGACTGCGCCATTGTTAAAATACCAACAAAAATCATTGCAACTTGCTCGCATATAACAGATTAAAATAGAAGCAAATGTTTATCAAGATGGGCTAATGCAGTGTGCCACTGACAAGCACAGTCCCCAACACCTAAAAAAAGGAAAAAGAAAACGTGTTTCCCCCCTTCCACAACCCCTGTTCTTGTCCAGATTATCTGCTCTATAGGCGCACACATGCCGGTGCCAGCGAAACAGACCCGGGTTTCGAATAAAAAGCCCGATTTCTGCGATACCTGTGACGATGGGGGTTTTAATTGGAAAGTTACCCTACGCGGAGTCCACCCTGGCGCAATCACTGGCAAAATATACTCGGCAACCGCAAGGGGCGCCCTACTCTCATATATCACATGAACTGGCTTCATTTGTGTCATGCGGTGGTAAACAAGACCCGGAGAAATTCTCTTATCGTGTTTTACGTGAGCATCCTGTGAGTTACCTAAACTGTAACTAGGTATGAACCCATTACTATAACAACCAGAGTAATTTTGTCCCCACCCCCCCACCACACACCTCCCTCCTCCCCCAGCGGAAAACAGCACTGCCTGCCGTCCGCCATTAGCCAACTGAACAATACTGAAGACTAGAGGCGGCAGTAGCTACAGCACGCAGAGACGGAGAGGACCAAATCTGTTAAAATTAACTGTTTATTCATCCCTTAATGAGTCTTCACGCCCCAGTGTGAGTACTGTGAAACTCTCCGGGCATCCGGCTAACCCCCCCGCACAAGTTCCCCAAACTTTGGCCAATTAGGCGTAAAAGTAGAATACGAAAAACGTCTGTGAAATTCGCTTACCGGAGTAGAGCTCAAAACGGTGTAGCGCCACTTTTGTGCCTTGACATTAATCCGCGGAAGCGCGTGCGCACAAGTTTATATCCAAGATCATCTACTGAGCAGAGCACTCACTACGCGTCAACAGCACGTTCACTCGCGTACAAAAACAGATATGAATTTCTGAGAACTCATTTATGGTTTGTGTTTACCTGCAACATATCTATTCACAGTTCTCAGTGAGACGGGATTCGGAGGAGTGATTTTATTAAGTCAGTAATTGTTACTCTGTGGACTCATGATAAATGTGAGGGAGGCCGAATGTTGTCTATTATAATGCTGTTGATTTTTGTTTTTTGTACTTTATTACACAATGTCCTTCCATCATAGTCCATTGTGATGTAGCAAGTAGGTTGTTGGGGCATCCTTCAATTTTGGACAGAATATGTAAGCTGCTCTGAAATGTAATGTTAACATACATTTTAAAAAGGCCAAACGATTTTTTTGTTTGGCACATTTTCAACACTGAAAATGGACATAAACTGAAACTACAGGTAAACAGTTGCTGGTAAAACCTCAAATAAGAGTACAAATTGCATAATTTGTCCCGCGCAAATCACCCCTTAGTTTTTGCCCCGCTGCTAACCTTCACAGCTAGCCGTTTATGTAATTATAAATTTTATATTCAATCGGTCTGAATCTGTAATTTTCATTATTAACAGTTATTACGTTTTATATTGAGGTTACTCTCCGATATCTAAAACACAGCTGATAGAAATTAACGACTGAAATAAAAATGATACACCGCGAGGAGCTCAAATTTCCTAAAAAACAAAACAAAACAACTACTTCCTCTTATTTTTATTGTAACCGGAAGTAACTACGGAGTGAGAGCTCCTCTACGATTCACCCTCTTTTCTTTTCCTCTTGCGCCTGCGCAGGAGGTCCAATCAGTGGCTGCATTGCAAGCAATTAAAAATCCATTAAGATGCTCGCACCTTATCCTCGATATATAGCATGTATCCCAGGTCAAGTGTGGCCAGTCCTGCTAGAAATGCACCTTAGTTATTCTTGATTTTTTATTTTGGGTCCCCTTTCTCGAAGCTTAACAAGCTGCATTGAAGTACACAGCTCGGATCCAATCAGGAACAAGGATCCGGGTTGAGAGAGTTCATGTTCTCAGCTGTGTCGGCTCAACATGGGTTTCCTCTCATAATTTCACCCAGAGACTCACCAGAAACCAAACGGCGGCGGGAAATTAATGACGCCCACCAGAAAGTGTTAGAAAAATGCCGCACACACCTTTACAAAGCAAAATTAAGCCCATATCAAATTGCACTGCTTTAAGTAACTACTGATTTCAGTAGGCAGATGTGCAAATTATTACATGTAGAGGTGGGTAATCTATAGTTTAATAGTAATTTTGTTATTACTTAAAAAAAAATCGGGGTGGCTCAAAGGTGGAATGAGCCCGTGATCACGTTTGTTAAATATGGCGGATCAGGTGCGTTCAAATGTCACACTGAAACGTGCGGATCAGATTCACTTAAAGGGTCGGCTGCCCAAAGAGATCAAAGAGAACAATTACAAAAGGACCGCCACCTCCTTACCCTCCTTACGCGCAGGCTATCTCTGAACTCACGAGATGAGGGGTAGCAATGGATGGAAGATACACGGATTTATTTCTAAGTCAGTCTGATGAGGCTGAGTGTCTGGTTGCCAGATCCTCTGGCTGTGCGCCGCTGCACAAAATGTCGGAGATTTCAGTTTCTCACAGGCGCAAATCACACTGAAATCTCTTTTTAAATACGATCCTGGATAAAGATCGAAGATGATGTGCCACACTGGTTATTATGAACTCACAGTGTTTATGTAATCAGCCTCTCTGTAATTCACGCGGTTTTAATAAACAATTGTGCGTTTTTTTGTTGTTGTTTTTTGCCCTGAGTTACACTGACCAAGCAGCAGTTTATTACCACTAACACAGAGGAAATGACGCTGATAACATTGTTAGGATACAGTGGCGACTGGAAACCATCAGTTTGGAAGTTAAACTTTGTTGTGCAGTGTGAATACATGCTGCATTTTAGCTGTAGGATTTTATGTCCCTACTGCTCCACTACTTATGAACACATTTTGTAAAAACTGCATTAATTAACAACAACTGTTAGCAAACTCCCTCCTTAAAACATCTACTTTATTTAAAAAGGACAAATTAAAAGAAAGGCTCCATGTCTTTTCCGGGGCTCTTGGCTTGAGATCTCTTTCATACGCGTGCAGTGTTGTTGGTCCTTCCTTCTTATATGGATTCGCTCAAATAGCTTCCCAGAGAAGTAAAATCCATCATGCTGCTGTGATTCATGCTGCTGGTGGTTTGGCATGGTCTTGCTTAAAGATGCAAGACACTGTTTGAAACAGATGTTTGATGTTTTACTTTAAAGCATGTTCATATGATAGTAATGATCATGGGTGTACAAGTTATATGTGCAGCAATAAAACTCCTTGCCTATAGTGATCTTGGGTCCAGCCTGTGGTATTTCTGGATTTTTGTTTGTTACGTTCTGTGAGGCTGTGGGAGTGTGTGGGTGGGGTGTTTGCCCACTCTCCCCGCCTCCACCCCTCTTGCCACTCCTACCCCTCTCTGTCTCTCTCACTCTCCTCTCTCCCCAGGACACAGCTGCTGCTGATTAGCCTCGTTTGCCACCTGACTCAAGTCAGCAATCATCCTCTGAGGCTATTTAAACTGGGGATGAGCTGTGAGCAGGGTGGCTTTTTCCTCGGTGGCTCTACGCGTTTCTGTGCTAGATTTTGGACAGACAGCCTCTTTCTGACCAGTGAGCAGACGGGCTTGTGGGCCCTGAGAGTGTCTCCCCGTGGTGGGGAGTAGGGTAGGAAGTGTGGGAAGTGCCTCCTTTTTTATTGTGTTTGTTTGGTAGTCTTCCTGCCTTTCGTGGCTGCGAGCGTTTTCTTTGTTTCTTTGGCGTTGTTGGTAAGACGGCGTTGCCGGCCCTTTAAGTTAATGTTAATGTCGTTTGTAATCCACCTGTACCATTTCGTAATAAAGTTCTATTAATACAGAACAACTCTGTCTGTTTTCCTTTTCATTCTGATTCCGGACTCATTTGTTACTGGTCCCCTCACTCACATGCCTAGACCCCTTCGGGGGGAACGTAACAATGTGGGGGCTCGTCCGGGATATGAATGGAAGGAAAATAGAGTTTTTGTGAGTTGTTTGCCGGTGGCCTGGTTAGTTGTATTGTATCGGCTGCGCTCCCTCTCCAGTTAGCAAAAGGGGAGTGTCTAGCTGAGCGTAAGCTCCTCCTTCAGGCACTCATTTTTTATTTTTCCTTTATTATTTTCGGAGTAATCCCGGGTGGGGATTAGTTCCCTGTCGGGGTAGGCTTGTCGGTGCTTTGTGCACTTGATGCTTAGCCTTTAAAGTTGCCTCGAGCCTGGTACACTCCAGAAGCTAACTAGGCTAAGATTTTAGTAGGCAGGTCTTGGGAGAGGGTCGGCGGTACTTTTATTTATTGGTTAACCTCTGGCCACACTTTTCCCGCCTGTTTTCTCATTTGTGTATTGGAGGTGGTGCTTCTTTGTTGTTATTGTTAGCCTCAGGTAGTTTTTTGTTTTTAGAGTTGATGGCTACCTTTGATATTGCCGTGTTTAAGAAAAACCCCTCACTTGTCCAACTGGACGCCTGTAGGAAGAGGGATTTGCATGAGGTGGCATCAGGTTATAGCATTTGTTTCCACAGCTCTGCGTAAGGCTGAGCTGAAAGCTGCTCTTGTGTCTGGCTTGGTGGAGAAAGGGATAGTGGCCTTGCCAGTATCTGCCAGTCCACTTGAGCATGGGGCAGCGTCTCAGCCTGTTCCGCAGGCGTCAGCTCAAGCTGTAGGTCCATTTGTGTCGACACCTGTTGATCAGGGGCTGCCTGAGGACAAACCCATGACATTGCCTCGCTTCGAACCCCTCTCCATTGAATCAAGTGAAGGCTCGAAGCAGGATGCTAAGCTCCGTGTACGCCTGGCTCGTCTCCAGTTAGAAAAGGAGGACCGTGAGAGGGAGTTCCAGCTAAAGAAAGAGCTGGAGCTTAGGCGTTTAGACGCAGAGCTTGCTAGAGCCAGAGAGGTCGAATTGAGGAAGGTGGAGGCAGAGACAGCTGTGAGGTTGCGACAGCTGGAACTCCGGCAGGTTTCCCTTCCTCCAACTGCCTCCATTCGTCAGGCAGACACCCCGTTTGACGTAGGGAAAAACAGTCGTCTGGTTCCGATGTTCCGTGACACTGAGGTCGACAGCTACTTCGAGTCGTTTGAACGAATAGCCACGGCCTTGCACTGGCCACGGGATTCATGGGCATTTTGCTCCAATGTAAGCTGGCGAGTAAGGCTCAAGAAGTTTGTTCCTCGTTGTCAGCTGAGGACAGCTTGGACTATGACAAGCTGAAAAGGGCTATCCTGCTGGCCTATGAGCTGGTCCCAGAAGCCTATAGGCAGCGTTTCCGGGGGTTGAGAAGAGGTCAGGGTCAGTCCTATCTTGATTTCGCCAGGGAAAAAGGTGTTCTTTTCGATCGGTGGTGTGTGGCCTGCAAAGCCACTGACCTGGCTTCGATCCGGGAACTAATGCTCATAGAGGAATTTAAGAACTGCATTGCTGAGCGCATTGCGGTATATATTAATGAACAGAAGGTTTCCTCACTACAGAAGGCTGCGACGCTGGCTGATGAGTTCGCGCTCGTCCATAAAACCAGTGTCAGTAGGTATGACCGGCGCGATGCCCCAGTGAAGGCTAGCGAGGTGCCAGTTGCACAGCACCCAAAGAGTGAGGTACTTGTGTTTCGTCCCAAGGCAGACCGAAAGTGTTTTTTCTGTTTTAAGTCTGGCCACCTGATTGCAGATTGTGAAGCTTACAGACGGAAACAATCAGTCTCGTCTTCACGTAAACCAAAAGGGGTTGGGCTGATTAAAACCATGCCTCCTGTCAGTAGGCCCCCTTCCCCTGAGACCCCGGATGAGTGTTTTAAGCCCTTCATTTTTAAGGGGATAGTTTCGCTTTCTGGTAAGACCGAGGATAAGCGTGAAGTGACCATTCTGCGTGATACTGGTGGCTCACAGTCCCTCATACTAGCTAGTGTGCTTGAATTTAATGAGAAGAAAAAAACACCCAGAATACGCAAGACATATCTTCAAAGACCGAAAAAGATGGGGGGGGGGGATGGCTTTACCAAACTTTATGTTCTATTATTGGGCATGTAATATTCGTATTCTCAGGTATTGGCTACAGGGGGAAGACACGAATAATGCCCCGGCCTGGCTCAGTTTGGAGACTTCTTCCTGTGTCTCAGCCTCTTTACCAGCCCTGATTTATGCCCAAAAGCAGCCTTCGAGTACAGGCTCTTATAATAACTCTATTGTCAAAGTTACCTTGAAAATATGGTATCAATTTCGTCGTTATTTTAAGTTGACCTTTTTTCCCCTTCAATCACCCATCTTGAAAAATCCCTCTTTTCAGCCTTCGTTAGCTGATGGTGCTTTTTATTTGTGGGCCTCTTTGGGTATCAGGTCTTTTTCTGATCTGTACATTCAGAATACATTTGCCTCCTTTGAACAGCTCTCATTGAAATTTGGCCTTCCAAAAAGTCACTTTTTTCGCTATTTACAAATCCGGAGTTTTGTTAAGGAGAAATCCTCTCAGTTCCCATCTAGACCTTCTTATCATGTCTCCTGTTTGTATGGGAGAATATGTTCCTTTGGCAACTCTTCAATCTCGGCTATTAAATTGGCATGGGAGCAGGATCTGGGGTGTGTGATTCAGGATGACTCTTGGGATAAAATTCTTTACCGGGTCCATGGCTCCTCATTCTGTGCCAAACATGGGCTGATTCAATGTAAGATTCTGCACCGTGTACATTGGACTAAGGCCAGACTAGCTCAAATATACCCCAATCTTAGCCCTGACTGCGACCGTTGTCATCAAACACCTGCCTCTTTAATGCATATGTTTTGGTCATGTTCATCCCTCAAACAATACTGGATTAATATTTTCTTGATTTTATCTAAGATCATCCAGCTAACCCTCCAACCTGTGCCCTTAACTGCTTTGTTTGGGGTTCTTCCTGATTCAGTTGCCTTGCCGACGCCTCAAGCGGATCTGGTCGCATTTCTCACCTTATTGGCAAGACGCAGAATATTGCTATGTTGGAAGTCCCCTTCTGCCCCATCCTGGGAAATCTGGATCAGAGACGTTCTGCATTTTAGCAAACTCAAAAAGATTAAATTCACCCTGCGCGGGTCTACGGCCAAATTTTTTTAAGACCTGGCAACCCTTTTTTGATCATGTTCAGACTTTGCGGTCTCGCAATGCTCCCAATTAGCCAGCTCAGACTCTATCATATTTTATTTTTTCTTATCTTATGTTCAAGTAAGAGGCCTAAGTTTAAGTATATGGATTCTATTGTGCCTGCGTTCTATGATGGTATTTATTTAACTACTTTATACATATTTCTTTTCTCTAACAGAATTGATTTATCCCTATAACTAAGCTGACCATTTATCATGTGTGGGGTTTTTTTTTGTTTTTTGTTTTTTTTTGTGTGTTTTGGTTTTTATGTGTCTGTGTGGAGGTGGGGGTTTTGGATACTCTCCACATCTCCCTTGTACACTCAGGAACTGTTGTCTTGTACCCTAGGGTTTGTTACTAGTATTATTAGATTGGATTTTTTCCTTTTTCTGTTTGTACACCCACTGGTACTGCTATAATTATGAGGTGGGAGTGTATGTCTTATATTGCTTTGTTCTTTAAAAAGAAAACGGCATATTGTTCAATTTGTCTTTTGTAAAAGTCAATGCAAAAACTTTAATAAAAATATCGGGGGGGGGGGGGAAAAAAAAAGAATTTAATGAGAAGTCTGACTGACTCTAGCATCATTGTAAGAGGTGTTGGGATGAATTTTGTGCCTGCTCCCCTCCATCGTATCTGGGTACAGAGTGAGCTGGTGAGTGGTTTCTTCTCAGTGGGTGTGCGGCCTTCTCTCCCGATTAATGGGGTGGATTTTATAATGGGAAATGATATCGCGGGTGGGAAAGTTTACCCTACCTCTGAGGTGACCAACAATCCTGTTATAGAGCCTGTGTTAGATGCCCTCAGCCTGCAGCACCCGGATGTGTTCCCGGTGAGCGTTCTGACTCGTTCACGTGCCCAGCAACAAGGTGGGGGGGTTGATTTGTCAGAATCAGTGATCGGCTCTATTCTAGAGAAGGATGTGATGCCCTGCACCGATGAGGGAGATAATGGAGCCTTAGAGTTAGCTCACAGTGTGGTTGAGCCAGCTCCTGTGTCTGGAGCTCCTTTTCTGCTCACCCGTGAAGCACTTGTGAAGGCTCAGAAAGAAGACCCTTCATTAGTTCAGTGTTTTACCGCAGCAGCTCAGGATAAGGGAGGTGAGGGGAGCAAGAGGCAGACATTTTTCGTTTGGGAAGGTTTATTGATGCGCAAGTGGACCCCAAGGCCTGGAGAAGACTGGAGCGTAGTGCGGCAGTTGGTGGTTCCGACCAGTCTGCGGTGGCATGTGCTGCAGTTAGCACATGATCACGCATGGTCAGGTCATTTGGGTGTCACTAAAACATATGACCGTATACTGCAGCATTTCTTTTGGCCGGCAATGAAAGCAGATGTAGTGCAGTTTTGTAACACCTGTCACACTTGCCAGCTTGTGGGTAAACCGAACCAGGCGGTGCCCCCCGCCCCCCTACGTCCTATCCCTGCTGTCGGTGAACCTTTTGAGCATATCCTGGTAGACTGTGTTGGCCCCTTACCAAAGACGCGGGCAGGGAATCAGTTCTTGTTAACCATAATGTGTGTGTCCACTCGATACCCAGAGGCGATTCCTCTGCGGAAAATCACGACAGCAAGCATTACCAAAGCACTAGTCAAATTCTTTACCACCTTTGGCCTCCCGAAAACCGTGCAGACAGATCAGGGTACCAATTTCATGTCCAGGGATTTTAATCGGACTCTACGGTCCTTTGGAGTTTCTCATTCTGTGTCTAGTGCTTATCACCCAGAGTCACAAGGTGCACTGGAGCAGTGGCATCAAACTCTCAAGGCGATGTTGAGTAAGTATTGCCACGACACCGGAAAAAGCTGGGATGAAGGGGTCCCTTTTGTATTGTTCGCTATACGTGATGCGAAGCAGGAGTCTTTGGGGTTCAGCCCAGCTACCCTGGTGTTTGGACATGACGTGCGGGGTCCGCTAAAGGTGCTGAAGGAGAGTTTTCTCAGTGGTTGTGTGCCTAAAACTACTGTGGTGGAGTTTGTAAAAACATGCAAGGACAGGTGGCAACGGGCTACTTTGTTAGCAAAAGAGGCTCTCTGTGTATCCCAGGCAAACATGAAAAAACGATGTGATCAAAAAGCAGTGGAAAGACAGTTCCAGCCTGGGGACAAAGTTCTTGTGTTGTTGCCCGTGCCCAGTTCTGCCCTCATGGCTCGTTTCTCAGGCCCCTATGTGATAGTGAAAAAAGTGTCTGACACCAACTATATTCTCAACACCCCAGAACGCAGAAGGAAGACTCGCCTATGCCATGTCAACATGTTGAAACCATACCATACCAGAGACACCAGCATGACAGAATCATCAGACACTGCTGGGACGGCTGTTGCCCTGCTAAGTGTTGAAGTTAAGGGTGATGATGATCTGGGTACCCTTTCTGAGGGACAGCAATGTGGGCGGTTGTCAAATTCTGTTTTTTTTAGCTAAGGCCGAGGCCAACCTATCTCACCTTCCTCCGTCCCAGTGTAAAGAGGTACTTGACTTGCTGCACTCCTACCTGTCTCTTTTTAGTGACGTACCCTCGCGTACCCACGTTTGTGAGCATGACATTGACGTTGGAGACGCAGTCCCAATCAAGCAGCATGCATATCATTGCCCCTTCACCAAACGTGAGGTCATGAAAGAAGAAGTTGAGTACTTAGTAGAAAACGGCTTGGCACAACCTAGTTGTAGCCCCTGGAGCTCCCCATGTCTACTAACACCTAAGTCTGATGGCACACCCCGTTTCTGCACAGATTATCGGAAGGTAAACGCTGTAACGGTCTCTGACTCTTTTCCGCTTCCTCGTATGGAAGACTGCATTGACAGCATCGGCCCTGCCAAATTCATCACCAAACTCGATCTCCTTAAAGGCTACTGGCAGGTGCCTCTCACTCCCAGACCTTCAGAGATTTCTGCATTTGTCACCCCTGACCACTTCATGCAATACACAGTAATGGCCTTTGGCATGAAAAATGCCCCAGCTACTTTTCAACGACTGATGCAGTTGGTGTTGGGAGATGTGCCCCAGTGCAATGTGTATCTAGATGACATGGTGCTATACACAGACACATGGGCAGATCATATGTCCCTTCTGAGGACAGTGTTTCAGCGGCTAGCCGAGGCCTCGTTGACCCTCAATCTCGCTAAGTGTGAGTTTGGTAAGGCAACCGTCACTTACCTAGGTAAGCAGGTGGGGTTTGGGCAGGTCCGCCCAGTGGAGGCGAAGGTTGCTGCAATCCTGGACTACCCGAGTCCAGCCACTAGACGGGAACTAAGGCGGTTCCTAGGGATGACCGGATATTACCGGTGTTTCTGTAAGAACTTTTCTGTGGTCGTGACCCCGCTAATCAAACTGTGTAGCCCAAAGGTGCCTTTTGAATGGTCAGTTGAATGCCAGCATGCCTTTGAGTCGGCAAAATCTCTTCTGTGCAGCACCCCTGTATTGGCAGCTCCAAACTTCTCTCGCCCCTTTAAGCTAGAGGTCGATGCCAGTGCCACCGGAGCCGGGGCAGTCCTGCTGCAGGATGATGAGGAAGGTGTGTGCCATCCGGTCTGTTATTTCTCTGCAAAGTTCAAACCCCATCAACTGAACTACTCTACCATAGAGAAGGAAGCCTTAGCTCTGCTTCTAGCTCTGCAGCACTTTGAAGTGTATGTGGGCTCCAGCGCTTCCCCGGTGACCGTGTTCACAGACCACAAACCCCTTGTTTTTCTGAACCGGATGTACAATCACAACCAGCAACTGATGCGCTGGGCACTCCTGGCCCAGGATTACAATCTGATGATCATACACAAGAAAGGTACTGACAATATAGTGGCTGATGCACTCTCACGCAGCTCGCAATAGGGTGTTGTTGTTGTTGTTGTTGTTTTGGTAGGGCTTCAATGTAAGGGGGGGGGGGGAATGTTACGTTCTGTGAGGCTGTGGGAGTGTGTGGGTGGGGTGTTTGCCCACTCTCCCCGCCTCCACCCCTCTTGCCACTCCTACCCCTCTCTGTCTCTCTCACTCTCCTCTCTCCCCAGGACACAGCTGCTGCTGATTAGCCTCGTTTGCCACCTGACTCCAGTCAGCAATCATCCTCTGAGGCTATTTAAACTGGGGATGAGCTGTGAGCAGGGTGGCTTTTTCCTCGGTGGCTCTACGTGTTTCTGTGCTAGATTTTGGACAGACAGCCTCTTTCTGACCAGTGAGCAGACGGGCTTGTGGGCCCTGAGAGTGTCTCCCCGTGGTGGGGAGTAGGGTAGGAAGTGTGGGAAGTGCCTCCTTTTTTATTGTGTTTGTTTGGTAGTCTTCCTGCCTTTTGTGGCTGCGAGTGTTTTCTTTGTTTCTTTGGCGTTGTTGGTAAGACGGCGTTGCCGGCCCTTTAAGTTAATGTTAATGTCGTTTGTAATCCACCTGTACCATTTCGTAATAAAGTTCTATTAATACAGAACAACTCTGTCTGTTTTCCTTTTCATTCTGATTCCGGACTCATTTGTTACTGGTCCCCTCACTCACATGCCTAGACCCCTTCGGGGGGAACGTAACATTGTTTAAATGTTATTTTTGTCCCCCAAATTGCACTGTGGGTTTGGGATGAACTGTGGTCGCTGAGGATCCTTTTCACAAGCGTTGCTGAGCCCCTGCTGTGATTTCTACAACTGAATTAAGTCTGTTTTTAAAGTGCTGCCCGAAAGCTTGCCTAGTTTTCCAAGAATTCTCTGACTGAGCAGTGAGGCCCTCGCCATCATGACCTCTGAAACACTCAGCTCGACTAGTATGCTGTTTATACATGCCATCATTTACTCTGTGAGATGTTTCATTAGCTGCCTGTTTTTGTTTAGCAACTTTCCAATCTTATCATCCCCACCAGAACATTAAAGCATTTAACCATATAAACTTAAATACATCTGAGCTACTGTGGTTAGCACTGTTGCTGCACAGCAAGAAAGTCCTGAGTTCAATTCCACCATCAGGCCTGGGTCTTTCTGCGTGGAGTTTGCATGGGTTCCTCCCAGGTACTCTGGCTTCCTCCCACAGTCCAAAGACATGCAGTTAATGGGAATAGGTTAACTGGTTAATCTAAATTGCCCATAGGTGTGAATGTGAGAGCGAATGGTTGTCTGCCTGTATGTGTTAGCCCTGCGACAGACTGGCGAGCTGGGATAGGCTCCTGCAACCCTGGAAAGGATAAGCGGAAGCAGGTGGATGAAAAATATAGTTTCTACTATGGAGATGCATATAGAAATGTCACAAGTAATAAATGATGAAGTTGTGATTTTACCCATTCTCAGTAACATTCAAAACAGTAGGAGAGAAACTTGTAATGCTTTCCAATGAAAGTTATTCTGGTGTAAGCATTACTTACACATTATTTAGGTAAAGGATGAGTTTCTCTTCTACTTCTGTCTGTGTGCCAAAGAGGGATTCCAGAAATGTATTGACAAACAGATTAGCAGTTCAATATACACTTTTCACCTGTCATTTTTCCTTGCGAAGCTTTAAAATGATTTACACGTAATGACCAATAAAATGATCTTACAATATTCAGTCTCTTTAAAAGTGGGAGCTGTTCTTTGCTACACTACAATACTCTTAGATTTTGTTTAGTTGGAATTATCTTACTCGATTTATTAAAATGTTGAGGACTCTACATTATTTAAATGAGCAACAGCTCAACCATAATGATGCATATCATATTAATACGTAGCAGGACAAAGTAGAAGGTCTAGCGAGACAGCAAAAACACCCTTCAGCCATATTATTTGTTTATTTATTTGTTTAAAACAAATATGTGTTGATGTTGCATAGTTTGGCCACCAGAGGGCACTCTGCAACTTTCCTATTGGCGAGGTGTTTGGAATGCCACAAGCAATAACTAGCTGATTCGAGCAAAGCCAGTCAGATCATAAATTAGTAAATAATTAACGAAACATAAAAAAAAATGTTAGGGAAATCGGTTTAGGTTTAATTTGCCTGAAAAATCGGCATCATAGTAACATTGGCTAGTATGTTGGAATATTTGATTTTTAAGTCACCAAATATCGGTATTGGTATCGGCCTTAAAAATCATCTATGCTCTCTTCAGCATGTAATTTTATTTATTTTTTACATCTGTAACTGTAAAGTAACCACTAACTAAATTATCAGATAATTGTGGAAAATACAAAGTACAGTATTTCTGTCTGAATGTAGCATAGTAGAATATGAAAATGTAACTTTTACTTGCTAAATAAATTTCCTTCACACAGATGTTTGTTTTTTTTGTTTTTAATATTTTTGTTTAAAGACTGCCTTTCCAAGACAGGTTTAGCTTCATGCATCTTCTTTTAAAACTCTCAGGGATTTTTTTCTATCCGTCCTCTGAGTGGTGCTGTTTCAATGTACTGCCATCTTGGATTTAAAAAAAAAAAAAAAAAAAGGAATTTGGTGGAGATTCCAGGTGTCTCTGACCAAAAATGACACACATTTGAGCTAAAACAAACAAACTGTCATCAAGTGTGAATTAGATCAATTTGTAGAAATGTTTAATCATGCTAGGTTTTAGTTTTACAGCACTGATATTAGCTGCATGCGTTTATACCTCCCAATGGCAAACCTCTATCATCCATATACCTTCAACTGCTCAATACTTATGAATAAAAATCATAATTGAGATGACTAATCCAAAAAAAAAAAAAAAAAAGTGCAAATAATGCAAGTCCATGGAAAAGTAAGAGAAGTATGAAAGGCAGGAGAACATTGCTTATCTTTTATAGAGGAGCTTTTATACTAAATATTGTACAAAAACTAGGCAAAAACATGTATTAAGCAGATGACTTATCATGTACAACAACCTTATTTTTCAGACTGAATAATAATAATAATAAAAAAAAACAACTTTCCATATAATGAATGAAACCCAGCAGTGTGTGCAAATATATGCACACATTTTATTTAGGGCAGAGAGACGGCCTCAGGTAAGCAGCACCTCTACAAACAACAGTGAACTCTTTCACACAAACAGTGCATCTATCTGCGCAAACATTCAGAGCCAAATAAAAAAGTCAAAGTCAAAGTGAAGCGACTGTACGGGTAAAGGAAGGTGCCGACAAGGCGGTGAGAAACTGTTATACAGAATCAGGAGACAGTTCTCATCATTAAAAACAAGCTTCCCATTGCTCTGAAACAACTAAAAAAAAACAACTCTGCGGTTTAATCATTACTGCTGTAGTTTAAAACATCTTTAATGGTCTGAATCCTTCCTTTCATCTGTTATGTGAAAGTAATTTAGCACTCCTGAAACTGACCACAAATGTGTAATACATTAAAGTGAACACTTCTGCTCTAACACTGACTGACTCACAAACAATCATAGTGGTCACAGTCACAGTAATAGCAATACATGTATTTTGTCCTTATGTAACTTAAGTGATGGTGGACTTCACTGAGATGCTTTACACGTCAGAAGCGAGTTTATGGAGGCTGTTTGTTTTTTTTACTCCAATTTGCAATAAGTGGAAACCAATCACAATGTGGGAAGCTGGAAAAAAATATATCAAGTAACACAAAACATCAGAATGCATTTCAAACCGTTTAGCTGAAATTGTAAAACAGAAAACCTCAGCGGTGATATCTGAGCTAGATCTGTCTTTGGCTTTTCAGATATTCCAGTTTCACGTCTTCCTTCGTATCGTGCTCGTCTCTGGTATCCGACACCAAAACACCTACTCCATGTACCGATTCCTCACGCTGTACTGAGATAAGAACAGGCTACAGGTGTCTTAAGACAGGGTTTCAGATTTGCTCCCTTTTAATGCCGTAAGGTGAAATGCACTGCATGCATGCGCTGAGCAAAGCGAAAGTAGTCAAATTTGAAATCTTATTACAGAGTGTCAGCTTGCTGTAAGGCTGCGCTTGATTTTTGAAGCATCTGGATGCCTATTAAAAAAATATAGGGAGTCTGAAAGCTGTGACACCACAGGAGCCAGAAGTATGCAGCGCGATTTAAAAAACACTACACCTGACAAGTATATGGTCATAAAGTGACAGAAACACAGAGCAGACCTAAGTTTCTTTAAAACCGCAGATCAAACTGTAGCCAGTGGGATGAGCAGCTGATTGTGAACATGTTTTCTGAACTGCTTACCCAGTTCAGGATTGCCGGGAGAACTGGAGCCTATCGCTGCTGTCATAAGGCGAGCGGTTGCCGGTATCTCACACGGCAAAGAGAGAACCAGGCATCTCACATTCACACCTACAGCAAATTTAGAATCACCATTTAACCTAACATGCATATCTCTGGGAAGAGGCCGGAGCAACTGGAGAAAATCCGAGAGACAGGAACGCCCCAGGCGGCTGTCAAACCCACAACCTTCACTAACCGCACCACCAACACCGCGCCACCATGAATGTTAACATGCAACTTAAAGGTAAGTTTCACTACTAAGACGTTACCATGCCAACCCTCTTTTCTTACAAAGCCTGTTACAGTGCAAATACAGCAAATCTCTTTTGTTCTCTCGTAGCTACAACATCACCACTAATGCTTTTTGTACCATTGTTAACTTAGTCCACAAAACTGGTAGTTACCTATAGGAATGAGAGATAATAGCAGTAAGTGGAGTCACCATTACAGTATATGCAATGTGTTGAATTAAAACACAATAAAAAAAAAAAAAAAAAAAAATGTAAATCTGGATATTTTCTTTACTTTCAGTCACTCAGCTTGAACCACAAAGATCTACAAACTAATGTAAAAAGTGAACATTAAGGCAGCATGGAGACATCCAATCAAACAGCACTGCTGCAATTTAAAGACATATTGCTAGCCTGAGCTGGGTTTGTAGGCAACATCACGCAGCTAGGTGTGTTTATGCAGAAGAATGTCAATAACAGATACTTGGATTTGGTATCCTCCAGTTTGGGCTCCTTTAATATCAGATGATTAAAAACAAAGAAGGTTGCTTGAGGAGACTGAAAGGGAGCAGTAAGTAGGCTCAGCACAGCAGTGATAGAGATGGTAAATATGGGGTTCTTCAATGTACTAGCCGGGCAGTTTGAGACATTTAAGCCCAGAGTGTTTTCCTGTACAAACGAAATAAATTAACTCAAAAAGGAACAAAAACATCAGCGGTCATCACATGACACCTTATAACTGCATATATGTATATAATTATATATAGTCTGTACAGAGCAGGAAATATAAACAGCAACTCTGTGCATGGAAGGCAAAACTCTTCTTCATTCACTAAAAACTCTCTAAGTCACACTTTGAAACAACCTCACACTAGTGTAATGACAAGTGGTAAACAAGACAATGGGCCAGTGGATGGAAAATTTATGGATGCATGTATTGTGTCTGTTCCCCAGAATCCGTGTTTAACCTCACACCGCTCTACTAAAGTGAAATACCAACAAACAACACAGACTTAGCACAAATAAAGAGATGTTAATTATTAAGGGAAGAGAACTGAACAGAAATGTTAATATTATTTAAGGGTAGAGTTAGAACATGAAGAAAAATCCATAAAGAAATGTGTTACCAAAAACAACATGCATGAAAAAGATTTCCATTGGTCCAAGTAAAATGCTAAAAACATGAAACCCCCCCCTAAATAAACAGTGATTGAAAATCCCCTCTTCATATTCTTCAAATTCACCAGAATAGACACAATCAACACACATGTCTAACAGATCCACCCCGACAGAAGGTGGAACTTGGAGAAAGGCACGACACAGGTTGACGTCCGTCTTCAAAGCTCCTCCGGTAACAGTTTCCGATCGCCGATAACTGCGTAGTGATGGCACCTCCCACAAAGGACGGACTGCTCAAAGGTTACGCAAGTCTCTGTAAGATCCTCACATTTATGCTGCATATGTTGGCCCTCACCGCGCTCGGGCCTGGTCTGGAGTCAGATCTCATCGCTGAACTTCAGTTGTCAAGAATGTGCACTTCCATCTCGGGAAGCCAGCTTTAAATTTCACCTCACAACAACAACTTTTTTTTTCCTTCTCAGAGGGTAACGTGCTTGGTAAAGTATCTCAGCTGCTGCTCAGAATCTGCATGTGGAATGATGTGTTGTCCAAGCTTGGTATGACATTAACATCATCAGAGAGCGCGTCACTGCAGCTGCACTCTGTACGCGCAGATGAGGAGCTTGACCTGAGGAGAGAAGATCAGACGGAAACGCTGCTGAGATGCTTCGACTTTTGGATCCTCTCTACTTATCAAAAGAAATTCAGCTTTATGATTGGATGACTAACAATTCAAACTGTTTCCTGTTTTCTGCTGCAAAATGTTTTACTTTTTTTGACTCGAACAAATACAAAAAGTAAAGCTGATGATTTGAGTTATTAACATGAAAACCAGCAGTGAGGATATCCTATTGAAAAATACTGTGTGCGTTTCCAAAGTCTGATATTACTTTTTCGCCCCAAAACTACTAAAACACATCAAAAGCAACTGCAAGGTTACAGTGACGCGTTTCTCCACTGACAGTGAGGGCACAGGAAGATAAAACAGTAAGGAAACAGTCCCTAACAATGGCATGCAGCCTTAGATTGTGCCTGTTTTCATTAATGAAGCTCTTACATCTTTTATAACTTTGTTGAGCGTGGAGAGAAACTCCTTCCTATGAAGGTAGTCGAGGCTATGTCAGCATTTCTACACTCTCTGCTATGGGGAGGAATATCATTGTCATTTCAAAGGGAAGGACTGGCAGTTGGGGTTAATAAGGGAGCCACATTATCAAGAGCTCATGAGCAGATACTATTGCACTAATTAACCAAGTCATCGATATTGAAAATGTAGGTGCTGATACAGGAAAAAAAACAGAGAAGAGATCTGAAAACCTGGCTGCACATTAAAGATAGCTGTCTGTGTAGTTTGCTTCGGAGAAGAAAGCCGTGCCTGTAAAACTGTGTCAAAAATGACGTATTGGCGGTTAGACACTAGGACAGAGGGCTGTGTGGGGGGTCTATACATAAACCAGGAGTAAAAATAGGTTGGGCCTGTGGTTAGGTGTGTTATATTAGACTAAAAGATTTTCCAACGTTAAGAAATTCTGTAGCAGATATGATAGATCATCAATATGGAAGTCAACAATAGCTGAGGACAGACTGAAGAAAACAATGAAATGAACTGAGAGTAACAACTACAAATGAAACCCAGAGCATCCAGTTCATTTATTAACTTACTTATAATGAAACTATATATCGATGACCCACTTTAAAAATGTATACATGTTCTGGGGACAAACTGGGTTTGGATTGAATGCCAGTGAGAGTAGCACACAGACAGGCCCAGGTATCATCTTTGAGGATGAAGTGTCTTCTGTCATGACTGAAAAAGACAAACCCACTCAGCTGCATGCAGTGTCTTTTTAAAAACGGTAAAATCGGAGCGTGAGAGCAAACGTTACAGGATTCTGGATGCTTGACAAGATCAACTCTGACACAAACATAGAAGCTTTGTTATTTGTGGTAGCTGGCTAAACTTAGATTGATGTTGCAGCCAAAAACCAAAGATTGCATTGAAAGGTTTCTGTAAAAAAACAAAAAAACAACTTTGTATATTTCTTTGGGTTGCCTTTAAGATAATGGACATGCCTAGTTCTACACGTAAATCATTAATAATGACCATTTGTGGTATTATTTATTCTTCTTTTAAATCATGAAAAATAAAATCGCATTCCTCAGTTTCAAAAACATTTAGTCAGATTTCCCAATGGGCTGGTTAGAAGCAGTGACCTTTGTATGCCTGATTAAGATGTTTCATATGTTTGTGTCTCACTGTGTGTGTGTGTGTGTGTGTGTGTGTGTGTGTGTGTGTGTGTGTGTGTGTGTGTGTGTCACCTTGGCTGCTGGCGCCTCTGCAAGGCGAATGAAGAGTTTGTTGACGCCTGGATTCGGGCTGAAAGAGTAGATGAAGTGACTATCCTGAAACGTTGAAGGCAAAAAGTAGAAAAAAATAAGCAAAAATTAGCACTGTGGCCTAAATTTAAACGATTTAATGAGGTGAAGTACATTGAATCCACACAGTGACATTAAACATGGCTGCATGGTCTCCTGTGAACTGCTTGTTCATTTGCTCAAAGCAGCAATAGTGAAAAACACTGTAAAGAGAGAGAGTGAGGGTAAACAATAGACAAACGACCACTCTGAATGATATCAAAGGAGGATTTAATATAATAAAATTCCGATGGATTAAAATCGTTTTTCAGTTTTATTTTTGTCGATTTGTTTTATAGTTTATCAAATTTCTCAATTTTATCTTTCATTAATCACTTGGCACATTTTGTTTTTAACCAACTGTTGTGTAATCATCATTTCAACCAACCAGGAAAATGGGCAGCTGGAACTTATCGTTGAGCACCACGGCGTGCACACTGCAAGGTCCGCATAGCCTGGCTGTGATCTCATTCAGGAAGTTGGCGTGGAAGATGAAGAGGAGGATACCTGAACCTGGAAGTAGGAGGGATGATAAAACTTCACAGAAAGGTTCGATTGGAATAGAAATTTATAGCCAACACATTAGTGGGATAACGTTCTAATGACGTTGACATTTGAAGCCATTTTTGCACATCAACTCTGGAAAACGTCGGGGTAATGTTCAGACCGTTCTCATACGAAGGCCCGGACACAAGTGATGTGCAGGAGGTACGATGTTTAGCCTTTGACCATGACCTCAAATGATTTCATTCTGCACTATAACCAGTGCTTGTCACACAGCAACACAATCCATCATTACACTTTGTACTAGCCGAATAGCAGGTTCAGTTTACAGTTTAAGGTGAGACAGTGCAGCTAAAAACTGCACACACTGGTCAATTTTGGGAGTTTGGGCTAATTTGCTTCCATAACAAGTCTTCTTACAGACTAATGGAAAGAAAATGTTCCAAATATGAATTTACATCTTTATTTCATAATACCTCATAATGTCTGCTGGACTGCATTGTATGGTCTATGCCAGGGGTGGGAAACTCCAGGCCTCAAGAGCCAGTGTCCTGCAGGGTTTAGATCTCACCCTGGGTCACCACACCTGAATCAAATGATTAGTTCGTTACCAGGCCTCTGGAGAACTTCAAAAAAATGTTGAGGAGGTAATTTAGCCATTTAAATCAGCTGTGTTGGATCAAGGACACATCTAAAACCTGCAGGAAACTGGCCCTTGAGGCCCGAAGTTCCCCAACTCCTGGTCAATTTACTTTTGCCTTCATGTAATATGAACTGTGGAAGTTTCACTTTAAAGATTGAAAGAGACATACAAATCTGAGTAATCTTTTTATCTTGACAACACCTATTTAGATATGTATGTTCATTGGTAGCATCTGCTCAGGTACCTATTAATCTAAGCTGTTGCAGGTGTAAAACTGTCCTGTCCGCAGTTCCCTCATCTTTGGATATTTTCTTGTGTTTTGTAGCTAAAATTGAGCGTTTGTAAATTACCTTTTCAAATAAATATGTATAAAACATCACAGTTCAAAGGCAGTTTTATTTTCTCTCGGGATGTCATTTACAAAACATTTTATTAATGTCAACAGCCTAAAGGTTTTTAGCTTTTAGATTTATGTTCTTGGAAAGACTTCAAATCAGCAAAATGTTTAAAACAAATCACCTCAATGGTATATTAAAACGTACATAATATGAATCAATTAAGAATTCTAATGTAAGTAGCGTTCATCCTTTTCATCAGTACTCAGTATCTGATGTCTGCAGTGTTATCCTCCTTTTATGCAGTCTGTAAAAAATGTATCAGTAGCACAAAGCTACTAAAAGAGTAGCATCCTTGCCAAGCGTGGCCAGACATGATAAAAACAAAATTCATGAATCTGTCTGGCAACAGAAAAACAGCAAATACACCACCTCTCGAGTGAGGTGGTGTTTTTGCATATCAGGTAATGTAAAAATATGTAAAAATTTGGGGTTACCCTCTGGTTGAGGCTGTGACTTGAAGGTAAAATCCATAGAGAAGTCTGGACCCTCACAAAGCCTGTGGCAGGCCAGAGGGAAGACGGGCTCCAACAGCACCAGACGAGACTCAAAGTATGCTCGGATGGTGTCCTCCGCCACACTGGACAGCCTGCAAGATAAATTAGTTCTGTGTAACCAAATATATTTGGTAGTAAAACTGGTTTTACCACTACAGTGCAGGACAAAATTTACTGACATTCCTTTTAAGGATAGAAACCAAAGTAAATGTTTGTCTCTTTAAATATTAATTCACACTATGCTGTCTCCAAAAACATCACCAAACTGATGAAACTATGATGTGATGATGTGGTTAGCACTCACATGCTGATGTGGTCCTTGATGAAGTCACACACCGTCAGGTTTTTGCTTTGCTGGGCGAAGTACATAGCTGTGTTCTGGTGTTTGGACAGGATGTTGCAGTCAGCTCCATACTCCAGCAGGAGGCGCACAACATCAGCGTTCCCTCTTTTGCATGCCTAAAAGGAAGGACGTAATGAACTTCTCTAAAGAAACCTCATACTGGTACACCACAGGTAAGGACTATAAAGTAAATATATAATTTCTGACTGATCTGCTATGAAACAGCACCATTTGTAATCTGCATGCAAACTGTAATTTTGCACTAATTAAAACCAAAGTGACCGTTAGTGTTTGTCTAGTGTTACCTTCATCAGCGCCGTCTCTCCACTCAGCGTCTGAGCATTTACATAAGCCCCGGCCTCCAGTAGGATTGCAACAGTTGTCAAACAATTCTGGGATGACACAAACGGGAATCAAGTGTTTACAAGATAAAACAAAAGAGGCAGATGCCTTTATTTCAGAGTCTTTGACTGGTTTGGCTTTCACTGAGAATTTGAATTAAAATTGTATGCACAGTATAGTTAAAGGCTGCAGGATTAACTTACATAAAAGATAGAGTTACCTTTTCAGCAGCATGCATCAGGGCTGTAGTGCCGTTCTTCTGTCGTTTATTCACTCTCACCCCCTTTTTAATCAGTAACCTGAGGATGTCATCCTGCCCCCCTATTGCTGCCAGCATGGTGAGGGTCATACAACTGCCATCCTGCACACAAACAGATAGACACAGAACTAAAACAAAGGCTGTAAAACAATAAGCTTTTTACAGACCTGCAGTGGAGTCCATTGCACTGTATAGAAATGCCTAAAAAGTGAATTACCATGTGCAGTTTTCTGGGCATGATTTGTACACAACACTGTGAAGAGAAGCTCCTTGTACAATGCCCCATTTGCAAACACAATGAAATCATTATTCGTATAATAATAAAGTTATGGTGATATCCCTGCTAAATACTTACCAATCCCAATTTAGATACTAACCAGTGCAGCCAGTCAATATAGTTTTAGTTAGATATTTACCATACACCACAAACTGTATATAACACCGGCTTGTTTTCTTAATCTGAAAACAAAACCTAACACAGTTGTATCTTAAACCTGCATTCTTTTTGATGACTAACGCGACCACCTTAAACAATGGATGACGTTACAGTGGTCATGTCTATCTTGCTGTCTTGAGAAGTACCATAGATATGATTGTTTACAATTTTACTTACAGAAGACTAACTGCTCAACAGGCAGCTTTTGAAGATGATTAATAACCTGCTTATCAGTTTGCAAGTTTAATATCAATACCTCCTTGTGCAAAACTGAAGCTAATATAGTATTACGTTGTGATATATTTACTTGAACATCTTCACAAAAATATGGGTTAGAAATAGATTTTTTTTTTTTAATGTACTTATATAGTCTCAACATTAAAAAACTAAACAATAAAAAAAAAATACTACATTTACATATCTGCATGACAACAATAATAATCAATATTTACTATAAAAAATGTATTTAGAAAACACTTAATACAGCCTGTTTACCAAAGTAGCCTTGAGATTCTAGGAATACGTCGACTTGTCATCGCACTGCTTTGGGCGATGAAATGTTTTGCATTTTTATACCATTACTTTTGCACAGAGTATAGATTCTTTTGACCCATATCTGGGTTCGTCTGCTGCTACAACCACACACATCTACAACGACCTAAAGTCAGGCACTGAAATGTGTACAAGTGTAACTGGCTTGTGAGGCTTACTTGTTCTGACATTGTTTTTTTTTGGTAATTTTATCATCAAATCAGCATTTTATTACGTGGTTTATGACAAATGCATGCACCTTGAGATTTCCTGGAGTTTCAGCTATTTTAATGCTGTTTAGCAATAGTTACTTTGCTGACATATCGATTTCAGATATTGAACATGTGTAACATGTTTGCACGGCCACTTTAAACATCAAAATATGTGACCAAGTATAATTTTACTGTTAGCATGAGTATAAAATAGTCAGGTTTATCAAATCAATACAGCTGCAAACCTTCACCCAACAAACGGGAAATCAAGGGAAATCATTTAACACTTGTCACCAGTTTTAAAATTTTAAGCCAAGAAGCATTTTATTGTACAAGCAGATTTTTGATATGAAGTATTAACTGAAGGCAACATGAAGACTAATACATAAAGTGCTTATACAACAGCAATAAAAACAATGTAACTTCTACGCAGGGAAAAACATTAGTTTTGCAACATTAAACAACAATGGTAGTGCCTGAACAATCATTTGTATCATTACCATCAATACCATTCACAGATTCATCTTCCAAATACAGCTGTATATGTAACTTCTGGTATACACTGTAACACAGATGTACCCTTTTTAACAAGGCGGCAACAACACAGGAAAGACGTGATGAAAATCACATGGCAATGTGCTATCTAACCTGGCTGTGTAATCTATTGCAGTCAGTCTTATGTGTGTCCAACACTAATAGCTTTGGTATGAAAGGGCGAACACTGGTTTCTTAAAAACAGGTTCACTACAGCTACTATTGATCTTAACAGAAAAGCTTTTAAATGTGAATGAAAGCAGCAATGCTGTCCAGTCTTTGAATATTTACTGGTAAAAATGACTCAAGATTACATTTTCTTTGCAAATGTCCTGACTATGGCATCTACAAAGTTGACTGACCTAAATAACAGATCATCAACACCACAACTCTTGTTGAATGTCCAGTCTGAAAGAAGCAACACACTGAACGTGAGGAAGTGCTTCACTCATTTTTTAACTAAAATGTGATCACTTTGTTTAGTCAGTCTCCAAACCTGTATCCATCACTCTGGGCTGAACTAACCAAGCCACAAATTCCTCCTTAAAATGAAATGCGAAATATACTTAGAAACCGTAAACAGAAACGAACATCCTCATCCTCTGTCTAATGTCTGCTAGACAATTATGCATACAGTATATTGCCAAAAGTATTCAGTTACCCATCCAAATATTCCAATCACTTCCACGGCCACAGGTGTGCAAAAACGAGCACCTAGGCATGCTGCTTCTGCAGGTATTATGACAAAGTGGAAGCCAGTGGGAACGACAGCAACCCAGCCATAAGGCAATTTGTTCTTGGCAACTGGATATTAATGTTATAAACATCTAGAAAATAAAAACATACTATAAAGTAATGTAAATGAGTCAAATGTAGTGTATTTTAACTAAAATTAGAGTACACTAAATACAATTAAATGCTAAAATGCTATACACAGTCACTGTATGGGTATACAAAAATACAACACACCTTTTAGGCAGATTGTTAAAGATAAAGATAACAAAGTATAATAATAGATAAGTATTAAGTGGATCTTTAAAGAAAGAAAGTGCTTTTGATATTTCAGCTATAGATACACATAGCTCCTAATTCTCTATTATCAGCAAGGAAGGTATATTATTACTGCTGCAAGCTATCTACAATATATGCTACTGGCTAAAGCAGGAATATAGTACACCTGGGCTTGTTTGGGTAAACGGCAAAGTAAATCTATCACGCTGGACGGTTTCACTGCAAAGGTTGCTGGTAGGCTTTTGATTTCTAATCACCAAAACACATTAAAAAATGCTACTAAAATTGATACAGGCAGTAAGACGGATGCATAAAGTACATGTCAAAGACAAGTAAAAATCCCCCTGTAAATGCCCAGAGGCCATCTTTGCTCTAAAATGGGCTGCCCTGTCCACAGTGGAGGTGGGATTTCCAAACAACTCTTGGTGTTATCATTTTTACAACTACAGTGTGGGAAAGCATATTTGGGTGGCACTACTTGTCACCCAAAAATGATTTCACTAGTGAAACATTACAGGCAAAAATGAGGTTCAAGTCTGCTAAACGATCACAAAACTCAATTAGAATATTTCCTAGAGACAACCTGACAGTGTTAGATAGTATATGCATTCTAAGCTTATTCTCTTGTAAGCCAAAGCTACAGTACAAACATCCCTAATTCCACCCATTTAGTGTATATTTGTGCAATTGATTGCTTAATTTATACTTGAACGTGATCCGGGATACTCTGGGGTCTTTAATTTGAAGAATAAAAGGGCTGCCTATAAATGTCTTGTGGCTACGATGGTATGTTACACTAATTTCCATCAGTTTCATTTTTATACCTTATACAAATTGAGGTAAAGTGATGTCCCTCTCACATCTAAGACCTTGCTGATAACGTGTGGTTATACTGCATGTCAAATAACGTTTACAGGGACAGATAAACAGGACCATCCCACTCAGAGTTTGAATTATGAGTCTCTGGATCTTGTCCTCCACTTTGTTTGGATGCAACAGTATGACCTCTTCTTTTGAGTGACTGAATAGAATTATGTACAAAATATTTGACCTCCCTCCATGTTCTGCTGCTTAAGGCAGGTTCAGCAGCTAAACACGCATCGCAGTCCTTTTTGCCCGGCACTTTTACCAGCTTAGAGAAGTCTCCAAGCTGTCGCCTCACTGCTGCCTGTTCTTCCTCACTCCACAACCTTTTGTTTCTTTTTTGAGGCTTGACAGCTGGATTGATTTGTTTTCCTGCAGAAGACATAGGCGCATTTTCAGATACCACCGGACTTCTGTCAGAAAGACTGGGTCCGTGGATTGTTGGGACAACCTGTGCAGCTGCAGGGCCCCTCGATGGGCTTAAGGGGTAAGGTGGTGAACTTGAATGGTTTAGAGGTGTAAACGAAGACATAATAGGCCTACTTCCATCATTAAGTGTTGAGAATGGATTGACCATTGGAGAACTTACAGTATTTAACTGTGTGAATGTAGGAACCATTGAGGTACTTGGAGTATTAAGGGAGGTAAACGAAGGAATCATTTGTGACGTTGTAGTGTCCTGTGGTACATACACAGACGGAGGTGGCATGTTTGTAGCATTCTGTGTATATGAAGGAGACAATGGCATAATTCTGCTGTTTTCTGAAGTGTATGGAGGAGGCATTAGGGCATTTGTAGTGTTGTGTGGAGTAAATGTAGGAACAACTTGCGTATCAGTAGCATTCAATGGTGTGAAAGTAGAAATCAATGGTTGACTTGTATGGACCATATCTGTACTAGATGAGCACAAGGATGCGTAACTTGAAGTAATCTCTTGGCAGAATGGTGATGCATCTCCCAAGTTGGTTGCTGGTGGCGGCGGCGGCATTGTCATGCAACAATTTGAACTTTCTCTCAAGTTATCTGGGTCGACTGTTGTCATAGTACACACAGTGCTTGTGTCTTCCAAAGTTGTCTTTGTGGTTTGGACTCCAGCTTTTGATCTCTTTGGATTCAAAACATTAAGGTTCCCCTCAGACTTCTGTATGTTATTTCTCCTACGCATTGTCTGTAGTGTGTTGTGTACATAGTTTTTAACGTCTGTCCAAGATCTTCCTCCGAGATCTGGCTCAGCAGCTATGCAAGCATTGCACTCCTTTTTGCCCGGAACCTTCATCCTTGTGATAAATTCACTCAAGTAACGTTTCACTGCAGCCTGCTCATTCTCACTCCAAGGTCTTCTTTTTAAAGCAGGCTTCTGTGCAGTTCCTAAAATGACAAATATTGAGAATCACTGCTACGCAAGAGATAAAATCTTTATCCAATTTAGAATGCAGTTTTAATTTTTTTGTTTTTGCTTTATTGAACCTGGTAAATTTTCTGATCAAGACCTTGTAATAGAGTACAGGGTGGGCCATTTATATGGATACACCGTAATAACATGGGAATGGTTGCTGATATTAAAGTCTTGTTTGTGGCACATTAGTATATGTGAGGGGGCAAACTCCTCAAGATGGGTGGTGACCATGGTGGCCATTTAGAAGTCGGCCATCTTGGATACAACTTTTGTTTTTTTTCCAATAGGAAGAGGGCCATGTGACACATCAAACGTATTGGTAATGTCACAAGAAAAACAATGGTGTGCTTGGTTTCAACGTAACTTTATTCTTTCATGAGTTGTTTACAAGTTTCTCTTTGTTCACAGCCATTGACATGTCGAAGAGGTTAACACGTGAGGAGCGGATCGAAACTGTGTTGATATCTGGTGAACGCAGTAACCGGGTTATTGCAGCAGATTTCAATGCAAGACACCCTACGAGACCACCCATCTTCCATGCTACAGTTAGCAAACTGCTTGCTAAGTTTCGTGAATGGTGAAGTTAACAAACAAAACCACCGCTATTGGTCTGACACTAACCCACAGTGGATGGATCCCTCCAAGACTGTTGGAACAACAAAAGAGATGGTTTGGTGTGGTATATGGGGTACAACGATAGTGGGTCCATTCTTCATCAATGGAAACCTCAAGGCCACTGGATATTTGAAATTGCTACATGTGTTTCCCTCTTTATGCACTGAAGCTGGCACGTTCCCTGAGTTCTTCCAGCAAGATGGTGCACCACCACATTATGGGTGCCAGGTCCGAGCATTCCTAGATGAACAGTTTCCTGGAAAGGGGATTGGTCGTTGTGGGCCAGTTGAATGGCCCCCAAGGTCTCCCGATCTGACCCCCTTAGACTTTTATCTTTGGGGTCATCTGAAGGCAATTGTCTATGGTGTGAAGATACGAGATGTGCAGCACCTGAAACTACAGATACTGGATGCCTGTGCTGGCATTTCTCCTGCGGTGTTGCTATCAGTGTGTGAAGAGTGGGAGAAGAGGGTTGCAATGACAATCCAACACAATGGGCAGCACATTGAACACATTTTATAAGTGGTCAGAAACTTGTAAATAACTCATGAAAGAATAAAGTTACGTATAAACCAAGCACACCATTGTTTTTCTTGTGACATTACCAATAAGTTTGATGTGTCACATGTAGGGATGGGTACCGGTGTCCGGTGCCATGATGGCACCGGTTCTGACATAAACGGTAGTAACCAGACCGAAAAGCAGCGCACATTTCGGTGCTTTTTTTTCCTGAGCTGTGATACACTTCTAGCCAATCATTTTACGTTTCCCAGGATAGTAGGCGGGGCCAGGTACGTACGTTCAGTTAGAGCAGAGCTACAGATTAAAAATGTCCAAGGCGAAGCGGTCAAAAGTCTGGCTGTACTTCACAGCAAAATATGCAAACTCAGCAGCCTGCAACAAGTGCTTTAAGCTGATACTGTGATACTGTCAAAGGAGGTAGCACCTCAAATCCGATGAAACACCTGGCAACGCATAGCGTTTTTTTTAAAAGCTGAGAAATGCGCCGTATTTGATAGCTTGCTGCGAGACCTCACACTGTGCACGTTGGGTGGGTTGCCAGTTATCGGACCCGGAGCAACATCCCCCAAAAACCCGAAGAATAGAGTCCTGGCCCCTAGCCCTACCAGTGTAGCAGAAATGATGAGGATGATGATGGCAGCAGCAGCCGTTCTTCTCTGCGTGAGTAGCTTAATGTTGTTCGAGTGTAATTTACGTTGAGTAGGCTAACCACGTTATTACATTAATGCATGTAAGGTGAACTAGCAAACATCATCATAGCTACATGCGGCTGCCCTCTTGTTTGATGGCAGATACTCCCTTCACCCTGGACAAAAAGGCTAAAGTGACCAAAGAAAAAGTGGGAAACAGCTGAACATGAGAGGTTTTTGGACAAAGTTTGTGTTTTTTTTCCATTGTTTAAGCACTGCTTCCAGCCAAGAGTGATACCATATATGCCCCATAGCTGCAGAAAAGGCTAACATTGTTATCTTTTTACAAAAAAACAAACAAACAGCTGAACATGAGAGGTTTTTGGACCAATTTTGTGTTCTCCATTCTTTAAGCACCGGTTCGAGCACCGTTTAAGCACCGGCACCGTTTCAAAAGTACCGATTTGGCACCGGTATCGGATAAAACCTAAACGATACCCATCCCTAGTCACATGGCCCTCTTCCTATTGAAAAAACAAAAGTTGTATCCAAGATGGCCGACTTCTAAATGGCCACCATGGTCACCACCCATCTTGAGGAGTTTGCCCCCTCACATATACTAATGTGCCACAAACAGGACTTTAATATCACCAACCATTCCCATGTTATTACGGTGTATCCATATAAATGGCCCACCCTGTACAAAGGTCAAGAACAAAGTAAATTGACTCAGAGAGCAGCTATCACCTATATTTTGATAGAACAAAAAGGTACTTACCATCTTTTGCACTGCTGTCTGGAAGTGATGGCAGCGTTCGATCCATCTTGAGCAGCTGTTTGCTCACTTCTTCTAGCTGGGATGCGTTTTTTAAGAGTCTGTAACACTCCTGGCTGCTCTTTCCCAACAAGTTGGCCACTTGATCCAGTTCATATTCATTAAGGCTCATTAACTGCCAGGAGCTGGCAATTTGCTCTCTTAATGACGAGGAAAGAAGTGCTTCTGGGTTTTTAACTCCACATTCCATTGCAACCCGTCGGAAACAATCCAACGCTCGGATGAAGGATGGACCTTCAGTCCGTGCAAAAAGGTATGGGTTTGTTTTTGACACACCCGCTCGTTCTCTATTTTCAACAAGCAAGTCAATAGACAAAACCATGCGTTCTGTTAAAAGAACCAGCATGTTCCTTCCATACTGACCTTCTAATTCCAACCTGGTCAAAGCGGAACCAAGTTCTAGCTCCAATTTTGTGCTTTTCCTTATTTGATCTGCAGAGGGCACAAATATTCCTTTGCTCTTTCTCTGAATGTAAGTTTGCAAAAGCAGTCTACCAATATTTCCTACCCTTCCTCTGTTGAACAGACAGACATCAGCTAAAGTTGCTTCACTGAGCTTTTTCCACGTTGACAAACTAGGACTTTCTTTCAGCTCCTTTCTTGTTTCGTCTCCTTCCTCTGTGATAAACCTGTGAAGTTTCATCAAGTCTTCTGTCACAGTTGATTTGTCCACTTCCACTTTTTTGACTTCTTGCTTTAGAGAGGAGGCAAGCGTTTTGCGAGAAAAACACTCATTCCATTTTGTATCAAGAAGTTGTATGAATTTTTTCACTTCGCTTTCTGATTCACTGTCCTCCGTCATGCGACTCTCACCAAATGCAATTTCTGCAGCTCGTTTCAAAGAGTATCCAATCTTCGTGACAAGGGAAATGCTTTTAAACTTACTGGAACTGGGGTCAAATCCACTAATCCTTTTGACCCCTTGAACAGCTAATTCAAATCGGGATGGCAGACATATTTCATGCAAGTACTTTACACTCCTGTCCAGCTCATTTACGGCAAGCACAAATCTACCCAGTTCCCTCATTTTTTGTGCAATGTAAGCAAACTGAGACTTGTCATGCTCATATTTAACAGACAATGCATTGCCATATTTACAAATAAGCGGGTCGTTTCTGATATGCCTCGAGATGTCATCTTGATGCATGATGTGGATGATTTCCTCACAGCCTCCAGTTAAGAACTCTGACATTGGAAGCAGCCGGGAGGCAGCACTGTGACCTCTCGTTCTTTTTGTTTTCTCAGTAGATTTATCGTCTCCTTTTCTAGCTTTACATGACCTTTCGTGTCTCCATAAATCAGTTTTGCGATAAAATGCAAAACAATGTTGACAAGGTAAGAAGTCACGAACTGATATGCTGGGTTTCTTGACCTGTTTCTTGGTCACAATTTCCCCCTCGCCACTTTTAAGAACTTGGCAATTATGTTCATAATCTCCTCTATTGCGAATTTGATCAAGCAATGTCTGTCTGACTTTGGAGCCTTTTGGAAAGTGTATTGCATGGGCAACATCCGTTTCCTCCGCATGTTTCCTTTCCAAATGCTTTGCAAGTTGAGCGAAAGCCATTTTGCAGTATAAACAGAAGTGTTTCTTGCATGACTCTTTCTTCTCTTCATCCAATACGCAAGGTGTCATTTGATGCAATTTCTTACAAGTCCTTAGACTTGATCTTGTTGGTTCTCTCTTTTCCACAGTTTTTGTGCAGCGCCGTAATCTTTTAACCATTTCTTTCGTACTTGATGCAGATAGAACCATATCTGTAATACCTCCCCCTACATCTCCTGGCTCGTCGCCTGAGTCATTTGTTTGCTTTAGGGGGTTTTGTTTATTTGACAGCACTTGATCCGAATGATCAAAATTCAAACTAATTTTACTTGACAAACCACCCATTGTGTCATCTGACGTCTCGTTGTCTTCTCCATCCTTTTGGTCTTCCTTTCCTCGACTTTTCTGCTTGGTAGGTGAACCGAATGCTGCGTTTTCTGATTCAGTAATATCCTTATCATTTTTTTGATCATCCAAATCTTGTGGGATATTTTCTTTTGCAGTGCCTGCTTCGTTTCTTGCACTTTCAGTGTTAGAAGTCAATCTAAGAGCATCACTCGAACTTCTCTCTTCAATCAAGTTCCTCTCTCCTTCAAATGACTTCTTCTCACCAATAGTACTCGCCTGTAAAAGAACAAGTATATGTAAGACTCAGAGCCAAATCAGATCCCATGAATAATTTTGGTAAATTTGAAACACAGACTCTTGGAAAAAATGTAGAAGGGGATGCTTAAATTTGTTTTTAATTTTGGTAGATAAATGGTTCTGACATTTTTTTAATCATTCATATATTTTTTTTACTCCTGTTTTAGCACATCAGCACCACGGCAATGCCCCCAACCAAGATCCAGGCCCATTCAAACGAGTCAATATGATGGCCCAAGGTTTAGTAACAAAACTCCCTCCTGACACCTCAAGTCTCACGTACAAAAACCACATGTGACCCATTCAAGTATAGTTAATGGCTTTATTGGATCAAGCAGCGTTTCGACATCATAAATATCTAACCAAGTATATGTAGTAATGGGGTGTTTGATGAAATGCTACATGAAGAAAACAGAATGTGCACTGACACTAGACCTACATCCCTGGTTTGGAATAAACAAATAATTAAAGATAAATTTTTGCTGGGCATACCAGTATTTTTACAGAGCTCACTCGTAATATAACACATCATGGCTTCATGTAAAATATGTTAATACCATGTCCAGCCATTCACATAATAACAGTCACTGTGAATTTTGTCATTTATGCTTTCAAATGTTTGATTTAAAAGAAAATGTAATAAACGGTGGCTACAGGTGCATGCTGTGCATATTGTGTTATGGTAATGACGATGATACATATTCTGAAAGCATACATTATGTACCTGATTCAAAGAGTTCATCTTGTCCAAGCGCTTCATGTCTTCAGTGTCTTCAATCACTGGCTTGTTCACTGCAATGTAAAATGATATCACAGTCTCTAAGGTGCACACATTACAATTTACATAGCAATTAATGACTGTTAGGTCTAAGTTAGCACAAATTTAAAGATCCATTTTAGAATTCAAAATAGTGCAGGGTGGTGGTAGATAGGATTGCATGCATCGAGATTTTAACCACATAAAATACAACTTCATTAACAATAACAATAATTTATATACACTTATAATGGCTCTCTGTCCTACTGAGCCTTGAATTAAGATGGTAAATTAAATAAAAATGCTCCTGAACTTGCTGAAAATACCCAGGAATAAGAGTTAATTTAATCACATCCACCTCTGCCATATTCTTTCTACTGTAATACTGTAGTTCAGTCTGAAAGTACATAACATGGCTCTGTAACTCAAAGCTACACAAGTATAATTCAGCTTTAAAACCCTACTAATTACAACAGTGTAGGCTCTGCTATATAAGAAAACTTTTATATTATACTTTATAGTATTACACTAGCATTTCTAACAAGTCATATTTATGTTTAACAGCTTTTGAGACCACATCCTTACCTGGCTTTGTTGCAGAAGGTGCTTGGAGTTCAAGAAAACATCTCAAGGAGTTGGATCATTGGTGGACAGTAAAAAGTAAAGTCTTTGGATGCGCATCTTGAAGAAAAGAGTACTTGGAGCACAACACGAAAAACAAAATTGTTCTTCCATCTAAAAGCGACGTATAGTTGTCTCATTAGGATGCTTCAGACGCGTTGGGATAAGCTATTTTTTTCACGTTTTCTCAACAATATTTTCTTTTACTGCTGATTTACTAAAACATTTGAAATATCGGATACAAACTCATTATTGTAACAGACAGGGAAAATTGTTAGTTTATAAGTAGCAGTTTTATGTCATAATAAACATATTTTTGATATTTTTGTAAGAAGGGTAAAGACTGCTCAACAAAGCTAATATTAGTTTATATGTTAAACACTGTTTAAAGTGTCAAATATGCTTTTAACGATGGTTATGCCTAATGTTTTCCATTTTCCATTTATTTAAAACAATGGTTCTTCTTTCGTAAAACCAAATGTAATTCTGATGCAATGCTAATTATGCATTTGTAACTGGGGGAACTATAGGGGAAAATATTAATGTCTATAAGTGTCATATGTGACAGACATAGCGTGATAGACCATAGTCACCAACTGAATTCATATATATTTTTAATAACAATGCAATCCCTTCAAAACACACACGCACACACTCACTCTTGGGGCCAACCAAGGTGCAAGCTGTGGAATTCTTTAAAATGTGTTTGTGTCTTAGATTTGAGTGCTCAGAGTCTTGAGATATATAAAAATCAAAAATATATTGAAGTAGGGCAGAAACTAGCGAGGAAATAAAACAGACAGCTGGGTAATGTTTATTAGAACATACCTCTTGGTCCAGATTGTAGTCCTCTTTGGAATTAAGTGCCAGTTTTACAGCCATGTAATCTCCACTTTTTACAGCATCTCGCAACTCATCTGGCAAAAACAGGTGAGGAACAAATGAAGTTTAGAGAAAGTGGACATTTAAAGATCTCACGCTCATTTAATTTTTCTTTCTTTTAAATGCCTATTTATTCAAATCTCATAGATCCTCCTTAAAAATGATGTGACCTACTGTGGACACAGAATTCTTTTTATTACAGTCACGGACATAAAACCGTTTTTCTCCATGTTTTTGGTAAACTGCACTCAGAACGAATAATTTGGATGGTAAACAAGTTGTGGTTTTCTCATGGCTTGTTGCAACTAAAAGCAAAAGTCTTCTAAATACCAAGATAGTCATCAGGAAACACTCACTTGGTGACAAAGGTGGACCTGACAAGATCTCATCCTCTCCGTTAAGATGTTTCTGGAAATCATCCAGAGTCATCCAGTCCAGATTAAGGTCCATTCCTAGACTCAAAGTGGCCTGGCCCTTGTCTGTAAAACACACAATGCAGAGATCATCAACTGGGATTTCACTCAGAAAATAAATCTAAAATCAATGCATTTGACAAGTGAAGTGTGAATGTCATATTTGGAGGCATTTGTTTAGCCAATCAGAAACATACCAGATTTGTCAGTGCCCTCTGGTGGGTCCTGGGTATCATCACATGCCATAAAGAGTCTAGGCTCACTGTCCTCCCTTTTCTTTCTCCTGTCATCAGAAGGGGTTCTCCGCTCCCAGCTTTGCCGCTGTGGTTCATCTGTCTTATCCCTACGCTCCCGGGTATCATCTCCAGGCTTCGATTTCGCCACAGATTCCTCTTCCCGCTCCTCGGTGTCCAGGCTGAAGCCATAACTCTGAACTGGTCGCGAAACTGACATTGAGGGTGGCAGACAAGATAAAAATACTTTTTGAACAACGTGTCATAAAAATCTAAGACATCAAAAAAAAACAGCTTGTTCTTTTATTGTTCCTATTAGGAGTAGACCTAATACTCACTTATAACCCTGGCCATATGTTGGAATAGAAGAAAAAAAGGTTTGAAATCTCAGGGAAGCCCATACATGTCAATTTAAAGAATAAAAACGTGCAAACATGGAGAGTGTGCGCGTTTGTGTACACACACTCAAATGCTCTTGTTGCAGTTCCTGGTTTTATGCAAGTTTGCTAACAAAGAACTACAGTCTGTCACGTTTAATTAAAAATACTAATAATGAATGAGCTAAACATAGCTATTTTTAAGCTATTTGTGATTACTCTGATCGTCACCAAGTCCTGAGATTCCTGTCAATCACTGCGACACACATTCCTGACACATTTTGTCTTCTGAATTAGAGCTGGTCAGCAGACGAACTATATAAAATACACAATAATAAATAAAATAATAACTTTTGATTGTTTGACAGATCAAATATTTGACCAACACATCTGATTTTAAAGAAAAGACGTTTCTAATGCTGCACGTTATGCTCCTGACATGCAGCAATCTGTTACATTTACTTTAAATCTTTTTACAATACAAGGAGGTGCTGGATGATACTTTTTAATAACAAAATGCTGCTAATTTAAACCCTTTTTCTATGATAACCATTTATACAGCACAGTTCTTTGTGTTCATTAAAAGGCAAACTACACCCTGGCATAAAACACTCGGGCAGGAAGGGGTTAAAGATGCAAAGACATGTAGACTTTGTTTTCACACACCATAGTCTATTAGAGCTCTAGGTTTACATTTCTGTGATCTGCTCTCATCTGGGGCATGTACTATGAAGCAAGTTTAACATATTCAGGATCTATTTTCCTCATCTGGCTTCACTAACAGAAAGATCAGCAATCCCACTAAGAATTCACTCGAAGATGCTTATCAACTCGATGGGGATTCCCAATATGGCTATAAGCATGTTCACATAAAAGTGAAGCTGCTGGCACCACAGGACCAATGACAAGCATCGAATTAGCCTGCTGATAGCAGAGCGGCTGGTTTTACAAAGGAAGGATAAAAACATAATATTAGAAAATATCAAGAGGTGAGACACAGAATAGAGACTGAAAGCAACACAGCTGCTGTAGATAAATAAGAGGTGTGTTTGAAGGGAGCAGTTTAGTGTTAAAAGCGCTGTTTGAAGGTGCTTTGGTCACAAAGACCTGAAAAGACTGGAGCTACTATATTGATAAAGTTTAGCTTATTTGAAGGCAGGAGAAAAAAAAAGCTAGCAAAAATGCTGACTTTGTAACTTAACAGAGTATCACAGCTGTGGGAGAATCTGACAGATTACAGTTTTTATTCCAGAAAGACAAACGCTTTAGGTGCTCTTACAAAGTTTTAGACTATGATTACTATCCGTGCACTGGGGTCTCAGCGATCTCGCAGGAATGGTGACACCGTTTTCTGGAGAACTGACTGATTGGTATATGGTGGTATTTTATACCCTGGTATAAAAATTAACCATCTATTTGGGTTAAACCCTCACAGGCCTCTGGAAGACAGAGCTGTTATTAGAGTTTTATTGTAGGGCAGTAACCTCCTTGGCCCTTTAAGGTCAATTTTTGGAGACCGTATAGCAACTAGTATTTTTTCCTGTCATGGATAAGGTCCTTTATGCCCAGCGGGATTGGTCTGAAGCCACATTGTGTTAATCTGATTCAAGTTCAAGTTTCATGCATACCATCTGATTGCTTGGGCCTCTCCGTCTTCTCCGGCTCTTGTTTCTGAACAGGAGACTCTTTGGTTGTTTTGGGAATCTTCTCAATTTTTCCCAATACCTAAGTGTTGGGACAAAACACAACAACAACAAACTGTTAACACGCTGCATTTCTTTTTTAGAGGAAAACCTCTGAGCTGCATATCCTGTTTAAAATAGCAAAGAACATCATCTGAAAGATCACGTTGTGTTTTTTGGTTCCATTTATGAAATACTGGATGACAAAGTTAAAATAGAAATAAAGTATACACCTTTGTGGGTTTGCTGCTGCTCTTCTCTGTGGTGGGTTGATTCCTGCGGGGGGCGCGATCCTTGGCCTCGCAGTTTAACAGGAACTTTTCGAAAAGGTTAGTTGAACCTGTGGTGTCCTTCTGTCCCAATATCTCGTCCTTGGTAACTTCCTCCTCCTTACTCTTGGTGACACCAACAGCTGTAACAGAGGACGAGGACGACGAGGACGATGTAGATGGGACTTTGGGTGGTGCAGACGCGCTCTCCTGCCCTTTGCTCTTTGCTTTCTTATGTAGGGTGGAGTTGTCACTGGAGTCTGATTGTAGCGCAGTATCCTCTTTTGCTTTAGAGCTATGACTCTTCAGTTTTTGGAGGCTGCTTTCTTTCTGAGCAGAATCTGTCTTTTTGTTCTTTTTGTCGTGGATAAGGTCCTTTATACCCTGCAGCTTTACTTCCCACTTCCCCTTTTTTTGTCTGGACTTGTCGTCCAAACTGGCTTTTTCCACCGATTTTGTTAAAGTCTCAGTTGATGCGGAATCGTCCATTTGGGACTCTGACAGGCCTTCGCTCACGTCATCTTCCAGCGGAGCAGCGGCCTCGTCTTCAGAGGTTTCGATCTTCCTCTCTTTCTTCCCCTTCTTTTTCCTCCCATCGTCGCCCTTTTCTTTTTTATGCTTCCCTCCCTCTTTTCCTCTTTCCTTCCTGTGTTTCTTGGAGGGAACAGGGTCATCCTCTTCCGATTCAACCACACGTTTTTTTGATTCAGTCTTTCTCTCCTTGGGTGGAGAGCTTGGGGTTGGGGCTCTGCCTTCTTCCTCATCGGTTTCTGGTGCCGGTAGGGGCCTAAACTCTTCTTTCCGCTTGTCCTTCTTCTTTTTCCTTTTTTCCTTAAGATGCGATTCTTCTTCCTCCTCCTCCTCTTCCCGGACTTTCTTCTTCTTTTTCTTCTTGACAGGTGCCTCCGTTGGTCGGTCTTTGTCGCTGTCACTTTCCGAGTCAGCATCAAACACGTCACTCTTTGGAGGCAGAGGTTTCTAAAGAGAGAACGGGAGGGGAAATATCACATTTTGGTAATAGATATTACTTTTTGACCTTCTGACTTAAGGCTCTATAATAGTTTGTCATAAGTAATTAGAGGTCAATAATACTGCCAACAACATTTTGCCCCTTCATTTTCAAAACGATGTCCAGACAGGTGGGAAAATAACATCGATAATAATCTTAATAACAGACAAAATTTGTTTTAAGTTCATCTGTTGTGCATTAGTTCTATAATCAAGAAAGGAAAGATCAGATTACTTATATTAAAAAGGCTTTAAAGCCAAAGTTACAGGCAGTTTGCTTCTGGCTTAGAAACAAAGATGTTTTCTTGCGACATTTAAAAGAATAACTATACCAACACGGGAAACCTCACCCGGCCCGGACACAGAAGACAGATCGATAACTTTAGGTATAGCGTTTATGGCGCTTCATAAACACTATACCTAAACCCAAGAGCGTAACTTTGGGTTCAACATGCGTAAAGCTACATCTGTGCACCAAGACCAACCAAGTCCCACATAGTAGGGGCGTGCAAAAACTTTTATTTGCTGCTTGATGTGTTGGCGGTGGTTACAATGCCTCATTCCCCTGTAAATAATGCCCATGCCTCATTGCTTGAAAGATCAGACTTACCACACATTTCTTGGTTTCTGCCTCTTTCTTGGCCTTAGCTTCAGCCTGTGACTTCTTAAAAGCCAAGAGGACTTCGCGACAGTCTTCCAAATGGGCCTCTGGTTCCCATGTGTCATCGTCAGAGCAGTAGTTCTTCCAGCGAACTCTGTACAGCACTTCACCCTGAGAACAAGAAAGCGAAGATGTAGCGCTTAGCATGACCTGCCCCACTGACCTGACCTGACAGTGAGATCACGAGCCAACAGGATCTATAGAAAACAGAAGACTTCCACATGACAGCTGAGACAAGCAAACACGGCTGACAGGCCCTGTTAGTTAGTTAGTGTTAATTATGGTATTTTGAATGATGCTGTCTGTCTTTAAAGTTCTAATATCAAAAGGTTTACTGAGGAGACACAGGCAAAACATTTAAAGTTGCAGTGAGAACTTGCTGAAAGAAAGTGTGCAAAACAAAAAGTGTAAGAGTTGTAAAAAACTGTTAGTTTCACAGCTGACTTTTGTGTATTAAGAGTGACTGAACGTGAGCAAGAGAGATGCAAAATCCTGTAAAAAGCAGAGGAGAGTGTGAATATTTTCAATCTTTCCAGGGAGATGTTGACAGCGCTGCATCAGACTGTACACATATGAAGTTAAAGCATCTAAAAGGTGCAGAAGCTCCCACTGGGCACTCCGCACTGCTCAGAAGGACCACAGCTTAACTTCCTGTGCATGTGTTTACTTCGCAGGTGGTACAGCCCAGAGAGACTCCAGAGTTCACAAAGACCAACGGCAAAAAGTGTAAAAAGCAAGGTGTTGAAAATATCTTAGTAGAGATAGTATTACCTCCCATTCTACCTCAACAATCAATGTGCACATCACAGAATTTGATTCACGAGCTCAACTGGTCAGTAGAGCTGGGCGATAGAACGATAACGATATGTATCGCGATATAACTTTTACTCGATAGAGAAATTAAGCTATCGTGATAGACCTCGCCGCTCTCGTCCTCTTAAAAAAAAAAAAAAAAAAAAAAAAAAAAAAAGGTCAGCCAATCTAAATTAAGTAGCGCAGAGCCGAACCAATCACAGCCGCAGCATCACGTCGCGTGACTTGTTACGTACAGCACAAGTGCCAAGCCGCACGTGTGTTTGTTTGGGAAGCAGCCAGCGGGTAATGGAGCCAGCGCGTAATGGAGGAAATGAGTGTGCCGACTAGAAAAATCAACCGAGCGTGACCGAAGAGAAAACGGATGACGGTTCCAACGCCGGAGAGATTGTTGAACGGAAGAGCCATAGAAGTTCCGTAGTGTGAAGGTATTTCGGCTATTTCAAGTCTGACAAAAACAGAGTAGCGTGCACTGTAAATTGTGCCGAAAGCAAGTCTGGAAATACAATAAACTGGTGCATGCGTCACACTGTGCGCCACGTTATTGTTTCGGTGAAATGAATTTCTACAATACTGTTACTGTTAATTCTACTCTCTGCAGTGTTTAAATGCTTACATATACACACAGTTACTGTCCCTCCACACATACGACTCGGTTCTGCTTCTATGCCCCAGCTTTGTTTACTTTTTCCCACCGAGGCTTCTAGACTTCTGATTGGCCAACATTTCTGCACGGTTAGGAATCTAGCGCCACCTGCTGCTTTGGCATGTTCATAGCAGCGTTTTCCTTCATTTCTGCCTTTATGTGTGGACGGGATTATTTTTTAAAACGAAAACGGAAAATCTCCGTTTTCAAAAATACCCGTGTACGTGTGGACGTAGCCTCAGTCTCTGACTGGAAGCGCTAATTCGTCATTCAGCTTTTGTCAGACTAAAGTAACTGTTAAAACTGTTTGAAAAGCTAAGCTATACAACAAGGAGAGATTGAGAATTTCCTTTTAGTTCTCAGTTTATTTGATATTGACAAAAGTTAGTCAGTTTTGTCTGTTCTTCTGTAAAACAAACTAAGATTTATTTTTAGAATTAATATTTTGTTTCTAAGTGGAATTGACAATTTAGTCTGTTTCGTTTGTTCTGTTTTGAAACTTAAACGCTTTAGCGGCTGCCTTTTGTGTAGTTTGCAATATTTGCCTTTATTTATCTGAAAAAGTCTCATGTTCCTTAAGTACATCTACCCTGTTGAACTTATTATGGGAAATAAATATTTAAATAAAAACAAGCTGCTGATTATTTCACATTTTACTTGTGAGCAACAACACATTTAAATCTTACAAATATAGTTATTTGGCTTATATCGTGATAGATATCATTATCGCCTGAAATGAAAAAACATATCGTGATATGAAAAAATCTCATATCGCCCAGCTCTACTGGTCAGTAATCAAGCCTGTACTGTCTCGCTGCTCTACTATGAATATTGATTTCTCCCTTCTTTTGGTGCTATTCAACCAAATTCATTTATAGCTGTCTTTAAAAAGAGTGCAATTTAACCTTTGTAACGAGACCTGATACTCAAAGGAACCCCCCCCCCCCCCCCCCAAAGTTAATACCACGGACATTACATGTGCTTCACGGCAATCTTAAAAAGAAAAGGTAAAAAGCAAGAAAGATAGCAAATGTAGCTAATGTTAGCTGCTGGGGTCATCTGTGTTTGTGCACGGGTCTAAAGCATGTTTGTCCGCTACTTTATACAGTTAGAAATGCAGCGGTCACAGGGCTCACCCATTATTACCTGGTATAAGTAAATTCAGTGTTAACAAACAGCAAATCCCACCAATCTTCTCACACGCTGCGAGTCCTGCATTATTCGGGGATTTAGCCGATGTAGCCCTGCAGCTAGCAAAATACGATGAAAATATGTGAAAGCCTGCAACGGGTCCGTCCTTGGCCTCAGCAGGGGAGAGCCAAGCGGACATCATGGGACAAGTTGTGCTTGGAAAAGATGCTATATATGGAGGAACAGCGACCCACGACTAAAACCAGAAAACGCATGTAACAAAGTAACACACAAGCAATTTTGTGCATGTAAATGCACCGCAGAAACGCGATTCTGCTAACACAAAGGGTCTTTCCACCGTTGTTGGTGGGCTATGCCTCGTGAAAGTGGACTGAAAGAAATGCCAGCCATGTTTGCAAAGCTAGCCAGGCGGCTACGTAGCACTTAGCTATTTTTACCTCTTCCACCCGCATGTCAATGATCTTTTCCACTTCGTACACGTCTTCTTCCTCATCTTGTTCGCTGTCCGCGGGCTCTACCTTGTCGGTTTCAGCCGCCATGGCTGTGTGGTAGTGTTGGTTTCCTAAAATCTGCCTGTTTTGGGTTTTGCACTCGAAAAGGCCGCCGTGTTGACAGAGGTAGGACGCTGCCGTACCTAGTGGTACTACAGACTGCACTAGCTCTGCAGCTCTGAGAGGGCTGCGCTGAACGCAGGGCAGTTACCGCCCGCAGTCACGAGAGGCGTTCAAATGCTGCTCTTAATCGTCGAACGTATCACTCCAAAATAGTATTTACAAAAAATAAAACATTTTATTTTTGCTGATGTACTAAAAAAAGGCGATTTGGCGATAATTAATTTTAATCGAAACAATATATTACGCTATAATACGCTAAAGTGATTTAAAACCAACAAACAACTATTTCATTGCTTTCCATAACTTCTGACTTTTATGCCCTGCTACAAGTTTAAAGAATAACAATAATTTTAACAACATATATATTTTTAAATTTTCTCTTTATTGTTCTGTTATTTCGGGCGATGACGCCCAAAAGTTCGAAATGTACTAAAGGCATCAAAAGTCAGTGATTTGCGAGCGTTGAAAACACGTTGCCTGGTGAAAACAGACCGTCTGCTAACTAATTATACATATTTAAATATAGCACACATCTTCCTGCACAGAACAAAACAAAAAAAACACGTCATCCACTCATGTTTTTAGTCTTCAATGTATAATATTTTAATAATCACAAGTGCAATATTGAAATGCCTTAAAAGCCACAATATTAGCAACATGTTTTTCAACTGAGTAAACTTTAAGCAGCTTTAGAAAATTAAATAATCGTTTCAGTTTACTGCCTAAAACAGAAGTCACTTCTAATAACTTTAATCACCTAAATTTATTGTAACATTACATCACAAACAACACAAATACAGCAATACTAGTAAAAAATTATGATGATAATAGTATTATTATTAATAACAATAATAATAATAATAATAATGATATAATGTATTTCTTTATATAAGTATAAAGAAATAAATCAGGTGGAAGAAACAGAAGACCAAAAATACATGGAGGAAAATATTATGTAATTTTACAAAATATAGTAAGAAACTGTTTAAATGTATGTGTACACACATATGTTTCAAATACTGTCCAGCTGTGTGTCAGCTGTGGCATTTGACCATCTGTTTAAACAGTCCAAAAAAAAAGAAAAAAAAAAAAGAAAAGAAAGAATACAAATAAAAACTAACAACCCCACCCCCCAAACAAAAACAAACCCAAAAAAAGAGTTTTAGAAAAAGCCCACATATTTTGTTTAGTGTAACTAATCTAAACATCTCAGTTATGGCTCAGTGTTTGGAGGAAAATTCTTAGCCTTGGTGTAACAAATAACATGGTACTTTTAAAGTAATGCATTACCCCATTGTTGTTGTTGTTGTTGTTATTATTATTGTTATTTCAACATTTTCTAAAGTTACAACCTAATACATTCACACAATGCATGTCTGAATAGCTGTTGGTCAGCTGGTACAGCTCTTTATTCAGACTCCAAAAATGATCTTGAGATCTGCCAGAGAGAGTTTGGAGAGGGTGTTTCCGGTTCCCGACAGCACATTCTGTGCCAGCTCCTTCTTCTTTGTCTGCAGTGTGGAAATTTTCTCCTCCACTGTGTTTTCACACACAAACCTATTGACAATGCCACATAGACACACACACACAAACTATTAGCACAAAGAAACGCAGTTTACACATCATTGTTACCATTACATGCTTAGTAAAACTTAAAAATAAAGATGCAAACTAGAAATTTTGTGGAGATTCAGTTAGAAGCTGATGCGTCACCTGTGGATGGTGACGTCTTTATATTGTCCCACTCTATAGATGCGGTCACAGGCCTGATCCTCCAAAGCTGGGTTCCTGTTGAAGGGTTAAAATTGAAACAACTTTCTTCTACCTTACAGAAATGTTTCTTAAGTTTGGAATAACATAATCTCTGCAAAACTGCAGAATGCATTGTGTGACGTCTGCACATGTTTGTTTATAACTGCCTTTAAATTGTCCTTTGCCATTCCTTATAATGCGAAATGTGAAGGCACAAGATACTTTAGAGGATACAAATTAAATTAGAGAGGATAAAATATTGAAAAAATTATTTGCACAACAGATATATTTCAAATGCAGCTTGCTACATTAAACGGCGAACGGCAAACAACAGAAGTGATACTTTTCCAGCTCTTTGAATGACAATGTGGCTCTCACCAGTGCATGTCAATGAGGAACAGGTGATTCCCACCGATCAGATTCAGTCCAACCCCCCCGGCACAAAGAGAAACCAGCATCACCTGAAGCAAAAACCAGAACAATTAGGCAGCACTATACATTTAGAGCTGTGCAACAAAACAGTTTGATTACACTCATTTTCATCATTATCACTTCAAGCTTAGTTCTCAGCTGCATAGCACACTTGGTATAATGATCACAGCTAATCTAGAAGTCCCATCATCATCATCATCATCATCATTATTATTATTACTACTATTATTATTTACATTTCAGTGTTGCAGCAATTTCTGTTTATAACATATAATTTATTGTTGTTTACTTTTTATTTAACTGCATTCTTCACAAATGGAGCAAACATTACAAAAACAGGAACAGTTGGCCTTACATTTATGCACAGATTATCAGTGCAAGTACAAAAAAAAAAAAAGAGTAAAAAAAAAAAGAAGCCACTATTGCTGTTTTACATAGTGCATCAGTGTTTTCACAGTTTTTTGTAAACTGATAAGTTTTTTAGTTTAAAGAAAAGAAAATCTCTTCATGTCTTTGATATTGCTCACTGTGCCATCCAGTCATTCTTAATTAGGGGTTCATGTTTTAATCATTTACGGGTTATTGCTATCCCATTGGCTGTGCAAGCAATCTTCTTAATAAGCATTTGTCTTTTACGGATAAGTTGCTCGCAGTGCTACATAAATAAATCGTACAGAAAGAAAAGTCCATCTGTTCTTGTTTCTCCTATCTGTACACAGTTTAATTTAGGGGTTATAAAATATCTTAACAGGTAGATATTCTGCTAATCGTCGTCTGTAATGGAAGATCCCAGAGTCTTCCTCCAGCTTAGATTATTTTAATGTATTTTCGCTGGCCGGACGTCAGAATAAATAAAACAAGTTTCTTATTGTTGTTGTTGTCTTATTGTTGTAAATTTGAGTCTTTTGTATTTCAAAATCTTATTTAGATTGAGCGGTAGAAAGTGGTACCAATTTCATTCCAATATTTAAAGCTCCCATTGATATCTTACTGGTGTGATAATTTTATCATTTTAAATATAGGTCCTCTGCTCTTGATGTAAAAAATGCCATGTGGATTTTCCTTGCAGCTCGTTGTATAAAAGTTGTTTTTATTTTTTATAAAAGTTGAATACGTTTATTAGTGAAACTCTGTTAAATGTGCAGAATGGATTAATCCTCATTAAGATTATGAACATCTTAAGTTCTACATCGTTTTCATTCATGTCAACTCCTTTACTTGGTGCATTACTGCCACCTGTTGGTTAGAAGTATGGAAACCATTGTGCCACCTCATTATGCTTAATTTATGCTCCTGCGGCTGTGTCTCTTTGTGAAGGTAATTATCTACAGGGAGGAGGTCTAAACATGCTCCTGTGCAGTTCTCCAAAATCTAAACTTCACATTGCTCGACGTGTATGATGATGTAAGTCGTTCGAAAGGTGATTAGCTGAGAAGTGGACCGGAACAGGGAAGGGAGAGAGTGGGGTTCACCAGGAATGTGATAAATGCAAAAAAAACCTTCAACCCCCCCAGTCGGCTTCATTCAGACATGCTCCATTTGACAAAAATAGAGACATTTACCTGTGGTCCCTTTGGGTTAGTGTTGAATTCTTCCACCAGGTCCATGCGGCGTTTAGGGTTGACGGTCCCGTCGATGACGCTGTACGTTAACCCCATCAGCTGCAGATGAACTGCTACAATTTGGAGCATGCTGGTCCACTGGGACACGATCACACTGGACAATAAGGGCGAGACACGCCATGAAGACCACATATGAGAAGGTAACATGAAAATTGTTATTAATTGTGAAAAAAAAGACATGAACTCTGAATTATTGTGATGTGTAATGTTTTACCTTTTGTGATCATTACTCTTCTCTCTGATCGCCTTCAGTTCAGAGATGATAGCAGAGATCTAGAAGGAAAATTGATCTTTTAATACTAACTAACAGACTTTGAACTGGACCACCATGCGCTCTTATCACATACATTGTGCATTTTCCCTGCCTCTAACAAAGACAAATGGTCAGCTATGAATTTTAAAACATTTAGCATGAAAACAATCATGTCAAATCACGATTTAGAGCTGAATCTGTGTGGGAAAGATCCAAAGGCTCCAACTGAGGGCAAACAATCCACACCCAGTGACTTCATTGGTGACTTTATTGTGACTTTTGATCAACAAAAACAATCATACCCTGATCTTATTTCACCTTCTATATCAGACAGCAGCACACATTTTCACATTCTGCCAGTAACTGTGATGTTAGTGTGCTGATCTATTGCCCACCTTGGTGCTCCTGCTGGTGCCCTCAAACAGCCGCGAGGGGAAGCGTGTGCCATTGAGGGCCACAGAGTCTTTGGGATCAGGGCCAGATGGCGAGGGGCTGGAGGAGAGCGACAGAGCATTGAGCTGCTCCTCCAGAGATAAGACGATCCCATCACCCTGCAGCTCCGATGAGTCCAGAGTCTAAGCACAGGAGACAGGTGTGAAATAGGTGTGTGCAGTATTCAGTTTGTATCATTATGTGTGTCTTTTTAAATTATAGACATTGCTGGAAAGCCTTATGACAGCACGTGAAAGTGTGTACCTTCTTAAGAAGTGAGAGGTGACAGCAACATTGTCGGAGGCGCAGCAGCAAGGACAGGATGTGGACGGTGCTGGACACCTGCTTAGCCTGCTGGGAGCTCGACAGAGCAGGATCAGCCTGGGACAAACCAAACTCCTGGGCCACTGGAGAGACAGAGAGAGTGAACACTATTTTAAATCACCATTACTGCTACTAGCAAACACTGATTGCTAAAAGAGTTTGACTTAAGGCAAAAGTGCCGTCCCAGCTTCCAGTTTAATTTCTGTTGTTTTCTACACGCAAATGTAATTATGCACCTCGTATAATAATATGCAATCGTGACTGCAAAACAACCTTTGCTCAGATTAAGTTTATTTATTGGTGAGGCCTCACCTTTCTCAAAGGGATTAGAACTGGAAGTGCTTCCTTTCTTCACATCATTTCCTTCATGTTGCTTTAGGTAGCTCTGCAGAGTAGATCTGGAGGAGAGAAAAATATATAATTGACTTTTTATAATTGACTTAATTCCTAGTTTCACAACCCTCAAAAAGGTAAAAACATCAAGATGTCCAAATAAAAAACAAAGATGAAAATGCAGGAAATAAAATAGTGAAATGAACAATACAAACAGAACGCCTTGGGCTTTAAAAATGTTAATTAAACCCCTAACTGTAACTCTGCCTTTGCATTTGACAAAGGTTCATGTCTTTCTGAAAAGATAGACTTTTACCTGGACTGGGCAAATAACACATCATACACAGCCTGCTCATCCTCAGAAAGTTTGAGTCGATGCACCTCGGAAGTCCGATCAGGAAGAGACACCTGAAACAAAACTGCTTTAGTTTCTGGTTATATTTTGTAATTAAACATACACTCCCAGAAGCTAAAAGATACTTTGCTTGTTTATGTTTTTAATTTAATGGTGGCAAACTCCTAATAGTGAGTGTATTTCCTGATGTGCTACCATAAAGACAGATGTTCATGGAGTCTGTGTGTGTGTCTCTCTACCAGTGGTTGGCCTGTGCTGTCCCGTTGGTCTTTGGTTCGTCGGAGCAGCAGAGTCCTGGTCAGGATGTTGAGTCGCTCTCTGCCTCTCTTGGAGCCGTTGTCCACCTGAGCTTTCCACAGTTTGTACTCGTCGAACGGAGAACAACGCAGAAACCTGAAAAGACAGAGGAACGCAGTGAAAGAACAGGATCTCATTCATGAAATACATTTATTATTCCTAATGTGTTCATTTCATTTGTGCTTCCTCGTCTCCTCCGTCCTACATCCTTCTGCTTGTGAAACAAATATTAAGCTCAGTCCTCCAGACTGAAAACTGTATCTGGAGGACAGAGGAGAAAGGAGCCTTTCCAGAGGAGCTGTAATCGAGGATGCACTGGTGTATCCTTTGCATGTTTTTATCTTCAAGTATAAAACATCCATGTCACACAGCTGAAATACACAAGCCAAGGTTAGAAGAGGATTTGTCAGACGTTGTTTTAGTTATTTAAGAAGCTCAACTGTGTGATCAAATATTCCAGACTTCATGATTTATATGTAACTTATTAAAAACAGGCGTATTATCTCGTCAGTCTGCACCATATTATGAAAATACTTAAAAACTGTCCCAAATATTAAAAACGGACCACACATGTGCAGCAGGCTAACAAAACACAGGATGGGTTAGAAACTTGTATTCACTGTGCTGTTGTCTTACTTGAGCAGCGAGTACATGTCCAGCAGGTTGTTCTGAATGGGTGTACCAGTGACAGCCCAACGGGCTCCGGCCCTCAGCTGACAGACAGCCATGGAGGTCTGCACTTTTGGGTTTTTGATGCTGTGGGCTTCATCCAGAATTATGCGGGCCCAGGACACTCGCAGGAGAGGAGCTGAGCCTGGACGCTGAAGAAAAATAATGGGAAGTGTGTTTGTAAGTTATTTCATTTTGCTGAAAGTGATGTTTCCAACACTGCTCTTATCTTAGTAAGAAATCACGAAAACAGTATTTTCCTTTTTAGTGCTGCTGCCAGCATCTTCAGTGTTAACACTGAAGGCTTTGGTTCCGGTCGTATATGTAGTATTTACCACATCGTCCTTATCCGTGTTGGGTTTATCGGCCTCTTCTTTTTGGACCGGGATCTCCTTGGACACTAGGCTGTAGGTAGTCACCACCACATCGTAATCTGCCAGTCTGGTGGACACATGCACAACACTGTATTTAGTTTTTGTGACTCAAATGTCCTTCAAATGGGAAAAGAACAGCTGTAATGAAGATCTTTGACATGTCAAAGAAACAATGACAGAGCTGCTCTCCACTACTTTGCACAAACACAAGATCAAACATTTACAGTACACAAATCAATTCCCCCGTGTGCATCATTTCATTTTGTCTGTGAAAGCATGTTTTCCCGAGAGGTGTGTTTTGCAAAAATAACGACAGTTATGACAGCGGAGCTCCTTTTTGTCTGCTTTACTCATGTTCACGACTGTACTGAGTTTTGGCTTTTCCAAGCTTTCTCTTTATGAAACATTTGCAGGACATTCTTGTTCCTACAGTGCTTTACTATGACCTCTAATACCAACATTTTAATATGTAATTGTTTGGCACAAAGGTAAAAAAGGTCAACTGTCACTGCAGGAACTTTGTGTGGCTCCTCAAAGAATAAGATGCGACTGCACCATTACAAACTGAGATAAAGGCAGAGCGGAGAAATAAACAGCAATGTGTGTGTGACAAAGTTTGCAGCTTTCTTACGCTCTGGCACTTCTCTCACGGTTCGGGCCGTGGTACAGGTACACCGTCAACTTGCCCGTCTTGACATGTCTGTCAATCTCCTTCTTCCAGTGGTGCACCAGGGAGGCAGGGCAGATGATAAGAGTGCCCTTAGACAACACAGGGATGCAGTCTGGACACAAAAAAACAAGGAAATAGCTAAAAAAAACAGGAAGAACTGTATAATTTTATTTAACTAGATTTTATTTGATCCACTGAGTCAATGACAAAAGGTTCTTGTTACCAGTTTTGGATAACCAGCTATCCTTCTTCTTCTCTTCCATCTCCTCCTTGTCCTTTTTTGCTTTCATCTTCATGGCCAGTATGAGAGAAATCATGGTCAAGGTCTTCCCCAGACCCATGTCATCCGCTGATTGAAAAGAATACAAATGAGATGTACTAGAAAAAAGATGAAGAAATGGTAAGAAGCGAGGTGTTCCTCTCTTTGTCATGTGAGCAAACTGACTGGCCTGAGGAGACCATTTCTGTACATAGAATAGCAAATTAAATGTAACAAACAGACCCCACGGGCTTATTTCCAAAAACACTCACCCAGTATTCCTCCACAAGGACTCTGCGTTTCTCTCCAGAGCAACCAGGCCAAAGCTCTCCTCTGATGGGGCAGGAGAGGCACCTGAGCAACCAATCACAATGCAGCAATCTTAGCCTAACATCATCGTCCAATCAAAAGAGGAAATACAGGCTGTACCATTCTAAATTGTGACAGTTTTGTCAATAAAAGAAAATGTTGTGATGCAAAAATGAAAATTAATTAAAATATATGGACACATAAAGATTACATTCAGATGCAATTTCTTAGAGCATAATAATGTAAAACTATGAGCTACAATCGGAAGCTATATTTCTAAGGCTGACCTTAAAATGTGGCTGCAATACTAGAAGCAGAAAACCATCCTCAAAATGAGAGTAAATAAATGGTACTCAGTCAGACACCAGGTATTTTTTATGCAGTGCAGCCTCAGTCTGAGCAGTCAAATCAGAGTAAAGATGGCGCTCGCCTGCGCTGAGTGTCATGTAAAAATTGCCGATAGATGAATTTAAAAGTGGGCTTTCATATCTTGAAATTTTGGATGATGCTTTTCGGTGAAACTATTCGTGTAAGATTTCAACCTCTCCTGCTAAGAGTTGTCTGTCATCCACTATCTTCTATATCACAACAGCTTAAAAATTCTAAATGTAACTATTTACTGACAGAGCCGAGCACTAAGCCTTGTGTAATCAGTCAGAATATCTGAGTGCTGCTATGAGTTTCCTTTATTTTTGAAGTTTTTGTGAAAATGTAGTCGTTGTTGTCAGATTTTTTTTTTGCCACAGTAGTGAGTGAAGCAGTGTGTAACACCTTGATACCCTTGGGATCAGGGGCCTCAGCCTCGGCATCAGGACAGGACTCCAGGGACTTGTGGAGATGGTCGATGGCCTCACAGGTGGCATTTTTCACCGCCAGAAGACGGTCGTTGGTCATTCTACCCCCATAAAATGTCTGTGCCTGTGGGTATGCTGGAAACATTAAGGATGAATGATTAGCAATCTATATTTATTTCAAGTTAAAAAAAAAAAAAAATTACACATTTTATAGAAGTGTTTCTCTTTCCCATATGGCATACCTCCATACATCTGAGAGTATCCCTGGCTCAGCTGGAGCTCCAGAGAGCCACCAGAGGCCTGATGATGGTGCAGGCCCGGGGCTGGAGGAGCAGGGAGCAGGATGGTCCCGCCCTGCCGGCTGAATGGATTCATCTGAGTGGTGCTGAAACCAGAATCAGTGCTGCTACACGCTTCCTCAGACTCTGAAAGGGAGACACAGACATCCAGCCAAATCTAAAAAACCTTGTTGGTTTTATTATTACACTTTCACCTGCACGTTTGTTTGACAGAAAGAAAATCAAAGAACATCAAATTACACAGCGCTTACTAAGACAAAAAAGTCCCTCAAGGTTTTGCCCGTGTAAGCATAAGGGCTTAACTGGGAGTATAGCTGAGGTACATAGTGGAATAACTAAAAAGCACTTGAATAAACCATCTGAAAACACTATTCTATTATTTCTCATGTGCAGTGTGACTCCTACCAGGCTGAGAAGCAGCAGTGAGGCTCAGTGACTCCAGGGCTTCCTCCAGCTCTTTAACCTGTGTCCTCAGCCTCTCTCCTTTATCTGGTAGTGCCTCCAAGTTTACTGAAGATAGAGTGGCCTGAGTGAAGACAAAGAGCTCTCATAAGCCTGAGTATTAAACTAACCAGCTGCTCTGTAGTATTTGTTGTTGTGATGTATACAGTATTGGAGTGTGTAATTTATGGGCTGTTATATATGCTGAAACTGAAGGATTAGCAGTTAGCTAATACCAGCCAATTAGATATCAGCCTAATCATAAATCACATTGCTGGACTTGTGAACTAAACTGTACTTAACAGCTACCTCAGCCTACTCTGTCAGCTAGTGTAGCTAACAGTGGCAACTTTAACATTTAAAGAGAAAAGCACATTCTGAGAGCTTGCAGATTATTTACTATGATATAATTACAAGTACTACAAATATTCTTCGGTGTTTTGGGAAACGCCGGCTAGGAGTGACTGATATGAGTATATCAGGGCGGTTAATTAACAGATTTCTTAATGCAGACACCTTTTTCTGCTGGAGCTGAACGGTGAGCAGGTTCTGCAGCCCTTTGGGGTTTTCCACCGGCTTTTTGATGTTAGAAGCTGGCTGGAATCCTGGGAAGTTGGTCAGTGTCTTTTGGACAGTAGAAACAGGAGGAGTCTTTTGCGGAGCAGGCTTCACCGACACCAGTACCACATCATCATCATCATCGTTTTCGGGACTGTTGGGCTGACTGGACTCTGGCTGAGTTGGATTGTCAGGTATGGGGCTCCTGCTGCTGTCAGAGTCTCTGGATGCATGGGTGCAGCTGCTGTTTTCTAGTATTTGTTTGGTTTCTTTCACCTGAGAGGTTTCAGCATCAGATGGTTGCTGAGTCAAGTTCCTGTGAGAAACTGGTGCAGTTTGATTGATTGTTTTGAGTTGATGTTTGTTTGATGACTCAGAATGAACAGTCTTGACGTTGGAGGAAGAAATGCCCTTTTCTGCTTCTCCTTGCTTGATGCGGTTCTGCTCGGGCGTGTCTTGAATCTTCTCGGTTCTTTTTTCAACACTGTTTTCTTTGGGACTGTTGTTCTCCTCATCTGAAACTCTCTTTTTTAACTTCATCCCCGGTGGAAGTTGTTTACCCCGGTAAGTATCCGACGACCTGTGCTTATCATCTGCCTTTTCTTCCACTCCTGCACCTTGTTGCCTTTCATTTTCTTTCTGGTAATTTGCTCTTCCTTCAGCCTTGTGACTTGCTTCTCTCTCTTCATGTCTATTGTTGTGCAACTTTCTCCACCCAGAGTCCTTGTCTGTCTGGCTTGGTGCCTTAAAGGGGTTTCGTACAGGTGGAAGACATGAGGGCTGTAGCTGTGTGTCAGACAGAGGGCTTCTCTTTTCTGTTTCTGGCTGCAATCATGGAAAACAACACACTTTAAAAAAAATGTATCATAGAGATTTACAGAAAGGTGTCTAATAACAACTAATCCCTAATGTGGTGTTTAAAAAGAGTAAATAGTTCAGAATAGGAAAAATACTTGTTCATACCATTTAGCTACATCCTATTTAAGGCTGCAACTTATGATTGTTTACATAATAAATGTATTAATCAATGCGTACGCCAGGAAAACCGTAAAAAATTTACAGTTACAGCATTAAAGAAAAAACAACAAAAGAAAAACAAATACAAAAGAGGTAAGGATTACTTTTGTTTTGAGTGACTGACCAATGAACTGACTAATTTGTACAAGTTTAATTATTAGTGGAGTAGTGAGAATAATAACTTAAAACTTTAATTAACCGCATTTTTAATAACTAATAACTATCTTTAATTAATATCTCAATGCGATGGCCAGAAACCGTTGGTGATACAGATATTGAATGTATATAAAAAAACAAGTGTGTGTTGGGAAGTCTGTGACAGCACTTACTGCAGTCCAGGGTACATTTCCACACCACCTCTGGCCTGCTTTTTTACCTACAGCACATCGGTAGAACAACCTGGAAAACGAGAAGGAATTTGCAGTTAAATACACAGTCTAACCGACCTGGTTTCTAGTCATATAAGCTGTGTATAAGCATGCGATTTCAGATTTCTTTCTCACACACACACACACACACACACACACACCTATAGCCCTGCTGTTGCTGACTGTAGTTGAGAGCCTGGAGTTCCACCATTGAATCTTCATGATGGAGGCAGTGTGATGGTGAAATGCTAGAGACATGATAATTCATGTCAATAAAACAAATATTTGTGCAACACACACATTTGTTTATCAATAACTTTAACAATATGTCACTGAATAACCAACACTTTTAACCTCAGATGTTTGGAGAGAGCCAATGAGTATAGTAAAGTTGGCTACTGAGATGAATGGAACAAAAGCAATGTAAGGATATAGTCAAGGAATAGTCAAGAGATTATTATTTGGTTCAAACACAGTGACAATGACTGCTTCAGGTCTGAAAATACAGTAGAGTGGCCTATTGTCATCGTGGGAATACCTGGTTTGTTGACTAAAATCACATCCTTGCTTGTCAACGCAGACGTAGAAGCTCTTGCCTTTATTTGGTCCATCTTTTAATCCGGTTTTTAACATACACACACCACCTGTGACAAAAAGGTCTCTTTTTAGAAACACGTAAAAACTCGAAGTGCAGAATATTTAAACCGATGGTTAAACTAATTATTAAACTATGTAAGCAGCAAACCTTTATCTCAGGATAAAAACACAAATATAACCTCTTTAAACCAAACACAATATCCAGTTTAGCATTTTATAACACATAATTAATCACCACTGACCGATTACCACTTACCGTGGATACTACATACAACCTTTTCCATTTTATCAACACATTAGTTCAGTTTCAGTTACTAGAACGTGAAGGGAAGAGCTGTATTTTGTATAGACCAATCGCAGCTCTCGGATAACACATCCGCTCTTCAAACGTCAGTATAAAAGTCAAGGTCCGAGTTATTTAGCAAAATTGTATTATGATGGACAAAGAAATAATATATAATAATGTATTAACATCAAATACCAATAACTATTGAATATATAACAATATTAAAGAAAGCAAACTCAACAAACACCAAATTGAATTTGCTTGATGACTCTTATTGTGCAATATATTTAACTTTTAACCGGATATGATATAAGCTAGTTCCGAGAACTTCCGTAAACCTGTTCCGTAAAAAGATTTTTTTTTACATGTATGCAGAAGCTGCTTTTCAGTTTAAAAAAAACGTATGTTTTGTATATAAAAAGCATTATTTATCATTTCTATGAAATGAAAAGACATTAAAAAACAGTTAGTACTAGCGTGATGTAAGACTACGTTACCCACAATGCAACAACAACTTCATCGTTGGGTTTTTTTGGTCTCGCGGGCTTTGTTTTGATATGGCGGCAGGCTTCGAATTTTTTGTTTGTTGCCTTTGTATAAGGCCCGATTTCATCACAGTAAACCTGCTTTTCTCCTGAGTAACAGGTAATGTCGATGTGTTTTGTGATGCTTGGTAATGTTGTAGTGTCGTCACTACGGTGTAACATCCGGGAAAAGGTTTTATGAAATAAATAAAATGCATCCTGCTAATAACGGGAGAGTGTGGACGAGGAAGCCAAGCCTTTTAAATAAAGCGACATTTGACAAAAATGAAAAGAGCACTTCCACATTCCACGTGAGCCACATGTCATAAATGCCACCATTCTCTCCTATGTTTTTTAATAGACAGTGTTAAGATGATTGTTCGTAACCAAATATCTGGAACTGACTATACGGCTTCTATGTAGCAACCAGAACGGAAACCAATCTCGTATTAAAAAGGCAATGTCTTTTTTTTATATATAACGTCTCTATATATGGTTTTATTGGACCTGGGCGTCAGCTATAGGATGTTGGATGGTGTTTATTTGTGGCGTGATTAACTCTTAACCTGTCACCATAATCTTTCGCTTAGATCCCGGATTAGACTATCCTGCCTGCCACATCGCGGCCATCATGTCATCTCCAGCTGGCCTTCAGTACTCCCAGGCAGACTTCTTGGCCCGGTGGATGCCAAGTAGCACCAGAGCCGGAGTGATCCTCAGTCCCTCTCCGGATTTGGCTGGACCCTTGGGCCACACCTCTGCCGTGGGATCTTCGCCCATGTTGCCAGACGATTCCTTCGCTTCCGATTTTGCCCCGTTGCCCGCTTCTACAGACAGCAGCTGCCTGGGTGTGGATGCATTTAGACGGGCAGCAGGAGGAGAGATGACTGAGTCTGACAGGCCGGTGAACGGTCTAAACTCTGTTCCAACGAGAATTGCAGATGGACAGCTGGACACTTTGGACGAGATGGCAAGCAAATCACAGGATCTGCCCCTTATGATGAAGCTTGAACAGGTATGGACATCGGTGCTTTTCAGAAGCTGTTTTGTCCTGTAACTTGAGACAATCAAGTTGTTAAAAGTATAAAATTTGGCATATGTGACTCGCCCTGCTGCTGTGCATCTGAGGAGATGGACTTTCAATACCTAACATAAATGACACAGATACTGGGAGGATCTTTAGTTTTACTGGTTTACTGATACAGGGGTGAGACAAAGCAGAAAAAAATGAACTTGTAATTCATTTATTAATAATGTAAAAACATTTGGACACTTTAATCCCACTTTAATCTCCTAATATATGCAAATTTTGGGCCCTGCGTGGACTTCATTGTTGATTACATCACTGCTTCCTGTATACTTAATGCACCTCCATCACACACACTCCTTTACGTTTCTCTGCTATTAATAGAATTTTCCCTAAGGCAATTATGTTGGCTGGGACACAGATGCAATTAAACACTTAGACTATATGTCAACTGGCAGTATGTGCAGCGCATGTGAATTGACACTGAGCTGAAACTACTCAGAAACATCTATGTTAAGTGTAGCTTAAACCATCTGAAAAACACAGATACCATATATTGTGGCGATCGAGTTGGCAGTTCGTCTGGTAATCGGAAGGTTGGCGGTTCGAGCCCCGGCTCCAACAGTCTCGGTCGTTGTGTCCTTGGGCAAGACACTTCACCCGTTGCCTACTGGTGGTGGTCAGAGGGCCCGGTGGTGCCAGTGTTCGGCAGCCTCGCCTCTGTCAGTGCGCCCCAGGGCGGCTGTGGCTACAATGTAGCTTGCCATCACCAGTGTGTGAATGGGTGGATGACTGAATGTAGTGTAAAGCGCTTTGGGGTCCATAGGGACCAAGTAAAGCGCTATACAAATACAGGCCATTTACCATATATACCATATATATTAGCTACACCATATCTAATTAGAATTGAATGTAATATGTATGTGCAGTTAAAGAAATGGCAGCAGCACATGCAGGAGCAGCTAAAAGCTCATCAGCTGGAGGAGCTGCTTCATCTCCAGGAAGAGCAGCAGAAGTTACTGGGAACTCTGAATGGATCCGAGCACTGCACAGGAGGTCAGAGAGTGAAATTACATGAACAACTGCAAAGTGATCATTTTGCGTTCAGGGTGAATGTGGTGTGCATGTATTTATCCTGCTTTATAAACTGAAGTGATGATAACCCATCTTACAGAGAGTTCAGAAATGTCTGGACCAGAGTGGGTTGAGGACACGCTCCACAGGTCATGTTACACACAGCGCTCATACAGTCCTGATACAAATCACCGTAGAGTCCCACAGGGCTCTACGATCGGCCGTCAACCAGAACAGCAACTTTCACTAGTTGTCAGACACGAGCAGCTACCCAAAGGTCAAGCATCTGAGGAGGGTGACCATGAGGAAGAGGGTAAGATATATTTATTTTAAATGTAAGTTTCAAATGTAAGGCCCAGGGTCCAGAATCGACTGACCAAAGACTCCAAACCGGCCCACTGCACAGCTTCACATGTGTGAAATGTGAAGGAGTACATAGAAAGTTACCACCACCACAAAAGTTGGTAACTAATAGATAAACAATTAAATGACACTATCTACCATAGAAATGCGTTTTCTTTTTTTTTTTTTGCAGGTGGTCCACAGTAAAGAATAAATTAGACATGATATTTTATTACTACAGGATAGTCTGGGCTATAAATTTCCAAAATATTTTCTCTAATTTTAAATATCTGTCATATAGTTTCACTCTTTCAGTTTACTTAAGATCAAAGCGGGCTGTATGTCTCCTATGATGTAAAACAAGTTTGACATCCCTGGTTTAGAGTAAGACACTTGCACAGTTTCTTGGTATTTGTTTTCTATAGAACTGCCCTGTCTTTCATCACATGGTCCACATGTTTTCATGGTTAACCGCTTTGTTTTTTTAGGTTCACTGGACTCCAGAGAGGATGAGGAGGAGCACAGTGTCAATGCGAGCTGTTTTTCTGAGGAAGACGACATGTTGATGCAACATAATGCTGTGGCAAGGACTGAAGATGACAGCAGAACAGAAGACAAAATCTTTCATGACAGGTAAATATTACATAGTCTTGTATTTATGTAGTATTAACATCAGACTGTCTCGACAGATCAGTGTTTGAGTAGGGTTTTGTTTGCCTCCTCAGACCTATAAGGCCAGGTATTGGTGGTCAAAAGCAGACATTTGAAGAGCTGCTGGAGGAGCAGCTGAAGCTGGAGGAGCAGAGGCTAAAGTCTGCCCAGCAACAACAGGTCAGAGGATGTGTCACGAGTGCTGAAAAGTATCAATAATGAACCATTCATTTGAGTTTTGCATTCTGCAGGTGACAACCTGATATAGGAATGTAATGTCTGCACAAATGGAGCCTGTCTGTATTTTGCAATAAAATACTCTATTTAACTGGAAAAACTAAAAGATTCCAATTTACATTGAATTCAAATCTTGTCCTATTCCTTGAACAGAGTCAAGATGGAGCCAACGCTGCGCAAGCCCTTCCTAAGAGAGCCTTTTTGAAGCGAGGAGAGGGCCTTTCGAGATTTACAAATAATCGGAAAGCTATGTTCCAAAAAACGGATGTAAAGGACTCCAGACCACCACCGCCTCAAGCCAGAGTAATCTCTCGCAGCAACTCGGAGCCCGCATATATTCAGAAAGGAGCCGCAAACAGTGCCCCACGGCTTCCTGTCCAGCGTAAAACTGCTACACTCAACAAGGAGAACCGGTTGAAGGGACTCAGTTCACCTCCTCACGATACGCGAGCAGTGACTAAAGTAGCACGGACAAAGGTTTTAGGTAGTCATCAGAGACAGAACACAACAGGACCAGAGTCTGTCCAAACTGATCCAGGTGGCAGACCAGCCAAACATCAGTTGGGGAAAGTTCTGCCGGTTCAGGCCGTGAAAGTCCCGTGTCTCAACATTCAGCCATGTCCTACAACCAAACAGGGCGGGAAGTTAGGACAGGCAGGGACGGCTGAAAATGAAAAAAGCTGTGGTTCAAAAGTGGAATCAGCAGAAGCAGGAGGGGTTTCTAAAGGAGGAGACCCAGTTATACAGGATTCCTTTGAGTTGTCTTTTCAGAAGAAGCTCCAGCGATGGGAGTGTGACCGACAGCTGGAGAGCATGGAGCTGGGAGAGTTTGAGCTGCTGGAGCAAGCGGCTGAAGAGCTGTCCTTCTCATCTAACTCCTCCTTTGTCATGAAGGTGCTCTATTTCACTCTCAAACTCATCACGCTTTAATTCAGCACTTCAAATGCTCAAAAGTTTCGATGCCTAGTGTTACAATTTTTTGTCACACAGTTTTTTGTTTTGATAGCGTCTCTGTTTCCTTGTTTGTGGTGTTTCTGGTTGTTGGGATTCAGTATTTCTGCTGCCTTTAAGTGGTTAAAATCTACTATTGAATTTCTAAAGAAATTACCAGATTGGGTTGCCTTTCTCCAGGACTTTACTGTTAGCCGTGTGTTATGTAGACAATAACCCCTCTCTCCCCAAAAAACGAATACTCTGCTCATTGCTTGCAGGTTCTTCAGATGGATCAACAACGACAGCTGCAGACTGTAAAGGGGCTCCACCAGCGACGCCTCTCTTCAACTCCCATTAAATCACCTCCTAAAGGTGCATTTCAGAGGTGCAATAGTGTTGGGAACACAGGTGGCTTAGCATGTGAAAGCAACTCTTTGAACTCAGAAGCATTTGTAAAGACAAGAAATGATATACTAGAGAACAAAGAGAGCATTAAGGAGACACAGGGCATTGAGAGAGAGGACAAACATGACATCTCTGACACGACACCCTGCAGCCGCTCTGAATGTGGAGATGACAAAGTGGTCAAAAGTTCTCTCTGCTTCCCTGCACCTATTAACCCACCATATGACAAGCGGTCGTATGAAGATGAGGATAGTTTCAGGGACTCATCTTCAGATGTGGCTGAAGAGAATGATGTGGAGAGTAAGAGTGTCCACAGCAATAGCGAGGACTCCACTCTGATAGAGGGCAAAGACGGCGAGCAGGGGAGAGTCGTGTTTGATGACGACGACACATGGAACGACCTGGAGGACACTGCCATCGGCACAGCCGATGAAAGCAAAGAGCTCAGCCCGATTTCCAAGCCGACAGCCAGAGAAATTTCTCCCCCACAGAAAACTTTGTTGAGGAAAGTGGCTGTGAGCAAAGGTGTGGAGCTGGGGAAGGCCACAGGTATCGGTTCAGTCAGTCTGGAGCCTGATCATCCTCCGGCCTCCCAGCTCATGACAAAGTTATTCCCCTCCCTGAAGCCAAAAGCCCAGAGTGCACCACTCCGTCTTCCTCCAGCTGCTTCTGTTGAGTCCAAAAAGCCAGAGGAGGACACAGGTTAGACAAATACTTTCTTTGTTTATTATTGCATTAGTAGAATTAATGTTGATTGAATGTTAATAAACTTATTACAGTACAAAATATCAGCAACTCTGATTTTGTGTTATAACCCTGCAGCTACATGAGTTCATGTGTTTATTAAATGAAAAATTGATAGTAAAGCCAGTTAAAAACCACACATTCCTCAGTGTGTGGTTTTATTATTTATCAGTTGTGTATGCATGTTGTTGCCCTCAGGCCAGCAGGTCCAGTCGAGACAGCTCAGGGAGAGACTGGCTGAGCTGGAGATTGAGATTGAGAGATTTAGGAAGGAGAACGTTGCGCTCACCAAACTCAGACAGGAGAACGAGAAAAAACAGGAAACTCTCAGGTGATATGGTCTTCTTTGCATAAGCGATTCAGTAAGGAGTGAATGCAAGTGTAAAAACTTAATAAAAATATAAAGACACTGCATCTGGTATTTGGAAGTAACCTCTTCAGTGTTAAATCCAGCTCTGTTTTCTTTTGGGAGAAATAATTTCATAAAATGTGTTATTCCTCTCCTTCCTCATGTAATGCACGTTTGTACTTTGCTGTTTGTGCTGTAGGTCAGAGCGTTTGGAGTTTGAGCAGATGAGAGCAGAGGAGATGGCCAAGTTTGAGGAGTACAAGAAAGAGGAGACGAGGAAGCTGCAGAAGGAGCGCAAATTGTTTGAGAAGCACGTGTCAGCGGCCAGAGCTATTCCTGATAAGAAGGAACGAGAAGAGATCCAGGTGAGCGTGGACATGACGCGCAAAATAACCACATGAATATGTGCTCAATGTGTAAAAAAGCAATACAGGAGTAATCAAAACATGACTGTGGAGCAATTAAATTCAAACATAATTAAATAAAGGATATCAAATCTTATTGTTTGGTGATGGTATTAATGCTTAAAAAAGGTTTTGAGAAGAAGATATTTATGTGTCTGTCTTTATTCTCCCTTTGCTTCTCACATCAGGAGTTGAAGCAGCAGCTGAGCTCCCTGCAGGAGGAGATGAAGAGAAGGGAGAGTCGCTGGTCCTCCACACAAAGCCGCCTGCGCCAACAGATCGACTCCCTCAGACAAGAGAACAGTTCACTGCGTGATGAGGTGCCTGACCCCCCCTAACGTTTTCTCTGGTTACACACGCGTAGCTTTAAAATGCACCGTTTATCTGGATTGTAAAGAGTGGGTGAAGGCTGAAAACTGAACCCTGCGTCTTCCTGTTTGTCTTTGAATTGAAGATCCACGTGCTAGAGAAGCTCCGTCTGAGTGCCTGGAAGAAAAACCCTGCTGCTGCTGAGAAGGAAAGTCCCAGAATGTTTGAGAACAATACGCCACCTGTGACCAAAGGAGTTAAATTTGCTGTAAGCTCATTTATAAAGTCTGTTATTGTTATCTAAAAATGATGACCCCGTGTTCTGAACTAAATACCTTATATCAACATGCAGAGGAAAACATGGGAGAAGTTATAGCCCCACAACACTTCATTTTGTTTTTTTTTACTATCATCAGTGCTTTGGCAGTCTTCAGAGCTTTAGCTGTGCAGGAACTCTAATTATTCTTCTCCAATTTCGACATTGCTGAGTAACTGCAAAATCACACTTTGTTTCCAGAGTCCTCTCGACTCCAGAGGGAGTGACAGCAGCCCTCCACATGTCAGCTCTGCTCCAGCCACTAGAGGGAACTCCAGAGACGGCAGTCAGGGTGCTGCAGGTACAGTCAAGAGTTTCCATGGAAGGGTTTTTTTAATCTTTCAAAATAACTGTACAAATAAGTGTCCAAAGCCATTTCAAGAAAAACTTTGGAAGCTGAGGTTGTCTGGCGATAAGTCATCTTTAGCAACTCTGAGCCAAAAAACAAACAAACCTCACCTTTTTTTTCCATCTTTCAGCTCAGCATAAGTAGTGTGGTTAACTCTATTAGCTTTTATAATGTCAGTTTGAGCTAGAGCAGGCCTACAGACCCAGTGCACGTAGTAGCTGGTGGACGTATTGGAGTATTTGACATGTGTATATTGAGAGATTTTATGTCTGTTTCAAGTTGAGACTAGAACAGGATTAATAGCGTGATTAGACCTAAATTTGCCAGGTGGACACAAACAGACTCCAAATCATTGATGTTTGTGTCTGCTGGGTTTGTAAATAGCTAATTTTCCCATATTAATAGATTTTAATCATCCAAAAAAGCCTGGGATTGGCTCAGAGTAAAAGTTTAGGAATTTTTAGAGTTTTTGTCAATGATCATCATTAATGATTCTCATAAACACCTTGAAAAGCACGAATGGTCGAGTCTTTATTGTCCATATTTTTATTCTCTGCAGGAATAAAGAGCAGCCTGAGGAAGCCAGCAGGGCCAGGCTCCTCTTCCACCTCCGTAGCCAGCAGGAAGTCAGAGGAGAGGTCAGCACCTGCCGGGAGCCAGGAGAACTCACCAAACCAAGAACACTTATACAACTGCTCTCCAGTAAGAGCATCATCAGTGTCATACAAACACTGCAGTGTTTCCTGTAAATGATGCAAAACACCTACTGACATCCAGATAGAGGAAGAGGCAACGTTTATGGCACAAATTTAAGATACATTTGAAAGGTCAGATGTTTATTAGTCTGATTCTGCATCAGGGACAGAACAATTAAAGTCTTGTTTAAAAAAAAAACAAAAACAAGCTTGTCTGTATGTGCTGCTCTGTCACAGACCTCATGTTTAAAATCTTCGTATTGCAGAACACTGATTCTCCGACAAATGAACTTGAGCTAAGTAAGGCTGAAGAGACCGAATCAACCAGGGAGGTTATCACACATCCTGATGGCAAGGTGAGAAAATAAGATGTACATTCATCCTGATATTAAATACTAATGTGAGCCACCAGACAAGAGATGTGCTGAAGAATTGATTTTGCTTTCTAAAGAAGTGCGTCTGCTTTATAATCGTGGTAGCAGCAGTTACATACAGCTGAGTTTGGCCCTGTTTTCAACAGTGAGTTATTTAAACAGGAAGGTTGCACTACTAAGTGTGAGTAATTGAGTCATTGTGGAATAACCTCAAACTTACATTAGCATTAGCTTTTATTGTTGATATTCAGTAGAGGCTGTTGATGGAGCTGTCCTGATGTTTCCAGTTAGAGAAGGTTTTGGTCAGCGGTGATCGTCTCATAGTTTACCCCAACGGGACCAGGAAGGAGGTTTCAGCAGACGGACTGACGGTCAAGGTCATCTTCTTCAACGGAGATACTAAACAAGTCACGGCCGACCAAAGAGTGGTGAGATGCTTGCGTTGCTTTATACTCATATTTTCAGTAAATACATGTACGCTGGTCTCCTGGACATGTGCTGTGTGTGAGGAGAAATGTTGGACTGTTTCCTCCTACTTAAAGGCAGGATGTGAGGAAGGAGGGGATGGGTGGCTCTGTCAGGCGTACACCACTGTGTCAGGCTACGTTCACACTGCAGGTCTTAATGCTCAAATCCGATTTTTTTGATCAAATCTGATTTTTCAGTGTGAACGTAGCCTTAGGGAGGGGGTGTCTAGCAGACTCATTCTGACGTATTGAGTAGAACAGCTGTTCAGAGGGAATCAACGTGAAGATATGAAAACATCTGACAGATTCAAAATTGAGAAATAAACGAGATCAGGACAAACAAAGTGATGCAGGCAGACAGACCGGGGAGGCCTTTTGAATCCGTTAGCCTTCCCGAATCACAGAACCAGAGAAAGAGCTACACAGACCTTTGCATGGTTCTTCTCTTTATCTTACCTGTTGATAACTAATGGTGCTGCCCCTTGTGCTCAGGTCTACTACTATGCTGAAACCCAGACAACACACATCACCTACCCAGATGGCATGGAGGTGCTGCACTTCGCCAACAACCAAACAGGTGAGAGCAGATGATGAAGCAGTGAAATTGCCAGGAGACAAAAGCTGCTGAGCTTTTTGCATTAGTGAGGTAATATTCCCATCTCATCTGAGTGCAGAGTGATAAACAAGATCTGCGTCAGAAATTGGTTGGGTGGGGAACTCCAGGCCTCAAGGGTCGGTGTCCTGCAGGTTTTAGATCTCACCCTGGGTCACCACACCTGAATCAAATGATTAGTTAATCACCAGGCCTCTGGAGAACTTCGAGACATGTTGAGGAGGTAATTTAGCCATTTGAATCACCTGTGTTGGATCAAGGACACATCTAAAACCTGCAGGACACCGGCCCTCGAGGCCTGGAGTTCCCCACACCTGGTTTACTGCATCATGAGTTCTCCAAAGTAGCAATCTTGAAATGCACTGTTGGAAGCAAATTGGCTTTTCTGTCCCATCAAAGAAAATTGTTAGTACTACAAAAGTCAGATATTCACTTTACTGTAAGAAGAAGGATAAAATAAAGTAATTTTAACACAACAGTACTTAGGAGTAAAAGTGTAGGAAAGGAACTTCCTTTCTCATGCTTGTCTTGTGGACTTTGGACATGTGTACCAACTCATATTCTACATTAATTTTTATTCCTGCTTCAGAAAAGCATTTTCCCGACGGCCGTAAGGAAATCACCTTCCCAGACCAGACAGTAAAGAACCTTTTCCCTAATGGCAGGGAGGAGAGCGTACTGACAGACGGGACCATCATCCAGGTTAACTCGTAAGTCGACCTTATATTTACCTTTAATCAATTTCCCTTACTACCTTTATAACAAAATGTTTTTTTTGCACAATATCCCTTACCAGACATGTACTCATAACTTAATTTTTGTAGGACTTCCGTACCCCTTTCCACTTCTGCACTGGGCCCCATGAGTGGTATATTTAAAATGACAAGGAAAAAAAAAAAAGACAGCTAGTAGAAAATAAGACTAATTTTTCCATCATATGGGAAAGTCAGATATTGTGAATGTTGGAGAAGGAAATAGCAAATACTTCATAAAAGAGTGATGATAACAGGTGGTGCTACAATTTTCAGTCTATTATGTGTTAATACATCAAACAACTGACTAGTGGTTAAAGAAATTGAGTATTACCACCACTCAAGACTAACTGGGCATCTATACATGCCGTTTCTCTCAGGGACGGCACCAAAGAGATCCTTTTTAACACAGGCCAGAAGGAGATCCACACAGCAGAGTACAAGAGGCGAGAGTATCCAGATGGCACAGTGAAGACCGTCTACGCAGATGGGAGGCAAGAAACCCGCTACCCCACCGGGCGGCTCAGGATCAAAGACAAAGATGGAAACGTCATCCTGGACACCAAGGTGTAGAAAGGTGGTGAATCTCAGTGACTGAAACTTGAAGCATTTTTATTATTGCAGCTATTGTTCAAACTGTGAAAAAAATCCAGGACATCAGAGAAGGATGTCTGGAGAATTTGGTGCTTTGTCTTTATTTATTTTCTTCACATGTGATAACAGATACAGGTGAGCTTTGGACATTTTGTTTTAACGATGTGACATAATCAACAGTTCAACCTGCTTTGATATTCTTGAGTTGACACTCCTTGCTTCTGAGATTCACAAATCAGCTTGTTGTTGTTTTTAAATACTTCTGTCTATATGTAGCAAATAGAGTTATGTGACACACTTTTGTGCCAGTGGTTTTAAGCCCACCCACTAAAGCACAACTGGCAGTGGCACAGGCTCAACAAGCACTACCCATGGGTGTAAAAATGAAAAACAGACCAATAAATAAATGCCGGTTTAACACACTGAGTAGACTTGGCGTTATAGAGGAGACAAAAGGAATGCAACACAATACACCTCAGTCTTAGATTCACAATGATTCCTAACAGGACCTTCTTTTGCACAAAAATCTGGGATACTTTTTAATAATTCAGCAAGTCCAACAATGTTTTGACTTGACCCTCTGGGTTTGTTCAAAGTAACCACCCAGTCAGCTTGTTCATGGCCAAAAGTGTTCACCAACAGATTATGTCTGTAATTTTTATTATTTTTATGGTTTTTTGGGTTTTTTTGCAATTTTTTTCTGCATAAAGTTTTGAACTAACATTAGTTCTTTCCATAAATATTAGATAGTCATTACTTTTTACATTTTTAACCCGTTAAACACCAGTTTGTTTGTACAATGCACTTGTTGGAAGACAACCTCAGAACTCAATTTCATATATTTGCAGTGCTACTGGAACTTCTTGTATTATTAATAGTAGAGTCTGGGAAATCTAATTGATTTACATTAACATTGATTATTATGGATTGTGCTCAAAAGACACACATTCCTCCGATTCTATGTGGGATATTGCTGTGGTAGGTTTGGTGACGCCACAGACGAACAATAAAAATCTTCCTCTGTTGCAACTGGAGGAGCCGGGGAGGTAGCTCTAGGTTGTTTCCCCTGTGCCAGTTTTCATCTGAGGAGTTCCTCTGCCAAGGTGACCATAGTAAAGACGTTGTCCTTTGAGCTCCTCTGTCAGTTGGAGTCTGCACTCCTTTCCCTTTTTTACTTCCTGAGAACTTCCAGTGTTGTAAGGGTGCACAGCAGGTAAAAGGATCTCCAGAAGTAAAAGTGCTTTCAGCATGTGCTTCAAAGCTCAATAGCCTGCATCAACAGAAATTCACTGCAGCCTATTTAATATGTGATGTGTCATCATTTATTCCAGTCTATCTTGCAAATACATGTTTGTGTTTGTGCATGACATTGCAGCACAAACTGTTAGATCCTTGAGATCAAACCTACGTCAAAATTGTGTCATTATTTTGGTCCATTGGGAGTGCGGTAAGCCATCAAACACCCCTATTGGAAACTAGGAATATTACATGAAATTGCTTGTTTGGCCAAAAATTGGTAAATTATGTAATTTGGTAAAAAACATTAAAAACTACAATTCATTTGTTGAGTTTAGAATGAAAGCAATTTTACCTAAATTGCATGATTTAGTACTGTCAATAACAAGGAATCAAATGTTATTATAACAGGTTTCAACAGGCCAAGAATGGCCACGATAGAGCCCAGAGGGTTAAACTTTCTCCTACTATCCTAGTTTTGTCTTGCAAGACAGCCTGTCTGTTTGTCCCAGGATATTCCTGCTTAATATCCAAACCACGACCTGCTTTCGTCTGCTGTGGATGAACATTTGTAGTTTTCTCGTGTTTGCAACTATTTTTATTTGTAAAAATGTTAAATGCATATTTATTTCCCTAGCTGGCTGTACATATTTTTTTGTAAAATACATTTTCTTTTTAAAAAAAATTTTTTTTTAAATCTTTGAGTGTTTGTAGAGACCGTATCACATCGTCCTTTTCATTGCACCTTAGTAAAAACACACTGCAGAGGTCAGTGAAAATGGGAATATTTTACTTAGCACCTTCATACAGTAAAAGAAAAGAGAAAACAAAGTGCTACATGAACAGCTTTAATCTCTGCTGTACAGGAACAATGAAAATAAATAGAACATTTCTGTACTATATAAAAACTAGGAACAAAGAAAACCAGAAGAACACAAAACCTGAACTGAAAACAAACTGAGCCAGGAAGCCTGAAAAAGATGATACATTTATTATTAGCTTGCTGTTCTGTTTATTAATAGCAAGCTACTATTAAGTCACTTAAATATACAGTTCAAAAGATTCTGCTGGTTACTTTTATTTCTTTGCAACATTTAGTATCTGATCCTGTTTGACTTTAGAGCCACAACAAAACGTTGAATCACAAATCTCCACAACACATTTAAACAGCATTGGTTCATCAGCCACAGTCTAATGGGGTCTGTATTTAACTGTGTCCTGGATGCTACTCACTCTCTTTGGTAAAGTTAAGAATGACTGTGGACAACTCGAATCATACAGATGCAGACATTTCAGAAAGCATTCTTTCTAAAGAAATTTTGGTGCTTGAAATAAAATGCTAAAAACTTACCTGAACAGTGTTTGGAGGGTGTCTTTCCACTTTACTCAAGTTCTGCCAGTCCTTTGGTCACCAGAGGCAGATGGACCAACTCTCCATCCTCGCTGTACAGCAGCACTGTGAGCTCTGGTTCTTGAGCCTAAACCGAGGAGGACAGTGAGATACTGACTGGAAGCAAACAAAAAAATTCTCAGGCTGTGAGACCAAAGATTTGACAGTATAAAGAGTGCAACACAGGACTTATTCTGCCTGATTTGAAGTTATTAGGTAGTCTTGTTTACATACACATTTATTATTTATTAGTTACACATGGCAGTGTCCGTTGGTGGATCCTTTAAGTCAAAAGTTATGGTAAAGATTCATTAAGATGCTGGAAATCTTCAACACATTTGGCACCACATCAACATGATGGGAGCTAGCCCTATTCTACAGTGGTAAACAAAATACTGTGAGGATTTGTGCATTCAGAACAAAACTGCAGCTTGATGTCCTTGAAGACGAGGCAGTATTTTCACGGCCTCTTTGTCTTTGACTGAATCATTAACCTGTTTTGTTACATATAACTCCAGGGCTTGGCAGAGAATAACTATGATCCCCATATGTTTGTTTTCTTCTGTATGAAAAGTGAATTACTGATATTACATTTGCTCTTGACCTTTATATATAAACGTATGAAAAATTTGTTTGTATTTACAAAAAAATCAGAAGTGCCACACAGAATAAAAGGGCCATGAAGGCCGTAAATAGGACTGCTAGTAAAAACTGACTTAAGGAAAGCAGGTTTCCATCTGCTGAGAAAACATTTTCAGCAACAACATTTATGTTTGTTGTGTTATCTTAGAGCTCACAGTGAAAGATAACACAGCTAGTTTAGTTTAGTACTGTTTCCAAAAACCTATCATGGCACATTTTTAATGACATTTCTTTAATAAATGAAACTTATGTCTTTTGAATGTAATTTCTTAGTTTTAAAAACAGTTATGTTGTGTGTGTTTCATACCACAACAGAGGCTGTGATGTTTTTGTGTAACAGGTCGATCATTTCCATTGCAGCCTTCATGCTCCATTTGGGGCTGTAGGGCAGCACATTTTCCTCCCTTGTGACACTCGGAGCTTTGAAGCCAGCGACTTTGACTTTTAGTGCCCTACATGGAAACTCCAGCAGCTCAGCTGGCATTTGGCGCAGCCTGCCAGGAAGCAACACATTATGAGAACGCCACTCAACACATCCGCATGTCCACATCATCTGTTTATCAGTAGATAAACCCCATTCAGGGTGGGTCTCAAAGAAATTCAAAGTTAAACAAACAGCAGCTTAAGACTGGAGCCTACATTAAAAGCCAGGATATCTTTTTCTTATCTGGCTTCACTTACACCAACATCAGCAGTCAGGCTAAGCGGTCACATGATGGTGTTTATCAACTGGATTAAGTCACCCTAGGGTTTCTCAAACTAGCTGCGAGTGTGTTCACATAAAACAGAAAGGAATGGCAGCATATGCTCAAATCTCTACTTGCTGATTAATTAATTACCATGATGATTTACCCAGTAAGTGAACCACCTATGTAATACTGAAAACCCAGTTTAACCCAGTGATTTTGTGTCAGCATTGTCACCAGAAGATATATCCCTCTCACTTCTTCTCCACGTCATTTTTCTACGACAAGCCACAAATTTAATGCCTATAAAGTTTTCCAACACTTGGTCTGTAGCATGTTTCTACATTTTCTCATATTTTTCAGAGGAAGTGTGCTAGTAGGATGATAAGATTCATACTTGCTGGTAGGTAGAGTGTCATCAGAGCCAAAATCGACGTGTTGTACCAGGAGCGTGACAGGTTCTGCACTGATGAACTTCATCAACCTGGCTCGATAGTACTTTCCATCACTGTACTCAGCGAGACATGGACCACCTGGAAACCACAGAGTGTTGGGAGGCCCCAACTTAGTGAGTCTTGCACAGAATCGGCTGCGACTTGGTGACTGCTTGTCATCCGGTAAAAAGCAACAGTATTCCTTGCTTTAAGCTAGAGCTGGGCGATAGAACGATAACGATATGTATTGCGAAATAACTTTCTCGATAGAAAAATTAAACTATTGCGATAGGCCTCATCCCTCTTGTCCTCTTTAAAAAAAAAACAACAAAAAAAAAACCAGCCAATCCAAATTAAGTAGCGCAGAGCCGAACCAATCACAGCCGCAGCGTCGCGTCACGTGACTTGTTATGTACAGCACAAGTCCCAAGCCGGTGTTCTGACAAACCATCCTACTTTGGCAAAACGTGCTACCGTAAGTAGTTTATGCACATTTCTGCTGTCACAGAGTCATTCCAGCATCAATTTAAGTAGGTATGACGGTTTGCCACTTAACTTTGCCCATCAGAGTATGCTTGTAGCTCATATGCATACAGCCAGAATGGTTTGCCACTTCATTTTACCCGTTAAAGTATGCTTGTAGGTAACATTCACAAAGGTAGCATGGTTTGGCACTTAATTTTACCAGTCAGAGTATGTGTGTAGCTGTTATTAACAAAGGTAGGATGATTTGCCACTGAATTTTAGCTGTTAAAGTACGCTCCTAGCTCATATTCAGAAAGGTAGGATGGTTCGCCACTGAAATGTAGCTATTAAAGTATGCTTCTAGCTCAGATTAACAAAAGTAGCACGATTTGCCACAAAATTTTAGCAGTTTAAGTATGCTTGTAGGTGACATTCACAAAGGTAGGTGGGTTTGGCAGTTAATTTTACCGGTCAGAGTATTTTTCTAGCTAATATTCACAAAAGGTAGGACAATTTGCCACTGAATTTCGTGTTGTGCGCAGAAACAACGCGAAGGATGGTTTGCCAGGTAGGATGGATTCCCAGAACACCGGCGCCGCACGTATTTGTTTGGCAAGCAGCCAGCCGCCGTGCCGCCCGGGTAATGGAGGAAATGAGTGTGCCGACTAGAGAAAAATCAACTGAGAGCGTGACCGAAGAGAAAACAGATGATGGTTCCAATGCAGGAGAGATTGTCGAGCGGAAGAGCCATAGAAGTTCTGTAGTGTGACGGTATTTCGGCTATTTCAAGTCTGACAAAAAACAGAGTAGCGTGCACTGTAAATTGTGCCGAAAGCAAGTCTGGTAATACAATAAAGCGGTGCAGCTCAATCTCTGACTGGAAGCGCTAATTCGTCATTCGGCTTGTCAGACTAAAGTAACTGTTAAAACTGTTTGAAAAGCTCAGCTATACAACAAGGAGAGATTGAGAATTTCCTTTTAGTTCTCAGTTTATTTGATATTGACAAAAGTTAGTCAGTTTTGTCTGTTCTTCTGTAAAACAAACTAAGATTTATTTTTAGAATTAATATTTTGTTTCTAAGTGGAATTGACAATTTAGTCTATTTCGTTTGTTCTATTTTGAAACTTAAACGCTTTAGCGGCTGCCTTTTGTGTAGTTTGCAATATTTGCCTTTATTTATCTGAAAAAGTCTCATGTTCCTTAAGTACATCTACCCTGTTGAACTTATTATGGGAAATAAATATTTAAATAAAAACAAGCTGCTGATTATTTCACATTTTACTTGTGAGCAACGGCACATTTAAATCTTACAAATATAGTTATTTGGCTTATATCGTGATATATATCGTTATCGACTGAAATGAAAAAAACATCGTGATATGAAAAAATCTTATATCGCCCAGCTCTACTTTAAGCCATCTTCAGTGTGTGAACAGATACATGAATAGAGGAGGGAGAGGAGGGGGAAATCAAGCATGTCACTGAAACACGAAAAGCCACATTAACATTTGATGAAATGCTACATGCATGGTAAACATTGCGTATATTTCCAAAGATGGGGACCACCAAGTACAAATACTTTGTTATTGTAGTTAAGATGTAGAATTTTCAAGTATCTGTACTTAACTGGAGTATTTATTTTTCTGACAACCTTTTACTTTTTTAAACAAATCTCTCTTCTTAAAACTCTACATTTTCAAAATGGGTACATTACTAACTCATTAAGGTTTGTTATTTTCTGTGACTGCACATCTTGACAATTCTAATAGATTTAAATCTAAATGAAGGAAACATTAACACATCCTACTGGTGTATCCATCACTGTTGCCTTCTGTCAGCGAAGAAAGAGGCAAAAATCATACGATTTATACATCATTGACAGCACTAAACTCAGAGGTTAAAATGAGCCCTAATGAGCTACAACAGTGTTTTTGGTGTTGAAGTCCACAAGTTGTGGTCATGGTCATCATCTAGCTAATGCACATAAAGAGTGTAGGACTTATTTTAGGTGACAAGTAATTTCAATATTTTGACATTTCTAAAGGGGTCAGAATACCCTCTGCATTGGTCACGTTGCGCACCTCTGTAACATCATCACACAGTCACTACTATTTATGCCCACCATTAAGGCACAGGAAGCTGCTGCAGTATTCTCCTGAACGATAGGTGTCGCTGCTTAGACAGCACTGCCACATAATCGCTATTACAGGAAGGTAAGAAGTCAAAACTGGAGGCAAAGACTTTGCAGTGTGAATGAATCTCCACATCTGCTTAAGTAAAGAATATCTGTGCTTCTAATATCTCTGTTCATTTCAGATATATCCCAAAGATGTTACTTGCTTAAATCTTTTAAATCTGTGTCTGGATAAAGTGAAACATTACCCTCGGGGAAGTTGCTAAGTCGTGGCAGCGTGTCAATGTTTCTATTGATTCTGGTCAAAGCTTCATCTAGAGACTCTCCGTTAACCTTTACATCAGCCGTTCCTTCCAAAGGCCACAGGAAGAGCTGCAGGGGAAACAGAACAATCTCTTATTAACAACATTATTCTTATCCGCTTTGTTTATTATAAACATTTTTTAATATGACAACAGGAATTATGTATATAATTTATAATGTAGAGAGAGTCGCTACCTCATTGGGGGTACACATATGCTTGACCACAACTTTAAAGTGCTCCCCCTCCTGTTGCAAGTTCGGGTAGGTAAAGGACCCCAGCATTAGTTCCTCCGGGTCTCTCAAACCCTGAAAACACATCATCATTATTGGTCCTATACCCCATCTGCACACTAGGTGGAGTAGAGACTCTGATGCATCTACATAGGATCTATTTATGCACACTATAACACAGGAAACAGATTTAAAGCATAACTTGCTTTAATTACTGTAAAAAGCTTACAGCTTGAGTAATATTATAGGTCTTATAATATCAATGAAAACTGCCCCCAGGTACATGAGAAGATGACCTTGATGGTGAGATCAGCCAAATTTACACATTTCTTCAGTCTTATTATAATACCTCAGTGTTAATATCCCAGACGTCAAAGACGGGAGCAGTAGGCATCACTGTGAGGTGCTGCAGAGAAGCACACATACTCCTGAGTAAATTACTGGCATTGCTTAATTTCGGAAAAAACAGTCTATCACACACAGAGACCTTATCTGGCGACACAGTCCGATCCATGGAGGCATGTTCATGTTGGCAGAGGATCCTGCTGAGGCTCAAACCATCTATGAAGAGCTCAACAGTGACAGGTCCTCTTGGATCAGCTGGCAGCTCCTACCACACGAAAACAAATGCACACAAGGGATCATATACATATAATTGTCCACATATGTTTATAAACAATGACTCATTTGTGCATTTTTACCACAACGTTCATATCCACACTGCGGTTTAGTAACACCTCTCTCATCAAGGCCACTGCATCCTGCTGCCATTTACCACCAACCTGAAGAAACAGAGGCACAAAAGTAGAATTATTTCCACTTTGATTCTATTGTATTCAAGAAAAACATTGTAATTAGGCTCTCATTTTAGAAACTATAACTGGCTTTATGGAGGAGGTAATCTTCTGCTGCTCTTCAGGGATAAACATTTATTCCATCAGCAGTCTTTTTTTTTTTTTTTTTTTTTTTTTTTTATTTAACTTTTTTCCCCAACAAATATAAGACTGGTTCACATCCAAAATAATAACACTACACAGCACTAGAATATTACAACATTATGTCCATAACTGTTGTCCTCTAGGATCCAGTTTATAGGTTACTCCCAGTGCTTCCAGTGGTCTCTTCCATTTGTCCACAAAAATTCGGGAGCTCCCATCAATATAATGTCCCAGCCTGATCAGAGTCATAACTTCAATGATGAGCGACTTCCATAGAGAAATGGAGGGAGGCTCAGCCCCCACCCATCTCAACATAATGCTTTTCCTGGACAACATCAACAGTGACTGAATTACATGCTCATGTTGTACCAGTGAGACAGGAATATATCCCAATATACACATTAATGGGTTTTCTGTCGCCTGATGACCAATGGCTGTACTAATATTGGCGCAGACCTCCAAAATGACTGAATAATAGCACATTCCCACAAGCAGTGGAATCTAGTGCCCACTCTGACCTTACACTTGAGACAGTTTGGAGATATTCCCATATTATACTTACTATGAATATACGGAGAAATATACACATTGTGCAAAATTTTGTACTGCAGTTCTTCAAATCGGTTACAAACAGAGATTTTGGATGGAAGGAGCAAAATTTTGTCCCATGCCTGTATATCTATTTCACATTTAAGCAGCGTCCCCCAAGATTTTCTCAACCATGCCAGTTTATCCACAATTAGGGCATAAATCTCGGAATAAAACTTTGATACAAAATGTTTATGCTCCCTATTATCCAGAAAAAATTTCTCCAACCGAAAAGAGGCAGTTGAGATTTGTAATGATTTAGCATTTTTTAACACATAATTTCTCAATTGCAAATACTTATAAAACTCAGTATTGACATAGAATACTGGGACTTCAAGGATTCAAATGATTTAAACTCACCATGTTTAAAGACGTCATAAAACCTCTTTACACCTACTTTATGCCATCCCACAAAGCTTGACCCTATGTTTTGTGGCAGAAGGTCTGGATTATTTATAAACGTTGACAAGATATTAAACGGAAGACTACTGTTAAAATTTTTTCTCAGTTTTCCCCACGTCCACATAGCATTATATATCAGTGGGTTATGCTTTATTACGTGAGGTAAGTCATTTAGACGTTTCCCTAAGAAGTTAACAGGTGAGGATGGTTTACATAATACTTCCTCAATATTTAGCCATGGCAGATCAGAATGTTCATGTATCCAGGAAGAAAGAACCCTCGCTTGTGTTGAGAGGACATAATTTTCTATGTTTGGCACTCCCCACCCGCCCAGATCTTTCGGTAACTGTAGTGTCTCCAATTTAATTTTGGGTTTTCTTCCTGCCCAAATGAAATCCACTATAGCCTTGTTAATTACTTTAATATCTTCTGATTTCAAGATTGCAAACAACATGCCTGTGGGATATAATATTTTCGGCAGGATTACCATTTTAATGAGATTTATTCTTCCCAAAAATGATATCGGAAGTGATCTCCATCTTGTCAGCATCTCCCGAAGATCTTGAACCATTCCATTAATATTTTCTCTATACAAGTGTCCAACATTTGGTGTAACTTTAACTCCCAAATATACAAAACCTGATGGTGCCCAATGAAAAGGTTTAACATATAAAGGTTCATTATCCCCTCCACTACACAAAGTCATTATAACAGATTTATCAAAATTTACTTTGTATCCAGATATAAGACCAAAGTCCTTGATACACCTAATAAGAACGGGTAAAGAGTTAACCGGGTCAGTCAGTGTCAGAAGAATATCGTCTGCATAAAGCAGAATTTTATGTTGTCTATCCCCAATTTTAACTCCAAGAACACTTGGATTTTGTCTAATGGCCATGGCCAAGGGCTCGATGGCCAAAGCAAATAATAGTGGTGACAATGGGCTACCTTGTGCTGTACCTCTGCTCAGTGAAAATGGGGAAGATAACAAGCCGTTAGTTAACACAGATGCTATTGGTGATTTGTATATAATTTTGATCCACCCCAGAAAGTTTTTTCCAAACCCAAATCTTCTCATTATTTCAAACATATATTCCCATTCAATTCTATCGAATGCCTTTTCGCCATCCATAGAGACAACAACCCCAGGGATCTGATGAAAATTTAAAAAATGAATAATATTAAATAGGTGTAGAGTATTATTATAAGAATTCCTCCCCTTAATAAAGCCTGTCTGATCAGCATGCACGATAGAGCACATTACTTTTTCTAGCCTAAGAGCCAGTATCTTTGAAAGTATCTTATTATCAGCACCAAGAAGGCTAATAGTGTCATGGTCCTGAGTCTGAGGACTCAGTGTTTTGTGTTTCCTTATGCTTTTGTTCATTCCGAGTGTGTATTCTGTTGTTATTTTGCCATTTGTTAGGTTTCTGTTCTTTGCCTGCCTGCTCCCACTTCTCTGTGTTCCCTCTGTCTGTCCATGGTGTTATTGTGTCTGCTCATGAGTCTGCCTGTCAAGTTCAGTGTCCTGTCTGGTTCTCTGTCTGTTAATTTCCTGTTTTATTCTGAAGGTTCATGTCTGATGTGAGTGTGTTCAGTTTACATTTCCCCTGTCCCGTCAGCTCTGATTTCTCCCAGCTGTGTTGCCCTCCTGTCTCTTATCCCCTGATTACTGGTGTGTGTATTTAAGCCCTGTGTGTTCTCCTGCCTGTTGCCGGTTCGTCTGTATTACTCCATGTAAGTCCGCGCTTTTCTGCATTCATCTGTGTCTCTCTGCGTTTTTGTATCCTCCGTCAGTCTGCGTCTCTCTGCCTTTCACCCCGTGTCCTGTGGATTTCTAGTTGCTCTTTAGTTTTCCCAGTTTAGGTTTCCGTTAGTTTGTCTCATTATTCGTTTTCTGTTCCTGCCACTGACACCTTGTAAATAAACTCCACTAATCTTTTCATACACTGCTTGCTCTTGGGTCCTTTTTCCAACTCCACACGGCTCGCCTCGGCAGCCGTGACAAATAGGCCTGTAAGATGAGCATGACTCTGGATTTTTATCTTTTTTAGCTATCAATGTTATATTAGCCTGGTACATAGATTCTGGGAGTTTCGATTCTTCAAATGCTTTATTAAAAACCCTTAATAATAAACTATTTAACTTCATTTTCATTACCTTAAAAAATTCTACTGGGAAACCATCTGCCCCAGGACATTTCCCTGACTTGAGTGCTTTATCCACCTCTATCATTGTTATGGGTGACTCCAGCAGGCTTACCTGATCTTCAGAAAGCTGAGGGAATACTAAGTCGTTTAGGAAGAAGCCTGAGTTAAGCCTTGTTATGGCCATCTCAGATTGATATAAGTTTGTATAGAATTCTCTGAAGCACTCATTAATCTGACGGTTTCCTACTTGTCTTTCACCATTCACATCCACAATAGCTGTGATAAAGGAACTTGATGGAGTATTCCTTGCAAGACGAGCCAGAAAGCGGTTAGGCTTACTAGCTGATTCAAAAAGCTGTTGTCTGGCAAGAAGGACATCTCTTTCAGCCTTTCGCATTATCAAATTACGCAAAGATGTCCTGGCAATATTAAGCTCACTTAATGTTTCAGCTGATTTTGTTACATAGTATTGTTTCTCCAGCTTTTTTTATATTATTCTCGATCTCTAACTGCCTTATTAATCGTTGCTTCCTTTTATGACTTGTGTATGAAATAATCATCCCTCTCATGTAAGCCTTATAGCTATCCCATAAAGTTCTCGTGTCTATCTCCTCTTTATCATTTATTTCTAAGAATACTGTTGTTTGCTCTGTTGTGAAATGTATAAATTTCTCATCCAAAAGAGACAGTGTGCTCATCTTCCAAGACCTAGAGCGCTCAATATGTCTCATGGGTTGAATGGTTAAGACAACAGGAGCATGGTCAGAGAGACCTATATGACCAATATTTACCTGCTGAACTAACTGACTGATACACTTGGACATAAAAATATAATCTATACGAGATGCTGACAAGTGAGGGTTAGAATGGAAAGTGTACTCCTTAGATAGTGGATTATAGTGTCACCAGACATCTATAAGGTCAAGCTCATTTATAATTTGCCAAAGGGCTTTGGAGTTGTTGGTCAAGATAGATTGTGGGGGAAATTTATCCATTTTAGGGCATAAAACACAGTTAAAGTCACCCGCTAATATTATATTAGCACAGTCCATGTCCACTAATTGACTAAATAATACCGTATAAAATTCGCCATCCTGTGTATTCGGCGCATATATATTACCTAGGAGAACAGTTTCCCCATGCAACATCCCTTTAACCAATATATATCTTCCTTCATTGTCCTTGTGAGTGGCTGTAACATTGAAGGGAAGATTTTTGTGTATAAGGGTAATAACCCCCCTTTTATTTGTGGAGTAGGATGAGAAAAAAATTTGACCAACCCATTCTCTACAGTATTTTCTGTGTTCATCATCTGTCAAATGGGTTTCTTGCAAAAAAGCAATGTGAGTCAAATCTTTCTTCAGAGAATTTAAAATGGACTTTTTTTTCACCACATTGTTGGACCCTTTAACATTCCAAGTACTTATCTTAACTGACATATAGGAAAAGTAATGTATATATTGTGCTGTTTACATATTTAACCAAATCTACATTTGACCAGTCTGAGCCTATTAACCAAAATAATTGAGCATAAAACAAGAACACTGGTTCCCAGCAAAACCTGAACACAAAGCCTGGAAACCTCAACCCTCCCCAACACAAATAACACAAAATAACAAAAAATAAATTACACATCTAGATGTACCCTACTCTAAAGTACAGCTGTGGGGGGCCACAAACGCGTAACATCCCTGCACTGGAGTGTATGTCAAAAATCAAAGTATACTCTATACCGTAGCTCGTTATCAATACTATAATGCTGTAAGCCTTGAGTTTGTAACTTATGTTACAATGACGCTGTCGTGCACCAACAGTTTATTTAGGTCTTGGCAATTTGCTCATATAGTCCTTGACATCCTGGGTGGTCGCGAGGGAGATGCTGGTGCCATCGGGGTTAAATATTTTAATGATGGCTGGATAAAGGAAGGAATATTTGATCCCCGCCTCTCGGAGAGCTTTACGCGCATTCGCCGACTCCTTTCTCTTTCGAGCCACCTCGGCGGAGAAATCCTGATAGAAGGATACTTTTCCTGCCTCTGTGTTTACGGTACCTTTAGCCCTGGCAGCCTGGAGAATCCTCTGTGTATCGGTGTAGTAATGAAGCCGGACCAGTACTGCACGCGGTCCCTCCGTGCCGGTAAGCCTCATAGGTGGTCCAGTGTGATGGGCTCTGTCGACTGTAATGGCACCCTGTTGAAGGCCCAGGACTTCTGGTATCCATTTTTTTAAAAAGTCCACTGGTGCTCTGCCCTCCGCGCCTTCCTTTATCCCGACAATCCTCACGTTCTGCCGCCGGCTCTGATTCTCAAAGCTTTCCAGACGCTCCATGGCCTTCTTAAGCTGGGTCTCGAGAGCGGCAATACGTGGCTCATTTGTAGCCGTGACATCTTCCAAGTCCGAGACCCGCTGCTCCACGGTTTCCATTCTTTCTATCAGATTGTCGAATTTCTCGGTGAGCTCGTTTATTGGATTTATGACTTCGGATATCTTGATATCCATATACTTGGATATGTTAGAAGTCACCTTGTCCACAATCACGTCATCCCGCAGTGTACTTAGTGCATCCTCAGCGTCGCACATGGTCTCCTTTTCGGGGCAATTGCTAGCTACCAGGTCACTGCTAGCTTTTGCTTTGACTCCACGTTTGCCCATTTCTCTCTTTTTGCTTGATCCAGGGTGTGCGAAAAACTCGTCTAGAGACATTATATAGATATTCGAGGCAACTTGTTGGCAAAAATGAGCTAAAATACCAATATTTTACAGCTGTCCAGTGCAGAGCTCATAAACTCACGTCTGCTCAGCTCGACGCATCACGTGACATCAGCAGTCTTTTTAAAAAAAAAATAAAAGATGGATGGAGTGACAGACACAATCTCTTCCTTACAGGGTTGATGCCAAGCAGCTGGCAGATCATGCAGAGCTGAGGTACATCGTCACACAGGAGGATGGGGTACACATGAACCACCGGGATGTTCTCCACCAGACCATAATCGACATACTGCACCTGGTAATATAAACATGAACAAAAGTTGTATTAACGTACCATCAAATGAATGTTTTTAAATGTTATATGCAGTTTAGCATATAATATTGGTAAATGGACTGGTTCTTATATAGTGCTTTATACAACTTGTTCATTCACCCAATCAGACCCATTCACACAAGCACTTTTCTAAGTTGTCAGTGCTACCTAACTAACATTCATACACATTCACACTCTGATGAATGCATAGGAGAGCAACCTGGGGTTGGTATCTTCCCAAGGATATTTGGCATGGAGACTGGAGCAGACTGGGATCGAACCAACAACCTTCCATTTAGTGACCCGCTCTACTACCTGAGCTACAGCTGCCATTGATGACATATTGTAGTTGGAATATCAGAGATTATTCCATCAAGTGTAACTATTGATGGTAATACTAAATAAGCAACATATATTACTTTTTATATCACTAAAGCTAAAAATACAGTCAATTTATACTCAGTATCTTACAGAAATCTATCCATTGTCTGGCCTTGGTTTTAGCTTTTCTCTTGTTTAAATGGAATTCCCGACCTCCTGATTTAAGAAACATCTCTTCCTTCTCTCTCTTTAAGTCCAAACTCAGAACCCACTTGTACAAAATAGCTTATCCCACATAACCTTTCCACTCTCCTATTTCATTTGTTTATGTCTTATGCTTTTGTGATTCTGTAAACTTCTTGCTTTTATGTCGCTTTTATTCTACTGTGTACAGCGACCTTGAGTGTTTTGAAAGGCGCTTTCAAATAAAATGTATTATTTATTATTATTAAATGCAAAATGCATTTACTTTAAAAGCACTAAAGGAAATAAAAAAAATGGACCTTAACATGCCCTCCCAGCACTTCCAACAGCTGTCCTCGGTACCACAACATGTCAGGTCCAATGACAGCACAGCCCAAGACTGATTTCCAGGTGTAGGGCTTCTGTCTGGGCAATGCCTTCATGCTCTGCTGAATCCTCTCCTTAAGCTGCTCCAGCTGATAACCTGACAGATGACAAAATATACTTTAACTTTCACTTTAGACAGGTACACTTAATCAACCTAATACAATAGAACAGATACAAACAGCAGCACTTTCCAGGCCTATTAATGACTGTTTTTAACAACAGGACTGTTCTTAAGGTCCAGCCCTGACAGCTAACTTTGACAGTTACTTCTCCTTAAAGCATATGCAGCGCAGTTAATATATTTTAAGCCCAATTTCCTTTCTATGATAAGATGTAAGCTATGCAAGTATGTAGAGGTAAAAAAATATAAATAAAAATAATGGCGTGATCTTTTGTGTACCTGCATTTTGTGTTCTCACATAAATGAGACCGTCCTCTCCAACAGCAGAAATGCTTATCTGAATGTGACCAAGACATGGCAGCTCTGGGGGTTGGTACAATGAAGTCTTTACCTGCATACACAGACACACAAATATTGGCTTGGAGAATTATTATATACCACATTATCATTAATGACATTTTTGTCTATTTTTATAACACAAAATCTTGGTGTGTGCATAATCACCTTCTCAGCTGTCATAATGGAGCGAGGGGCTGGTTTTGGAGGCATGTGACCACTGACAGTGGATGACTGGAAGGGGAAGGAAATAACAGGAACAGATGGGGAACTGGTTTCTGTCTCACTCTTGTTTTGTACCTCTCTCACTGTAGATGGTGGATCCATGTCTTTGGGTTGCTGAACATTAATATTGCTGCAACAGGGCAAAGCCACAAACAAAAGACAGGATATACATTAGAAACATTTGCTTAAACTGGAATATCAACTAGTGGTTATAAAATAAATAAATAAACTCTGCTGTGTCTGGTTTTCTTATATTTACAATATTTCTGATGTTTTGCAATGTCTACCAGAAGTACAGGGATTCAGAAGAGGTTAAGAGAGATTATTTGGAGAAGGAGAATAAGCCTGTGCACACCAACACACCTGACCCCACAATGCATGTGGAACATGCACTCACACACCTTGGTTTTCTTTGCCTGAGCGCGAGGCCTTCACTAACCAGAAAATCTGCAATGCTGATAAACTCTCCCATTCTATTGGAGCAGAACAAAGTGACAGGTACTGGACGCTCATCTGTTAACTCCTTGAAAATGAGAAAGTAGTAGAGAGAAACATACTTTGAAAAGCAGAAAAACAAACAAACAAACACCCCCACCCAAAAAAACAGGCAAAAATCAAAGTAGAAAGAAACTGGGCGTGTCACTACCCGATCCGTACCGGAAACCCGATCGGTACCCCGCATGCGTGAAAGGTGTCTACTTCCGGTCGAAGCATTTTACGATAGTTACAGGTCAGAGTATCTGTTAAGATGTTAAGAATAACAAGTATCTCTTAACATGTTTCCGATAATGAAACATTTAATATAATGTAGACAAAAATAAAAAAATTAAAAGATAGTGACAGATCGGGACTCCCGATCCTTACTGCGCATGTGCAAAGTCAGACCGTACAAATCGGGTCTACCCGATCCGTACCGCGCATGTGCAGGGGTTTTCTTCTTCTTCTTCTGTTCGTTTAATGGCAGTGTACTCCCCAGTGTACGAGGATACCGCCACCTGCTGACTGAGCGAATGAACCCTATTGTAAACTGAATTAGCGTCATTACAAACGTGTGTTAAATTTGATTTAGTGATAATCGAGTGTGTTTATGCTTGTCTGTGTGGAGAGGATTGTTGGAAAAGTGATGATAATGTCCGCTATCACTGTCAATTGCCAGTAAACACTTCATCTGGCTGCTGAATCTTCACGTGACATATTATAAAGTCTGTATTATTAACTCTGTCATTAGGCACCATTCTTCTTATTTTACGGCGCTGTTGTTCAATCGGGGAACGCTTTCTGTTGAGGAGAAAAGCAAAAATTTGTTGCGGATACGGATTATTCATTGTTTAAATGTCCTGGTAGTCGAAAAGGAGGCAGAGCTGCCGAGAAATGCTAGGAGCTAACTGGGCGCTAACCGTATCATTCAAATGTATTGAATGTCGCAATGTTGGCAAAGAGAGGAAGTGACGTAAGATTTGCGCATGCGGGGTACCGATCGGGTTTCCGGTACGGATCGGGTAGTGACAGGGTGATAACGGGTGGAAAAGACAGGAAGACCTTGATCGTCATAACAGCCGAGGCTCCTGTCAAGTAGTAGGAGAATGAGTCACAGGCTGTATTTGTCCAGGTAGATCGGCCTCCCGTGGGCCTAAAAGGGACAAAGAGCAAATAAAAAGAAAAAGTGAGAAAGAAACACAAACTGGAGTAGTACACCTTTTATCCAAACCAGAGTACTGAAACTGTATGGCAGCAAAATCAAGCTGTCACATTATAGTAAAACTAATGGGGACACATCTATATACACCATCACAAAACTGTAACAGCACATTAACTGATTAAAAACTTTAAAAAATCAGAGGTTTACTGGTTAACATAACTACTATGATTATTATTATTATTACTACTGTCAAATTGTCATACTGTGACATTACATTTAAATTAAACAACCTGGCCCTACTTCTTATTGGCAAATATATTATACGTGTCCTTGTTTGTAATTAAACTCTGTGAGTGTCTGTGTGTGTGTAACCTGATGTCGTTAAGAGTGCACTCAAGTGCTAGGGAGCCAATCAAGGAAGATGGCAACGGTCGCAGGTTACTGACATCGATCTTCATCATCTTTCCGTGATCACACAGTCTCACCTGGTACCAGCCAGCAAAGACATAATCAGTGTTGATAATGCTATAATTATGCATTTAAAGAGAAATTCTAGTATGTCTGGACAGCTGTTATGAATCAATGGTTTGACCTCATTTTGCACCCTTAGAGGTAACAGAAAAAGTCATGCATAACAATGTAAATCAGAGGAGTCCTACAACCTTCCCATTAAAAAATAAATAAATTAAAAAAATCAACAAATCTTTATTATCTGAAAGTATCAAGCTACAGTTACTATTATATTCAACTGCAAATGATATACATCTCTGCCAACATGCAGTTTGTTGGATTTAAAAAAAAAGATTATTTACATGTAATACTGACTTTCAGTGCCATTTAACTCTTGGATTAAAAGAAAATAGTTTGATGGTGTTTTTTGGGAGCAACACTTGTTTTACCTCTGCACTGTCGCTAGATGTGACGTCAGAGCATATCTGTGCTCTCTCCCAAACTCCATTGAAGAGTGCAGCACAGTACATGTCTGCCTTCCATTCCACATCCTGGGGCTCTATTCGTGCACACTCCTGCTTTACCAGTTCACATATCCTGAAAAAACAAGCAACATGACAGTATATATAACTCCAAAGGGGTGTCAGGACCTCCTTAACAACTGTAGAGTAACTTTATGAATTTACAACATAAAGTGCCTTGAGGCCCAACACCTGTTCTTTTTTCCTCCACACAGTTTCCTCAATTTTTAAATGAACATGCTGCACACAATGGCAAGATATGTCAATTTTTCTATTAATATTAATTCTATTAATTTTCTATTTATATCTGTCGACTATTTGAAAAAACATGGTTGTGCAAAAATAGTATTACATCTTTAGTGTTTTTCATACATCCAACTAAAGAAATGGAACAAACGATGTGTTTTGGCTGCTACTATAAAAGTTCTGATACAATTTAAAATTAATTATTTGCTTTTCATGCCTTGAGTTGGCCATTTTTTTAATGCTTGAATGATTCAGAGATCAGTTTTAAGTGACTTAAGCAAAAAACATTACAATGAAAATGATAAGGTACAAAGAGCGGACTGGAGAACCCAAGACCACTTAAAAATGACAAGAATGTCTGGAAGTAAAATAGAAAGAAACAAGAAGAGGGTCAAAACATTTACACAGTATTATATTATGGGAGTAACAACCAACTGCTTTATATGTTGTGATTTGTGTGTTGGTGCTCAATAAGAAGAGGGAGGAAAAAACAAAACAAAACAAAAAAACCCAGTTCAGTTCTTGACTTGCATTTCAAGTCTCCTTTGTCCCACACGCCATCAGACTGTTTAACTCCTCTCTGGAGGGGAGAGGGAGGGGAAACAGGAGGACAAAGGAGGGGGGAACAACTAAGCTGTAGTGCCTCTTCACCTCACTGTACAATACCTTTTGTGCAATACTTTTGTAAATAGTCAACAGTGCAATAGACCTCAATACTTGAAATGTGCAATTCACTTGTATTTTTATTTTTTATTCCTATTTATTCTATTTATCCCCTTCGTATATTTTATTTATATTGTCTCTGTATTTATATACGTGTGTGTGTGTGTGTGTGTGTGTGTGTGTGTGTGTGTGTGTGTGTGTGTATATATATATATATATAATATTCTGTAACTCTGTAACTTCTGTCGGTGCTGTGCTTTTTTGGAAATCGAATTTCCCAGAGGAACCCACCCGAGGGATTAATAAAGTTCTATCTAATCTAATCTAATCTAAGTCAGCCAGCCAACCTATCATACAATAAAACAGCTAAATCTAATTAATCTACAACCTAAATTACTTGTCAAGATACTAATTGGCTCAGCCTAGATCCAGACTTAAATCTAGGGGTGACCGCGCTTTTGCCCTGGTTGCACCTAATCTGTGGAACAACCTTCCCATTGCTATCCATGCGTCAGACTCCATTTTATCTTTTAAATCCCATTTAAAAACTCACTTATTCAACATAGCTTTTCCATCTACAGTGGGGCAAAAAAGTATTTAGTCAGCCACCAATTGTGCAAGTTCCCCCACCTAAAATGATGACAGAGGTCAGTAATTTGCACCAGAGGTACACTTCAACTGTGAGAGACAGAATGTGAAAAAAAAATCCATGAATCCACATGGTAGGATTTGTAAAGAATTTATTCGTAAATCAGGGTGGAAAATAAGTATTTGGTCAATAACAAAAATACAACTCAATACTTTGTAACATAACCTTTGTTGGCAATAACAGAGGTCAAACGTTTACTATAGGTCTTTACCAGGTTTGCACACACAGTAGCTGGTATTTTGGCCCATTCCTCCATGCAGATCTTCTCGAGAGCAGTGATGTTTTGGGGCTGTCGCCGAGCAACACGGACTTTCAACTCCCGCCACAGATTTTCTATGGGGTTGAGGTCTGGAGACTGGCTAGGCCACTCCAGGACTTTCAAATGCTTCTTACGGAGCCACTCCTTTGTTGCCCGGGCGGTGTGTTTTGGATCATTGTCGTGTTGGAAGACCCAGCCTCGTTTCATCTTCAAAGTTCTCACTGATGGAAGGAGGTTTTGGCTCAAAATCTCACGATACATGGCCCCATTCATTCTGTCCTTAACACAGATCAGTCGTCCTGTCCCCTTGGCAGAAAAACAGCCCCATAGCATGATGTTTCCACCCCCATGCTTCACAGTAGGTATGGTGTTCTTGGGATGCAACTCAGTATTCTTCTTCCTCCAAACACGACGAGTTGAGTTTATACCACAAAGTTCTACTTTGGTTTCATCTGACCACATGACATTCTCCCAATCCTCTGCTGTATCATCCATGTGCTCTCTGGCAAACTTCAGACGGGCCTGGACATGCACTGGCTTCAGCAGCGGAACACGTCTGGCACTGCGGGATTTGATTCCCTGCCGTTGTAGTGTGTTACTGATGGTGACCTTTGTTACTTTGGTCCCAGCTCTCTGCAGGTCATTCACCAGGTCCCCCCGTGTGGTTCTGGGATCTTTGCTCACCGTTCTCATGATCATTTTGACCCCACGGGATGAGATCTTGCGTGGAGCCCCAGATCGAGGGAGATTATCAGTGGTCTTGTATGTCTTCCATTTTCTGATGATTGCTCCCACAGTTGATTTTTTCACACCAAGCTGCTTGCCTATTGTAGATTCACTCTTCCCAGTCTGGTGCAGGTCTACAATACTTTTCCTGATGTCCTTCGAAAGCTCTTTGGTCTTGGCCATGGCGGAGTTTGGAGTCTGACTGTTTGAGGCTGTGGGCAGGTGTCTTTTATACAGATGATGAGTTCAAACAGGTGCCATTCATACAGGTAACGAGTGGGGGACAGAAAAGCTTCTTACAGAAGACGTTACAGGCCTGTGAGAGCCAGAGATTTTCCTTGTTTGAGGTGACCAAATACTTATTTTCCACCCTAATTTACGAATAAATTCTTTACAAATCCTACCATGTGAATTCATGGATTTTTTTTTCACATTCTGTCTCTCACAGTTGAAGTGTACCTCTGGTGCAAATTACTGACCTCTGTCATCATTTTAAGTGGGGGAACTTGCACAATCGGTGGCTGACTAAATACTTTTTTGCCCCACTGTAGTTAGTGTCCCCATTTTATATGTGGTTCAATATTTCATTTATGTACTTCATCTTTTAGCTATATCTGTTCTTAGTAACTTTGTTCTTATATTCCCTTTTATTGCTGTATAATTAGTGCCCTCAACCTGATGACAAATGTAGTACTTTGTTTTATTTGTATTGTACTAATAACTGCTAACAGGACTAAGTAGTAAAGAATGAGCATTTTGAGTATGAGTATAGAAATAAAAGGTGAATCAAATAGACCATTACGGCAAGTCTGGGATGGTCAATTTGGTAAAGTAAATCCGTTGGGTATCTTTCTTCGCCTTTAGACAATAATTCTGATGGCAAAAGAACCAAACGGGACAGGCAAAAAAAAAAAAAATTATCTGTACTTTTCTATACTCATACTCTTGTATGAGTATAGAAAAGTACAGATAATTCTTGGATGAATGACCTATCTGTATAAATATTTCATTCAAGAAAATGATATAATCATAATGACCGTCTTGCTTTTTCAAAGCTGACCTTTTGAGCTGAGAGTCGTACTGGGCGAAGCGGACATAGAAGCTGCTTGGAGAGTTGACATGACAGACTCTCACTTTCAGGTCTTTGAGTTGGGCAGGGAGCTTCAGCTGAGGCTCAATTGGGTCCTCTTTTTGGTTTCCAGAGATTATTTGGTCTGGGACATCAACTAGCCCTGTTGCTAATCCAACCTCAAGTGGAGGGTCCCATATGGCTGAATCATCACCAGAGGGCCAGGCATTCTTAGGGTTCAGGCTACATCAGAAGGGACGTAAGTGGACAGTGACAGAAGAAAATTAAGTGAACTGGAAACAATGTACATTAAATTGGCAGAAAAGTGCAATGATTGATTGTAAGGAACAAAACAAAGAACAAACCCCCCCACCCCCCAAAAAATATATAAATAAAGAGGCACAACAAGCACAAGATACATTAAATTCTTAAAGTTAGAGCATGAAAAATACTGCATCATTTGACTGCAGTTAATTGAGTTTGTTTTCTTACCCCTCCGAACTCAAGAACATAATCCTAGCTACGGTGGCTGCTGTTCATCTTTAGTGAATGTTGAATGTCAGTCCCCTGTTTACCTCGCATCTGCCAATATGTGTTCATGTCTATTTACTGTGGGGGAGGCTATAAAACTTTGTGAGAAGAGCCTGGGGTGAGTCAACGAGTCTGTGCAGCTCACCTCTGTCCAATAACAGCAATACTGAGGTGAGTTGCTGATGATATCCTGAACTCCAGCAAAGAACTGTAACGTTTACTGATAGTTTTAGCCGGAGTTACTGAAACTTTCTTTGAACTTGATCTAAAGTTGTTGGACTGAAAGCGAATAAACTCTAATGCGGTGTGAGAATGTAATGATGAGAAGTGTGACCTTTAGCTTGCATAATGTTAGCTTCTAACCAGCTATAGTTATACCTCATTGTCAGTTGCACAGAGATAGGAGAGACATGTTTATTCTGCTGACATGAAGTAATTGAGACAATATCAGGAATAAATTTGCATATTTATGGAACTTTTCTGACGTTAGGTCATGAGATGAGGCTAGAGGTGAGGAGGAAGAGGATAACCTTATATCCAGATACTGGTAACATTGCCTCTTTTCCTTTTCACTTCTTTGGTGAAGGGCGCCCCTTCTCAGATGGTAAAACATAGATCCCTCATATCTCTAATTAAAATCTGCTTCCACAGCAAGTGAATGTCTACAAGCTCTCTTTTTCTCTGCCTTTGGCGTGCTATGTGGCTGGTCTGTAGCCACATACATGAGCCATGATTAGGGGCAATGGTGATGTCCATCTAAGCCACTGTATTCAAGATTTGGGTTAACATGGCAGCTTCGACTACCCAGTACCCATTTTTAATTGATTAATTCTAAGTTTACAATCATTTCATTATGAGCAATTTGTTGGAAACATTTACCCGCTAATCAAATGAATGCCCTTATTTATCATGAACACTTTCTATTGCAAGTTCTATATCAAACTTGGGAGAACTAACCTCTCTTTGAAGCAGGCCAGCTCCTCTTTGACCAGCAGTTCAGCAATGCTGGTTAGTGGCTCATTCACTTCACCTTGAAACAGTTTGACTGGGAGAGGCTCAGACTTAGGGCCTTGTCCTGGAAGGAGCATACACACAACAAAAGATGACATAAATGGCTTTTTTGTGTGGTATGTTTACAGAGGAACTTATGTTTTACACTTCAATTAACAGTACCTGTAGCTATAATAGTAACCAGTTTTTGGTTGGCTAGGCTGATGAATCTGTTAGTACACGCATCGGTCCAAGACTCTCCATCCACAGGAATCACATCAGACAAACAGCAGTTGATTGCCTGCACACAGGAAGTCATTTCCTGTTGACTTAACCCAACGCTATTCAAAATTTTAACACAATATAAACAAATACACGTACATTTTCATTTTATGATAAAATATTAAACAAAATGCCAAAATAAGGTGGCAAATACACCAGACCAGCCCACCCAAAGCGCTTTGAGGGTCTCGAAAAGCGCTATATAAATCCAATCCATTATTATTATTATTATTATTATTATTATTATTATAACTAAACTCTATATGTGGGAAACACTGATAACTTTCAACCTTATCAAGGAGTGAGCACACACCCTCATGTTAGACCATTTTAATTGAACTGAACTGGAGTCAAGAAATGAACTCATTTTACTGGATGATTTTTAGGTATGTTACTTTTGTTCACAACTTACAGATACTGTAGATTCTGTTTACATGCAATAAATTCCGATAATGAATAATAATTAAAAAACAAAAAATACATAAAATTCTGTGGTCTCACCCTTGCAGGAAGGGCAAAGAACTCATCTTTGATCTTCCTCAAGTCGCTGACTGACAAGATTTTCCTGTTGCCTAAGTCAACAAACTGAACCTCCACTTTTCTTCCTCCTGGATGCCCTACACAGACACACACAGACAAACAGTTACAATAGTGTACAGCAAAAAAAATAAATAAAAATGTTTTGCTGAACAAAGGTTTAAGAAAAGGTTGAAGATTAAGTGAAAAAAAAAATTATGTATGAAGAAATATCTTCATGAGAAAACAATGGCTCTGCTAGTCGATAACAAGTATTTGCAGCCTGAAAAATTGCATGGCAATCTGCTAACAACCAAAGAATCACAAGTCTTTGGTGCAGCATTTTCTATGCAACTAAGGAAGAGCCAGAAACCACTGCCAGCCATTTTCCTGTAGCAACCGATGCTTAGAACACATCCAATGTGAGATCAATCTTGAGTCATTTTTGCATGATGTTACATGGCAAACCCCAATACCAACAGCCTAAAATGAAAACCCACAACCTCGACAGCCTTAACTAGTAGCATGCACACTTATAATCATTTTCTGTAAATGTTTCCGTTGTTTTAACAAAGCCAAATGCTTACTGACTCAACCGAATAGTTCCAAAGTTTTAACCTAACCTAAATTAACTCCAGTCGAGGATGAGAACCACGGAATTGTTTTTGTTTTGCTAACAAAAATGCTGCTGCTGTTAAATAAACAAGTCTTTCTGATTAACATTCAGTTGTCATTTTTTTAAAACTTGTAACAGTGCATGTTTTAACTATGCAGCTGTTTAACAAATTATGAAAAATAGAAAATGTAGATTTAGCACCATTTTATCTGTTCAGCTGCTTTTCAAACACTTATGTCCACTAATTACAGATTACAAAAGCCCAAATAATTTAATGCTGTGTGGGACAGGGTTTAGTACGATTTTCTGCCATTTTACTTGTACAGCTGAGAAGAGGGACATAAACTTATTGGTCTCTCTCTTCTCTTACCAACTGTGTGGTAATGCAACCTGCATTCTAGCAGGCGGACTGTGGAAGCAACACAGTAATATCAAATGAGATATTGGGAAAATTACTACTTCCTACTACATTATTATATCAGACCACTAAGAAGTGCTAAATAATAGGTATGGTAAACAGGTAAAAACATTTATTCAATCTTTGACATGCTCACCCACACACTTACCTGTCACCTGAGCTCTGTACCACAGCTTATCATCTAAACGGGCAACACAGGATTGTCCAATCACAGGGCAGTAGATGCTGAGCTTGTCTTCTTCAAGCAATGCAAGATCATTGTAGAACTCTTGAAGCTTGGCTGAGAGCAACATGAACTCCATGTTGTCAACCTGGTGGCGATGTTGGAAGATAGATTCAGTTAACCAATAAGTGTGGGAAAAATTCAAAATGCTATCTCTGTCTCTATAAAATAAATCTATCTGATCGAAAAATCACTCATCTTTGGAAAAGAGAGTTTATTACAGAGAAATGGCTCTTTCCAAAATAAAAGCTCTACTATACGCTTCTTCTGGGCTATATTCTCAGCAGCATATTAAACATATCAGGTCCCCCATAAGGAGAATCCTGTGCTAACGGCTGTCTAAATGACTCGGGTAAAGTTTGTAGCATGCGTGTTTGTTGTTTTGGTCTGCTTCCACTTGTCTTTGCACTAGGATGATGTTGGCGTATATGCGCAGTCATATTCGTTGTGTTCCCACTAGTTCTGTCAGCGTTAATCTCATTAAAATTACATTAACGCCATAACGTGGCAAATCTCCGTTAATGAGTTACCGCGGATCGCCCCGTGCGTGGGTCTGGGCGGCATCAACACGTTAACAAGCTAACTGCGCTGACGCACTAGTTCCCACCAATAGTTGGGTTGCGGTCACGTGGTTCTGATGACGTGCGGAGGCAGCGCGATTTTTGAGTGGAGGGCGGAAGTAAACATGGAGGACACTGTGGAGAGTCAGGAGAGCAGCTATTGTGCAACTTTAGACCCCGTTTCTCGGGAGAGATATAAACAGATAGTTAAAAAATATATCGGACGTGATCCGTATTCTTTGAAAATGTCCGAATACACCACAGAAGTAAAGGATTTGCCTACTATCGAGGCTGTGGATATCACCAACTACTTGGTCCTCCAGACTTCTTACTACACTAGGCAGCAAATGAAAGCTTTCAAGAGTCTGGAGGCGTACAATTTTTTTGTCAGCGGGTGGGTCCACAACCTTGGAACAAAACGTCTCCGTGATGGATACAGTTTGGTGTTTGCAAGGGTGAGTGTTTGTTCTTATATTGCTTTATCTTAAACACGCTAACAGTTAGCGGTAGCGGCTTTAACGTCAACAAACATGCCACATCCTTAGGACTTCGTTAGAGTGACAGTTGTTTGTTTCAAGGTAAACCATTCTCAGCGGTCTAACGAGACACCTCTGAAGACTTGGGTAATTGCAAAGGAGGATGGAGAAGTGATTGCAGCTCATTGCAATTGTATGGCAGGGTTAGTAGCCTGTTCTCCACTGTCACTAGGCTCAAATCCGGGCTCTCAGCCGTCTGTTGCATATCCAAAATCGCCTCTGCACATCGATGCTGTTCTGCCTTAAGCTTCATTCTTTTCTCTCGTTTGAGAACTGATTCCGATCTGGGTTTTCGTTCGTAGCCGAGATTGACCGTCGGAGCCCAGTCCTCCGACTCTTCGTCATCCAAAGCACTTGGGCAGCCTATAGTCCCAATCAAGTCAATATTAGACTACTAACTTAAAAGCACTAAGTAAACGAGAATTTAACGACAACCTAATGCTAATAAGTTCGTTTGCAAACATAACATTACCTCTGACGAAGTGGTCGCTGCAGACACGGGCATTGGCAGACTCTGCTCCTCCCGACTGTAAACGTAAATTTAAAATCCATTTTTTCCTACGTTTTTCAGTTAGAATTTTCCATTTTTCTCCTCTTCGTTGGGCTATTTTTGGTACCCTAAAATACCGTTTATCAGTTTCTCTGGTCGACCTACTGGAGCATCCGTAAACACAACAGGACATAGGCATTTTGCGTACTGTCTGTCTGTGATTTTGCGCTTATCTTTTTCACTTCCGACCGCCAGTCAAATTTCGCGCTTTACGTCGACGTCACGTCTACGTCAAATGAAACCTAGCTATTGAGCATTGCGTGGCACATCCAACATACTGTTTTACTTTTGTCCATGACGCGCTTACCATCAGGGTCATACTTCACATGAAAACCAAAATAGGTCCAAAGGCCAGATCTGAATGAGGGTGGGGGAGGTTCAATTTTGGGTAGCGTTGAGGCAGTTGGCATGTTGCAACGGGCTTAGCTTCTGTCTTGCTAGCTTGCGCTGCGCTCAGTGGATCTGCACCCAACAGTGCAGATCCACTGAGCGCTCAACACAGACAGCATCGTCAGAAGAAAGTTGATGAAATAAATAAAAATTTTTGTATTGTTCGATACATATGCGTACCGAACCGAAAGCACCATATCGAACGGTTCAATATCGATACATGTATTGTTGCACCCCTAATAATTTTTTCCCCCCCCACGCAATGCAATTTGTGTATTTTTTTAATTTAAATTATATTGCTGGCATCTGGAATTAATTGGAGGACATTACATATTTATTCATGTTCATGTGTAGTACCAGGTTGATGTAGAAGTTAGCAGGGTTGTTGATATGGCACACCATAGCACTGATCTCGCTGTTAATCTTGGGATATACAGGAGGGTAGTACAGCAGAGGCTTCCTGCTCAGCGTCACTGGAGAATAAAACCTATGAGCAGTTTTTGGGGGAAACATAGACAAGTTTAGGCCATTTTGGTGACAGAGCTTCAAAATAAATTTATATTCAGTCCTAATGAATAACATTTAATTCTTATGGGTTTGGGTTATATGACATTTATGGGTACCTGGCTACTTCAATGAAAACAAGATACTCTCTGATAGAGATGAATACACTGGAGCTGAACTGTTCCACGGGAGCTTTCCGCAGGTCTACCAACAAAGACTCTCGGTCCTGACCCAAAGGCCGCATCTCCACTGCTGCAGAGCCAACCACATTGCGGAATTCAACCTGTGCCTCTTTACTCCAGCCCTTTGTCTGTGCCACACACACACACACACACACACACACACACACACAGACAATATTTATCCACAATAAAAAATACAACTAACATTTCAAGAAGCAATGAAAAACTAGTATCATCTTTCACTGGGAATAGAACTTTTAATAATAATAATGATAATAAACACTCACTGTTTTCCTTCATTAGAAATATCTCATAAAAAGCATATTTAGGTTCTTTCTTGTACTTTTTGAAATACTGGCACGTGAAACTTAAGAAAAAGGAGCTTTTACTATATCGACCTTCCAAGAAAGTATTCTTCAAAATACAAATTCTATATCCGTCTATAAATTTCCGCAGTCTTACCACATCATAAGGCACCAGGTCCTTGAGTGAACATCTGATGACCATTGGGGCAAAGTGAGCCAAGTCATTTTTTACGGCTCTACCCACTTTTCTCAGCTGGTTGTTCACAGCACTCAGTGAAGCCTCAGTAGCCTCGTCTTCGCTGGTAAATTCATCCAAACAATACAGAATTAACTAAAGCTAAGAACAGACAACTTCAAACATAGTATACTTATGTGCCACTTCTCTGATGAAAAAGAAATGAACAACACACAGAGTCAAAATAATCTTCTACAATGTCCCAGTTTCTTGGGGGAATTGGGGTTCTACGTTTACTGCAGTGCGTGTGTGTGTACCTATTTATGGTGATGCTTTTTGTGAGTCCATGATCAAGGAAGAAAACTCGGATACTAGCCAGCTGGGTGACTGCACAGGTTTTCACAGGCTCTAAAGAGCCTTTCTGCAAGACTTCGACCACTCTAGCCCGACACCAGTGGCCCTCGTTCCACTTTACACAGATCAAGGATTCTGCAGAGAAACCGTAAATCAAAGAAAACAAACAAACATGACGATTTCTATAGCCATTCTGAATTAAAAGTATGGCTTGATGCATTCTCAGTAGAGCACGGCGATATGACCAAAAATATTTATCACGATATACATTTGAAAATTTGCGATAACGATATAACTGATGATATAATTGACACTAGACAAAATACTTTACAACTCCACAACTTTATTAGTCCAAAAAAAAGAAGAACATCAATGTATTTTCACTTAAACAAGCAGCTTTTTTTTAAGCTTTTTTAAGTGCATTAAAGTTATATAAAAATTAACAGTGCAAATGCAAATTCCTTGCCGACAGTTTAACCAAAAGGCATTTCCAGTGGAAACTGGCCAACATATCCTCAGCATAACCATGTATAATATCCACAAAACTTAAAAACGGGTTATACACACACACACACAATACGGTAATATTATGTTGAAGAGAAGTACGTATCACTCCGCGAGGCGCCTGATTACGGTAACCGTAATGCTCCGACAATCCATCAAGCGGTCCGGCTTCGTAGCTTAGCAAAGTTGTACTGAAACATTTGACAGATTTTCAAGTGCCGTGTAGCACGTAAAATCGTTTCCAGGTCAGTAAACACAACCAGAATTCATACATAAGGCACACGAGATTATAAAGGACACTGTCAATTTTCAGAAAAATCAAAGGATTGATTTTAAGTGTGCCGTATTTTCCAAAAAACAAACAAACAAAAAAACACGGTAATAACGACGGCCCGCTAGCATGCTCTACCAAAAATAGTGCTTTGTTGTGTATCTGACGGATGAAAGCCAAACCAGTTCCACACCACTGAAGTTGCAGCATTTTTACAAACCAATTCTGGTTCATCAGTTTCATTTAACGATCCACTTTTGCTCTTCTCATTCTGCATCGCCGCCATGTGCGTATGTAAACAAAGGCAATGCGTATGTGTGTTTTACCCATATTCTATCGCGATATTTCATTTTCCTATCGTTGCCCAACATTACACCAGTATTACCGTGAACGGTATATGGCCCAGCCCTAATTCTCAGTATATGGAAAACTCAACCATAATCAAAAAGGGAACAAGGAAGCAAGATAAAAAAAAATATTGAAAGCTGCCAGTGCAACCCCTCTGCCTACTAGTAGGTGCATTGATGGCATAAATTTGAAAATCCTAGGTGACTTCCGTGAGTTATCACATGCAGATGACCTCCGACCTTGAGGTCGAACTAACTGAGATTTGAACTCATCCAAGATTTTTAAGAGATGCACTAATGGTACCAATTTGAAAATCCAATGTTGCCTCGTTCTCAAATTTTCTCCCAGCTGTTCATTCTCCTGGCAGGGTGACGACATTAGTCTTTTACCACCGAAGTATAATAAAATGATTTGCAATGTATTTTTCTCCACCCAATATCAAACCAATAGTAATTAGTTCACAAATTACAAAATTCCTAAATTATTGCATTAACTGTCAAGTCATTTTTATTCTTACAGTACAAACATTTTCCAAGGGAGCACAATTAAATTCAATCCCACTTTGTTACCTTAACTCATTAACAGTTTACGGAACAATTTACATTATCTAGCTTTGATTAAAAAGTATTCTCATGAACCATTCACTTCATAAATCCTGACACGCTGCTCTCTCCTATATAAGCTCCACACTACTGTCTGAGCATATATTGTTGTTGTTTGCACTAAGGCACGTAAAATGGCATTGTGATATAAGAATGCCATATTGTTTTTCTATCGTGTAAAAAATTTATACTGCTATTATTACAAACACTATAATATAGCACAGCTCAAATATGTTTAAACTGAAATGTAAAATTTTCACACAAACCGAAGTGCACACACACACATACACAAACCTGTTTCCACTGTGTCCTTTGCAGTGAAGCTGCAACCATCTCCACTGCAGAGTTGGTTGATTTTGTCTGAAAGGATCTCACTTTCTCTCCTCTCAGCCACAGACTGGACATAGAACTGACTTGGATTCACAATGTGGGTTACCACCACCCACTGTGTGACTGCTAAAAACAGACAACAAATGGTTTGTCTAATTTAGAGCATGTACCAGTTAATTTTAAATGATGTGTGGTAGGACAACTGTTTTTTTGCTGGTTGACATTATGCTTATTGATCTACTTATATTGACTTTATCTTTATAACGATATAACACTATATAACAATTCCTTACCACTTCTCTTAGTAGCAGAGAACTGATGTTTTCTTCTCCTGTTAATTCTTAGTTTGTCACTGGCCAGTTCAGGCCCAGTTGGAGGGAGGGCTACAGGAAACATTTCAAAATAGATTAAAGCTTCTCTTTTGCCTCCATTTTAAGATTCTATTTGGCTCAAACATCATTTAAGAAAATCAATGTAAAGAATGTACTAACAACAAAGCAACACACCTTGTCCCTCATCTAAAAAGTCCTCAATAATCACATCTGGGCTTCCAAGGTCTGAAGCTGAGCTGTGGCGAGAAAGGTTGAACCTGCAACGAGATCTTGGGCTTGGAGAGGAGCCTCGTGATGATGGACTGTTAGCTCTTGGACTCTGCTGGCGCTGCTTTGGTGGGGTGTGGATTTTGTCACTGCGTGGAATACACCTGCTGTTTCTGCCATCTGGACGTTTCAAGTGAGACTTTCTACCAAACCTGCCTGGCTGGTAGCTTTTGGGTGGGGACTGAGCCAGGCTACAACAAATGTCACAAGTTAACATGCCTTCAAAAATTAAAGGCAATACAGATGGCACCAGCAGTGCACTGAAAATTAATGAATCTCTATTGAATCTTCTTTTGCCCATATTTCAGGATATATGTGTACTTACATATGTGTAACCACAATGTGTATATGTTTTAATGCCATATAAATTCTATTTATATTGCACCCAAATCACAACAACAGTTACCTCAAAGGGCTTTGACAACAGAACAACCACGTATTTCAACACAATCCTATTGTAGCACATTACCACCCCTTTACTAATACATTGTGCTGCAAATAAAACTCACAGAGCATTACTACAGTAATGCTTTGCTTTCAAACAGCCAGATTTTCATGTAGGGTTTTAAGTATTCAGCAGTAGTTCTCCAGGCTTTGTGAAGGTTTTTCACAGGTTTTCTTTGAACATTGTCCACTCTTTGCTTAGTTTCAGCCCAGTCCTTCTACTTGCCTATTTTCAGGGTAAATTTTTTGCTTGAGCAACTTAACATTAAACCTATGAACCAACCATTTAAAAGATAAAAAGAAAAAAATAAAGGAAAAAAAGCACCTAACTAAAGAGAGATGAACCAGTGTTGTGTCCATACATAACAGATAGCAGTTAGCAAAGAACCGATTTGAAGTTGTATCTTTAGGGACTTTGTTACCTGTTGAACAATTGTATTTCTTTATTTCTTTAACTGAATCTATGAAAAGAAATGCCAAAGATAACAAGGCAAGTCCTAAAATGCTATTATTGTAAAAATACTATACTACAACCTGGTATAGGGCTGGGCGATATGACCCAAAATTCATATCTCGGTATTTTTTACCTGGATGGCGATATAAGATATACATCTCGATATTTTTTTTTTAAAGCCATAAGTTAAGAACAAAAAGAGAGTTCTTAGTCACACTGTGTCCCAGATGTCACACAGGCACTTTTATTTACATACAGCGTGGATGTACATGAAGAAATTACTCAAAAATAAATTATCAGCATTTATTAAATAATCATGGTCCATAAATAAAAGAAAACAATGTTGTTTTTGTGCATAACAAAAAGCTCACAATTGTGCAGTCAAAATGCAAACTAATAGACGCTGAGCATAACAACAAAGAGACAGATTTCACAGCTGCACCACGTCTCTGAACAGGTGCCATTTGTGGTCCTTATACACACACAGTACGGTAATATTATGTTGAAGCACAGTACGTATCACTCCGCGAGGCTCCTCCTCGGTAGCCGTAATCCTCCGATAATCCATCAAGCGATGCAGCTCCGTAGCTTAGCAAAGTCATATTAAAACATTTTTTTGACAGATTGCTGAGCGCTGTGTTCCACATAAAATCGGTTCGCGGTCAGTAAGCACAACCAGAATTCATACATAAGGCGCACTGTCGATTTTTGAGAAAATGAAAGGATTTTAGGCTGTGCAGCCCCTGTGGGCTGCATGTCGTTGGCGCGGTTAGCTCGTTAGCGCGGTTAGCTCGCTAACACGTTGACGCCATCCAGCCCCACGCACGGAGCGATCCGCGGTAACTCGCTAACGGAGATTTTCCGCTTTCATCTTGTCATTGCCTGCAGGTGAAGCTATGGGGGAGGAGGGGGAGTTGTGTTTAGTGAAGGAGAGGCGAGGCCGAGTAACGCAGCGTAGAGACAAAAGTGGACGAAAGAGGCAAACCTGCGGCTCCACAAGTATAATTATAACGTAACATAGACTATATCGATATAAACGATATTGTCACATCTTATATCTCGCATGAAAATATATCGATATTTTAAAAAAACTCGATATATCGCCCAGCCCTAACCTGGTATATACCAGGTTGTAGTATAATATGTTCTATGCATCACTGGAGGGACCAAGACATGCGTGAGACCTTAGGAAAAAAAGTGTACAGCAGATGAACAGTATCTGAAAGTCACGTCCTTATAAAATAGGGGGAAAAAAATCCAGCAATTATTTGAAAAAGGACTGGAGAAAGGCATCTAGGCTTCCAGTTCACCCATCTACTGTTCACCAAAGACTCATCAAAAATGGTCTCAGTTGAAGTGTGGGTGTCAAGAACCATTTTTTAAGTGAAGGAAACTGAGAAAAAGCTGGGGTATGCCAAATTAACCAAAAACTGGACAGAAAATCAGCGGCAACAGGTCTATTATAAATGCCACCATCACGTAATACCATTGGGAAAGCTTCTGATTGGCATTTAAAAGCATAACAATAACCCTAAACACATTGCCAGTGTGGAAAAGAATACATTTCAGCCCACCACGAATGAGTCATGAATTTGGCCTGACCAGAGGCAGAATTGACAGAAAGTAGAAGTAAGGCAGCCAAAATCCAAAGAAGAGCTTTGGATGTCTTTCCAGAAGCCTGAAGAACTATTCCTGAAGACTACTTAAAGGTATAACCAGAAAGCTGCCTAGAATAGCTTAGGCAGTGTCAAAGAATAAAGGGGGTTGAACCAAATGTTGACTTTCAAACTCGTTAAAATTGTAGGAACTCAGTTTTGGGCTTACTGTATTTGCACATGTTTACACATCTTAATAAATCTCTGCAACCATTTCCCCATTTTTTCCCTAATAAAAATATTTTTAAAAGATGAAGGGTGACTTAAGACTTGCACAGTTATGTATGGTAAAGTACAAGTTAGTAAGTACAAGACCATTAGCTGTAATTAATGCATATTCTGCATATAGAAGTCTATGGCACAATTCTTTTCTCAACTGCTCAAACAAACAAACAAAAAAGGTAAGACAAATCTTAAATCACTTGAAAGGGAATAATGAATACAAGTGGAAATCTATAAGGGATAAATTAAACACTCACTCTTTTGGGTCGCTGACTTCCATCTTCAAGGACAATGCTAAATTCCCATTCAGACACTCTAACTGGAAAACACAGCTGCAACACATACATAGATATCCCAGTTTTAAAATATGTAGAGATAAAAGTATATCACTCATGCACTCAGACTCCCGCACTTTCCTGCACACATTATTGTTACTATTTTAATATGTCAATATACTATTGGGAAGACAGTAAAGAACTTGTTTCATGTATAAAGGTCATGTCCAAATTCATGGGCTGCATCCTGCTGAGGGGCCTTCGCGGTCTACGTGGGCCAGGTCCTCAGAAGATCTGGTAGGCCGGAAGTAAACGGCTGTGGAATTGGACGGTCTAGCCTTCTGATTATTAAACTCCGCTGTCTCGGTGGAGTTTAATAAACTCAGCCGTCTGCTCCTTGCTATCTAAAATATGACAGGACACTGGCGTAAATTCTCAACCATCTCACACTTCTGTTTGATCAGTTTTCTGTTTGACGTTTATTCAGCTGTGTGAAAACCAAGGAGGAACCCACCCGGGGGATTAATAAACGTTTATTTTATCTAATCTAATAACTTTAATCTCAGCCAAACCGATTTACTCACGAACAAACAAAACACTGAAAAAAGCCAAACAATAACATTTTTAGGTTGTCTAAGTGACTTTTATATTACGTTTAACCTGAGTTGCGAAAGTCCGCGGTGATCTGAAAATGATGTGCCGGGAGTTGTGCCGTTCTCGGCAGCTTCAGTGACCCCTGAGCTCCCGGCTAGCTGTCGAGCTGGTGGGTAACATACGTCTCCGAAAACGTTGCCGCACTTTTGCAAATATGCGATGTCTTGATAAACAGAGCAGATATTTGAAGTTTACACACCCACATTCTCACCTGAAAATATGTTAAAAGCTTATTTTGTGACCCAGAAAGATTAATAAGAGTAATTTTAAAACTTAGTAGCGGCCGCCATTGTTGAAAACTGGAATTGGCTGAGCCACGCTATGAATTCTGGGATATGGTGGGCCACGAAGGACACACCCGACCCATCCTTCAAATTAGGGGAAAAGGAGGACGCATTTGTCGGCTACATTCGGAGGAGTCTACGAATTTGGACAGCCTTCGGCGTGTCGCTGTGACGTAATCGGTCAACAAATGCGTCCTCGGGAGGATGCAGCCCATGAATTTGGACACGACCGAAGTGTTCTATATATGTCCCCTACAAACCAAACAATAACAAACCTCATTCCAGTCCCCATGGTAATGCATTTCATATCAATCAACTGGTCATCCACTGGAGCCTGCAGTGTCTCTAATACCTATTATTCAAAGAGAATCAGCATATTTCAGAATTCACTATATTGTCTTCTTTTCTATAAATTATTAAAGCAGCAGTTGAAGTCACATCAATTTGTTACAAATTTTACAGAATTTGACATATACTGTGTGAGGAGGAATCTGTCAGGATGTATGTAAGAATAACAAACACCTTATTTAGTATGCAGTACTGCTCCAAAAAGGGGACACGGCGCACTTTTCTGGCCATCTGCATGGCAATCTCCAATGCCTTTATTCGCTCCTGGATGTGGCGCACTGCTGCTTGGCTGGATGAGAATTTTGTCTCCAGTTCTGTCAGCTGGCTCATCTGTGAGTCTTTCCTGTTTTGTTTTTTTTTAAAGCAAGTAAAAACAACAACAACAAAAAAAACCTAAAGATGTTTCTTGGATGAAAAACCTTCAAAAAACAAAACAAAAAAACAACAAAAAAAAATTCTTTTTAAAGAAGTCCAGTCCCCTTCTCTTCAAGCTCTTAAGAAACTCTGATAAACCACTTTTCCAAAGGTGAACACAGGATATCATTACAAAGCCTTTCTATTGAACTACATTTTGAGACTTTAACATCCATACCAGTTTTGAACAGCATGTAAAGCCTTGTCTGCAGCTTGCTTGATCTCCATCTCCAGCCGAGCTACCTCTCTCTTCACTTGTTCTTCCAGACCAGTCGTCAGTGTCTGCACAAATGAAAAACATTTATTTGCAAATCCAACAACAGTCTCAAAGAACATTTTTTGTATTATAATTAATGTTATGTTAAATAACAAACAGTTAGTGATAATATTCTACAACATGTGTTCAGGTTGTTTTTATCTTGTTGTACGACACTGTTAAAATATAAAGGCGGCGTATAAAAGATAAAAAACACAATTTGCCTAAGTTATCATTCAAAGACTTGGGAGCAACACTTAACCCACAAAATCAATGTTAAGGACCTATTGCTAATAAACCTTATTAGTTATGATTTGCTCTATCAGTTGTGAGCTTTTAAGCATTACATTTGTTTTTTCCTTTTTTGGGGGGGGGGGGGTCTTTTGCAACTGTCAACTATGAAATCAGTTTCAGGTGTGGTATATAAGAAAGGGATTTTTGGATGTTTTCATTTAAGACAGCTTCCACTTTTAAAAAGACAAGTATGGAATGCAGCTTTTACCTCATGGATGTGCACAAGCTGGGCAAGAGTTTCTGCAGCCTGAGCCAATGCCTCATCTACAGTCTTCTGAATCTTCTCAATATCAGCTGGCTAGAAAAGATCAGCATCAGAAATTTTAATTCAACAATTATTAAATATTTCCCAGTCATTCGTGGTTAGTACTAAAAGCATGTACTAATGAGAATAAATCAAATATTTATGCCAGTAACCTGAGAAAGAAACATGTAGTGCTATGCTTGAATGTCATCTCACATAACATGCTGCATTAACACAGTCAATGTGTCAATGTGCGATGAGAAAACAACTTTCTTTCTCCACTACTAACCTCACCCAAACTTACCTGCTCCATATCAGAGCTGACATGAGTGTCTGTGGATGGTGATGCCTTGTTCTTTTTGCGATTCTTTGATTTGTCACATCTGAGGTTTAAGAAGAGAAATACCAGAAAATTTATCATAACAAGAGTACGCAGAGAGCTCAACTTCATATTTTATGATGTTGTTTTTACAAAATGATGACATCAGCCTTTTATGGCATCATTGTGACATTGTATTGAAGAAAAAAAACAAAAAAAAAAGTGTTGTACAGCTCTCTCCATGCCCTGTCAACCTAGGTACTTATGTCACCTAAGTCCTATTATATTGATGTGAAATTTGAAGATGATCTATTAAAAACTGTGGGTAATATAAAGTTTTTACTGATTTTCACATTTGGTGTGTCCTTCACCTGATTTTCACCAAAATAAATCAGCTTGAACTGGTATTGGTATCTACCGTCACACAAAATTTGAAAATAATATGGTAAATGGCCTGTATTTGTATAGCGCTTTACTAGTCCCTAAGGACCCCAAAGCGCTTTACACATCCAGTCATCCACCCATTCACACACTGGTGATGACAAGCTACACTGTAGCCACAGTCACCCTGGGGCACACTGACAGAGGCGCCCCAGGGTGGGGCAACTGAAAACTGTGGGAGCTAGGCTACTAACAACCAGACAAACAAACTGAACTGACAACACACTCCCTCCCTTCAGGGGGAGAATAAAGACTCTCTAATGATACTGTAAAATCTATGGCACATTCATTACATGCAGAGGAGGCAAAATTCTTAACAGCACTGAATTTCCCGGAGGAACCCACCCGAGGGATTAATAAAGTTTCATCTAATCTAGCATTCAACTTCTGATACAGCAGTGGGTTAGCTCAATAGTCAGAGATGCATCTTACCTTTTCATCTTATTCATTTTAGTAGTGTAGATAAGGCCTATGATTCTGCTGTCTTCCTGCAGACCATACACTTGCCCTTCGGGAAGAGTGGACACAACCTGCAGGGAGGATCAATTTGATAGCTTACAATCACCCTTTGACTTTTTCTGCAATGAAGAACTTTGATGCAAAACCACATCAATAGCAACTGTTGCTGATTTAGCTTGAAAAAAAAAATAAAGAAAAAGCTACTTTCGGTCTGTTCGAACACAATGTGTGTTATGTAAAACTACTAAAATATCCAGTGACATTACAACAGACAACAGCCATGTGTTTCTAGCATTTCTTGCACATCTACACCTACCCTTAAGGAAAGTAATCATTTCACATTTATACGTGAAGTGCTTTACAAATTAATAAGCCACTAATTTAGTAATCTATGATGAAAGTGATCCTTTTAAATTTGCTACTGTCAACAACTGAGTTGTGGCCTCCACTGAATGGAAAGACAATTTTTACCTCACACTCCGGACATCTGATGACACTGTCACATTCAAGAGACTGCAGGCAAAATGTGCAATAGATGTGGCCACATAAAAGCACACGGGGGAGATTGCCGGGGATATCATCCTCTGTAAGAAAAAAGAAAAAAGAAAAAAAAAGGGATAAACTTTGTTTTTGTTCCCTTGATCTTTGATCTTAAAAAGATATATTATCAAAATACAGAGATCTTATCATAACAAAATGTTATCACTGGTTGAATACATTAGTCTGTAATTTACCCAAATTTAGCTTAGTTGTTCTGGACACAGTACTTCAAAAATGAATGAAACAGGAAACATTGTAGTTAAGTTTTTTTAAGACAATGTTTAGCTAAATGACATGCAACTAATCCAGAGGTTAAATATGGACAACTGCAGCTGATTTATGACCTAAAACTTTGTATTGGTCTAAATGAATTTAGAGCTATTCTGTGCTAGGACACACCAACACTTGTAACGTGATCTGGGAGTAATACCAATTTTGACAAACTACGTGTGGTCGACTAAGACAGATACCGAAATATATTAAAAAATCTGATATATCAGCTGATTTTCTTTTTCTGTCAGCTCTGCTCAGCAGGTTGTTGTACTTGTGACATTACACTAGTACAACAACTAGTGTGGCCCTTTTCAACAAAGTTCGAACAAAATTACGTTGCGGATACATATTTTGGTGACGATGAAGTTATTTATGGGCAACGTAGGTCGATTATGACACGTGAAACAACAGCAAATGGAGAGTGAAACATCGCATTGAATATGAAATCAAACGAATTATTATGTATAATAATACTGTTTTTTAAAAAACATAGAAGCTGTATGTGTCATGACCATTACAGTAATGAAATACTGCCAACAGGATTGCAAAGTGCCATCTGGTGGACAAGCTATGCAACACCAACAGTCATAGCATATTTGAAGGGCGTTTCTGTACCGGTTTCTATACCGGTTTTTATAACGCCATATGGAAAACGTAACTACGAACTTTAACTTATTAAAATTTAAAATTTGAGACATGTTTTTCTCTTGTCCCAATTAAAAAAATTTTACGGGCTCGGTCAATATACTTGACAATTTTAGTTCTTTCTTAGGTCGCTACATGACAGAAGAATACACATTCTGAAAAATTCATAAGTTTGCAGTTAGCGGTTTTCGGCAAAGTTTGATATGAACAAATTTGCATAATTAGCTAACTTAGCTAACTGATACCGCTGCTAGCTAGCGAACAGAAGTAAGTTATACCGTCATGTAAGACGGTATAACGTGTGTTAACGAGTATTAAATTGTAAGAAAAACATTTTAAAACCCCTACCAGGAAGCGTGAAGGCCTCCCCACATAACTTGCAAATTGCAGCGCTGTGGTTTTCGCCTCTGTCCATCCTTGTTGAACTGCCTTCCCTAAACTGATTTATCGAGAAGGTTCTCCAGTTTTTCTTTGTCACGTGACGGTGCAGGTGCGTTTACTGCCCAGGCATGTTCATTGCGTCATTGAGTGATGAAACACTTTTATTTACAGAACCGTTATTAATTTACTACATTGCTTTAATGCTCTGTTGCATCAATATCCATTATATAAGACAGGCAGTCACTTTTTAGAGTCATATAGAGTAAATATAAAATAATAATAATAATAATTACAAAGAAGCAAAACGATAGCCAAAAGTAATTGCTAAATAGCTGAAACTTCAATTTTCTTCAAATCATTAGCAGTAAAACCAACCTAGTGCCAAACTTCCTGCCAAATTTTTGTAAAACTATCTACTTAACCCTTATTGTTCCAAGCCTGAGTCAAAATTACCTTACAAGTTCACATCCATTCTAGGAAAAGTAAATATTTATAAAAACTGTATAATTTTGTGAAATCAAATCTAAACCATAGATGAGAAAATGGAGATCGAATTCACTCATTGGCTATTTAATCAGCAACTACTGAAATATAAACCTTAGACATACAATTTGAGGCAATAAGGCTGAAAAATTGAGTCCTGATTTTGTACACTTTTTGTGAACACTTGGGGGCACCAAAGATTAAGGCAGAGTCGTAACGGACGAGTTGGAAAAATATATTCTTGTGTTTGCGCAGATACACTCTTTGACATTCTTTCTTCTTCTTATCTAAAGTAATTTAAAAAGACTGATTATGGAATGACCATTTGCATTTCACCCTTGTGAATATCCCCATAGATCTGCTCTTATCCCTTTAGTCATCCCTCTAGGTTAAACATTACAGATAAGTGTGTGTCATAGGTTGCAACATTGGGGAGATTTCTCGCTTAATTATAAGGACAAATGCTTGTGTTAAAAAAATTGTACTGATTTAGCATCTTCACTCTGGTCAAGCAAATAATAATCTTATTATATTAAAATAATATGAATTAATTACATGTAGGCTTAAAATTTCTGGTTTATCAAATGCCACTGGGCAGACTCTATTCTTCCTCTCCTGCCTTGTCTTTCTTAGTGAAGTTACCTCATCATCTCCCATCTCTGGTGTGTGTGGATGTTTTGAAAAATGCTTAAATACCCACTGGAAGCTCAGATGTGTTTCACAGGTCTGAATGTACAAACTGCATAAGTTGGAATAATATGAATCTGTATAATTTTGTTTTTAATGTTTTGAATTTCTCACCCATCTCTTGTATTTTCTTTGTATTTTCTCTGTATTTTCTCTCACAATATGTATTCCTCTTATTTGCTGTATTATGTATTCTTTTGTTTTCTCTTGAACCGATTTTCAAGTCTTCACAGCAATTCTAATGGCAGCACTTTGCCCCTTCTTCCATCTGAGCACAGCTGCCAGCAGCACCGCTGCCCGAGGACAATGGCAAGCTACTCAGTGAAGCAGCAGTAACTGGGAGTGACAAGGCAGTGGAGAGCAGAGAGGCAGAGACATCAGATGGTAAAGGTAAATCATCTGGTATGCAACACTGCCAAAATGTAACCTTCAGAGAGTATCCTTCCAGGTCCATTAAGGGCGGAATAAAATGGCAGCGCATGAAGAGGGACTTTTCATCACGAGCTGGCAGGATTCACCTCCAAACAACAACATGAAATACATGTTTTTTATTAGCATAACTCCCACCTCTGTAAGTGTCTGAATTAATGCATCTCCTAACTTTGATCTCAAGTCAAAGCAGATCACCTTTGAGGTGTCACAAGCCTGCAGGGATATAAAAACACCTGGAGTCAGGAGAATATCCAAGATCCAAGATCAGTTAACACTGGCTCAAGGATGTGTAGCACTACAAGTGCATCTGACATAGTGTTTAAATATTGCTTAAATTAAGAAAACAAAAGAGACACTCTAGAAAAGAAAGAAATTGCATTTTTAATGGTCAGTGTTTGTAGTAACTCTGCATTTCTTTGCAAAGTTATTTGTACTTCATTATTTTTCTTTCATTTTACAAGAGTGACCAAAGAAAAATGAAATCTCTTTTTCTTTGAAAGAATCTTTTTTTTTCTTTCTTTTTTTTTTACATTGTTTCTTTGTCTACAAGCAGGTTTTCAAAACTTTCTACCAAACAAATAAATATTTCTACCTTTCTGCACTTTGAATCGATGAAGAGAATATGATGATTTTTTTTTCTCTGCCCGTTCTGTTGGTTTTTGTCTTTTGCCCTTCTCCCCCGTCCCTCTTCTCAGCTGTTTCTCTTTCCCTCTTTCTTTCTCCCCTTCTTTCCCCCAGTCAAGTCTGTCCCGTATTCATTAAGTGAAAATAAAATAAACAATAAAAGGTGAATCAAATGGACCATTACGGCAAGGCTGGGATGGTCAGTTTGGTAAAGTAAATCCGTTGGGCATCTTTCTTTGCCTTTAGACAACAATTCTGATGGCAAAAGAGCCAAACGGGACAGGCCAAAAAAAAAAAAGAGAATATGATGAGTCTGATTTGACGACTGAAGGAATCTGAACATCGGTCAGGATGATAATAGGCAGACTGGAAGGGGGCAGGGACGGCTATATGTGCATATATGTGTATGTACTGTGGCGGGGGGGTTGTAACTGTGTTTACCGCAAGTAATGAACCAATCAGCAGGCTGCCCAGGGGAGGATGTAGGGGCGCCAGATAGGGGAATGGGGGTTGTCCCCCCATCGCTCCTCTTCCTAAATGTGGGTCACTTCCCGTCCTCGGGTGATTTTCCTCGTGTTTCTTTAGGAACAATAACCCTTTTGCACCCCCAAAACCTTATCAAATCACTCACTCATTAATGATGCTCTTAATTAAGCTTTGCTGTCTTATTAGCTCTAGCGAGATGCCTCAAACAAGCCTTGAACAACCATCAGCTCACTTTATTGTTGTTATTCGGCTATTTCCCAAATCGGTTATTGTGGGTCACTTCATGCGACAGAAGATGATGTCTATAGAAAGCAGTCTATTTGTGTGTACTTCAAAGGTCTTATTAAAAGAAAACACAAACCACCCCATCCTGCTTGTGTCTTTCATTCTAAGGGTAAACCGGGTCAGAGTATTGATGTTACTGGACTCAGAACGTGTACTTTAAAAATCAGTCGGTCGAAACAAACAAAACCATTGATCTTGATGCAGTCATCTGGCATATAGATTTTTTTTAAGGAAGTATCATAGATTTTTTTTCTACCAAGGAACCTCTTATCTTTTTTTAATCTTTGAGGAAGCCCCACTGAACCATTAATTTCCACCCCCCCCACCCCGACTACCCCCTCCACTTGGGTCCTGACCGACTGAGTAAAAAAAAGAAAAGAAAACAAGGAAAGGTCAGTAGACATCCAAAGCAAGGATTTAAGTGGTTGACCCCCGCAGGCCACTTGGTCAAAGCATGAAAAGAGCAGAGGCGATGCCAAATGACAGTCGCTTCCTTGTACCTCCTGTAATTTCTTTGTCTGGCCACAGAAAGACCGGCTATCCCATTAGGTAGAATAATACTCCAAGAGATATGCTTTAATTATTGAAAGGTTATACTGCTTTATGTATTTTGATATGCACATTTTTTTTTACATGTGCATAATGTTTTTTGGCCTTGACAAAGTCCATTTCTGTTTTTGACTGGCAGATATATGCCTGAATATAGCTGTTACAATTAGATTCAGGTCAGCTGAAACAAACAGAAATAGGGCTGCTCTTTTTTATGTGTAGTGACCGCAGAAATTCACATAATGATGATGATACAGGGGGTGGGGAGTGTTTCACATTTGTTCACAATACTCTCAAAATGGACACATTATATCCATCGCTTACAGATTTCCAATTGACAGCTTCCAGAGACTTTCAGTAGCAACCTTTTAAGGTCATCGTCTAAGCTACTGCAGGAACACTTTGACTTCTCCCTTTTAATCTAGCATTACTAAGTTTTTCATAAGTAGTTAGATGTATGCTGAATAACCAGAAAAAAACAACAAAAAAGCAAACCATCAGGATATGTGCACACTGTGGTCATAAAGGGATAGACATGGTCATCACCAATACTCAGGTATAATGGTATAATTAATGATAGGTACTTACCTCACAGACAATTGTTCTGTCAGTGGGCTGGTTTCAGTCATTGTGCAAATGTACTGTTTATAAGGTTGGGGAAAGCTGCAGTAGGCTGAGACTGAACAAGTCATGAGTAACAAAACGTTTTCTCCCACTGAAAATGCGACATCCACATAAACAGGATCAACCTTTTGGGATTTACTTACCTGGATGATTGCGCATGCATCAAGGCAAGCTGTGGTGTTTAGATGATGCTCAACTTGTACTAATGGGACCAAAGTATGCCGAGGATATTGCCCACACTATTATACCAACAACAGCCTGAGCTTTTGATACAAGGCAGGATGGGTCAAACCAGATTCTGATACTGCCATTAACATGTTGCTGCAGAAGTCAAGACTCATCAGACCAGGTAATGTCTTGTTAATCTTCTATTGTCCAGTTCTGGTATGCCCATGCAAACTGTAGCCTGAGTTGCCTGTTCTTAGCTAACAGGAGTGGCACCAAGTGCTGTCTTCTGCTGCTGTAGCCCATCTGTTTCAAGGTTTAACGTTGTTGTGCATTTGGAGATGATCTTTTTCATACCCTGGTTATTAAGTTGCTCCCCTATCAGCCTGAAGCAGTCTTGCCATTCTCCCTCTTCTGACATCAACAAGGCAATTTTTGCCAAGAGATCTGTTGCCCACTGGATTTTTTTTTTTTGCCGACCGTTCTCTGCAAACTCTGGAGATTGGGAAAATCCCAGTAGCTCAGTACTTTCTGAAATGCTAAGACCAGCCCATCAGACATTTTTCCAGGGTGGAATGATTGCACACAATACACCTTTTGTGACCAAAAAACCCCAAAACAAGTTTTGATTTATTTTGGATTTTCTCTGATCCACAAACTTTGACCAGAACTATAGACAACAAACATTAGTCTTTAGCCTTTTTCTTTGGGCTGATCTGTGTATTTGTAGAGTTCATACTCATTAGGAGACATGAAGACTGTTCTTTCCATTTATCAGCTATATTTACAAGGTGTATTTCATGACTCTGACCTTTAAAACTAAAACCCATAACTGTGGACATATCTTCCCTTTTATGTATTGTCCTTGCACCCCTCTGTACTACTTCTGCCACTGTTGTGTTTTTTAGATCGCTCTACTTGAGAGCTGTTCTGAAGAGTTGCTTCTGTGATTGTAATTTGTATTTGTATTTGTATCTTTATTTATTTCAGACATCATAAAACAAACAAAAAAACCAATATATACTCGTCTACATGTATTTTCATTTACGAATATGAATATATGTGTAGATATACACACACACACGTATTTGTACAGACAAACAAGAAAAATATAATAAAATAAAACACATTCGTCTAACATGAGATAACAGTTGTCTGGTCTGAAAAGGAGTAGGAAGAAGTATGCACATACTTATTAACTCCTACCCCTGCTCAACATCTTATTAATCCCACATATTTACCTAATTCTCCTCATCACATATTCCACACAATACACAAGAAAACTTATATCAACAAGGCTGGCACGATATTTATAATTTAAATACGAGTTGACATATTTATACATACAATGGGTGATTGTCTTTTTCAATATCATATCCTTCCAAGAGTAATTTTCGAAGTGTCTTTATGAACTTGCCAATTCCTGAGCATTGCTGTAATTCTGCAGTAAAGCTATTCCACAGTTTTACTCCATAAATAGTTACGCAAAAGGTTTTAACATTTGACCGTGCTTTAAGAATCTTCAGATTCAATTTACCCCTTAGTTCATAGTCTCCTTCTCTGTCATAGAACATCCTCTGTATATTTCTTGGTAACATATTGTATCTAGCTTTATACATAATTTTTGCCGTTTTGTATTTTATAAGATCCATAAACTTCAATATTTTTAATTTCAAAAACATGGCGTTAGTATGGTCTCTATATCCAGCTTTACTAATTATCCTGATTGCTTTTTTTTAAATTTTACATATTGGTTGAAGTGAAGTTTTATATGTGTTTCCCCAAATTTCCGCACAGTATTCCAAATATGGCAATATAAGTGAACAGTAAAGTACCCGGAGTGATTTGGAAGGCAAAAAATATTTAACTTTACTCAGTATGGAGACACTTCTTGACAGTTTAGCTTGTACATACTTTATATGAGGTTTCCAGCAGATTTTGTTATCTATTATCACACCCAGAAATTTTGTATCCGAAACTTGCTCTAATTCGACATTATTTACTAATAACTTTGCTTCGGCATTGTATCAAAGCAACAACCCTCTAATTTGACTTTTCTTTAGTGGAAGGTGGACAAATTTGCAGGAACGTTTCTGTTAAAGTGTGCACTGTGCTTCAGGACATGACGGCATAATGATTTGCAGGTACATATGTAATACTGATACAGGCCACAGGCCACTTTTTGTCATAAATTTTGTCCGGATTTTACAGTAGAACTCTTTACCGACAGTCAGTTTCAGCCCACAAATTCACAATGCGCAACCCTTTAAATGTAGAAAAAAGATGCTTCTGATGTGAAGCACAGTCTAAAGGCTCAGTGACTGAAAACCAACTGGTATATTTGGTATAGCTTTTAAAATTTGATCATAATCAATCATGATTTAAATAAACTAGGTAGTTTTTATTACAGGATTGTTCTGCAGAATTCGTTTTTCTGTTCACACTGCGCACAGTAGAATCTGCGGTGTTGTACTATAACACTAGTGTCAGCAGTGCACAGCTATTCTTAAGAGAGAACCAGATAATCCCAAAAAGCCCTTGTTAAAAACAACTCAAAGTCAGGCTTAGTGTCTATGTCTATGAACCCTTAGTCACCCTTCCTCAGTCTTGCTGCCTCTCCCTATTTCTTCCATCCTCCTTACTCATACACATGATCACCTGCACTCGTTCACATGTACACTTGGTCATGCTCTCTTCACACTCAAACCTTAATCCTTTATGCTCAAAGACGTAGTTAGGAGGTGTAGGCGGTGGATGAATGGGTACCAGTCATTGGGAGTGACTTGGAAAGCTGGCATAGTTTTTAGACCAGCTAAAAATCACATCAAGGAGAAGGATTTGGGAGAGGGAGGGAAAATGAAAGATCATCTCGTTAGCCATACTGACTTACTGGTCTGTCATTAAGCATTTCATGACCTGTCCATCCTAAGAAAAAAAGGAAAAAGAAAAACAAGAGCTCAGCACCTCTGCCACTTAGCTTTTTGCACCAGAGGCCACTGTCCTCTGCAAAACAGGATGTTTTAAGTTGCGGGATGGTGTGTGTGTGTGGTGGGTGGAGGGGGCTGTATCATTTTGGGTGCGGATGGGGCCGCGTGCTTTAATAGGAAGCTGTGAGCAGTCTGTGTTGTAATTATCTCACTTTGCTGCACTTACAGAATGCTTGACCTGCTTCTCAGCATTGATATGGCACATTTGTCAGGGTGAGGATAGGGTTGTGTGGGAATAAAGAAAATATTTAACTGCTAAACAGCTTTCATCAATAGCATTGCATTAAAATGTTTATTAAAGCCACTGGCATTAGACTAAAACTTTTATTAAAGGTGCGGCTATAATCATCTTATACACACATTGCAAATAGTGCTCATGAAGAGTTGATGCTCAGTCTATTTAAGGTCTTAAGCTTCTTTGGCGCGACGATCTATTGTGTAAGTGACTTGGAGCAGCAGAAGGTTAAAAGCATACACGCTTACAAACACAAATGATTTTAAAAGATAGGCCAGGCTGAAGGCCTGGAATTCATTTAGCTTCTAACTGCATTTGAGTTTGCCTAGTAACGAGTGACAAAAGAAGAGTCAAGAAAATTGTAAGTCCCCAGGGACCATCTGAAGGGCGAAACAAACTGCAATGTATGGAAGAATGTGATGAAAAGAGGAACTTCTCTGTCTGTTTTTAGCTTTCTAGTAATCATTAACTGTAACTGATGCATGTCATATTCTTATCTGACGCATGAAGGGGCAGATCCCTGATATATTAAAAGCATTCTGAAGTGTATTTTTGGGCGGAGACCTATGCTGAGTGTGTTGCAGTGTACCTCTCCCCACGCGTGTGTTCAATAAAATCATTGTTTGACCAAACTCTTTTGGACCATTGTTGCTTTGGACTCATCCTCAATATTTGGAATTCGGGACAGTTGGCACACAGGATTTGGATCTATGTGGGAGTTTGCGTGAAGGAGAAATGTTTTTTGTGTGAGTGAGAACATGTGTAAGTGTGATGGTGTGCTTCGGCTGCCCTGGGTGTGACAGAGGCTCTGAGAGTCTTGGTCTTCATGGGTGGGCGATAGAAGGGGTGAAGAAGTTGGAAAGATATCAAAGTGTTGTGTGATTTGCCTTATCACAAGACCCAAATTGAAAAGAAAATGCTACAAGGTTAATTACTGGATTAATGTATGTTATGGGAATAAGTTTTGGGGATCCTCCAAACAACGTCTGGTTTGCAGCACATAAACTGTACAACGTTTAGCCCACCAAATATACCTGTTTGAGATATTTGTTGGAGCATACAACTATAAGCAATAAACCATTAATGAAGCACTCAAACAGTTACATCCATCAGCCATAATGCAAAGATTTCATCAACAATTGAAACAAATGTTTGCTAAATGATGCACAACGATTATTTCATATTTACTTTTTACTCTTGTGAGGCAAGAGGCAGAACTAGGCTCAAATCAGGCAACAGGTCCTTAAATTGGTCAAAAATAAATGTAAAATAGAATTATACACATTAAAGTTTAGTTAAGGTAATATTAAGGTTTTTAGTCAATTCTTACACTTACCATGTAACATTAATTCTTTTCAGGTTTCATGCCCCACTTTTGCCACTTTACCCCTCCCACCTTATGGTGGGGAGTAGTAAAGATCTGTTTTTCTATTTAAACACACTATGCTGATAAAATATTTTATGAATGTCTGATGTAATACAAATGCTTTTCCTTGCTTGCATGTCTTTAAATGTAGCCTAACGAGTGTTTTTATTTGGACTGTATATATTTACTCTACATGTTTGTATTGTTGAATCAGTGTGGTGAATGCATCAGTCTCTTTAGGCAGGTTCTCAGCTTTGCTTTGTGTTGTTGGCTCTGTGTTTAAATTGAAACACTGTAAAAATGGTACATGCGTCCTCGGTCGTACAGGGATTTGTGCCAGTATGTGTGACTGTAGCATGAGGTTTATACTGTTAACTGGTAATTATCTGACAGTGCATTTCAGGACATGTTACAGGTGAAAAGAAAGGTAACTTGCATTTCTTTTAGAATAGTAATCTATAACACATTACAAAATACATTTTGATGTCTGCTTAAAAGACTAAGATTGATTTAAAACAATAGCCCAGAAAACAATAGATGACATCACAGAAATCTTTATACATGATTTTTGACTTTTCCAGCTGTTTGCTTGAGTTAGTTAAATTTAAATTTAAGTAAAATGTGGTGAAAATAAACTAACCAGTTATTTAATTAATGATTTCACTCTTCTTTTATTTGGTTTTTACTTATATCTCATGTAATTTTATTTTACAGTTCCAATATACAACACTTTGTGTCAGCTGTGGTTGTTTTAAAGTGCTTTATAAATAAAGATGATGATGATGATGCAGCTGCCCTTGAAAAGTACTGCTGTACTAACAGTATTGCTAAAGTTAGGACACACTACTTCATCATAACATCGTACCATTAACTTTGAGCCCTACTAGACATATAGCTGTTGCAAATGATACTTGGGCAGAATGCATAAAAAGTGCTCTGGTGTGCTGCAACAAAATATGACCCAATGAAGTTGGACATTCCGCACTTTTAGCATACTACGTTTGACACACTAAATGTTGGGACACATTAAATCATTTCTGGCACAGTAAATAATATGGTAGTACAGTTAATGGAATGTGCTCTCGATTTGTCACAGCAGGAAGAGGTGATACTAATGACATTAAAATTACTGCATTCCTTTGAGCTGGGTTGCTTCCAGGTTTCTGTGTTGTAAACGCTGGCTCACTGGGACGCTTGATGGAATAATTAACAAAATTGGTTTCACCTACGCGTTTACTGCTCTGACAAATCAAGAAGCCTGCTATGAAAGGGGTATATTTAATTTGTCAAGCTTCGTCTCTCTGCATAATAAAAAATCTGCTCCGATCTTCCTGCCAGTGGTCCCTAGGTTTTAACACAGTATTATAATCCTGCTTTGAAAGGCAAGGCAAGGCAAGTTTATTTGTATAGCACAATTCAACAACAAGGTGATTCAAAGTGCTTTACAGAGACATTAGAAACAAGAACAAATAAAAAGCATGATTTAAAATTGATTAAAACAAGCAAATAAACTAACTAACTAATTAACAAACAAACAAACAAACAACAGTATATAAAATCAAAACAGATAAAATCAGAACAATAGATAAAATCAGTAGTTAAATGTAAGTTTTGAAATTTAAGCTTAAAGTGTGGATTTGGTGCTTTATTCAAATGCAGCTGAGAACAGGTGAGTCTTCAACCTGGATTTAAATAAACTGAGTGTTTCAGCTGATCTGAGGCTTTCTGGGAGTTTGTTCCAGATATAAGGAGCATAAAAGCTGAATGCAGCTTCTCCGTGTCTGGTTCTGACTCTGGGAACTGATAAAAGACCGGATCCAGATGACCTGAGGGATCTGGATGGTTCATACTGGGTCAGGAGGTCATTGATGTATTTTGGTCCTAAACCATTCAGAGCTTTATAGGCCAGCATCAGAACTTTAAAGTCTATCCTCTGACGGACAGGCAGCCAGTGTAAAGACCTCAGAGCTGGACTGATGTGGTCCACTTTTTTGGTCTTAGTGAGGACTCGAGCAGCAGAGTTCTGAATGAGCTGTAGTTGTCTGACTGATTTTTTAGGTAGACCTGTAAAGATGCTGTTACAGTAATCAAGCCTACTAAAGATGAATGCATGGACTAGTTTTTCCAGGTCCTGTTGAGACATCAGATCTTTTATCCTTGATATATTCTTGAGGTGATAGTAAGCTGACTTTGTTATTGTCTTAATGTGTTTTTCTAAGTTTAGGTCTGCATCCATCACTACACCCAAATTTCTCGCCTGGTTTGTGGTTTTTAGATGTATAGATTGAAGTTCTCTGGTGACCTGTAATCGTTTTTCTTTGGCGCCAAAGACTATTACCTCAGTTTTGTTTTTGTTTAGCTGGAGAAAATTGTGGCACAACCAGTCATTGATTTCCTCAATGCATTTACCAAGAGCCTGTACAGGGCCTCGGTCTCCTGGTGACATTGTGATATATATTTGTGTGTCATCTGCATAGCTGTGATAGTTTATTTTGTTGTTGTTTATAATCTGTGCCAGTGGGAGCATGTAGATGTTAAACAGAAGGGGTCCCAAGATGGAACCTTGGGGAACTCCACATGTGATACTTGTCTGCTCAGATGTGAAGTTACCTATTGATACAAAGTATTTCCTGTTTTCTACGTATGTTTTGAACCAGTTTAGTACAGTTCCTGAAAGACCTGTCCAGTTCTCCAGTCGTTTGAGTAATATGTTGTGGTCAACTGTATCAAATGCTGCACTGAGATCCAGTAAAACTAGGACTGACATTTTTCCACTGTCTGTATTCAGACATATGTCATTAAACACTTTGGTCAGAGCGGTTTCAGTGCTGTGGTTCTGTCTAAAACCTGACTGGAAGGCATCGTAGCAATTATTCTGTTTTAAGAAGTAACTCGATGAGAACAGCTCCACTGTTACTTTGGTCCAACCAAGTTTCAGTTAAAAACATAAAATCAAGGCTGTGCTCAGTGATTAAATCATTAATTAAAAATGTTTTCCCAGCTAGAGATCTAATGTTTAATAAAGCCAACTTAAGTGTTTTAGAGGTATTACTTGTCCCCTCGTGTTTGGGAGCAGTCTGTGGCACACAAGGTATGTTTACTATGTTTAAAGATCTTTTAGAGTGCAGCTCTCTGTGTTTTGACCAGGCCACATGTCTCCTGTCACCTAAAAGTACAGAAATTTTAAAACCTTCTAGTAAACAGGGTCCCAGCTTCTCCTGGGAAAAGTCATCACTGCCATAATCCTCACAGCCCGGACCCTTCACACATCACGCATCAGACTGCGGAGACAGGGCATGAAGAGGAACTAAGGGGGGCGAGGCTGGGCAATGTGACTTCGATTGCTCTGTTGAGGGTGGGGCTCGATGGCGAACCTTTGGCCGCTCTGGTGGGGGGTTTATGGGGGACAAAAAGGGATTGGGACGGGGGGTAGATCTGAGCCCAGCATTGACCCGCTCCATCATCTCCTCAGTGAATTTCAGGTGTGGGGAGGAGGGAGAAAGGGAGGGGGAGGAGGGTGATGGCCTGTCAGGGGTTTGGGGGACTGGGGAAGGTCGTGGTCCCTTGTCCTGGTCGTTGGTGTTGTTGAGAGAGTTGGAGGCAAATAGGGACCCCTCTTCTTGCCTTAGATGTCTCTCCTTTCTGAGGCTCTTCCTCAGATGCCATGGATGTCTCTCCTTTCTGAGGCTCTTCCCGGGTGGGGGCAAATGGAGCTCCTCCTCAAGGTTTCTGCTGGGCTTTGTCTGTTCTTGGAGTACTGTTTGTTCCTCTTTATGAGATAACTCCTCGTTTATCTCAGCCTTGGCACCAAGCACAGATGGATGACGTATGGAATAAAACAAGTTGGAGGTGAACAGTTTCACCCCTGACTTGTTAAAATTAAATCCATTTGCTTTGAACAGATGCCTGCGTTCCCAAAAAATATTAAAGTTGTCGATAAAGTGCACTGAGTGGTCAGCACATGCTGATATAAGCCATTTATTCAGTGTAAACAACCTGCTGAATCTCTCGTCTCCTCCTCTGACCGGCGGTACAGGTCCACTGATGAATACAGCTGCATTCAGAGAGTTTACAGTATTTAATAATCCAGTAAAGTCCCGTTTCAGAACCTCCGACTGTTGTTTGGACACATCGTTTGACCCTGTATGCAGAACAATGTTTGTCACAGTTGGATATTCATCTGCAATTTGAAGAATTCTCTCCTTCAGGTTGTTGACCATATCGTTAGGAAAGCAGAGGACTTTAGTGTTCTTACCGCACATCCTTTGTACATCCTTTACGGCAGAGTCACCCACAATCAGAGTTTCAGGCCTAGCCTTTAGCTTTCCCTGTGGCCTTTCACTTTTCAACAGATTTTCAGACCTTATTTCGCTGCTTTTAGATGGATGGTTGTCCGATATAGATCCAGGGTCCTTTGATAGTGGAGCAAATCTGTTCTGCAGTTTCACATTCAGTTGTTTTGGAGGTTTGTTGTTAACCTTCCTATTCATGGTTGTCCAGTCCTGTTTCCTCCCGTATACAGGGGTAGAAGAGCTTCTCTGTCTCGTAGGAAGTGAAGGCCAGTCGGTTTCAGAGATTTCAGCTCTCTGTGCCCTGCCTGTGATACGTCCTCCCCCTTCCAGGAGACATGATTTATGTCTTGGTTTTGCACCAAGACAGTCTAGGGGGGGATTATCACTTGAGGATTTATAATAATGCACAGAGTCTACTTTCTTGGTCATGTTATCTGTGCTCCTTAGCTGTGTACTAGCTTGCTCATCGCCATTGTTTTGAATCAAAGGCAAGGTTGTTTCATTTCCACACAGTCCATTTACCTCCACGTTTACTTCTGAATTTTTGTCTCCAGTACTGCAATCTTCTGCAGGAGGCTGTGGTAGTCATCTGTGGAGAGGGAAGGCATCTTGTTGCTAGTTAGCCTAGCGGTTAGCACCTTTCCAGGCTATTGAGGCTGCTCGGTGCCCAGACGCTGTAATCAGGCTTCAGCTGTGTCTAGGCCACAGACACACGGAGCGCTGAGGATAAGGTAACCATAAAATGTTGCTGTTTCTGTTAAGAACACTCTAGTCCTAATGATCTACAAGTGTCCAGAAGTTATCGCAGGTAAGCTCACACGGAAAAAAGGGAAAAAATCAGCATAAAAATCAATAAAAATCAATATAAGAAGCAAAGCATTCAAGGGCAAAGAGATGAATGACCTCAGGACCCAAAGGACTCTCAAGGATACAAAAGACAAAAGGAAAAGAAAAATCTGGTCCCAATGTAAAGCTTAACGTCATCGGTTTTGCCTTCTGGTTGATGTAGTGCTGACAGATTTTTGTTTTTCAAGAGGTGACATCTGTCAGGAGACATGATTCAGCCAGGATGCATTCCACATTCAGGTCTTTGGCATACACAGAAGTGCCGCTCTTCCACCTTCATTATTCCTGCATGAATCAGATGGAGGAACAGCTGCTCGGGTGACTCCAAGAGAATTTAAAACAGAAATACTTTGGCAGGAAACAGCGAGACATACTGCGCTGATGAACTGTGATTTTGTTTCATGCCTGCCTGATACAGTTAAAATGCTTTGACTCAGCAAATCAGGTCCTTCATGTGCGTGTATGTCTTTAAGTGTAACAAATAAAGGGGACTGTGCTTCATGTATTCACTTCTGATTTTCAAACATAGTTTTTAACAGTACATCGAGTCTTCCAAATGTTCTTTTTAAGGATGTAAAAATTTAATCATCTGAACCGACAAGAACACCAGGTCTCACATAAGGAAGCTCCTCAACCTCATCTAATTTTTGCAGAAGTTGGCTTAAGAGTGCTGAAAGAGCTGCACTTCAAACTAACTACTGCTGGCAACGAAAATTGAGTTACTAATGCTCTCGCACATCGCAGTCGTGACTCACACACATCTCCCTTACTTGGCAGAATTGGGGTAGATGACACACACCTGGGCTTGTTGGCAGGCATTTACCGTCACCATTTATTTTCCTATGAAGTGGTGAGCTGCTTCAAAGCACTGCTTGGAAAAGCCTAAAAGGATCAGGTTAGAATTGCCTGTTAAAACCACTATTTGTCACTATAGTGTATACTGAAAGCACATGAAACTCTGTTAATCATCAAACTGTTGCTTTAAATAGCCTGGGACTTACAGAAAACACACACACACTCACCTGGGCCAGAATTGGGAGTGTTGAAGACAAATGAGAGGAAAGTTGGCGTTGTGAGCGCATAAAGACAAAAAGCCTAAGAAGGTAATTAATGCATCTATTCTGGTTCCTATGTAGCAACATGAAATATGTTGTGTGCAGGGGGGGACTGTGAAATAGGCTTCACTGTATTCATGCTTTATGTTCACTGATTAATAACTACACTTTTTCACCACTGACCTCGCACATTTTTCTGTCATTACTCACTAATGACACATGTAAATACTGCTTAGTGGAAAGCACAGAGTCCAGTATGAAGAGCATAAATCTGATAGAGCTTGGTCTATATTAATAATATTAATATTATATAGATTATCCCAATAGGATAATTTGGGTAGTGTGAACGGTGTTGGATTTGTTGTGGGTTTAAGTGGAACTGAATAAAGATTAGGTGAGATCAGTGTTGGCATGTTAGTAATTCAAAAAAAGTATCAAAGCACAAATGAGGTCGAGGACACACACATTCGTGTCTCCATAACTTCAGAAGAAATTTTCTCGACCTCCATTTATTTCCCACTTATAACTCTTGCTATAACTGCTTGCCACATTTGCTTTGTGTTCCAGTAAGGAAGGCAGGTCCTCGTGACCGTGTGCACAACAGCAGTTACACACAAACACACACACACAAACAACAACAACTCTGTATGTAACAAAGTACAGCTGGAATTCACTTGTTTTCTTGCTGTCACCACAAACATCCTTCTAAAATACCGTACAGTTGTCCTCTTCTCCCCTCTTCACTTTGGTAGACAGTGAGTCTTTGTTATTGCCCTTCATCCGTCTGTGTCACTGCAGACAGATGATGACAACAATGCCATCAGCCCCTAAACCCACAGCAATAATTACACCTCTAACACAGAGCCGACCCGCCTCTTGTCAGTCAGGGCCACGATAAACCGTGACAGTGACTGCAGCGAAACACCTGCATGAATGACTCGGAGGTGAAGAAAGACTAATGTGGCAGTGAAGTGTGGCGCCACGCCGCGGGCACACTCATGGCCTTGTAATCTGAAGGAAATGGGCGGCAGGATGACTTCCTGAAATGTCAGCTTTGTGGTTTTATATTCTTGTACTCAGTGTTTTCTCCTCTCCTGTCCTCTTGGGTCAAACAATGTAAAAAACAAACAAAACACTGAATGCTGTAACAAACATTATAGCATTCAAAGAAGGCTGTAAACTTCTTTGAATGCTATACATACAAATGTAAAATTTCTTTTATGGAATGAACTCTTTCAGGTTTCCTAGAATGTTCCAAGAATAACAGTAAACCATCATACATCAATTTATAGGAGAATAAACAAATAATAAACCTTCACTAAATCAGTGTAATGTTATAAAAGAATGGCTAATAATTGTATTTATTTATTTAATTTTTTTTTTTTTTTTTTACAAATATCATTTAAAAGTTGGAAAGGTAGAAAGTCGAACTTGTTTTTTTTCCATTGTAGTTTTGACTGACACCATTAGTCCATGTATTCATTTATCTATTGTATTAGGAACAGAATATGGGGTTTGTTTTCTTAGCTTTTGCCAATGGTTGTGTCATTATAATACCATATTTACCTCCTTAAGTATTCTTTTGTAAATTTGCTTAAGTCACCAAGGTGATCAGACATAAGGTATTGTTCTTGGTGAAAGCTAGGAATGTCAGACACCCTAAAACTCAATAAAAGAGCTCCATCTTACTTTGCAGCTCACAGTTATTTCTTTCTTCCATGCCTTTTATGATTCATATGTTCCCATAAATGGGTCCACATCACCCACTGACACGGGTGTAACAGCTAACATGCCTAATATGATGCCACTAGACGTCCCCTCATGTTAAATTCAGTGTACAATTTATTGCTTGCCCGCTCCAGGCTCCACACTCAACACTGACTAAAGCACAGAGGATGGGAGACACAATGCTTTGCTGTGTGACACTAATGCATGCATTAATACGCATGGACATGCAGATACACACAGCCAAGCATATTGTAAATATGACTCAGAGGGATGGATGTCAGTATAATGAAAAGATCAACACCAAGATACTTAGTGGGGAAAACAGACACATTACTAAAATGCTTTTACTTCTCATTGCATCAAAAGAAGAGGATTCGGGAAAACCTGTGACTAACTTGAAATACTATACTTTTGAGCTTCAAAAACACGTGAATTCAGATCGCCACTAAAACCTGCCGAGTAAGTCCTGCTACATTATCAGATTCCCCGCTGCCTGCGGCATGCTCCAAAATCTGTTCCAAATATGCTAATATTTTTAATGTGCTCATATTTTCCATCCTGCGAATTTAGGTCAGCATTCAAATACAATGTTGTCAATCCAGCTCAGTGCAGCTGCTATAAAACTTATCACCTTACACCTTTTGCAGACTCAAGCCTACACTGGGTGAGTATTAGATACTTTTAGAAGCAGTGGTTACTTACTGAACCAAGTAGAGCTACATATTTACAGTGGCCCTGAGAGGTCAAATGCACTGCAAAGTAAAAAACAAACAAACAAACAAAACCCACACACCCACAAATAGGAAAAATGCTGCAAAAGCTTCCAAAAAACCCCCAAAACTAAAACCCCAAAAGTGTTTTTGGGTGCTAACTGGACTGGACAGTTGTGCATGCAATAAGCTAACTGTAAATAGCTAAAAAATAGACATGTATCTACAGTATTATATGAATCATGTAATCAAAACACACATTACCTGCATCTTTTTCCTTCCTCACAATACAGACGATTCCTCCGCTTCTTTTTAGCGTGTCTCAGTGCGAGGCAAAGCATGTAAGAGACACACTTTGCCTCTCCACGTATGCTTAAGATACTGCATTTAATATATTAATATAAGGCAAGAAGTCAGCAGTGACCAAGAAAGGTATGAAGTGGCAGCATCCTTCAATGCTAGAAACCTTTTAAACTATCTCAAGCTAAGTGGCTAATATGTACTTAGATGTAAATGTGTTAGAAAAGTCTATTTAAACACTGTCCTGTAATTATTTTCACGTTGGCTTGAAATAAATTATCTACCTCTGCTGGTACTGCAGTTTGCTGCAACTTCACGCTTATATAGACAAAGCGTGACATCCACACGGTGGACTGGAATGTCTATTACACGCTTTGCTGTGATACTGGATTTGGTCGCCTTTCCAACTGTTCTGTAATTACCTTCAGTTGTGGCTTTTTGAGTTTTTTTCTTTCTTTTTTTTTTTTTGCTTAGACTGTGTTTTATTCAGCTTTCATTATGTTTTATTCACCTTTTCTTTTGTTTGCTGGTGTATTCTTAAGTTTCAGTGCGTTTGACCTCCCAGGGCCACCGTACATATTTCTTTTTTGCAGACACAAGTGACTGTGATTTATTTGAACAGATTTTCTTATTTGATGTGAGCTCTTACTGGATTTTATAGATGGTTCTTCGTCTGTGCATTATTGAGCTCCAAAGTTTTGCCTTAAGTTCAATGACACACTGTCGTCCTAATAACCACGGGATTCTTGATGTACTCAGATGTTGAATTTGCACAAAGTAGGGAACGTCAATACTAGCGCTCTGTCATTTCTGGATTAATGAAACCCAGCGTGGAGAATCAGCTGGAATTCTTGCATTAGTTAATTCATTATGTATTTGCCTTCATTTTCTTCCAGAGCCTTCACTGTCTGTTAGTCTGAGGATAAACACGAGCCAGTCACATCAGGCCCACACCCTCCCTGTTTATACTGACAATGATGACTTGCCCCTAGCTCCGGCCCCGCCACGGCCGTCCACACATGGAACTCATTCTATCTGTGCACAACACCACGAAAGGCTGCCGGATCGCTCCAGCAGCATCATCCTGTAAAACAATCTGTTACTACGGCAACAGGTGCTGTTGGAGACATCCACAATTTAACAAAGAGCAGGAGTTTAAGTGACCAGTCACAGAAAGTTGAGTTTATGGGCAAAGCAGAGCTTTAGGGAAACACAGTAAGGATGACATCAGTGTCCGCACATGCACATGATCTAGAAATAGAGTCACTGTGTTTGTCTTGGCCCGCCTCTCTGCAGTTACTAAGGCTGTGTCAAAATGTGATATGTTGCAGATATCATCTTGCACATGCCAAGAAAACTGTTTAAAAAAAAGATTTAATGAGCTTAAGGTATTAATGCGTGTTAAAACTCAATCGGAGCATTCCTGTCAAACTAGTGCTGCAAGATCGCTGAAATGGATTAGTTTGTTTACAAAGGCAACAACTATCAGAGGCGAGAAAAAAAAGAATAGCCTTTGAAAAGCCCTGCGTGGGTGCAACCATATGATCTCACGATGTTTTGTTGAAGCGATTTGAACAAGACTGTAAATATTTGAGCAAAGTGTGTGTGTTTTAACCCTGCTTTACTGTGTGAATAATGTCACATTATAGTACCGTCCTGCTAAAATCTAGGTCGGGCTGGCTGCCAAACTAACAGAACTCGTGTCATATGAAAACTTTTGCCCCACTCTGTGGCTGTGCGAACACATTCTTCAACCAGAATATCCTGTAATCCCCTATTTCAAACTCAAGATGACAATGAAGCCCCAAACTATAATTAACCCTTGCACGTCCAGCATACTTCACATGCCTTTCAAAATAAAGACAAAATGATACGTGACTTCTTCTGTTAGAAGAATCTTTGCTATGTGTGCGAAGAAATGATGCAACTGTAACGAGTAGCTGCTGCACATTGAGGAATTTTACACACAAAAGGAGTTGACTTTGGTTTTAAGCTCTGTGAAAAGCAAACATTTAGAAGTGGGTCTGACTGTTGATAGATTAGGATTACAACATAGCTGATTAAGAGGAACACAATGAACATTCCTTAGCTGACCCTTTTTGTGTTTAATACTTAACTTTGCTGTTAGAAGAATGATGTTGATCAATTTAAAAGGGACAGTGCCGTGCCTGCTGAGTCACTGCACTGTGACAGGGCTACAGTACGGTCTTGTGATGTTAATGCCGTGTGGATGAAGACCTGGATGACTCAACCCTGAAGACTGGTTGGTACAACTGCCCATTTTTCAGGGTACAGAAGGTGGGGAGTAGTGGGTGGACAGATCACTGGACCAGGAAAGATTGCTTCCAGGCCTTTCCAAATGCCGTGTCCAGATGAATGATCACTAACTGGAGATGACTGGATCTGAGTTTAAATCAAGTGTTGCTCAAAACAGAACCTGGCCACTTTTTCCTTTCAGGTCTATTTTTTCTCTCCTTACTCTCAGCCTAGTTTCTGCACTATTCTTCCTTTTAATCCCCCTTTTTGCCACCCCTTTCATATTTATCACTCCCATTTCTTCCCTCCTTTTATATTCATAAACCCCCTTTTCTGTCTTTCTTAAAATAAAAAAACAACCCTTTCCATAAAAAACAACCACAAACCCACTGCTCCTGTGCGTGACTTCCATTTTTAAACTGTATGCTGCATTTATTCCCAGCATTTCCGTGATCTTTTACTGTCACACGGTTTGCTCTGACCTGTCCTGTTTAAATTAATCCGATTTTATGAGCCCAGCAGAGCAGAAAGCAATGTATGGTGACTTAGTTTCAGTTGCGTGTTTTATACATAGTAATTAAAAAATGCTGAAACAATTGCAAGAAAAAAAAAAGCCACACATGAGTTTTAATTGATAACAAAAAGAAAATGAGAAACAGAAAAAAGCTCACAAAAATTTAAATTTAATATTCAATTCAATTCAGTTCAATTCAATTCAATTCAATTTTATTTATATAGCGCCAAATCACAACAAAAGTCGCCTCAAGGCGCTTCATAGATACAGAGAAAAACCCAACAATCATATGACCCCCTATGAGCAAGCACTTTGACGACAGTGGGAAGGAAAAACTCCCTTTTAACAGGAAGAAACCTCCGGCAGAACCAGGCTCAGGGAGGGGCGGAGCCATCTGCTGCGACCGGTTGGGGTGAGAGAAGGAAGACAGGATAAAAGACATGCTGTGGAAGAGAGACAGAGGTTAATATCAGTAGTTTTGAGTGTAATCAAAGGACTCTTTTACATGCTGACAGAGATTCTCTGTGTTCAAGGTTCTGCTGACCCCGGGCCAGGGTTTTCCTTTTTTTTCAAATTGTTATTCATCACATACAAAGACTTAGATAATTTCCTGTTGCATTAATAAAGAATTTCTGATTCTGATATTATAACTGTCTTAAAATCTCTTTTTAAATCAAGCTTGAGATATTTGATATCCTTAAAATGCTTAAAAATCTCCAGAATTTAAAAATTAGGCTTGGATAATTTTGGTTTTGGGGACAACTATCAGCTTGCAATTCAGTCAACAACCTCTGGGGGAGCCATGGTAAGAGTTCGTTGGTTAGGCATGTTGGTACAGGATGAAATATCATGACAGGATTAGTTTTCATGATTTTAACTGAATGAAAGATGGCTTTTGTGTCACGATGTAACAACTCCTTGAGATAAATGACATCACTTTGGGGCCCTCTGACTTTTATAGCGTCACTATCACTAAGGATTATGACTGGTTAACCAACACATGAAATCCTCATTAGCTTCACCTCTACTTTTAGTCTTCTTTTAATATAATAATATTAGTATGCTAATAAGCTACTATGACATCAAGATGTCAAATATTTAGCTTTTATGTGAGAACAATTCTCAGAACAGCCTCTGGCATCCTGTGAGGGACGGCGCAGACAGGGTTAAATTCTCTGTGGAAGGGATTTTTTTTGGAGGGGCAGTCATGAGGTTATCCCCCTGTGTCAGACTGTCACTTTTGCCCAAGGCACCTAAGGAAGAAGATTAAGTGGAAATGACCGGAACTGGTGTTTGCAAGTGTACGCACAAGATAGGAGTTCTGTGGCCACATCAAAACAATGTTTGCTCACTTCCTGCCCTGCTGACCGGATTTGGCTCCACGTGAGCCTAAAGTTTTTCCCTCCCTGACAAAATGACATTCAATATATTTTTTGCTGTTGCTTTTGTAACACAGTGGTGATATAGTAAAAATAACAAAGGGGCAGTATACTTTGAACGTGACTTCAAGGGCTCGATCCAACCATAATAGGAGCACTAGAACAACTCCCAACATGTAGACAGCTAAATTTAATTTGTGGTTTTTTCTTTATGTTGTGCAGAATAGTTTTTGATTTTGTTTTCCCCCCCTGTATTTTCTGCCTGACAAAAGATTACTATAGATTACTTCACAGATTACTATAATTGGAATAGAAAGACTGCACATGCCAGCAGCACCTTTACCTATCCCTGTCATGCTCCTGACAGGAAATCAAGGTATGGGCACAAACTAGGATATAGGTGCCTCGTGATTGAAAGTGTTCTCACTGATTTATTTAGAACACATAAAAAATAGCATAGACTTGATCCTATAAAACTGATGGATGATTTTCAGAAGTCATAGTGAGACACCAAACCCTCTCCCTCCCTGTCACAGAAACAGGCCACGCAAAATGGTTACAGAACAAATAACAAACAACGTGATTCATGTGTCAACTAACTGACACGTTTACAGAGAGTTCATGTTTTACTCTGATCTTATTATATTCAACAATCTGCTGTTTGTGAGCAGCAGAAGAAGAAGACATTATTGAGTTAATCTGGGGGTCATACGGAAGTGTTAAAACCACCTGCAGGTTAGGTAATACACAAATTCCCCAGGGAGCCACATGTTTGATAAACACAGTGACCGCTTGTGTTTGCAGTCAACACAGAAACCATCAAGTCCACTTTTTCTAAATGGTTATCTAACGCTCTATCACACAAAGTTACATCATTGTTATACAACCCTCACAGAATGGGACGGGACTGTCAGCTGATGGTTTGGAGCATCTTTCATAGTTTTTAAATAACAGAATGTGATCCCTGCACCTCTTTTTATTTTTATTCTGGCTGAATACTTCCTTTTGCTGGAAATTGCCACTGAGTAATATTTTTTACTGATCTGATTAATAAAAATAGAACTACTTAATTAAATAGTTGCTCTGAACATAAAATCCAACAGTGTGGGGCTCTCTCACACGGGTTTTCTCATAAAAAAAGAAGCATTCCTCTTGGCAGGCCTTGCTGGCCTCCATTTCACTGCAAAGACGATGGATTGCTGTGGATTGTTTCCCCATCACATGGAGAAAATATTAAAAAGAGTGCATCATCCACCACTGGTGGCCAGACTTCAGTGATTAGCGCTCTCAGACGGGCCTCTTTTTGAGTGGGTGAGTTCAGGTGAAATGGACACGTTAAATTGTCTGCGTAGAGCTCATTTGTCATGTTCCCTTTCCTACAAACACAGTGTTGTAGTCGAAAATATATCGTAGGTTTCTTCCACTGTCAGAATGTGTTTGTGGCCACTGCCTGGAGTCAACACACCGGTTAAAAAAATATGCTCCCTAAAATAAATGGACTAAAGCACAAGGAGAGAATTATGAGACGTGTTGCCATCGGTGGGAGGGTCACTCTCATATCTGATGTGCATCTGGCAGTGAAAGTAAAACAAATAAGAATTTGACGGATGATAAATAAGACACCGCACCAAGATGTATTATAATGTGTCTCGTTAACATTTCTCTCGATGACTAATCATGCTGTGGTTGGCTACTTTTTGTAATTCCTCACAGATAACCAAAATCATTGCTCACCACTGCACATCAGCAAGGCCAAGAAAATCCCACAGGTGCTGAACGCCCAGGAAAGGCTGCCATTCTCTAGCCTGTCCAAAAAACCCCAGAAACTTTTCAAGTTTACTTTTTTACAATCTACCTTAGCAATGAGCAAGTTAACAGTTTAAAAGATAGTGGAAGAGCAGCTTATAGACAACATATTCTTGTCTGATCTGCCTCTGCATTAAAACCATCTTTCTGAAGTTCTGGAGAACACGTCCCACCCATTAAGCTGTGGGAGTATTATTTTGTTCTCAAGTATCAATAATAGGAGTAAGTTCCAGGGAGTTTAGAGGACTTGGGCTCATTTTGGTAGAGCAGGGGATTCTGCTGGGAGACCACTGATGTCAGGGGTGTGGGAGTGCTTGGACTGTAACAATGTTTAGGTGACAGGGCCCATTAAAGTAATGTCCATATGAATACCAGAACCCAAAGTTCCCCAGAAGAACATTACTCTGTAACAACATGCTCGATATTGCACAGTGATTCTGCTTGAAGCTGTGTTTTTTCTGCATGCTGCCACAGCCGTCTTAATGCTCTCCAGGTGGTTTAGAGGAAAATCTATCTTTTGATAACTAAATACTTATGGCCCACTGGCTTCAATAGAAGCCGTGGAAGTTGCCAAGCTTGATTATCAACCAAGCAATGTGGGAACTGTTTGTCAGCCTGACAGTCCAGCAGCCAAAAATGCTTCAAAACATGTTTGCATACCTTGCAACCAGTGTCAGTGTATCTTGGAAAACTAAACCTGCACAGTCCAGTTGCAACTAAGGAGGAACAAAAACACCAAAGATAATTTTGTAGCCTAGTTTTAAAATCTTGAACATTTAAAATTATTTTGCGCTTGCCAAAAGTAATTTGGCAAGTCTCATACTTACATTTTATTAAATCTTCACCAACATTTGTTTTTAGATTTCTAATGATTTATTTTTTTTTACATTCAATTTCAAATAAATGAGCTCCTTACCTGTTCTGATTTTTTTGAAGCCATTGGCATGGCCCTAAAACATTAATCACATTGCTAAAGCGGCTTTACCATGGCTTGATGTCTCTGGTTGGCAAAGACAAAGTTATATTTAAGTGCAAACACATGACACGAGTGTACTGCACATGACAGCCAAAAAGCTGCAATGGGTGAGCAGCCAACACACAAGTCCATATGTCAGAGAGCACCAAGCTGCTGAGCCACTGGCTGCAAAGTTCATGCTTTTATTTATGCACCAAATTATACTGTGAAGCTGATTTCTAAACATTTTCTTGTAAAACAAATGTGAGTCAAAAAGATCCCATAAAGAATAAAATCCATTTAGATGTGTAATGATGTTAGTTTTCTTTGTATATTACATAAAGCTATAACAGTTTAGGAAATGAAACCCTCACCACTCAAAAAGCATTATCATTCCCAACACGTAACATACCGACAATTTATCACGGCCCAAGGTTCCACGTTCTTGTGAGGTTCTCAACTGAATGCCGCTCGCAGTGCTAAGACACGCTTAGAGCAGAGGCTCCAGCCGTCCATTCCAGCCCCAATCATAACGTTAACCCTATCACATACTATTTTCCAAAGTGATTCATGATCAGAATGTAAAACACATTTACAAGTATAGATTCCTTCCAACCGGCTCTCATGCCTCTGAACGCGTAACATACCAACGATTTGTCACATGCGTCGGTATGTTACGCGCTGGGATGAGAACGTGTTGCAAAAACAAGGGGAATTCAGAATAATATCTTATTTTGATGTTTATTTGATCAAATAATCTTGGTATTGAATGACAAGATCATTCAATAAAGTAAAAGTGAGCTAGCAAAGTTGAGGAGTGCTGGACAACACCTAAATGTATGTAAAAGAGGAGCAAATGTTATTGCTGCTATTTGGTTTGCAGCAAGTTGTTAAATGGTGAATATTTAATGTTTTAAGGAAATAATTAAAATGCTTGAATTTGTTAGAGATAACTCCACTTACCTTTCTACAAATGTGATCATTGGTAATAACTAAATAAATCTAAACTATACATGGTAGAAAAGATGCTTAATGTAAATTTCTGCTACCGTGACCATGATCGAAACACAACATATTGCCCCACATGAGATGAAAAAAGATGCAAACTTCTTCTTTTTTTTGCAGCAAGGGAGTGCTAACAAACTCGTCACTCTGTTAGGGTCATAGGAGAGTGTTTTCCCGTGACATTTTTCTTACTTGTCAGGTCTGAAAAGTTCAGACACTTACTATTTTACAGTGTGTTTTTAAAGCTGTTGTGGCATTCCCTCCCTCTTGTAACAGTTGTAACATGTTTGCTGAAAGAGCCAATTTGAGAGCCGCTGAGAGGACATTCTGCTTGTTAAAGCAAATTATGAAATATATCCCTGTAATTAGCTGCAGCATTTAGGTTAGACAGTGAAACGTATAGGTGTAATTACCCACAGGATTAAGGTTAAAAGACGAAATCTAGCCTCATGGTGTACCAAAAGATTCAGGGGAAACTGAAATATATCCCTCTTATTAAATCTGTCAGTTAAATGAAGGGACAAAATACTCTTTTTTCCCCTTCATCCACCAATCTCCATGTCAAATCTGACCCTTTTAGGCATGTGCATTACAATAAGACGCAGCACGTGAAGCTGGTTAGAGACAGATGCGTGCAATTACTCGTCTACTTATTGTACTGCCAACAACAGTAAAACCATGCAAAGGTGCAAAGACATGCGTCTGAAAGAGTAAAAGACTCAAGACAGGAAGTAAACGAGGGAATGTGGTTTCAGGACAGCGCAAGGAATTAGGGTGTACGTGTTTGTGAGGATGTTTGGTACAAAGCAGTGTTGAATGAGAAAAAATTCATGGAAAAAAGCAAAGAGTATGAATGCATCTTATCAACGAAAATGTGCAAGAGATAAGATCATGTCTGTGACTGTATGTGCATACAAAGCATAGCTGGAGAGCTTCTTGGTGAACATTTATAATTCCAGTTGCTTATCAAAATAAAAAAATAATATTTAAACTTAATATCTTTTCTAAACCACATGTTTATTATGGACTTTTAAGTAAGAGCAAAGTGCAATCGCACATCTTCCTTTGGTTAGCACACCTTCGCTCATACGTGTAGTAATGTAACACACCTTATGCAGGCGAACAGAGAAAACACCAAACACAAAATGTAGATGGATGATGACAGATGAGCCGATGCTCGCTGACACCTGTGAAATGCCTTTAATGAAGACGTCATACTGTATGTTGCCACACTCACCCTGCAGCAACTCCTGTCTGTCTGTGTATACAGTATATGTGTGTTTTCAGCACACATGTAAAGCCCCCACACACTGCGGGGCTGCTGATGTTGTCAGCACACATTTATCACACAGTCACACATGCACACAGAGGACATTGCATTGACTTACATTCCCTGGAGGACCTACCTGACCAGTACATGCCCTAACCAAACCCTAACCTTTAAAAAAACAGTAGCCTGAAATATCTCCCATTTTACTCTGTGAAGACTTTGCATACCCAGGTCACCATCATATGATTGTATTGTTATTTAATTTAACCACAAAATGCAACCTACAAGGACCAACCCCACATTTCATGTTTATGTACAAGTGGACATCTAACAGCAAACATCCACATGACTTGATTAGGTCTGACATACCACAGCTTCTGTGCTGTGAAGACAAAAGCGAAAAACAGCAGAAATTCTGGCTTGAGGGGAAAGTATCAGGTCATGTAGATGTTTTATACTGAGAGCATTTTATCTATTTATTTATTTTATGAGCTGGATAGATAAAGAGAAACTGAATAAGCAAGATAAAGAGGGTGAATAATACTAAGGAGGTTAAACTGGTGCAAAATAATTGCAGGCTATACTGCAGCCCAATTATGAACAGGTCAGCTGACCTCTAGCAATTTAGATTTCTTTAGATGATAAAAACCTTAAACAATACAAATAAATGAAAAAATACACACACCCATGTGTGTATGCTCTTATAATATTTTACAAAAGCAAACTTCTGCCCACTTCCTGGTTTATCACAGGTCCAGAAGGCAGAGGTGAGCTGTACAAAATGTAATGTATTCTCAATCATCCAGATAAGTAAATCTCCAAAAGTTGATTCTGTTCATTTTTCATTTTTCAGTGGTGAAAAGGCTACGTCCAGATGAACAGAATCAACTTAATTAATTCTTGGTTATACAAGACTCATGCAAGTGTATGAGAGATGTCTGAACATCTCATGATGTAATGTGGTGAGAAATCAAAGAAGTCAGGTGAACCTGTTTTGGGAGAAAAAAATGTTCCTGACCCTAAACACCTCCAAATTTCCTCACAGGAGAGCCCTGTTCCCTAGCCTCACTGGAGAAAAGGGTGGCATCAGGGTGCGATCAGAATCATAAATGATGCTGCAAGAATCATGGAAGACCTCAACTTGCAAACTAAAGCTTTTCCCAAACCTTTAGGTTCAAGGTTCAAGGTTCTTTATTTGTCACATGCATAGTTATACAAGTATAACACACAGTGAAATGTAGCCTGACACGCTCATGTGCAAAAAGGGGGGGGGGGGGGGGGGGGGCTGTAGAGGAAGAACATTATATATATATATAGTATATACATTGGGTGAATGTGCAGTAGTAGCAGCAAGCAGGTGAATTCTGTACATTAATAAGAATAGACATCTGACTATTTTACAGGATAGACAATGTAAACATATTTAAAATTAAAGGAATTTGAAATGTACATTGTTCCTTGGTTTAGTGTCTGGAAGAGTCCTGTCTCAGTCAATTATAGATGATGTGAGAGGGCGGGTGTGTGTGTTTAGGGCCCGGATGGCTTGGGGATAGAAGCTCCTCTTGAGTCTCTCTGTCCTTGCCCGGAAGATGCGGAACCTTCTACCAGATTGCAGAAGTTGGAACAGTTTGTTGCCAGGATGGGACGGGTCCTTCAGTATCTGCGCTGCTCTAGTCCGGCATCTCCTGGTGTAGGTGTCCTGAAGCGGGGGGAGAGCAATCCTGCAGCAGCGTTCTGCTGTACGGATCACTCTCTGGAGAGCTTTTTGGTCCTTCACACAGCTGTTCCCAAACCACGATGTCATGTTCTGTGTGAGGATGCTCTCCACAGCGCCTGTATAGAAAATCCTGAGGATCTTTGGAGAGACCCTGAACTTCCTCAGTTGTCGTAGGTGATACAGGCGCTGCCTAGCCTTTTTGGTCTGGACCTGAATGTGGGCAGCCCATGTCAGGTCTGAGGAGATGTGGACACCAAGATACTTGAAGGACTGCACCCTCTCCACTGGAGCTCCATTGATGATAATGAGCTTGTAGTCTCTGTGCTGACCCCTTCTGAAGTCCACCACCAGCTCCTTGGTCTTGCCGACGTTCAGCTGGAGGTGGTTGTCCGGGCACCACGATGCCAGATTCTTCACTTCATCCATGTAGGCCGCCTCATCGTTGTTGGAGATGGCACCCAACACCACTGTGTCGTCAGCAAACTTCACAATGGTGTTGGAGCCATGGGTGGCCACACAGTTCGAAGTGTAGAGGGAGTAGAGCAGTGGCGAGAGGACACATCCCTGAGGTGCTCCTGTGTTGATGGTGATGCTGTTGGAGAAGCACCTGCCCTCCCTCACCACCTGAGTTCTGCCAGTGAGGAAGTCCAACACCCATGCACACAGACGGCTGTTAAGTCCCAGATCCCTGAGCTTTGTAAACAGTCTGCAGGGCACTATTGTGTTAAACGCTGAACTGTAATCAACAAACAGCATTCGCACATAGTTGCCCTGTTTAATGTACTAAAATTTAAAACGTTGCCCTTTCCAAGACCTCTGCAACCCAAGGATTGTGCCTGAGGCTGGGTAAATGCTGCATTCAGCACTACAAGCAAGAAACATCGGAATATCTTCAATATCAGTGTTGCACCATGGGTAATCGGCATAGACTTAATATAAAAAAACAGAAAAAGCCATTATGACACACCACATAGTGGTTTGTATTTTGAAACCTTGAGTTTGGAAATTAGATCAAATTAGATCATATATTTTTTTTCTTGAGTTTTAAGTTATGATGTATCATTAGCTACCTAGCTTAGCAAAGGCACATCTTAAAGGTGATAACAGACAGCTATAGCTCAGTCAACAAGGGCCCTCTTTACCATGCAAACTTTAGGTATTATTGTTATTAGTGGTAGTAGGTAAAGTTGTCATAAATATGGAACTTATCTAGAAAACAAAACCACATTTGTATCAGGGTGTTAAAATTTTCATTTCTCTATTTTCTGCAACTGTATTAGGTACAGATATTAAATGGCTTTTCAGGACAAAAATGTAAAAAAAAGGCTGATATTATGAAAACTTTTACTAAATTACAAGTATTGCTGCAGTTTCACTTTTAAATACACAATAAAGTGTATTGTTAAGATTGTTATGCAACACTTTAATATTACTCTGAGGCGTTTAACCTTTTAAACATCTTAATGTCAGATCTATTTTAGCCGACACTGACAAACCAGAGCGTTCTCACTCCCGAGGCGTAACATGTCGACGTTTTGTCACGTCCCGCGGCGTTCCTGAGGAACGCGAAAGGAGACCTTCGGCGTTCTTATGGTACGCGGCGGGTTATGGCTGGAATCCAGTGCAATGACGCTCCCGCGGTAGTAGACGTTCCAGCCCTGTATTCCAGCCCTAAACCTAACCTTATCCCTAGCCCTGACCATAACCTTATTCCTGACCTTAACCAGGACTTTAATGATGTTAAATAGCGTGTTTCTAAGCGATTTGAAGAAAAAGAGCGAACATGTGTAGGTTCAGTCCAGACGGTTCTCATATTTCCTCTTTTTCCGAGGTCGTCATTTAGGAACGTGGTGGGTAGCCGAAAACGTAATATGGTGACGATTTGTCACCTAGCGTAAAATGTTACGCTTTGGGAGTGAGAACGGGTTGGACAAACTGAACATTTTCCCCCCTTAACAACTGTGGTCAGGCTATGTCTAATATAGCCCATTAACAATTCATCTCCAATTCACTATTACTGAAGCTGAACACACTTGCTTGATGTTACTGTTTTATCTAAACACGTTAAGCATGTGCCATGCGGTCGACGTGGGCTAAATTTATATTAATGATATATTAATATATAATATATATAATTATAGGGCCAAGCTATAAAAAACAACCCAAACCTGTATTTCTGGGCATCTTTTGATCAATTAAATAAAAACTGATTTTCAGATGAAAATGGCAGGTTTGTGGTGATCGTAAATGAAACTATTGCTATGGCTGTCAAAAATTGCTTGCTAATAATATGTGTTGTAAGGCTAATACTTACTAATACTACAGTAGAAACTTTAGATTTTTCTTTTCATCACACATTTCTGGCAGATTCAAGCTAATACTTTTTTGAGGCAGCATCTGCTAACAGCAGGGACCTGTCGGACAAATATGAGCATCTTGGCATAAAGTTTAAACCAGTACAAGCTGAATGGAAGTGAACATGAAAACATGGCTGTGTGTTGTCCTTTTAGATTCCCTGTAGTGAAGGCTGATTGGGAAATCAAGCATCAGAAACACATTAAAACCTTCTACTGTGGTGAACTTCTGACACAATGTGGTTTGTGGCTTAAAACATCTGCTGTAGATCAGTAAGTGGCACTCATTTTTATGTCATTTGTTGATTGAATTCACCAAGACCTTTTGTATGCAGAGCGATTAGTCATAACTTTGAGGTGATTACAGTTGTTTAGTTAAAACAAGTGGTGTCTGAGGTTTCTGCCACCTTTATTCACTCCTTTCCTCATGGTGAACAAAAGCCACATCCACTGTCTAATATTAAAGCCAACACGTACAACTACCCTTATCTATATCTCTAAATGCTTCAATTCCTCTTTCACACCTTCAGTTGCTTAAGATGTTGAAGTGAATTTGTTGATTTGTGTTTTAAAAGTTAAAATAGATGTCAGCAGCTCACTAAACATCCTATTTCAGAGCAGAGATTTTAAATTGTAAAAGCAGGAAAAGCAGAATATTTCAAAGTGTTTCAACAAACCATATCAGGCAGCCAAAGGTATGCCATCAGAAGGCTCCTTAAAAATTGTAGCCATGAATGTATTCCATTTATAACAGCCAAACATGCAAACTCGACACACACCAGACACTTTATTAGTTGCACCTTGCTGGTACCCAGTGTTGGGGAGTAACGGAATACATGTACCGCCGTTACGTATTTAAAATACAAAATATGAGTAACTGTATTCCGTTACAGTTACCGTTTAAAAAGGTGGTATTTAGAATACAGTTACTTTGTTGAAATAAATGGATTACACAGCAGTACTTTCCTGTTTCATATTGTCGCGGGTCAGGACTGTTTGGGTTTTGTTTGACAGCTACGTTCTGTTGTTCCAGGCGGCAGCACTAAGGTTGCCATGGTTACAGGGTGACGCTCTCTCTCTTCGTGTTTCCTGGGTGAGAGAGCACCTTTTTGTTGTTGTTGTTGTGCTAAGCTAATAGGCAGAATGCTACAGACTAGCTATAGCCCTAAAGAACGTAGCATCATAGGCAGTGTAGTCCGTGCTGCAGGGAGAATGGACTGCCATACACGTTATGTGTCTGTGAGCGAGGGAGGGAGAAAAAGGGGAGTGGAAAAGTCCGAGCTGTCACCGAGCAAAAACGGGAGCTGGAAGCATGTAAATATAATAATAACCACTGCAGCCAAGAAGAGTGCCTGACGAGCCCAGTTGTAAGTAAGCTATTAAGACTCGACTGTACACCGTGTTCGTGTTTTCCTCCAAAACAATAAGTTCCGTTTCAGCCGCCTTTCAACGCCTCTCTCTGTCTCTCGCTACCAAACTTGACCCAGACAACAAAGTAAAGCTAGTTTTCAGCTACGAGCCCAACACGGAACCCGATGTATTAGCCAGAGGTCCCTTTGCTATGATTCAGAGCCGCGGACCTTCAGTAATAGTAATAAATATCACAGCAATAGTACATTAACGTAGTTGTAAACAGCATGATAATATATTAAGTAATCCAAAGTATTCAGAATACGTTACTCTCATTGAGTAACGTAACGGAATATGTTACAGAATACATTTTGGGGCATGTATTCTGTAATCTGTAGTGGAATACATTTTAAAAGTAACCTTCCCAACGCTGCTGGTACCAGATTGGACCGCCACCGGCTTTCAGAACTGCTTCAGTTCTTGAGGTCATGTTTTCAGCAAAGGTGCTTGAAACGCTCGTCAGAGAGTTCGGTCAATACTCACATAATCACGTCTTCCCCCTGTCGCTCCCTCCGGTATGGCAGATAGCAATATGCATATTGTAATAGCTAAACCTGGTTCTGGTGGAGGTTTCTTCCTGTTAAAAATACGTTTTTTCCCACTGTCTCCAACAGCTTGCTCAAACTGGTCATTTGATTGCTGGGGTTTTCTCTCTATTATTGTAGGGTTTTACCGTACAGTACAAAGCACTTGTGGGTGGTGGGTGGTGGTGCATGGCCGTTCTTAGTGGGTGAAGTGATTTGTCTGGTTAATTCCGATAACGATCGAGACTCCGACATGCTAACTAGTTACTCGACCCCGTGCGGTCCCAGTTCAACTTCTTAGAGGGACAAGTGGCGTTTAGCCACGTGAGATTGAGCAATAACAGGTCTGTGATGCCCTTAGATATCCAGGGGTGCACGCACGCCACACTGAGTGGATCAGCGTGTGTCTACCCTTCGCCGAGATGCGTGGGTAACCCGTTGAACCCCACTCGTGACAGGGATTGGGGATTGCAATTATTACCCATGAACAAGGAATTCCCAGTAAGCTCACATTGACTCAGTCTCTGCCCTTTGTACACACCGCCTGTCGCTACTACCGATTGTTTGCGGGGTGGCCCTAGCTCAGGTTATAGAGTTGGTCACATCCTAATCGGAAGGTTGTTGGTTCGATCCCAGTCTGCATGTTAAATGTCCTTGGGTAAGATTCTAGCCCCAGGTTGCTCTCTTAAGAGTGCCAAGAACCACTGATGCAAGGCAGGATGGATCTCCTGACTCCCTGACATTACAGCACATTCTCAGGTCATTGTTCCTTTGTCCAACCGTTGAACTCTTCCCAGTTCATTTACTGCCTCTCTTCTGGAAACATACCTGAAAAATGGTTCATCCTTCAGGTCCATAACTAGATCAATAACACAATAACAGCATTTAGTTCTCCAGCACGGGCCTCACAGATAAACCCAAAGAATGTCCTTTGTTTGCTTTCTACAAGAGTTTCATAATAATATTATACAACATGAGCACCACATAACACTTGCCATGTTGTGGATGCTTTGATCCTCGGTGCCTTACAGTACTGTAATTGGATCTGTTTTTAATATGGTCAGCCCTGCTAGGAATCTTGTATTAACTAACAACCATTAGGATGCTGCTAAAATCCATGCGTGACAGTCTATGTTGTGAAAAGGCACTAAAGCAGTGATTCTATCAGAAAGTGATGTAATCAGACAAAACCTTTTCTAATCTTTAATTTTAGTTTTGTACCAAAGGTTGTTGGTGTGAAGCATGGCAGTGCAACCAGAACCTTTAAATTAAAATATCCGGTTCTTTCTTCATTCATGACTCTAGATGTTTGTTAGCAATTCCTGAAAGTACACAACATATATTTTCCACACATAAGGTCATCAATAACATGTAAACAACCAAATACAAAAAAAACAATATGAGTATTGTGTGTTGTATAAGGTTGAGGTACATGTCAGTTTTAACAATATATATATATATTAAAAAGCTGCTGCTGTATTTAGGTCTCCGGATCATTGTCTGGTTGTTCAATCCATTGAAACTTATTGTTGGCTCATGCACAGAAACTACTTCATCTTAAGTGCTTTTTTGCAAACTAGACACATCTCATAAATGTCTAAAAAGCTGATTTTGATGTCATGATGCAAAGACAATGAGGCATAGACTTTGTTTGTGAGCGGTAGTTAACTTGTGAGGTTTAAATGCTCAGCTTATTCCTCACCCCCCGAGGCTAGCTTTAGCCACTGAGCCTCGGCTTTTAGATTTCATTTAGTAAAGAAAGGAATAGTATCTTTATACGTTTGAGCCTGGCCAAGGGCTTCTCTTAGTCGCTCCTGCCAAGCTGCCTGGTTGCGTAACTGCAGGATGTACGTCTGAGTGCGATCCCTGCTCGGCCAACTATGGAAGGGTTTCTTGGAGGGCATGAGGTTTATGTAACTGGGACATGGAAGAGGGCATGGGAGGATATTTTACCCTGGAGTCCATTTTTAGCTGTTGATGCTGAGAGTTCTGACTGAAACAATGGCAGACATACATACAAGGGAAACATCACCAACTGGTGACCATCCAGCAATGCTCAAGGGGAAAGAGACAGCATGAAACAGGAAACAGGCTGCCACTGTCACTATATTTGTGCTGTCCCTGTGTTTGGGAATATGCACAACATTTCTACATGTAAATGATGAATTTAAGAGTAGTCAAGACCATGAGAGTCCATCCTAAAAGGTGTTTCTAAAGGTTTCATGTCACATGACCTTTAAGATTGTGAATTCTCTACATTTTGTGAGAAATCGTCTCTTTTACCCCTTTGTTTTTCACTCAAAATGTATTTAAATGTATCTAAATGTGTCCAAATGTATTTTATTAATATTCAGAAAGGTGATCACATGTAGCTGATTGAAGAGATTCTCACACAGGACATTTTACAAGGAGACCTAGTTGTTCCAAAAGGTCTGTACTGAGACTGTAAATTATATACATTGGTCGAAGGTGCAGCTGATCCATGATCTCCCAGAGATCCAAAGATGACTTTTTACAATTTTTCATATGCAAATTATGACAATATGATTAGTAGCAGCATTAAGCTTGCAAGGAAGTCTGTTGCAGAGTTTGCAGAGCATGCATGCAAACTGACGTGACACATGAGATGATATTCTCTCTGAACCGTCCGTCCACAGCTCAGAGGGACTCGTGTGTGAAAGCACTAATTATGTCAGAATGCGAATGATTAAAATAGTGAACCTGAGCACATGCTCAGCGTGCACGCACTAAGCTATAAAAAAATGCAGGGAGGAATGCATTGACGTCACAGTTCAGCTAATTTTAGGTTATATTTGTTAAGTATACAGCAGAGAGGGAACATCTGTGTCACAGTGGAAAAAAAGTTTTATAGTGCACACCCACAACATGATCTCCTTTTTTCAAAGCAAGCTTTGCTAAGCACAAAGTTTGATGTTATGTACTAAATTAAGCTTAAGTGAATGGAAGAAGTCTGCCCGTGCACAGCAAGATTAAATGGTTTACTTACAGTAGGGCAAAAAAGTATTTAGTCAGCCACCGATTGTGCAAGTTCCCCCACCTAAAATGATGACAGAGGTCAGTAATTTGCACCAGAGGTACACTTCAACTGTGAGAGACAGAATGTGAAAAAAAAAAAAATCCATGAATCCACATGGTAGGATTTGTAAAGAATTTATTCGTAAATCAGGGTGGAAAATAAGTATTTGGTCAATAACAAAAATACAACTCAATACTTTGTAACATAACCTTTGTTGGCAATAACAGAGGTCAAACGTTTACTATAGGTCTTTACCAGGTTTGCACACACAGTAGCTGGTATTTTGGCCCATTCCTCCATGCAGATCTTCTCGAGAGCAGTGATGTTTTGGGGCTGTCGACGAGAAACACGGACTTTCAACTCCCGCCACAGATTTTCTATGGGGTTGAGGTCTGGAGACTGGCTAGGCCACTCCAGGACTTTCAAATGCTTCTTACGGAGCCACTCCTTTGTTGCCCGGGCGGTGTGTTTTGGATCATTGTCATGTTGGAAGACCCAGCCTCGTTTCATCTTCAAAGTTCTCACTGATGGAAGGAGGTTTTGGCTCAAAATCTCACGATACATGGCCCCATTCATTCTGTCCTTAACACGGATCAGTCGTCCTGTCCCCTTGGCAGAAAAACAGCCCCATAGCATGATGTTTCCACCCCCATGCTTCACAGTAGGTATGGTGTTCTTGGGATGCAACTCAGTATTCTTCTTCCTCCAAACACGACGAGTTGAGTTTATACCACAAAGTTCTACTTTGGTTTCATCTGACCACATGACATTCTCCCAATCCTCTGCTGTATCATCCATGTGCTCTCTGGCAAACTTCAGACGGGCCTGGACATGCACTGGCTTCAGCAGCGGAACACGTCTGGCACTGCGGGATTTGATTCCCTGCCGTTGTAGTGTGTTACTGATGGTGACCTTTGTTACTTTGGTCCCAGCTCTCTGCAGGTCATTCACCAGGTCCCCCCATGTGGTTGTGGGATCTTTGCTCACCGTTCTCATGATCATTTTGACCCCACGGGATGAGATCTTGCGTGGAGCCCCAGATCGAGGGAGATTATCAGTGGTCTTGTATGTCTTCCATTTTCTGATGATTGCTCCCACAGTTGATTTTTTCACACCAAGCTGCTTGCCTATTGTAGATTCACTCTTCCCAGTCTGGTGCAGGTCTACAATACTTTTCCTGGTGTCCTTCGAAAGCTCTTTGGTCTTGGCCATGGCGGAGTTTGGAGTCTGACTGTTTGAGGCTGTGGACAGGTGTCTTTTATACAGATGATGAGTTCAAACAGGTGCCATTCATACAGGTAACGAGTGGGGGACAGAAAAGCTTCTTACAGAAGACGTTACAGGCCTGTGAGAGCCAGAGATTTTCCTTGTTTGAGGTGACCAAATACTTATTTTCCACCCTGATTTACGAATAAATTCTTTACAAATCCTACCATGTGAATTCATGGATTTTTTTTTCACATTCTGTCTCTCACAGTTGAAGTGTACCTCTGGTGCAAATTACTGACCTCTGTCATCATTTTAAGTGGGGGAACTTGCACAATCGGTGGCTGACTAAATACTTTTTTGCCCCACTGTATCTGTTTACCATGCGTGTAAATACAGTAATTGTGTTGTATGTTCATGAATCCTTGCTTCCATCTGCTGCTAATAATGAATGATTATATGTGCCCTATGTACAGCCTGATTGCACAAGAAGATTCATGGAAAACCGTTCCCCTTTCTCAGCCCCCCCCCCAAATATTCAAATGCTCTTTTGTTGTGTCTGAATAATGTAGCGGTTGACCTCATCTTTGAAAGTTCAGCACATGAGTCACATAGTGTCAGTGCGTAAATTGTCTTATTATGTTCATTTGCTTTGTGGTCCCATCTCTGACTGTAACGGTTCACTGGCAAAGGCGGCTTTGGAGTCAGATGATTTTAATATTGAGATGGTTCATAATTCATAAACAAAGGCTTTATTTCTTCCACAAACATGGAATGTCAGTTTAAAAATAATTTCATTCTGTTGTTCAAGTTTGACTGAGAATGCATTTGCAGCATTTTTCACGAGTTCTTACAGGTGTGGTTGCCGTTGGGGTGGTGAGTGTCTTTGTTGATCCAGTGAATTCCATCAGATAACAGAGGTTGAACAGGTGTCGTTGGGCCTTCATCACCACATTTGTGGTTTATCTGGACCATTTCAGGTCCTCTGCAATGGTGATGCCAAAAAAATTAAACTCACTGACCTGCTCAGCTGGGGTTCTGTTGATGTAAATGGGTGCACGATCTCTGCTTGACTGCCTGAAGTGCACAATCAGCTCTTTGGTGTTGTTGACATTGAGGGCAACGTTGTTATCCTGACAGCACCGTGTCAAACGGCTGATCTTGACTATATAAGCAGTGTTTTCATCCACGATGATGACGAGAGCTCAGTCGCATCTTCCACATATTTTGTTAAGACTCTGGAGCTGGGCTTGGCCTTGCAGTCCCGTTTGTACAGGAAGCAGAGGAGCAGACTCATGCAATGCAACTGAGTTTAAAACTTTTCAGACATCGTTTGAGGCCACAGTGTCACCCAGAAACATAGCTGTTTCTCCATTTATAAGTACTTTTATTTTTACTAATCTGAGGGTTATTTTTATTTAAGCAATCAGAGTGCCACCATATGCAGGATTTCCTGAAGAAGTCCTGGTTTGTGGTTATGCTGATTAGTGGAAACACCCAAAATACAGGAAAAGCAGTGAGGCCAGGACACAGAGGTAGGAAAAGAAAGGGAGAGCAGCCAAATATGCCCAGCATGCCTCAGATGTTTCTACAAAACATTCGATCAGCAGAAAACTGTAAGAAAAGGTGCTTCATAACGTGCTTGTTGTATGCTTTAAAAAAAAACAGTCACAGTTTACAGACATCTAGTGTCCTCTAGGTGCTGGAGTTTACTTTCAATTTTTGAAATAAGCTTCAGCTCAGGGCTGTGGCCCAAGATGGTGCTGTGGGGACTGAAGTACGTTATCCTTAATGGGAATATATATTCAGTTAGAGATTGATGTTTTGACCCATCATTGAATTTACCTGCTCCTCTATATATATGTATAAAGTTCAAAAATATTAAGAAAGAAATCAACCAACTTATAATTTCCTTATAAAGACTTGGGTGATGACATGTGTCGTCATAACACCTGATATTCTAAGGGTAACTTATAACCGTGACCATCATACCTGCTGATCACCTCATCTAATGGAAGCCTATTACTCTGCTCCAGCCCTGAGTCATAGTTTGTCTATAAGAAACCAGCCCTTCACTCATTTGATGTCACTTTAACAACATAGATGAGATGAGCCCTTAAAACCGACTTGCAATATGCTGACACTAACATTCCCTCAAAGACTTAAAACTGCCTTAGACACAACTTGAGACATATCCTGGAATTAATCAAAAATATGAATCCAGCCTGCAAATATGTGTAAATAGAGAAGCAGCTGATTTATATTCATAAACTAATACATTTGACATCTGAGAACAATGTCTTGGACTGAGTGTCTCCATTTATTTCTTCCATAATGTTTTTTTTATTTGTTGTATGATTGAATTTATGTTTTCCAGATGTGTGTTTACTGGAAAAACTTAGCAAACTGGAAACACTGAAACACAACATCATGTGTGGATTGAAATGGAGAAAGAATTACCTGTTTTTAGGTTGTGAGTGACAGGAGACATTGTTCAAAGGATTCCAAATGTCAAGCGTTTCAACGTGAATTCGTTAAATATGTGTTTTAAGCGAAATTGTTATTATTTTTGCACAAATTACTTGGTTACATTCAGTACAAAAGTTGTAAAATAACATGCAAATCACTTACAGCAAGTACAAAGAGGACTAATGTGGCAGTCTCTGAAGGATTATTGTAACCATAGTAACTTTTGGATGCTAAACTAGAAATCTAGAGATTAAAAGAGGTTGAAATCATAATTAAGATATGGCTAAAAGGGGAAAAAAAGCAACGACAAAACACACACACACACATACACACACACTCTCTTTTTTGTCACTGAACTACTAAGAATCCTTTTACAGACAGAATACTTTATTAACGCGAAGGCTGAAACCAAAGCAAGGTGAAAGACAAGTGACAGACTGAGCATCATTTCTCAAAGATGATAACAATCAGTGCCAGTCATTTTAGTTGTGAGACTAATGTTTGTGCTAAGGGGTAATTTCCAAGCATATCTGATACGTGTTTGTCATCTCAGGGGTAGGTTTTGTTTTGTTATCATTTTCTCAGAGCTGAATAATAAGAGGAGAAACCACCATGAAATAGAAACCATATGGCAGTGCTTTTGCCTTAGTATTAGTAAAGACAGAGAACATCTCAAATGAAGAGAAGATGAGAGTGTGAGGTCAAAAAACAAAACAAGCTGCATTTACCTGATAATAAATTCAAAGACTTGGAGTGTTGTCCTAAATAGATGTTGTCATGTGTCTCTATTAAATTTAGAAATTAAGAAACTTAAAATACCATTAAAAACTCATCTAGTTGTTTCTAAGCTGCTTCTCTATCACACAGGGAAAGATAATAACACACTGATTAAAATAATTAGATAAGACTAAAGTGTAAGTGGATGTGGGCGTGGATCGCCTCTGCTGACTTTTCTCTTCTTCCTTATAGTTTTCTGCAGGTTTACAGCTTTTGGTCCTACTAGTTTAAGTTGGCGATGAATGAATCAAGCTGTGGCCCCGAGTAGTTTAATTGTTAGTGCAAAGTGAAACATGATCAAAATGAAACTCTTTCCAACTCCTAAGCCATCTATTTTCTTCTAGTTATTCATTTCACGGTCTTAGAGGTGGGCTGGAGTGTATTCCAGCTTTCCATGGGACGACAGATGAAAGGCAGAGCACACCTTGGACACGTCGCCAGTCTCCTGCAGGGTCAACACACGAAGACATGGAACCACTCAGATTCACACCTAGAGCCAATTTAGAATAAACTAACCCCATTTAGAAAATTTGACCAGATTCCCTGCTGTGTCGTTCTCAGTCTTCACTTTAAACTAGATCTGCTGAGGCACATCTGGGTCGTGCTTACGAGATTAAAACATAGTCAGAAATGAACACTCCTACTCCTTGACACACTAAGATGCTAAAGCATCTGAAATTTTACTTTCTGTTATCAATGTGTGCAGAATATTTAAAAGAAAAAGAGTTTCTGTATACACTCAGCAAGAGGGGAAGATTTTGATTTTGAAAATATTGCCTATTGGGTAAATTCCTTTTTTTCATTACCATAAATAATAGTAATTGCTTTGCCTGTGTGCAAACCTATAACCATTAATCAAAAAATAAATCGAAAATCTTGAGAACTTTTTGATTTATTTGTTTTCTGTTGTCGTTTGAGTCCATGAAGTACTTTCCTCAGTTGAGTGAACGACTTTGTTGATGGAGCCACATGAAATATCAAATAAATAGAGAAAAAAATTAAAAATAAACATTGTTTGAGAACAACATGGTCTACAAAAAATCTACTGAATCTGTGCACATCATTATTATGCCTATCAGAAAACTTTAGAAAGTGCTTGCTCTACTTTTGACAAGCTATCTGCTGAAGATACGATCGCTATGTAAAAGCTTCTTTCAGCGTCTCCTTTCTTCACAGTGGATCACCACAATAAGTGAATGCATGTGTTTGAAAACAAGTAACACGTTTTTCTATTTTTTCTATGTATTAACCGCTATACCACATTATTCATGGATCATTTCTTACCTAAAATGATTGACAGCACAGATACTGCATCCAGTCAGTTTTCCATAAAGCCTCAGTTATTCTGCAGTAAAAATAGAACAACAACTTCCTCGCGACAAGAAATAATCAGTGGCTGCTCGGTAATTGCATAAAATGTTTCCACATTAAATTTCTGATTATAAGTTCTTGAAGTGGCCAGCTGCACACCCAGAGCTTAAGTGTGAAACACAGCTAAACCTCCGGGTGTTGTTATGCTAATGCAATTCCACAGATCACCACCTGGGAGGCGACCTCTGTCTAAACCACAGGTGTCGAACTCCAGGGCTCGAGGGTCCTGCAGGTTTTAGATGTGTCCTTGATCCAAGACAACTGATTTAAATGGTTAAATTACCTCCTCAACATGTCTTGAAGTTCTCCAGAAGCCTGTTAATGAACTAATCATTTGATTCAGGTGTGCTGACCCTGATGAGATCTAAAACCTGCAGGACACCGGCCCTCGAGGCCTGGAGTTTGAGACCCCTGGTCTAAACAGTTACTCTTTGACAAACTGGCAAAGGATTGCTAGCAAACAATTACTGTCTAATTTCTAAATCCATACAAATTGACAATATGTTGCAATCAATTTTAGGAATGAGGAGGACTTGCTGTCATCGACTCCGAATCAGCCATTTCAAAGGCAACAAAATTAGAGGGCAACTTTCCCAGTAACATTTAAATATTTATTTAATTTAACCTTGACATCAAGGATCAGTTGTTTGGAACTGCAATAACCTTTTTTTTTTTGACAAACAGAAAATTAGGCTTCAAGTAAAACATCAGCTCATAAAGGTCACTTGGAGGAGGAGTAGAGTGAGCATGACGGATACCCAAGCGTTCACGTTGGGGGAAATGCTTTCAAGTGGAAGGTTAGCGGAGTAAAGCTTAGTGCCACCAGAGCTTTGTGCCAGTCACAGAGAGATTTCAGCTGAGCACCCAGGGGGATTGACTGTGGTTCTGCTCTGTCCTTCATTCCTCCAAACTCCATCCAGATCTGAGACTTCTGCTTTTCATTGCCTGTGTGTGAGACTTGGCCTCTGAGCATGTGAGTCAGTGTGTGTGTGCAGTTTTGTTGCAGACACCCTTTTGAAGCACTGTATTCTGTGGCAGATGAGTAAGTAAATGTTTATACATGTGTGTATTTAAAAGTGGAACCTGCATATGTTTATGTGAGTGTGTGCGCTGATATTTATTAGCTACAGAGCAGACATCGAAGTGCTTCAACTACGAGTGAACATTTCTTACTGTACATGCTTTTTGGGGGCGTTAAACGAAGAACAGATACATGTTTTAAACACACGCGCACACACACACACAAATTACTGTCAGCAGCGTTACAGATGAGCGAGGGGGATGTGTGCATGATCATCTTTGCTTTCGAGATCCATCTTAAATAAATTAAATATTCTGGCAACGACCACATTGTCTTAGTCACTTGTTTGAAGAGCTCTCAGAAACCTCTCCCACCAAGTTTTCCACAGGAATCCGGCTTGTTTATCAGTCTTTACACAGTTTTTTATGATCACCAAAAGCTAATAATTTCAGGAATGTGGGACAAATGTAAATTTTGTAGTTGCAGTTTTGGATCCTGAAGAGAATTCCTGATCTCTCTAGTGTCTTTTTCTCTGGTGGATTCACATGTCAGCTGCAGAGCAGCAACACTGCCACTGTAAGTTGGTTGAATTTAAAATTTTCCCTCAAGGAGCGATCAGCGCAGTGCAGGAACATCCACTGAAACTTCAGATCTTGGTCTGCTGGTCAGAAGGTGTTGTAACCATGAGGACAGCTGGTGACCTGGAGTTTATTCTTACTGATGAAAGATGGTTTGCTTTGAAAGTGCAATCATTGCTTTCAGTGATTTGTTACCTTTGCATCGTTTCTTTACACATTCTTCTGAGTAGTGCTGATAGTAAACTATAATAAATCCAGTTTTTTTGTGCGTGTTATGGGTTCCACTTAAGTTTAACATGAAAACATTTCATGTGTAACAGAGTCAGAGTTTCAAGTTTAATTTCATAAAGCAAACATCAGTAACTGTGGCTAATTAATCTCATCCCAGCATGTTCGAGTCATGGGGTTCTGCACAGCATAAAGTAATTACAGAGCACATATACATCACAGAGGAAACTATTGATTTTGGATGATATCTTTTTCTGAGTGGTTTATATGAAACTCCAAATTTCTCTGCGTCATTTCTCTTCTCAAGTACAAAAGTTCACATCTTTTCGGAGGAGCTTCCAAGAACTATAAACACATATTTGAAATTTTTATTTTGGTTGAAGAGTTGGTCTCAATACAAATGGAGTTGTTTGGACCGAGATTAGCCCAAGACCTTACCTTTCTTCTTAGGGAAACATTCTCTGTAGCAGTATTTTCCTGGGTGTGATAATCACTGTGGGCTTTCAGTAAGATTAAAGAGGAGCAGTGTGTTTTCAAAGACTTACTTTTTTATTTAAAAGGACATTTATTGGTGGCTGAGGTCTCTGCTTGAACATGCTTCTGTAAAAGGTTGAAATGCCATTCGAAGAGGTTGGCATGGCAAATAATTGCAGAATGTAAACACAGTTTTATTTGTTATTTCAAACTCATCTCCACCACCCTGGAAGTTTGATTTTGTTTGGCACGCACGGCAGCGTCCTAGCATCCTGTTATTTGGAGATGTTGTACTTGTGCATACTGGATCTTCTACAAACATTTATGAATTAACAGATGCCCATGACACATCTCCTGCTTGACTGTAAGACAATCTTGAACTGCAAACAGAAAAAGCACGTTACAACAGTGTGCCATAAAACTGCTGGTTTTCTGAAGAGTTGACTTACGTATGTAATTCCAGGAAAAATGGAATAGAATATCTTAACCTTTCCAGGTGTGGCTAAAACTGGATTGCTTACAGCATTAATGGATCAATCACACCACAACAAAAAAGGGACGGCAACCTTCTTGTGATTATGAAAGATTGCCGATTGCATGACTGGTGATCAGCTGGTTTCTCAGAGTATGAGCTTGCAGAACTGAACCTCTGGGTTGGAGGACAATCAAAAGTATAATTTCAGACACTTTGAAGATGGCAACTGCTTGTGAGTGGTAACAGACCTTGTCTCCATCTGCAGAGGAACCATTTTAAAGTTAATTGCACAGTTTGTAATAATTGTGAGTATCTCACAGCCTTCAACCACTTTTCTTTTAATGGGACTGTAGCATAAAGAAGCAAAATCAGTCTTTTAAATGTTTAGCTATTTTATCAACTCTAATGCTCCATCACAACCAATTGTGTGTGAGCAGTTAGAGATGTTTGTAATAAATAACTGGATATTTCTTCCACGTGTGGAGAAAGTCAGAATAAAAGATGAATGAATGAATGTCATTACCATACTTATGAGAGAGCAATTGTTCTGTAGTTCTAGAAGATAACTGGGCTTACTGCTTATTGCACCCATCAGGAAGTCTGTATAAGCATGTGAGGGTAAGTTCAAGACTACAAAGAAGAAGGTAAATAAGCAGAAGACGATGATAGCTGACAGTAGCTGTTGAGTCATCAGCTTAACACCTCACTGCACACAGAAACTGTGTGCACTTTACCCTGATAATGCAACAGCAGACGCACACACATGTCATCACAAATGTGTACAAAGTGTGCGCATTGCCAGCTTGAAGCCAACTCAGATTCAGGTGTGGGAGTGTGAGCTCAGCGTATTCCTTAGTGGAGGTCTCTTTGTTCCACAGCTTCACTTTCTCTTTACTTCACTGTAAATCATAAAGAGCGTAGAGAATGAGCTGGAAGACCAGCTGCACTAAAAGAAAAGTCTAATTCTACTTTCAGATGATCAAATGCCCAACAGAGAACAGAGACTCATCGAGTCTGGGTGGAGTGGAACAGGATATAACGAACATGAACTTTTAGCTTGAGCGAAACCAGGAAATTGGGGTTACACATACTAAGCTGTCTAATTAACCAAATAGGATTGAGAATTACAATAATCCAGTACTGCAAGAATGGATGAACATGACAGACGTGACCAACTGTTCTCAGAGATTTGTCCAGTGCTACAAGCCATCATAATCGGTCAGAGCTTTGACTGTGACTTTGACTTCTGTGGGTGTGATTACTGAAACACTGAAAAAGTTGCAGCATCATACGTTTTCATAGTTTTAGATGAGCCGGTTATGTTTATAAGAAAGACTGAAAATGCTGTGTGTGGTTCAAAAGGCTCAGAGTGCAAACATGAGAAATAAAAACTAAAAACTTAAAGCAAGAATTGTTTGCAAAATCCAAAACTCGCCTTCATGCAAACTGGGTAAAAGGATAGCACGAGAGACCCACTGTGATCTTAAGTGACCCGGATCAGTGAAACGTCCACTTCTGTTAGAGTAAAGAAGCTTGACTACACATTTAATTCCTCATATTTCTTAGTATAAGAAAAATATCTGCAATTTCACCATCTCGGGTTTGCTACACGATAAAGAAAAGAGAACCTAAACTGACTCCAAATTAAAACAGGCAGTGACTACAAACTGTCACAAAACAAAGAGGGGAGGCACAGATAAGAGAGCACAACAGACCAAAGAAACATCTGAAGCAAAAAAGCAACAGTGAGTGGAACTTTAGACAAGTAATAGTTTGATTAAGCAAATACATGCATGATAAAAGTTGACCAACGTAATAAAATCAAAAGAAAGACAACACAGTTAATAATTTTTTTAGTTTTGTTTTTAAATTTTGGGTTCATTGTGTCGTCTTTCCTCAGTTCAGTCAGTATCGGGGAAATAAAAAGGGGAAAAAAAGTCGAAGTCAAGTATCGAAAAAATTAAAAAATAATTTACAACATCCTGCTGGTAGTGTACAAACAAGCACAAAACAAGACAATCACAACAAAATACAGAACACTGGCCACAATTGGATTTCCAAGTGTCTTTTTACAGCTCTCTGGTGCTCTTAAGCATCAGGTAGGTTTAAGATAGCCATTTTTTCATACACTTTACTGGATGCTTTATATCTCAGTGATAAACCAGATGTTTATTAACAGGCAACATGGGCGGATTGCTGCACCTCTGCCAAAAGCAACTATGGCCCCTCCCAACAGCTTAACACAGCTTTTCTCTGAAATGATGCTTTGTTATCCTTTGCATTCTTGTTTTTTCACTGTTTGTTTTTAATTTAGACTTGCTTCTTGCCTTCAGGTCACAGCTAATGCTAGTGTAATGGAATACTTCGTCAAAATACCCGATAACAACCGACCACCTCCCAAACATAGCTTGACAGAAACTGTCCAAGAAAACTTGAAGAGGAATTTTTTCAGGATCAGTTGACCTACCGTGTGTCATGTCAAACATCAAATGGTCTTGGCTCTATTGTTGATAGTCTGTGTGACGTCCAGCTGTGCTCGTGTGGAAATCGAGCAGGTAACTGTGAGCTAGGAAGCAAACATCACGTGGCCTTTCTTCTGCCACCTATGAAAGAGATGTTTCACATGTGAAAAAAACACTACTTTAGAAAATTGCCTGACCTGATTGTCCCAACATATTTTGGAGTTCATGTGTGAAAATATTTTTAATCACCAACAAGGAGGTGGAGCTTTACTAGACACTTCAGTAACTATGGGTGGCTGCAAGGTAAGATGGAAAATGGTAACAAAGAAGTCAAAACAAAGAAGAACAGGAAGTCAGGGGTGAATCCAAAAAGTGACCAAAGACCACGTATGAATGGATGTAGTTTTTGTGACTGCATTAGACCTTAATCCTTTTTAAGAGCCAACAGGCGCTCTTCCTCTAGAGCAGCCTAGTGTCTAGAGTCAAACTCAAATACACAGTGGGCCAAAATTCAAAACTGGAACAAAGTTGCGGGCTAACGTTAATATTTATTGAAAAAAAAATCTTCCTCCAGATATAAGAATGAATCTTTTCTGGACGCAAACACGTTTTGCTGAAAAACTGAATATGGAACAAGCAAAGCTTAATACTAAACGATATATATATTAGCTGTATAATACCAGTAGGCCAGCTCTAATAATAATTTGGTATGGCTTTGCAGGCCAAATGTAATTAGGCAGCAGGCCAGAGTTTGACACCTATGCTCTAGAGGCAATATTCAGTAAATATACTTGAAACCGCCTCTGGTGTCAAGCTATAGTATCCATTTGTGGTGACACATGGTGCATGGTTAGTGTTGTTGTTTCACAGTCAGAGGGTTCTTGGTTCTAATGTCCTGGTTGACTTCAGCCTTTCACTGTGAAATTTATGTCTGGAAGGGTTCTCTCTAAGTACTCCTACATTAGATTACATAGTATTTCTAAGTGTACAGAACAAAGTATTTCTAAGTGTAAAGAAGTAGGTGCTGTAAGTGTAAATACATCTTGTAGTATGAAGTGCTTTAGTTGGTCATTAAGACTAAGGAAGAGCTATATAAACACATTGCATATTGTAAATTTTCTTGGCTTTTGAGATGGCCTACGTTGCCTATGAGCACGAAACATTATCTCAGTCAGCTGGAGCTCTCGCTCATGAAATCTCACTCAGCAAAAGCGAAATGGCAACGGTTCTGATCTGAAGGCTTCACAATAGGACCAGTGGGAACAATACTGTAGCACAAGGAGTTAAGTTGAATGACGAAGAATTTCCAGGCCTACAGGTACATGAGGAGCTGAGTGAAAAGATCTGAAACTAAAGAAATCAGGGAAGACAACCAAAACGGGGGGAAAACCACAATGACAGGAAGCAAAACCAAACAGAGACACACTAAATGAACAGCATGTGCCGCATAAAGACAACACACAAAAGAAAAAACAGAGAGAAATAGAGAGCATAACAGTAACCAAGACAACTGTGGCAAAGTTCAATTTTCCTCTTACTAATTGAATAATATGCATTTGCAATACTTGCTCCACTGTTCCTTATTGGCACAGAGGACCAGATAATACTAATCAGTCAGATCCAAATAAACATTCTGTGTAATGATTGTCACTGTAAATTAGATTAAAGACACTTTTAATCAGCTTTTAATGGCCACTGCTCTAAAAACATTGAGATGAAACTAGAAGCAGCGTGTTCAACAGTGGAAAACTCAAAGCTGGTAGGAGAGAGAATAAGATCAAGAGAAGAGAAACATCCATAAAAATACAGAATATAAGACAAAAAAACAGAGTTTTTAAAATTCTAACAGGGTTGAAGTCAGAAATTGACACAGTATGATCACCTTTATTCTTCAACAAAGCCAGCAATTTCTCCAAGTAGTCTTCAGGAATAGTTCTCTAGGCTTCCTAAAGGACACTGAAAACTCTTCTTTGGATCTTGGTTCTCCTCTCTGTCCAAATGATCCCACTCTGCTTCAATAATGTTGAGTTCAGCGGTCCGAGGAGGCCAATCCATGACTCGACTGTCTGTTTTTCTACCCCAGTGCAACCAAGTGTGACCGTGTGATCTTTGGGTTGAGAGAGCTTGTATATCTTGATGATGCTTGTAGTAAGAAAGTGCTCGATGGTTCACAACATGAACAATCAACATCCTCAGCTCTGTGCATATCAGACCCTTATTTCCCCATGTTTCTCATCTTTTCTCTTACTCTCAGGAAAACAGCCTCGATCATTGAAAAAAATGTTTTCGTTTCCATTCCTGAAACGCAGGCACATCAGCGTAACTGATTGCTGCGTATCGGACTTAGTAAGTATTGAGTTACTGCTCTGTACTGTTATCACTCTGCAGCTGTCTGAAGGACATTCAGATGAGTTTTTCCCATTGATGGTTGCCAGCTGTAGCAAGCTGTTGGTAAATGATACAGCAATAGTCACATTTTCAGTCCTCCCAAGAGTCAAAGCAGTAGAGACGCCGATTCTCTCTCATTTCATTCGTCTTTCCAGCTTGTTTTTATTCTGGCTGTAGAAAACTCAAGAGCAGTAAAACTCAGATAAGATAAGAAGCGCACATTTCCCCCCAAAATGACAGGAAAATGAAAAGGTACATATCAAATATCAAAGCCTTGCTAACAGCATCTGTCCTGTATCTTATCACACCTGAAAACCACACAGCAGAACAAATTCAGGATGGAGGCCTCAGCTCAACTTCCTACAAGCCACTTTTATAACGTACTTGAATTTTGACATCAGGACTGATCAGCTGTAGGGCCAGAACTTGTAAAAGCCAAAGACCGATCACTGATTGGCTGTATAGATCCGTCTTGGATGTCACTGTATGATTAAGGACCTACATTTCCATGGTAAGTTCTCCTGAGAACAATTAAATTCAACTCTCAGTTTGCGCAATTTATGTCCTGCAGTTAGAAACAACTTGAGGGTTGAGCTGATATGTAACTTATAATTTTCTTGTTTGTGCGTGCACATTTTGCTTGTAGGCATGTCAACGTAAGAAAAACGAAACTTGGCAATGTCAGTGCTTGCCTTCTGTTACAAGCCAAGATATGAATGTAAGATTAGTCTCCTTTTCTATAAAAATGCTCAGTGTAGCTCAATATGAACTGAGCCCAACCTCATTTATTTCCAAGTATAACACTGACTTTACGGTTCTACAAAAACCAGTCACAAGCTGGTAAGATGTGTGGTATGTCAGAAACAGCCATTGCTATATCAACAGCGTCATGGGTATTGTGGCAGTAATGAAGGAAGAAGCCACTTACGTAATGAGGGTTGGGGGGATGGTGCCTCAGGTTTCTTGTCCACCTGTCGAGTTCTCTTTATGTTGAAATATTTATAGGGTGTTGTATAATAACTGAGACATAATCTTTAATAGAAACCAGTATATATGTAAATTCTAGCAACGTCTTTAACTGAATTGAATTCAGTTTTATTTATATAATGTCAAATCATAACTGCAAGGTGCTTAACCTCCTAAGACCCGAACTCTTCCAGAGCATGCATTTTTAATTTCTCTTTGATATTTGGGCATATTGGGGCCCGATGAATGTAAAAACAAAGAATTTCCAGATATTTTTTTTTACCTTATTTTTGTTTTTATGAAAAATCAGAGCCACATATGAGGATATTCGTTTAAAATTTTGATAGAACAGAGGCAGTATAATGTCCTCGTAAGTGGATATCAGCCCCTTGTAGAGCAAAATTGAGTATTTTGGTCTAAATAACCCAAAATGTGATGTCCACATATGTGGACGCCAGGTCCCAGGAGGTTAATATTGTATGGTAAAACATAAATAAGACCGAGAAAGCCCCAACAATCAGACAACCCCGTATCAGCGAGCACTTGGTGACAGTGGGAAGGAAAAACTCCCCTTTACCAGGAAGAGGCATGTTGTTGCATCCTGAAAACGTTTCCTTAAATGCCCTACTCCACAGACACGACTTGAATGGCAGCAACCTGCAGTCTGACCAGGACCAAAGGCTTTCTTGCAATGCCCTTCATTGGCATCACAAGAATGCCCCCTAAAATAACAAAAAGCCTCTCTACCATGATAAGTATCTGCCTCCTAGTCTTGAAAACTAAGTCGATGTTTACATGTCTACCATTCGGTGTCTAGCACAACAAAAGAAAAACAAGAAAAAGAAACGAATCAACTATAGAAATATGAACAATCAGGTTTGCTAATCCATGGAATGCTACATAGTCACATGGTAAATACTGAATACTTACTGTACTAATTGTTGCTCAACAGAACAATGTAAAGTGCTTTCAGTGCTAACAACAATGTAGCAATAACATGTATCTCATCTGCACCCCAGTTTGCCCTGCACATGCACCTATGCAGTGGGATTAAATTCCTTTTCTTAGATGGGTTCTGAATTGAACCCCCGCATAAAGATGTTCTGGGTGAAATCTTTCAGCTGCAGCATTGTGACACTAACCGCAGACTTGGCAGCTGAGTTGCTGTGGTTTAGATCGTGCTGTGCCCGAAGCAGTGGGATTAGTTAGTATTTGTGAGGAGATTTGTGATAATGGTGACTGGGATGAAAACAAATTCTTTAGATATATCACCTGTGCGTTTGCCTTTTCTTGCAAGGAGAACAAAAAAATCACACACACCCCAAAAAAGACTTGAGTAAATGCACAAGCCTATATGCAGCTAAAGATTGGGTGAAATGTGTCTGTGGTCCTGCAGTCCACAAAGGGTAATCGATGGTAGGCTAAAGAGCTTTTTCTGCTTGTTCACATCTACGGTTCTGCTTTCACTTGTACACATCTGATTGCAGCGTACTTACTCAACTGAATGGATGAATGCTTTCCTGACTCCTACATCCGCCTCCCTTCCACGCACACTCAGAGGACAGACATCGGCTGGATCACCGCAGAGGAATGTGTATCTACTGGGAGGGCTTGAGTTTTGCTTGTCAGACCATCTCTGTCTTGCATTCGTGCACAATCAGGAGTTCATCTCACGTCCAAAATGAGCTTTTGCATTGATTTGAAAATAACAGATAAGTCTGGAGTCTTATGGGCATGTCTGTTTCTGGACCCAACAGCATCTTCCAAAACTAACTGGGAATTGCAGGCTGGAGAAGAATGATGCTGCAATGATTTCTGGGAAGCTTAAAGTGTTCTTATATCTCTCTGATGGACTGTGTTGGGTGAAGCATTATCTTCTATAGAACTATTAAGAAAGAGGCAACCATGTGTGTCGGTGCATTCAAATATGGGTCAAAAAATCCAATGCCACGTCTGTGTTGGCACAAAATCCCCTCTTTGTCTTTTTGGTTAAACGTTCAGCTCTTTCTGTGTTATCTTTCTGCGGTTTGCACTTAATGATCTTGATTTTTTTCCACTATCATTTCTCTACCACTTTATTGCATCCTGGATGTGAAGGTCAAACAAACAAGTCGATGTAGGCTTGGTAGAAAGCACAAGTAAGTGCCCAATCGCTAAAGCCTGAAAGGGTGAGCTGGAATTTTATCTCTGAAGTTGGGAATACAACAAGCTCTTTGTATTTCATTTGGCTGTCCAAAATTCCCCAGCGTTATATTTAGCTCATCACTGAAATAATTTCACATTTGGAGAGAGCATTAGAAGTTAGTCTGTGACTAATTAGAAACCCGTGCATTCTCATATCATCTAAAAACAACACAAATTATAAAAACTGAAAATGATCACATGAATTAAGAAATAAAAATGGAAAAAGAAATTCAGGAACTCTTTAACAAGCGACATAATGCAATTTGAACAAACATGCTGGGAGACATTTCTTTCCATCCTTTTGGTCATTAAACCAGGTGACCACTGTCTTACATATCAGGTCTCTGAGCCAGATTAATTTAGAAATATATTCCTTTCACTGTATATAATAACTACATCCATCCTGGTTCTTTGTATTCTTCATATGTTTATTGTTTCAAGCCCTGCATTTGGGATCCTCTCACCGAGAAACATAATTTGCTAAGCTAGTTTTTTTAAACAAGCAGATGTCAGAACAACGAATAAATATGTTTACAGATTTCCCGAGCAAAGGTCCACATTCCCTTTAATAAAAGCTGACAAAGTATACTTGTATACGTCTCTTTTGCCAGAAATGCTTTCCAAGCAACAACTTTGTGACTGACACTTTTGCAGCTGTGAAAAACAACCAAAAAAATCCATCCGATCAAATTTAAAAACTCTGAATGTGTTGTGGTCTTTCATCATGAAGCTCAGTAACTGTTCTCTGTCCCTCAGGCTCACACACAAACACAGTTGATTAGGATTACCTTTGAGCACTCTACTCCCCCAGGCTGTGTCTTTTCTGTTGTACCTGCTGTTTGATTCACATTAAGTATTTGTCATCTTGTCTTCAAAGCTTCAATCTTCTCTTGTCTTTTTTTAAACCATCAGTGTTGTCACAACTATGTAGCTAGTGTGTTTGTGGTGTGGAAGTCCATACACAGAAGAGGCAGAACTGAACTTTAAAAAAAGGCGAGTCGTTTATTAGGCTGAAAAACATGAGTACAAAACAAAACATAGCGAACAGAGTGAAAACTAAAACCTAAACTGGCAAAACCTAGACTACGACCAAGAGAGATATCATAACATAAGAAATCAGCAATACAAAATAAACTCACTACATTTTATGGTTTTCAATAAAATTTCAATTTTGTTTAAATAAGTAGCTGCAGTGGCAATATTAACCCGAAAGCTGTTGATGCTTTCCTGAACAGATAAATAATTTGCCCTATATTATTTAAGAGCCATATGTGAAAGTACTTTAAGGAGAGGTTTAATTGTTGACTGTCTCAGTATAAATCAAACCTGGCTGTCTTCTTTAGTTTGCAAACAACCAATTTATCCTCTAACCTGTAAAATCTGAGACATTAATCACGCAGCTTCGTGACACTTTTGGAATGAGATTGCTCGTTTTTCAAGTCCTGTTTAGTTTGTGAGGGCCAGTTGTGCTGTAAGGTTATTAATTCTGATAAAACAACGTGACACATTATATTGCACGCCACAGCTTCATGAGAGAAAAAACAAGAAGACTGATATTTGTTTTTCTAAACTGACTTATTGAAAAATGTATTTAAGGAGTGCACACTCTGCATATCTGTGAGTGTGGATGGGTTGGTGGTATTTCAGTTTGTAGACTGGGCTAGTTCAGTGCTTATGGAAACTGACATGATGCACCATAGTGACAAAATTTGAAACCATCTGACCAAGACTCCTCCGTGCTTTATTATTTTGTGATTTACAGTGCTCATTGGAGTGAGCGTGAAACATCTCATGGCTAAACACTGCTCACAGAAACAAAAATAGATCTCTGCTTCAAAGAAATCTGAGAGAGACTAGATGAAGAGGGTGAAAAGACATGAAGAGGTGGAATAAGAGAGATGGAGAGGGTGCAGGTTTAGAGTCCTTAGGCTTCCTGCCAGATGTCCGATTGCACATTTAGCTACTTGGCAGAGCCTCGAGCGCTCTGTGATATCAGCTGTCAGTCACTACTGCATTCTACACAAACATCTCGGACCCATGTTTGCAAATCCTTCACTCATGAGGATGCAGCACTTTGTTTGATAAATTCGGTTTGGTCTGAATTTAATAAGAAAAACTTGTGATGGGAGTGGAGCTTAATAAATCTTTCACATATCTCCTGAAAATGTATGCTTGTATTATTTTTGAACACGGGGGAAAACATGGTTGTGAGGCACTCCGTACACAAAACGCTACAGTAAACTTTTCAGTTTTATCCTGTAAGACTGGGGTGAGCTGAGTATATATTGTTTCGACCACTTATATGCAGCTCAACGTGGCAAAGACCAAGGAATTGATTGTGGATTTTAGGAAGACTAGGAAACCCTTGACCCCTGTTTCAATCCACGGGGTCAATGTGGAAATTGTGGAGGACTATAAATACCTTGGAGTACACATAGACAATAAACTGGACTGGGCACGGTGGTTAGCACTGTTGCCGCACAAGGTCCTGAGTTCAATTTCACCATCAGGCTGGGATCTTTCTGTGTTCAGTTTGCATGTTCTGTTTGCGTGGGTTCTCTCTGGGTACTCCGGCTTCCTCCCACCATCCAAAGACATGCACTTAAGTAAGTAAGTAAAATTTATTTATATAGCGCTTTTCACAGATAAAAAAATGACAAAGTGCTTTACAACACAGGAAATGGAAATATAAAAACAATATAACAGTAAATAAAACAATATAAAACAATAAAACTATAAAAATAGCATAAGAAGAAATTAATCAAATGCTTTTCTAAATAAAAATGTCTTCAGCTGTTTCTTAAAAGAATCAATGGAGTCCGTGCAGCGAAGAGACAGTGGGAGAGAATTCCACAACCGTGGTGCCACAGTCTGAAAGGCCCGATCACCACGAGTTTTAAAACGAGTGCGCGGTACCACCAGCAGTCTCTGATCTAATGACCTTAAAGCCCGAGAAGATGTATGTGGTTTCAGCAGGTCAGATAAATATTGAGGAGCTTGACCATGTAGGGCCCTAAAGGTTAGAACTAAAATTTTAAAATGAAACCTAAAATTTACAGGCAACCAGTGAAGGGAGGCCAAGACTGGAGTGATATGCGATCTTCTCTTGGTGCCTGTTAAGAGACGTGCTTTAAGGCTGATTTGTGAAAACAAGTAAAAAGGCCATTACAATAGTCTAAACGAGAAGAAATAAAAGCATGAATAATCATCTCAAGTTCAAGCTTTGATATCATTAGTCTGAGTTTAGAAATATTCCGTAAATGATAAAAACAGTTTCGGACCAGCTGCTTAGACTGCTGCTCGAGCGACATCGAGCTGTCAAATAAGACACCGGGGTTTCTAAGGCTTGACTTTACATAAGGGTCTAAGAAGCTGATATGCTGTCTAATTTCTGGGACCATGTGGTCTGGAGCAATAATTAGAGTTTCTGTTTTATCAGAGTTTAGTTGGAGAAAATTGTTATTTAACCATTTGTTGATTTCTGTCAGGCAGAAGTGGGGATAGGTTAATTGATTAATCTAAATTGCCCATAGGTGTGAGTGTGAATGGTTGTCTGTCAGATGTGGGATGATTCCTTCATGATTTATGCAAAATGAGCAAACCCTGTAGAAGAAAGTATGCATGCAGATGGATGTGAGGGAAACTCATTGTCACACCAAATCACACACTGCAATTAATGTCACCTTTTTTTTCCTTCTGCAACCTGGACCATGCTTTTCACAACATATCCATAAAGTGTAACTTTCCATAAACATAACCCTTCTGTAGTTGCCATGCACAGCCCTAATAGAAAATAAGACTTAAATAAACTAGAGCACAAGATTGAGAAAAATACTTAATTATCCTCATTTATAACAGTCTTAAAAATGTTATGAGTGCTGACACTGAACCGCTGATGTAGCTACATGGCCAGCTTATCTGGGCAGAGCTCAGCAGAGCATAAACATGGAAAGAAATAACTAAATATAACAAATGTGAGGGGAAATTGGTTTATGTTTTGTGTGAAAGAAAATAAAAAATATTAGCCAATACATTGGATTATCAGATTTTTAAATCGCAAAATATTGGTATCAGTATCAGTTTTCAAAATCCTTTTATGATGGGGGTCTATTTTCTATTGATATCACAGCAATATGTGTACAAACGCTTAGTGGAAGGAGAAAATAAGCACCTCAGCCTGTGCATCTGTTTACAGAGCGTCAAACAAACGTTAGCATTTGCCACAACAGTCTGGTTCTGCTGTTAAAAGGGGGTTCTTCCTTCCCACTGTTGCAAAGCGCTTCCTCAACATGGGTTGCTTGATCGTTGCAGTTTTCTCCAGAATATTGTAGGGACTTTACCTCGATGACGATATTATTCCTTATAGAAAAATGTTTAAAATATCCGTCAAAATGAGATAAAGGGGAGTAGTCCTAGACTCACATTTTTAAAAGTCCATGCAGATGATGTCTCAAATGCTCAGACACTTCATTGTGGACAGAACAAAGCAGACGCTTGTATAACTCTACCTTCTTAAAAACTCTTTGTCTGCTTGTCTTTGTCAGTTGTCTGTCTGGCATTATGCAAGCTTGAGTGAGTCATGATCCAATTAGACAAATCTAAGCCCAGACCTAAAATTGGCCAGTGTTTAAGAAGTTGGACTTATGCAACTTTGCCATCTTTGTACACAGTCATCCAGTGTGATGTGACAGCTGGCGTTTTATACATTAAATATCTATTCATCATCATAAAGGCTAGGGGCTATCTGCATCAAAGTTCAAGAGTTCCAAGATAAACAGTAGATGTGTTGGCCTCTAATGGTGTATGGTCTGTATGGTGAGTGCAGGATTCATTTTTTCAGCACATTTTTGCTCAGGTTGCATTAAATGTGAAAAATTGTAAAATATTTAGGCTATTTATGTCATTTGCAACATCAAAATGAAAATGCCAAATATAGAAAACATGAACATATCTATTAAAAATAAATGTCCTTAAATATCTTATAGAAAGATAGTTTTTCTACCATGACATCAGAATATAATCCTTTCATATACATACGTATTGCTTATATAAACTGCTGAAAATGGAGTCAAGCCAGATCTAAACAGACAGAGAGAGAGAAGGAGTCCAAATAAGTGATCATGTGCCGTCAAAATATCTTATCTTATCTTAATGCCAGATTCCTGCAGTTCACAGCTTATCACAACAAGCGGGTGGATTTCTGGGGAGTGGTGGGGGGCAGAGTGTCAACACAGGTTTAATAGAATCACAGAAAATCCTTTTTTTAAACTCACACTACTACTTTCATATGTTTTCACCATAATTTAAACGCCTAAAGAACATCTAAGGCTCTGTCTCCTTTCACAAATTTATCAAATAAAATAGGGCAGCATGACAGACACCATAATTCTCAGTGTGTTTATGTCTATAATTTGAAGGGCTACATCTTAGACTCTACAGGCCTCTGTTAGTTAATGTTAAATGTTAAAATCTATGAGAGTACAATTAGAAAAAGCCTGAACAGGTGTGGCTTGTTTAGGAAAGTTTCCAGGTCTCTTCTCTCTAAAACGAACATCGACCAAAGTATTCTAGAGTCAAATGTGAGGCTATCGTCCAACAACCCAAGACTGGTCAAAAAATGGGTCTTGCAGCAAGACTTAGAGCAGGGGTGGGGAACTTCAGGCCTCAAGGGCCGGTGTCCTGCAGGTTTTAGATGTGTCCTTGATCCAACACAGCTTATTTAAATGGCTAAATGAACTCCTCAACATGTCTTGAAGTTCCCCAGAGGGCTGATAATAAACTAATCATTTGATTCAGGTGTGGTGACCCAGGGTGATATCTAAAACCTGCAGGACACCGGCTCTTGAGGCCTGGAGTTCCCCACCGCTGCCTTAGAGAGTTGTGCTTAAAAAAATGCAATCCTCAAGGAATTGAGGCAACGCTGAAAATAAGAGTGGGCCAAAATTTCTACCACAACGATGTAAGAGACTGATAAAGTCATACTGAAATTATTACTTCAAGCTATAGCTGCTAAAGGTGGTTCCGCAAGCTATTAAATCATGAGCTGTACTTAGTTTTTCTGTACTGCACAGAGTCATGTGAAAAGTTTCTTTTTCAGATGACTGTACTTCTTTCTTCCTTACTAGAAGTAATAGTATAGAAAAACGTAGGAGGATCACTGTTTATATGATTAACCTTTAACAAAATCAAACAACATATGCTGTTACACAAAACTGTCGTTCCTAACGAAGCATTTAGACTGATTAGTTGTTATTGGAGGAGCTTTAATTGCACTTTCAGTGATACAAAAGGTTGCTGTAAAGTCAAGCAACATTATCTTCACTTATTTCTGTTTTGCACACAGAGAATGGCCTCTTAGTTGTAGATTATCTCAAAATCAGTTGAAATATAAGTGCACAAATATAACACGAACTTTTGACCTGATTTGACTTCTACCCTCTTCATGTTTTTAACATGTGAAACCCTGGCTGTTTAAATCTGTGTTTTTGAGTGTCAGTGATACACTAAAGCTTCATGACTTTAAATCGTTCTGTCAGCCATATCAGCATCTTAACAAGGTTAATAATTTGAGTCTTTTTAGTGGGGGGTCTTTTTGTGACTGAACCCTTTATGGCACTGATGATTGTCATAGTGAACAAACACTGCTCCGGGCCTGCTGAAGTCATGTCTGAAGGATGAAAGTAACACAAGAACAAAACTGTAACTGAAGCCTGATAATCACTCACCAGGTCTGGGTCTTACAACTGTTATGGTTTGCCATGCTATTTATCATGTCTGTTTTTCTTTTATTCTGGATTTTTGACTGAACCCATTAAAACATTCTCAGAAGACCATAATCCTTTCAACCATGCCTTTACCGGGAACAGCATCTAATGTCCTTCCCGGAGCGGTGGAAAGATTTTTTTTTTTTTGTGTCGGGCATCCTTCTGTTTTGGTTTCCACGCACCTAAACCTGTAACCAAGGCTAAACCGTGGCAGTGTGAGCAATGATAATCCTGCTGTGACATTCAGAAACACACAGACAGATGGACAGCTTTGCCAAATATGCTGCATTCTAAATAACTCAGCATGTACACCCTGCCAGTCACGGGATGAGCAAGGAACCCAGAGACAGATGTAGAGTACCTCACACGTTTACTTTAGGAAACTGCAGTATCATTGTAGACTGGAGTATGCTCTTGGTTCAAGCGGGTCATGAAGCTCAGCTGGCTCGTGTTATGACCTGCCTTCTATACGTCTCATTATCAGATCTAACAGAGGCTTCACTAGTAAATCGACCTGATTACAGTGAATGAACGTCTGCAGGCCACTTTGCAACCCATTTCAAATCTAAGGTCCTCCTAAAGGCTGTGTCCCAGTTCTTCCCTGATAATGAATTAACAAAACATCTAAAAACAAACAAACAAAAACTATCCTCTACACATAATTATACTAAAGGCTGATTCACACTAAGCATGTTGCGAAAAAGTGATGCAAATTTCCAAATTTTTCTTACTGAACACATTGTGTTTTTGCGGAAAATTCACTGTGAAAAAAACAAGATTCTGGGTGCAGGGAGCTTTTCATGGTTTCATCCAGGTGTTGAAGCTGTATCGTGGTTGCTTTCATGGATATTTCAGGATGTCAGTGGGGCAGTTTGAACTTGGCAGAGTTGGGACCACATCTGAGGAGGAAGGGAAATGAGAGGAAGACAAAAATGAGTGGAAAGCCTGTTATGGAGACTGAATGTAGCCTCATCTCACAGTGACAAACTGCTGATGAACATCCACAGCAAACATTGACTGAGTTGATTCATTTCTACTGCTGAAAGGACTGTAACACAAACCCTGTCCTCAACTTTTAATGCTGTGAACTTTCTGACTGTTTCAACATTTTTTTCTTTGCCAAAACAAAACAACAACAACAACAACAATAACAAAAAAAACCAAAAACGGACCGAGTGACAAATCTAGAGCTTTTGGAACAAACCTTTGCTGCTTAGCAGATTAGTCCGTTTATGCTGTTACACAGATGGGTGCTGTTCACTGTGGGAGAAAAAAGAAAAAAAGCCATTTTGTGCAGACCTGCCTTAGTTTGCAGGTCTTTTGGTCGCTCTTTCTCTCTCTGTGTGTGGATGAGTTTGTGGGTGAAACTAACAACTCTCTTCTCAGTGTAGTCGTGGTCCAGCGAGGACCCAGGCACACAAACTGTTTTTTATCTCCAGTCAGTGGCAGCGTTTAAACCTGGCTCTCATCTCCGCTTGTTGTCAGGGTGTTAACCTACCAAACATGGTAGCGTAGCGCGGGTAACCTTGCAGTTTTGATTAATGATATGTTAAACTGCCTGCTCTGTATTTGCGTACCTGTATTTACCTCTCCGTTTCCTCCTTCATAGAGATTCCTGTTTGGTGTGCTGTTGGAGTACTTACGCCTAAACCTCTGTAGAGCCTGTAATGTTTCTAGGAAGGCTTCGTGGTTTATTGAGCCAACTTAAAGACAGTTTTCTGGCACAAAAGTGACTCTCTGCTTACCTGGCTGGATTAGACTCACAATCTATGTTGGTTGAGAGGAAGTTATGTTCAGAGTTTCGGTTTAAAATAGTAAAAAATGCTTCTGCTGGGAGAACACATTTTATATGTGCAAATTGTTAAGCCCCACCCACAGTTTTATATATATGTATATATGTATATGTACGTAGCACAACGGTTCTCTGCGTTATTAAACATGTGAGTGCTCTCTATTTAAATACATGAGTGTGTGTACAGCATCCCTCCATACAAGGCTTAAATATCTCTTTATAATGGTGCCTATTATCACTTCAGCATAGTGTATTTGAATAGCACAGTCTGCTGTGGCAGCAGAGGGTAGAGGTTAAGAACACCAGTGTGCGGTCTGTCTGTGGGAAGAGCAGTGGGTGACACTGACACACACCCATTCAGACAGACAGAAACACACACATATGAAGCACGGTTTATTTGATCCTTTGCCTTAGTTTGTTTGCTATCTTTGGTTCTCACACTCTTCTTTTTGTTTTTGTCATTTTGCTACTTAAACTGTCTTTGACAGGTTGTTCTGATAAGCCTCAGGACCAATAAAGAGGCTTATGATGATCTGCTACCCCCTCTTCTCTCCCTTCTCTTGCTGACCCCTAAACCTTGGAATCATAGAGATTAGGAGGCAGTGGAAATTAGTCCTATTTAAAAAGAAAACAAGGATGTGTCAATTACACTTCCTTGTCTGCACACCAGTGGTGTTTTTCCTTCTTTTCCACCACTGGTGACAGTTTGGATGACACTATCAGTCTTCTTTATGACCCCCAGTCATCTTTTTCTTCTATCATTCTCCTCCTTTTGCCCTCAGCCCCTCCTCCCGTTTGGCCCTTTCCACCTGACTAGCCAATGGCACCAGACGGACTAGTCTGGGTATGGAATGAACGGCCAAAAGGAGGGGTGGGAATGACTGACCAGGCAGGACCAAACACCCTGCCCGCCAGACAGACAAGTAGAGAGCCTGAGAGTAGTGGGTTGAAACTTAGTTTAAGAAAATTTGGCTTTTCTTATTATTTAATGGGCATTTTGTAATTAAAGCTTGTCTTCTTGTTAGTATATCTCAGTGGATCTACATGCATGCTGCAGGGGTGGAGACTGAGACTTGTGAGAAAGACCGCAGGACAAAGAATAAAACGGAAGACACAAATATTAAAGTTTAAGGAGGAGGAAAATTAAGGGTCGACGTCGGTTTAGCTGGTTCACTCTGTCAGCAGAGATGCACAATGCCAGCAGGAGCACAGAGGTTTACTGACATGGAGATGTTAGTGGGGATGGAGGATGAGCAGGTTGACACTACAAGGAGCAGGGCTGGGAGCTGTGTGGAGTTTCACAGTATCAAGGTAAGTTTTCCTTTTGCTTTCAAGCTCTCTGGGATCAACAGCCTTTCCAGAAAATTGTATTTGTAGATTATGATGACACTGCGAAAATAACACACCACAGTGGGTAATGCATATTTTGTGTTTGGGAATTTCACAGGTCTTGTCACAGGAATAAATAAGAATGTTTTACCTGTTTTCACCTTTGGAGAATCAGTGCTGAGGAGGACTGAATCTATTCTAACAGCCCAACACACTAAAACCCTTTGATCAGTCTGTATGTTTGCTGCAGGTGTAGTGGGGGAACACATGCCGAAAACTTCTCCAAAAGTGTTTTGTTTCATGTGTTTTAATGCAGATTTGAATCTCTGCAGCTCAGTAAAGTACACACAACATTTTCAGTCTTTAGAAGGATGTTTGGTCATTATTGCAGCTACTTCTCTTTGCCTCTGTTAAAGCCAGCAGACCAGAACAGATCTGTATATGATTGAAAAGAGGTGAGCGGTTTGGGGAGGGTCTGGAACATGTTGCCAGATTCTTTGTCAGTAAATGCAGCCGAACATGACATATATATATATATATATATATATATATATATATGTGTATATATTTGCACAGCTCTACACTGCATTAATGGCCTCAAAGTCTTACAGCAGCTGGTAAAACAGTAAATTCAGTTTTTATTTAATGGCACCTTTTGACACTTTAAGATTTCTCTGCAGCTTACATCTAAACAACTTTCTATTTTAAGGAAGGTCAATAAAATTTAGATTTAATATAGCAAGCTGAAAAAGTTTAAGCTAAAAAGAGTTAAAATAAAGACTTTTGTACACCAAGGACACTTACCATTTACATGTTTTTACTCTCAAAATACGAGATGCCTGATTTAGTTTGAAGGATGTTTTTGGCAATACTGAACTTGACTCATCCCAAGATGTCAACTACCACAGTTCTTCCCAATTCCATCATGTGAAATGTAAATCTCTCTTATTTAGACAGAAAAATGTTCTGGATGTTAAAAGCCTGGCAGTACTGAAAGTTACAAGCACATTTTAAACATTTTTAGTTTCACCTTTATTTACAGTTTAGGCACTAAACCTGTTTGGATTTGGATAAACATCATGGTTTGAAAAAAAATATTGGGTTATAAAATCAAGAAAATTTTTTTTTCTTGCAAGCCATGACATCTTTTAGCTGCAGTCCAGTGAAATCAGCTGATCTCAGTGCCGGCCTACATCAGCTGATATCAATCTATGTCTCAGATAGGCACATCTGCATTAAGCTGTTTTAGCTTGCCCACTGTTGCGCCAATCCATGTCAATTCAAGCTTCTCCTTCTAGCTCTGTCTCTGACTTAATCAGTGTCAGCAATCCATTTTCTTCCAGTTATCTAATTCAGACCGTATCCCAGATGCCATAGGACAAGAAGTAAGGTACCTCCTGGAAGCTGGAGTACCCAGAGAGAACCCAAGCCGAGAATTTGCAAAGAAAGATTCCCGACTGGATTCAAACCCAGGACCTTTTTGCTGTGACAACAATGCTGACCAGTGCACCACCTCACCATTTGTCTGTGACATGTCTGTAGTTAATAATGCCTCTCTTCAGTGTTTGGCTTTTCATGTATGCACATGTTAGAGTAGGGAGTTCCCAGAACCACAGCATAATGCCAAATGCAAATTAGAGACAACACAGATGCCAAAGCACATCTGCATACATTTGAAACACCAGCACCTTTTTAAACAAAAACTACAGTCTTTGACACCCTGGAAATGATAACAGGCTGGAACATACGGAGAGCCTGAATAACCACGGTGAGGTCTGCTTTAGATCAGCTCTGGCAGAAATTAGTCAGGCTTCTAACTTTGCTGCATTTGTCAGTCTTAATCCTTTTGGAAAGAAACAATGACTATGTATATATGTTACCCTTTTAGTACTGCATTTAAATGTCATTTATGACTCCACCTTACCTTTGATAAATTGCACACATGGAACACATCTAAACCTGAATCCTGGCTGAAACCCTGCAAGCTTTCTCAAGGATTACTAATATTGTACTATAACTTAATGTAGCACTATCCAGGTGTCATTCGCTGGCCTCAGCCCTGTCCTCACTGACTCAACAGCAGGTCTGCTGCACACCTAGGAATCTCTCTCATTCTATTACCGTGCAGTAAATAAACTTGCAATTTAAGAAGGGTCACGTGGATAGCATTGAAACACAGCAATGAAATGTTGCACAGGAAGCCTGCCTTTTTCATTCTTATTTCTTCCTTTATTTTACTGTGCTGTAAAAAAAAAGTTACATTTACCATTGTTATGCTGGTTGCCCTTAATTTCTAACTGTGTTGTGTTCACACACACACACACACACACACACACACACACACACACACACTCATTTGCGTGTATGGGATTACAGCAGTGTAAATGTGAGTTAGTGTGTACAGTAGAAGGTCAGGTGGCATCATGTGAGGCCCACAGACTGGGCAGACACAGAGGAATGCTGTTTTTATGTGTTGTGAGACCACCTGCTCTTTGTTCAGAAACCTGGCTGAGAGGAGTCCTATTGTATCCCCCTACAGATAATAGAGCTGGTTTTAGCAGCTCAACTTTTATATATATATGGATTATGTATGGGTTTGATTTTACAAATGCAAAATGAGATAAATTAGCATAGTGTAGCCTAATGTAAAGTCGTCACATTTCGGGCCAATAAGAATTGAACAGAAACTTTGTGTTTGAATGATCTCTGTAAGCACTGGGAACACAAACATCAGGACTCATTAATTATTATGTGCATAGAAATGTTCTTAATTTGCGTGTATAACAAGTGCTCAGACACAAACATTTTCTTCTGACACTATTTTCTGTATGTCATTCTGAGTGAGATAAAAGTAAGATAAAAAGCAAAATAATATGTTGAACCCCCCCCTCCGCCAAAAGTTCAAAAGTAATTGGACAATTCACTGAAAGCAGTTGCATGGTCGGTTGAAACCTGCTTTCTTGATATTCTGGGACAAATGAAGCAGACATAAAATCTGAAACTTATTCAAAGTGCTGAACTGTAACACATAGCTTTCCACTGTAATTTGAAATATTCGGCCCAAAGAGATTTCAGAGTAGGTGAGCAAGGCCATCATTGGGTTACATCATGGTTACAAAAAACACAACTTCACAGTAGAGCTGGGCGATAGAACGATAACGATATGTATCGCGATAGACCTCGCCGCTCTTGTCCTCTTAAAAAAAAAAAAAAAAAAAAAAAAAGGTCAGCCAATCTAAATTAAGTAGCGCAGAGCCGAACCAATCACAGCCGCAGCGTCACGTCGCGTGACTTGTTACGTACAGCACAAGTGCCAAGCCGCACGTGTGTTTGTTTGGGAAGCAGCCAGCGGGTAATGGAGCCAGCGCGTAATGGAGGAAATGAGTGTGCCAACTAGAAAAATCAACCGAGCGTGACCGAAGAGAAAACAGATGATGGTTCCAATGCCGGAGAGATTGTCGAACGGAAGAGCCATAGAAGTTCCGTAGTGTGAAGGTATTTCGGCTATTTCAAGTCTGACAAAAACAGAGTAGCGTGCACTGTAAATGTGCCGAAAGCAAGTCTGGAAATACAATAAACTGGTGCATGCGTCACACTGTGCGCCACGTTATTGTTTCGGTGAAATGAATTTCTACAATACTGTTACTGTTAATTCTCCTCTCTGCAGTGTTTAAATGCTTACATATACACACAGTTACTGTCCCTCCACACATACGACTCGGTTCTGCTTCTATGCCCCAGCTTTGTTTACTTTTTCCCACCGAGGCTTCTAGACTTCTGATTGGCCAACATTTCTGCACGGTTAGGAATCTAGCGCCACCTGCTGCTTTGGCATGTTCATAGCAGCGTTTTCCTTCATTTCTGCCTTTATGTGTGGACGGGATTATTTTTTAAAACGGAAACGGAAAATCTCCGTTTTCAAAAATACCCGTGTATGTGTGGACGTAGCCTCAGTCTCTGACTGGAAGCGCTAATTCGTCATTCGGCTTTTGTCAGACTAAAGTAACTGTTACAACTGTTTGAAAAGCTCAGCTATACAACAAGGAGAGATTGAGAATTTCCTTTTAGTTCTCAGTTTATTTGATATTGACAAAAGTTAGTCAGTTTTGTCTGTTCTTCTGTAAAACAAACTAAGATTTATTTTTAGAATTAATATTTTGTTTCTAAGTGGAATTGACAATTTAGTCTGTTTCGTTTGTTCTGTTTTGAAACTTAAACGCTTTAGCGGCTGCCTTTTGTGTAGTTTGCAATATTTGCCTTTATTTATCTGAAAAAGTCTCATGTTCCTTAAGTACATCTACCCTGTTGAACTTATTATGGGAAATAAATATTTAAATAAAAACAAGCTGCTGATTATTTCACATTTTACTTGTGAGCAACAACACATTTAAATCTTACAAATATAGTTATTTGGCTTATATCGTGATAGATATCGTTATCGCCTGAAATGAAAAAAACATATCGTGATATGAAAAAATCTCATATCGCCCAGCTCTACTTCACAGCAAGTGAAGAACACTCTCGAAGTGGTAGTCTGATCATTGTCTACAACATGAGATCAGTGGAAATACAGATGGTTTAGAAATAGGTGCAAACCACTGGTTACACTAAGTTCTGTAAGATCTATAAGAATCTGCACGGTTAGGAAAAAAACATGGAATCAAGATGTACTTGAACTACAAAAAAATTCAAAGAGAAAAATATGGAGAAGAAGAAAAACAGCTCATGATCCAAACATAACACATCTATCAGACATGGTGGAGACAATGTTACGACATGGGTGTGGTATGGCTGCCAGTGATACTGGACCACTGTTGTTTATTGATGATGTGAGTGTTGAATGAATTATGAAGTGTTCACTGCTCAGATTCAGCTGATCAGACAGAACCTCACAGTGCAAACAGATAATGACCCAAAGCAAGCGTTGAAAGAATTATGCAAGGCAAATAAATTGGATATTCCTCAATGGCAAGGTCAGTGATCTGATCTCAGTCCAGTGATTTAAAGTTGTTTAATTCAAAACTGAAGGCAGAAGGACCCACAAACAGGCAACGACTGAAGGTGGCTGCCATAAAGGCCTAGCAGACCATCTCAATGGAGGAAACAGCATGTGGTGATGCCCATGAATCTAGACTTCAGGGAGCCATTGACTGGAAAGAATTTTCATCCAAGTGTTGAAAACAGTTATTATTTCAAAAATAATAATAAAAGCATTTTATTTGAAAAACTGCACAAAGTATTTAGACTTAAATATTTTACCTTTATCTTTTCTAATATAGTAATAAAAGCATCAATAATAGCCATGAACGTTAATCTAGTAACTCTGATGCAATTGAACTTTAAAATAACATTTGACAGTAATTCTACCAAAACAGAAACAAAGCCCAACAAATTGGCAGCTTTTTCAGTGAAACAGAGCACACTAATGGTCTTTAAGCTGCATTAAACCTGCTGAAGTTATTGGACATGTCACGGTTTGCGGGGGCAAGCCGTGTGGAATATATATAGGACCAAAAGGCGGCAGCTCTGGTGCAGGTGAGTGTTTATTAACAACAAAAATGCAAACAACAAAGGCGCTAGGAACATGAAACTGAAACCTAAACTGGGTAAACTAACAACACAAACCAAGAATGACGGTGCAGGGAGGTCCGGGGAAATACATACAGGGAGACCGAGGGGAAACAACACAGACGAACCAGCAACTACTATGACAGAAGACACAACTTAAATACACTCAGAGAACACAGGGGGATTACATACAGGTGGGGACACAGCTGGGAGTAATTAACATGACGAGACTAGGGAGGCAAACTGAAAACACTCACATAAGACACAGACCTTCACAATAAAACAGGAACTTACACATGAAAGGACACAAACTAAGAAACGCGGACTAGATACAGGAACACACGGGCAGAACAGAGTAAACACTAACCAGAGGAAGAACAGAACCAAAATCGCGAAGAGAAAACACAAAACGCTGGGTCAAAAGGACCCAGGATCATGACAGGACAAACATCCCTAAGTGATACAGCCCATTGGTAAGAAATGAGGCTTAAAGCATGACAGGCCATCAGTTTCAGGGTTATTTTATATATTTAGCCAATGTGTAAAATCAGCTGTGTTAAATATTGATGTCTTATGTAAGTAAATATTGCTTTAATTTGCTTAGCATTTAATAAATGTATGTATATTTGCATTTTCTGTGAAATCTGGGCTTCGTTATTGGTAAGAAAACATTGGTTTATCCCAGACTTATGGGTTTAGAATTTGTGTATCTTCACAATGTGTGGATGCTCATTGCCCAACAGTGTACTACAGTGCCAGCCCAGTGAAAACTAAACTGTACAGTATTATATAATGATTAAAAAAGTGCAACATGCTGCAACAAAAACCCCACATGAGCCCTGAGCTGTTATAATAAATCATTCTTTACAGATGTAGTAGAATATAATAGAGTGTAATACCTTATGGCTAAAGGGCCATGCAACAGCATGAGAGTTTATGGGATATTGTTTACTTTACATCAACTTCAGAGACAGGATTTTTAGATTATAAAGTATACAGGTGATTACCAACTGTCGTAATGCATGGAAAAAGTGCTTTGGGCTGGTGGGTGCTTAAAAGCTTCCTTCATATACTGCAAGTCACATAAACTTTATATTGCAGGGAACAGTTTTATGAACAATGTTACTCAGTTTTAATTCTGTCTTTTAGTACAATGTGAAAAAATAATTAGTGTGCTTTTGAAACTTACATCAGCTGTACAAACCATTACAGTAAATATCCAGTCTGCAGTTTGTCAAATCTTATGTTATTACAAGTGAACACAGTGTCGAGTTTTTAAATCAGCCACTCACAGAGCATTTAGCGTCCAACAATGAAGTAATACTGAAAAAAAAGGAGCACAGGCTTAATGTTCACGATGATGGATGTTCACAGCTTAGGCGCGTTTTTAAGAGGCTCGTTGTAACATTGCACGGCAATTACTGAGCGAACGGTTTCCTGCGCATTTGACGAAATACAAGAAAAAAAAAACTAAAACATGCATTCAAAACAAAAAAGTTTGAAAGAAGGGAGCGTATACGTGATTTGCAGATAAGGAGCTAAAGTTTGCAAACACGCAGTCCTTCCAGCGGGAGGTTAAATACATTTTCCAAAATACGCTTCGAAACATCAACACGTTTGCTCTGGTAGAGGAGGAAAGCCATGAGCAAAGCTGCGTGATGCAGAGGCCAGGGGGCGATCTGTTTGTGTTCAACACAGCCCGCTCATACCATGAGTGAGCTGTCTGATGCTACATCAGTTATGCAGGCATCAGCATGCGCACACGCATACACACATACAGTGAGTTTGAAGTTCAGTAGCCATGAAGTCCAGTGTATTATTAAAGTTATCTCTTGACTCTTCCAGGTATATCATTACTGCCCTTAAGTCATAACAAATCAGGCCTTACTGATGCACTGTATATGCATTTAGACGTGTATGGTGCCTGTGTATATGTTCAGTCCTGAGTGTCCATGTGAGGATTCAGGGGGAGTTAGCAATCATAGTATATGAAAATATCTAATTTCTCTTGAGTGAATAAGTCCAACATCTAAGTGTTTTTCTGTGTGTGGTTTATTTGTGAAGACTCATCTGAATTTAAGGCCTTGGAAGTGAGTGAGGGCATTTATGGAAAGTTATTGGTTTGTCCTCAGTGAGGAGCAGACCTTCAAATGGTTGGTTGATAGTTGAGATTTGTTTTGAGCTTGGAATCACCCCGGGGATGCATCTCATCTGTATTACTGATTTACTCATAATTTTACTGAATCTTCCATCAGTAATATTTTTTTCATGAAGCAGATAGCTGATTCTGGGACACTTCTGACAGGTGCTGTGTTGTGCCTGGGGGAATCACAAGTACCATCTTGTGTAGCCATGACAAGGCAGCATGTTTTAATGCTTTGTTTCTTGTTCTGTTTAATCTCAAAAAGCCCCTAAAAACAGTCAATGATCACTGTCGGCCTCTCTCGGTTTTTATTACCGCTGATCATTTTAAAGCTCAGTTTTTAAAACCTTATGATGCAACTACAGCCCAACCCATGCAGCAGTATATTAATGACTAACCTCATATTATGAATGGATGGATTATCTCAGTTGTTCTCCTGACTGAAGTTTGGTCCATTTACAGCATCCTGCCATGCGATTGCATTTGTCCCTAACCTTCGGGAACCCTCAAGTTAACTTTTATCGAGTGGAAAAAGTTAGCGTTCATCCTCCAGCTTCACTGTTTATATTATGCTAACTTAGCTGTGTTGCTAGCGATCACGTAGCAGATCAGCAGCTAGCCAAACCTCAGTAACTCTACAAAAGTCACTGCTGTTTAGTTTTCTGTCTTTATTTATGTCGGAAGTGATAGCAGAGCTGTACGTCTTAACTTTTTTCAGAAATGCCTCAGTCAGAACATGGTATATTATATTTATATGGAAACTAGTGAGCTAACTCCCTGCTAATGTCTAACTCCGTTAAATTTCATAAATTTGATTTTCATGGATGCTTGTATTTTAAACTTAATTGTTACACCTGGTAGAGCAGCGACATTGATCATTTTATTTTAGACATTTTTTTTTAAACTCTCAGTGATGCTGCAGTGATTGTGTGACTTAGGGACCTGCAGCAGAGTTTAGGCCCAGGCACAGCTAATGACGTCAGACTTAGGCTACATCCACACGTACCTAGGTATTTTTGAAAACGCAGATTTTTCTATGCGTTTGCACCTTTCGTCCACACGTAAACGGCGTTTTTGGTCACTGAAAACGCAGATCTTTAAAAACTCCGGCCAGGGTGGATATTTTTGAAAACTCCGTTTTTGCATTTACGTGTGGACGAGAAAAACGCAGAAAACGCAGCGTGAAAGGTGTGCGCCTTTTTTGACGTCACACTATGCGCCACGTTATTGTTTCGGTGAAATGAATTTCTACAATACTGTTACTGTTAATTCTACTCTCTGCAGTGTTTAAATGCTTACATATACACACAGTTACTGTCCCTCCACACATACGACTCGGTTCTGCTTCTATGCCCCAGCTTTGTTTACTATTTGCCACCAAGGCTTCTAGACTTCTGATTGGCCAACATTTCTACACGGTTAGGAATATATCGCCACCTGTTGCTTTGGCATGTTCATAGCAGCGTTTTCCTTCATTTCTGCCTTTATGTGTGGACGGGATTATTTTTTAAAACGAAAACAGAAAATCTCCGTTTTCAAAAATACCCGTGTACGTGTGGACGTAGCCTTAAAGACCGGATAGGAATTATTATGGGGCAAACAGAAGTATTTATTAAGGTGGGAGTAAGTGGCTTGAAAATGAAATAAGTTTAGAAGGAATAGTAATACAAATATATATTCCTCTAGTTTTCTTATTTTGCAAGAGAATCTTCCCAGAGTCTTCTAGAGAGCAAGCAAACTTAGAAAAATAGAGTGGTGCTGGTGGACTAGTTTTGGCATTTTAATAATGGATTGCATTTATATAGTGCTTTTCGGGACCCCTCAAAGCGCTTTACAATACCACTATTCATTCACTCTCACATTCACACACTGGTGAAGGCAAGCTACAGTTGTAGCCACAGCTGCCTTGGGGTAGACTGACAGAGGCGAGGCTGCCATATCGCACCACCAGCCCCTCTGGCCATCACCAGTAGGCGGTAGGTGAAATGTCTTGCCCAACCGAGACGGTCCGAGCCGGGGCTCGAACCGGCAACCTTCCGATTACAAGACAAACACCCAACTCTTGAGCCACGATCGCCCCTAGCATGTTTAGCTGAAAAGAGTAAAGAAAATACAAGTAACTGCACCAACTGATATATGAGCGCAGTATTTCTGTGAAGTGACCCACACATGCTTAACAACTTGAGCTAAATGTGTTAGAACAAAACTGCAAAAAGAGACATGCAAATTTCAGACTTTAGACAGTGTGTTTAAAATGAAAGAAAAAAGCCTTTAAGACCTTCCATGTGCTAGACTGCTGTACACCGTGACCTTTTGAGAACTCAGCTCTCTGAAGACCTGAGACGTGAGAACAATAACATTCAAGTGTCAAAACAAAACAGGGTCAGGAAGGCAAACGTTGTTACCAAAGACCTGAGACTAGACAAGAGTCTGTCCTAAAAGCATACATTTAACTGAAGAGGCTGATCTTTGACTTGCAGAGAAGATTTTTGAATCGATTTACTTATGACTTGACTTGGATCTAATATTGTGAGCGCTAATGTTGTGATGTAGTGTTTGAGACTCTGTGTGAGGCATTCAACAGAGGAAGCATTTCAGATCCAAGGAGTTGCCTGATTTCTTTTCAAGCCTCACCTGATCATGGGGGTCCATTATGGCTTGGTGAGGCCTCCTTATACGCCATCATCAGGCCTTTGCTTCTCTAAAAGCAGCAAGAATATGCGACTGAACGTCAGCTTGCATTACCTCCTGTTAGCTTCAGAAAGTCGGCATGACACTGAAGGTTGTGAAGTCTGAAACGTCATGGTGGTAGCAGGAGGCATTAGGCTAGACGCACATAGGGGGAGGGTGGATTATGTCTCACCGACCCTGCATTCCGAGGTTAGAGAGCAGAGAGAGGAGGGGGGGAGAAGGTGACGGGTAATGGGGACCAGGGCGGAAAGAAAAGAAGCCGTCGTTAATTAAAGAGGGAGGAAAAGAGACGGAAGATGAAAGGTAGAAAGGAGAGGATCCAAGGAGAAAGGGAATAAAGTTTTTGATGAAATGGCACCTCGTAGGTCTTGGCAGCTACTCGAAAAACTTTTACAGCTACAGTGAACGAGGCAGCTCCCTCTGCTGAATGCACCGAGAATAAACTGACAAAAATAGACGCACTGTGCCTTTAGTCGCCAGAAAATGACCCCCTGTCACCAGGTCATGTGGTCTGTGGCTGCAGGATGGCAACAAGTATCTAGTGTGAAATCCAGAGAGAATACGCAGAACTTTGAACCTTTCTATAATGTGAATAAAAATGTAAACACAGCGCATTAGTTGCAAATAAGGTGATTCTAGACAAAGATTCTAATGTACTCATGCTTTGATATAAATATTAGTGCAGCTTTTATTTAGTTTTCTGATAATGGTTACCTTATCTGAGACCTTGTCTACAGGGCATCCTACATGCTTGCAGTGCCACAGTCTTTTCTAAAGATTTTCTCTATTTCTATTAAAAAAGAAATAAAGAAAAAAAATGATAGAAAAGTCCACAACGTGTTGGCAAAAACAGACCATCCATTAGCCTCAGTATCGTGAATCAGTAGGCACTGTTACTGTTTCTGTGATGTCAGATAGCAGACATGTTTAATAGCATGCACTTTTAGATACAAGCATCTTCCGCTGTGACATGAAGCGTCTGCAGTGTGAAGATATTTAACCAATAAAAACCTTGAAAGCAGAAAGCAGGGGGATGACAGCTTTTGCTGTGTCCGGGGCTGCTGAGGACATAAATGAACTTAAATAATAACAATAATTTGCATGCATGTTAATAATAACATGCATCGGCCATCAACCTTCAAATGCAAAAGCTGCTAGTTCAGTAACAACATGCTCCTGAAGGGACTGAATAATAGACTTGAATTCATCTATCAAATATAGTGGCTAACCCTGAAACTCTTCTTAGAGTCCGAGGTATGACAGGACCAACACTTCAGCACTAAAAAGCTTTTAAAATGACAAAGAAGCTAAGGAAGGAGAAGTGAAGAATCAATGTGTGCATGGAAACAACTCAGCAGTCATTGCATTTCTATAGCAACCATCAAACACAGCTTTCCCTCGATCTGCTGATAGAAAGCCTCGGAGCTTCTCCAGATGGTTTCCAGAGCATTAAAGGAGATAAAAGCCTAGACTGGGCTTTTTTTTTTGTTGCTTTGTTGTTTTAGTGTGTGCACAAATGTGTATGTTTGTGCACGTACAAGTGGTTTGCTCTCCCAAGCCATCCATCAAGCAATTTGGTCATTATGTTGGCTTATTATTATGGGTTTCTGAGGGTGACCTAGTGCAAAATATGCACGGGTCTGTCCGCACACTTATTGCACACGCTGCAAACACTCAGAAAAGACAGAAAGGCTAACAGAGATACAGATGGGAAAGAGTTGTATAGAGAAAAAAACACAGCTAGCAGGAAGGAAACGTGGACAGGCTGACAAAAACAAAGAGAAAAAAAGAAGAAAAGAAAACAATCTGTGATTCATCAGCACGTCAGCTGATTGGTGGATTATAAAGGGAAAAGAAACTGAAAAAGAAAACTAAGAGTGGATTGATATATATATACTGCACGCAAGAAAATGTGGTAGAAACATTTTAGGTCAGCTTTCCGCTAATTATTTCCTTGGTGCTCTATACAAGTGCACAGACTTTGATGCAGGGGCACTGTAACCATGTCAAACTCGCATGTGTTGTGATTGCAATATGTAAAGGTAAACAGTCTCAGCTGCTCTGTAGTGTTTAGTCTGCTTTAATTGCCATAAAGCTTTTTGGTTTCTGTTAAAGTTGTACAAGCTTCATAATGATTACAGTGTGCTGAAATGGTGACTTCCAAACTTTCAACCTCCTAGAAGTTTATGATAAGTAAAATACAAATACTGTATTTGGAACAAGGCTATTATGACTCTGGCTGCATGTTTTTGTTGGATTCCGGCTCTAATTAGGTTGTTTTCTCCTCTCATTTACGTCTCTGACCTCATGAATCTTAAAAAGTTAAATGCGGGCCAAAACTCTGCACTTGCTCAACATTTTGAAACTTCAGCAAATTACAGTGCAAAGATGAGACATGCATAATTTCTGATATCACATAAAGCTTCCTGTGTTACTTGCTCGATGAGAGCCGGTGTTTTAACCAGCAATCGTCACCGTGCCTTTTAAATCTTATCCGATACTTTCTAGGTGAAGATCAGACAGATAGCCACGCTCTGCGAAACGCCACAGCCCTGACAGCTCTTGGCACTGTGGGTGAGTAGAGAGCAGCGGCGGCTGATATGAGTTTGGGTCACGGTTTGCGGTTGCTGCAGCAGATAAATCGTGGTTAATTGTTTTAGTGACAGGAAGGCATCTTTTCTTTTGCAGAAAGATGCCCTGCAATGCAGCTGCAAGAAGGGAATAACGGGAATAAAGCAGCAAATGCATTGCACTTATCTTTGTTGTGGGCAAGATGTCAGAGGCAGTGCGGATTAACATGTTGAAAAGCAGAACTGAGGTCAAACTGGACTTGAAATCAATTATTTTTTGATCCCAAACTGACTTAAAAATATAGAAATCATATATAACTCTCTCAGTTACTCAGTTTGACGTAGTTTGACGAAAGCTGTGCATTCACGTCTGCACACATCTATTCTGTATGCCCATTTATCAATACTTCAATCTCATCTCCAGAACGCAATCTGCTACTTCGCTCATATGCATTTCAGCTAGACTTGTAAGAACTTCAGATAAGACTTTTCACATATGAAGACTAAGACAGTATGACTCTCAATGTGTTGATAACACTCAGTGAGAAACAAAAAGACAAAGATCGAAAACTGAGCTAATTTTAGTTCTGTGCTCATTATCCGATACCACTATTTCTCTTCCACAGTAGTTGGAGCACTGCTATGGCAACAAAGGCTTTAATGACTTAAGTGAATGCTTGCATTTGTCTTTGTGTGTGTGTGTGTGTGTGTGTGTGTGTGTGTGTGTGTGTGTGTTTTTGCTCCTTTATGGTACTCTGCTAAGAAGTAAACAGAACTGTCTGCTAGTTTCTGTGTGACCATCTTAAAAGAATCACAGACAAGCTTTCTCTTTCTCTTCCTCACACACACACACACACACACACACGCACGCACGCACGCACACACACACACACACACACACGCGCACACACACACACACGCATTTGCATGAGACAAAAATCGTCCATGAAAACATTACGACCAGTCAGAGGAAGGGGATGACTAATAATGTTGCACTTTTATGACACAACACAAACTTTGCTGCTAATAACCACAAATGATCTTCAAAGGTCTTGTGGTGTTGAAGATGACTTGGTGCAAAGCACAAAACCTTCAGCACCATATCAAGCAGGACTGTGCTCAAACCACAATGCATAGCAACACTGTATTTTAACATCAGCTTCTCAGAACAAAAAGTGAAACAAATGCACTCTTTCTAACACGATAATAACAAAGTCTTCTTTCATATCTCTTCTAAACATTCAGCTGTTCACTGTTAATGAGCCAAAATAGCTTCTGTGTTCTAGTCACACTCCCAGAGGACCAAAACTAAAAAAAAACATAGATCCAAATATCAATATTATAAGTGGAAATTCAAAAGGACATACATAAAATCATGCAATATAAATGAGCTGAACAATATTCAGGACTTTTACAAGAGTTCAATTACTTGCTGTGCCCCTTTATGTCTATCAGAACATGATGAGCAAAAAGATTTGCACACTGTATAAATCATGAGACTTTGCCTCAGTGCTATTTCTGTCATTGCGACATATTTCCAAATGTGCAATTGAAAGAAAACAGGAATCAGTTAAACAAAAGTTTCTCCACCCAGACCAGAAATGTGGACATCAGACAAAATTGCCTTTTGCTTACTATTAAAAATGCAACTTTGCCCAAGGGTTACCCTGATGTTACAACATCAAACTTCAGCAACTTTATATATCAAGCAAAGTTTTAGAGCTTCCACTGTTAATGTCCCAGTGATGTGTCCAAGGTGAGAGCTGAGGTGAAGGTGTGTTTTCAGTCTTGTCTTCTCTCTGATAGAAAGACAGGTCAAAAAACACTGAAAAACAGCCCTATGTTAAACTATTAAAAGTGTGACAGAGATGTTTATCACTCTCCTTATTTTACATTTTAAAAAGTGATAGATGGGATGTTAGCCTTGATGGAGCGTGCCATTTTTCTCCATGTTGAAAATGCATCATGAAAACTAGAATCTGAAAATGGTGCAGATTCTTTTATTTGTTGGATTATATGCTATGATTGAAAAAAATCTAATGAAGAATCGTCAAATTCATTTTACTTTTAGGCTACATACAGGGAGTGCAGAATTATTAGGCAAATGAGTATTTTGTCCACATCATCCTCTTCATGCATGTTGTCTTACTCCAAGCTGTATAGGCTTGAAAGCCTACTACCAATTAAGCATATTAGGTGATGTGCAACTCTGTAATGAGAAGGGGTGTGGTCTAATGACATCAACACCTTATATCAGGTGTGCATAATTATTAGGCAACGTCCTTTCCTTTGGCAAAATGGGTCAAAAGAAGGACTTGACAGGCTCAGAAAAGTCAAAAATAGTGAGATATCTTGCAGAGGGATGCAGCAGTCTCAAAATTGCAAAGCTTCTGAAGCGTGATCATCGAACAATCAAGCGTTTCATTCAAAATAGTCAACAAGAAGCGTGTGGAAAAACCAAGGCGCAAAATAACTGCCCATGAGCTGAGAAAAGTCAAGCGTGCAGCTGCCAAGATGCCACTTGCCACCAGTTTGGCCATATTTCAGAGCTGCAACATCACTGGAGTGCCCAAAAGCACAAGGTGTGCAATACTCAGAGACATGGCCAAGGTAAGAAAGGCTGAAAGACGACCACCACTGAACAAGACCCACAAGCTGAAACGTCAAGACTGGGCCAAGAAATATCTCAAGACTGGTTTTTCTAAGGTTTTATGGACTGATGAAATGAGAGTGAGTCTTGATGGGCCAGATGTATGGGCCCGTGGCTGGATTGGTAAAGGGCAGAGAGCTCCAGTCCGACTCAGACGCCAGCAAGGTGGAGGTGGAGTACTGGTTTGGGCTGGTATCATCAAAGATGAGCTTGTGGGGCCTTTTCGGGTTGAGGATGGAGTCAAGCTCAACTCCCAGTCCTACTGCCTGTTTCTGGAAGACACCTCCTTCAAGCAGTGGTACAGGAAGAAGTCTGCATCCTTCAAGAAAAACATGATTTTCATGCAGGACAATGCTCCATCACACACGTCCAAGTACTCCACAGCGTGGCTGGCAAGAAAGGGTATAAAAGAAGAAAAACTAATGACATGGCCACCTTGTTCACCTGATCTGAACCCCATTGAGAACCTGTGGTCCATCATCAAATGTGAGATTTACAAGGAGGGAAAACAGTACACCTCTCTGAACAGTGTCTGGGAGGCTGTGGTTGCTGCTGCACGCAATGTTGATGGTGAACAGATCAAAACACTGACAGAACCCATGGATGGCAGGCTTTTGAGTGTCCTTGCAGAGAAAGGTGGCTATATTGGTCGCTGATTTGTTTTTGTTTTGTTTTTCAATGTCAGAAATGTATATTTGTGAATGTGGAGATGTTATATTGGTGTCACTGGTAAAAATAAATAATTGAAATGGGTATATATTTGTTTTTTGTTAAGTTGCCTAATAATTATGCACAGTAATAGTCACCTGCACACACAGATATCCCCCTAAAATAGCTAAAACTAAAAACAAACTAAAACTACTTCCAAAAACATTCAGCTTTGATATTAATGAGTTTTTTGGGTTCATTGAGAACATGGTTGTTGTTCAATAATAAAATTATTCCTCAAAAATACAACTTGCCTAATAATTCTGCACTCCCTGTACACTTTGATCTTGCACACTTAATCCCAGGAATATCTGAATATTAGAAAAATATGTTCAGTTTCAACAGTAAACCTCATGTTTTCTGCATAACAGGAAAGTTCAACTCCAGTAAAGGAAAGAAATCTGTCACCACAACTCTCGGGCCTTAAATCTTAGGAAATAAATGTGTAACATTACAGAAATAGTTCTGGTAACTCATTGCTCAGACTTCACTATTAGTACAAAACATAAAATTTTTTGTTAATTCACAGAAAATGTCCTATTTTTAAATTGCTGTGGACTAAAATACAACAACAACAATGGAAATTTCTATAGTAGTAAAAAAAATTAATAATTCAGGACAATTCCTCTTATTTGTTTTTTGTTTGTTAGTTTTTTTTTACTATGGCGTCATATGAGTGTCCGTGTGAAAGGTCGTTATCATGGAAAAAAATTTAAAACTTATAAAATACAATTAAAAGTCTAAAAATCATAACCTTCATATTCAACACGTTCTCACTCCCAAAGCGTAACATTTTACGCTCTGTGACAAATTGTCAGTATATCACGCTTTCAGGCACCCAACACGTCCCTTTATTGTGAGATTGGAAAAATGAGGACACATGAGAACCATTTGGAATGAATCTACACATCTACGTTTATTTTACTTAAATCGCTTTGGAAAACACTAACGTCATTAGAGTGGCGGTTATGGTTAGGGCTTGAATACATGGCTGGAATGTCTATTACTGCAGGACCGTTGTTCTACTGGATTTCATCCACAAATCGGCGCGTAGCATAGGAACGCAGAAGGTCACTTTTTGCGTTCCCATGAAGCGCATCGGGACGTGACAAATCGTCGGTATATAACGAAGTGAGAATGGTCTGTCTTATTTTCCGAAGCTGTCCAGTGGACTTTATTAGAGTCTTTGCAGGGCTGATCTTAGCCCCTGGACCTTATGTTTGACACCCTTGATCAGAGCCATTCAAGCTGAGCTGAAACTGATACAGGACCGTTTTTTTGAAGTGGGAAACAGCACGGTGCCAACCAAGCAGAACCATTTTTTATTGATTTTATTAACAGGTGAAACATCACGGAGTGTAAAGGATTCTATTAGTGCTGCTCAGTTATCAGTGCTGATAACTTTTGGTTCATGAGGTTCTCAGTCATGAGTAGGGCTGCCACAAACGATTATTTTGATAGTCGACTAGTCACCGATTATTTTTGCGATTAGTCGACTAATCAGATCATCATCCATTGGACATAAACGTACAGATTATTGCACCAGCATGCATCTGCTCTTATATAAGTATTATTATCTTACAGCTTGAAGTGTTTAAGGTATGTGCTAACTAAAAATAAAGACAAGATGATAGTTTATTAAATTTTAATGAAATTTGCAGATTGTTTCGGTGAAGTTTAATAAACTCCTTGCTATCTAAAATATAACAGGACACCGGAGTATATTCTCGAGCATCTCTTTAATCTCAGCCAAACCGATTTACTCAGGAACAAATAAAATAATAAAAAAAAGCCAAACAATAACATTTTAAAGTTATCCAAGTGATTTATATATCATGTTTAACCTGAGTAGTGAAAGACGGCGGTGGATTTGAAAACGATTTGCCGGGAGTCCGGTGTTCTCACTGGCTCTAGTGAGCCTGGAACCCCGGCTAGCTATCGAGCTAGTGGGTAACAGACGTCTCCGAAAACGTCGGAGCGCTTTTGAAAATATGTGGTGTCTTGATAAACTGAGCAGATATTTGAGGTTTATACAGCTACATTTTCGCCTGAAAACATGTTAAACGTTTATTTTGTGACCCAGAAAGAATAATAAGAGTAATATTAAAACTAACTAGCTGCCGCCGTTGTTGGAAACTGAGCTGGGCCGCGCTATGAATTATGGGACACAACTTCTTCTTCTTCGGGGTTTAACGGCAGCTGGCATCTTTGTACATGCAATGCTGCCATCTTCTGTTTCAGTCTGTTATTACACTCTTAAATCCTACTACTTATTCCTGCGTCTTTTGGGATCTTACAAAGCTTAAAACGATGCGTTGACTATTAAATTAGTCGTCGACGATTTTGATAATCGACGTAATCGTGACTAGTCGACTAATCGTGGCAGCCCTAGTCATGAGGCAGAGCAGGTTAATTGTAAGGTCAGCTTCACATGTCAAAGTATCCTCGAACAAGATACCAAATCCCCAAAACTCCCCTTGACATGCGTTACTTAATGTGTGTGATGTCAAAGTGTCATATAAAAATGCACACTCACTGGTCCACCTGTTTACCATGAAGTACACGTTAAATGGACGATTAAACTACTTTTAAAACATTGACGACTGTATTTAAAAATCATACTCTGACATTACTAAGAGCAGTTACATGCTGAGGATGAGGTTATCTAATCTTCTTCGAAGCAAAACAAAACCGGAGCACCAGAAGGCCAAAAGACTAAAACAAAAAACGAGCCCAAAACCAAAAGAAACGAAGCACACCAGAACAAAGGAAAAAACAGAGCCCAAAACAGAAGAGTCCAGGGGGCCGACAGCACAGGAGTCCAAAACAGTTCAGGGGGCCGACAGCACAGGAGTCCAAAACAGTTCAGGGGGCCGACAGCACAGGAGTCCAAACAGTTCAGGGGGCCGACCGTGCGGACGGCAACGGCGGCGACGTGGACACAGTTCGGGGGGCCGACCGTGCGGATGGCAACGGCGGCGACGTGGACACAGTTCGGGGGACCGACCGTGCGGACGGCAACGGCGGCCACTAAGGCGATGGCGGTCCGGGGGCCGGCCGTGCGGAAGGCAACGGCGGCCACTCAGGCGATGGCGGTCCGGGGGCCGGCCATGCGGAAGGCAACGGCGGCCACTCAGGCGATGGCGGTCCGGGGGCCGGCCGTGCGGAAGGCAACGGCGGCCACTCAGGCGATGGCGGTCCGGGGGCCGGCCGTGCGGAAGGCAACAGCGGCCACTCAGGCGAAGGTGATTTGGACCAGGCGAGGCTGAAGACTCGGATGAGGCTGGACCAGGCGAGGATGAAGACTCGGATGAGGCTGGACCAGGCGAGGACGAAGACTCGGATGAAGCTGGACCAGGCGAGGACGAAGACTCAGATGAAGCTGGACCAGGCGAGGCTGAAGGCTCTGAGGCTGGACCAGACGAGGCTGATGGTGATGATGCTGCAGCAGGTGGCTGGACGGGCTCCTCGGGCCCTCCAGCTGAGACAGGTGGCTGAACGGGCTCCTCGGGCCCCCCAGCGGAGACTGGAGACAACGGCCGGAGCGGTCCCTCAGACCCTCCAGCGGAAACAGGAAACAAAGGCCGGAGCGGTCCCTCGGACCCTCCAGCGGAAACAGGAAACAAAGGCCGGAGCGGTCCCTCGGACCCTCCAGCGGAGACACGAGACGAAGGCTGGACGGGCCCCTTGGACCCTCCAGCAGAAGCCATCACAAAGCCAGCAGGCATGGAGTCCTCTGGCAGACATGAAGGCAATGGGTGCTGTGCTGAGCACTGGCCCTGCTCAGACAGCACTGACACGGAGTTGTTCTCTGAGGGCTGCTTAATCTTCAGGGGTCCAGAATCAGCTGGGGACTGAGACCTAGCCTCTGGGGAAGCCCTGGAGTGCAGAACGGTGCCTGAAGCAGCTAAAGCGCGAGAAACTCCCTGACTGGACCTTAAATTTCCTCCCTGCATGGAGTGAATGAGTGGAACCGGTACTGCTGGAGCCAGAGCTACGGGTAGCGGGGGCACTGGAGCTACTGGGGCCTGCGCTACAGGCGGCACTGGAGCTACTGGGGCCTGCGCTACAGGCGGCACTGGAGCTACTGGGGCCTGAGCTGAAGGGGGCACAGGAGACTGAGCTGAAGGGGGCACAGGAGACTGAGCTGAAGGAGGCACAGGAGACTGAGCTGAAGGAGGCACAGGAGACTGAGCTGAGAGTAGCACTGGCTGCGGGGGAGCTAACTGAGCTGAGAATGGCTGCGGGGGAGCTAACCGAGCTGAGAGTGGCTGCGGGGGAGCTAACCGAGCTGAGAGTGGCTGCGGGGGAGCTAACTGAGCTGCCGGTAGCTGCACAGGCGATAAGCAGCTCGCGTTGACATCCGCCACACAAAACGCAGCCCCTGAATGAACAGTCATGCAGTCTGAAAATGAAAAAGAGTCCTCACTCACCACAGCCGGCGATTTAGAAGCCCGAACGTCCGGCTGTGGGGTGGCGCGCTTGCGGCGCGATCGGCGTTTCCTCCCCGCAGACGGCTCCGACGGGCCGGGCAAGATCACATCCGGCGAGTCGGGCAGCGAGGCAGGAGTGGCTGAGAGAAGGTGAGGTGTGTGCCGGAGAAAAGCCTGTATGGTCGGAGGAAGTGAATTCAGTAGCCGGAAAAGAGACGTTGTAGCCGACCTTCCACGGCGCGGCGAAGCTCGTACGGAGGATTCTCCAGCCACAGCCCGAGGAGGATCTCCACATTGTAGCCGATGTCATCCTGGAGCTCCTCGGATGGATTGACTGCCGCTGGGTCCATGGTGGCTGGTTCGTTCTGTCACGGTTTGCGGGGCAAGCCGTGTGGAGTAGTAGAAAAGGACCCAAAAGGCGGCAGCTCAGAAACGAGGATGCAGGGAGGTCCGGGGAAATACACAAGAAGAGACGCAGGGAGACCGAGGGGAAACAACACAGACGAACCAGCAATTACTGTTAACTTGTTATTTTCTGTTTTATCGCGAGAGTACGGTTGCCCGCGAAGTGTTGTTGTTGTGGTCCGTATGTAAAATGGCGGAACGAATAAAGCGCTGTGAATGAGAGTACGACGTCGTGTCTTTTGAGTTAACATTGGTAGCAGAGGATGGTTTCCAATTACAAAGTACCACCAAAGCTTGATGAAGCCAGGCCATACGAATGCTGGAAGAATGAAGTCAATATCTGGAGACGGGTTACGGAGCTGGATAAAAAGAAACAGGCCATGGAGATACCCGCGGAAGATTTAGACAAAGATGACGGTATGGAAATACTACTTGCAAAACTTGACGCGGTGTTTCAGAGAGAAGAAGCCTACTCGTGTTTTGACTCCATTGCAAAGAACCACAGCATGTCCATGGCAGACTACATTATAGACTTTGAACAGCGTTATAACCCCTAGAGCTCACTAGTTCGGGACACTATTGTGTGGACATTAGAGATGAAAATACTACAGAAAGCTGCAATGAAAATGAAGTTCTCATGGTAACTGCTGAAATGTCTACAAAAGAGAAACAGAAAGTCCTTGTGAAACTTCATAAGCAGTTTGGTCATGCATCTGCAGAGAGGTTATTGAGGCTCATCCAAAGCTCTGGCAATACAGATAAACAATGTGCAGTTATTCTACAAGAGATAGTTCATAACTGTGACATTTGTCAGAAATATTGCAAAACCAAGCCGAGACCTGCTGTTGGTCTACCCCTGGCTTCTGAGTATAATGAGACAGTAGCGATGGATCTACATGAGCTGGAGCCCAATGTGTGGTACCTTCACATCATCGACCACTTCACACGCTTCAGTGCCGGCAGCATCGTAAAGACAAAGAAAGCTGCAGAGATCATCAACTCCTTCATTCACACCTGGATAAGCATTCACGGTGCCCCCAGACGGCTCTACACAGACAACGGCGGAGAGTTCAACAACACAGACATTCGGGACATGGCTGAAAACTTCAACATTGAGGTAAAAACAACGGCGGGGTATAGTCCCTGGAGCAACGGACTACTGGAGAGACATAACATGACACTTACAGAAATCCTCCTGAAGGTAAAAAAGGAACGAGGATGTGACTGGCACACTGCGCTAGACTGGGCCCTTATGGCCAAAAACAGTATGCTTAATGTACATGGTTATAGTCCACATCAACTTGTGTTTGGCCAAAACCCCAACCTTCCTTCTGTGTTGATGGATAAGCCACCTGCCTTAGAGGGCACAACTGTAAGTGCAAGAGTAGCTGAACATATCTCAGCATTACATGCTTCCAGAAAAGCATTTACTGAGGCAGAGTGTTCAGAAAGGATCAGGAGAGCACTACGCAAACAACTTAGGCCTACAGATGACAAATATGAGGCAGGAGATAAAGTATACTACAAACGAGTCGACTATACAGAGTGGAAGGGTCCAGGTGTAGTTATTGGGCAGGATGGAACTGTTGTATTTGTAAGACATGGGGGGACTCTTGTAAGAGTACACCAGTCAAGATTGACTAAAGTGGATTCACAGACTGGAGATAAACAAATACCACACAGTACTACTGATGATGACAACAAAGACGCAGTTGAAAATGATGACACTGACACACCCGATGGGGAACAGAGTATTAGTGAGGAAGAAGACATCACTATTGACAGAGAAACTAACACTACAGAAAACATGTCTGTCACACACACTACAGAAAACATGTCTGTCACACAAACTGCAAATGAGCCCTCTACACCCACTGATCATGTCTCTGCAAATGTAAAGTTAAGATCAGGACAGCTGATTGCTTTTACCAACAGAGACAACGGTGTTCAACACACAGCCAGAGTGCTAGGCAGAGCGGGAAAAGCAAAAGGGCAATACAAAAACTGGTACAATGTGCAATATCTTGAGCATGATGGTAGTGAAGGTGAAAAGAAAGCTGTAGACATGTCACTTGTTGATGGTCTTTGCACTGAAGCTGAAAACAGAGATGCAGATGTACTCATAACAAGAGATATTACCTTTGATTCTGCTAAGCAGCAGGAGATTGAGAGCTGGCAAAGTAATGGTGTGTTTGATGAAGTGAAAGACCTGGGTCAAAAATGTGTGTCTACTAGATGGGTCTGTACACTCAAAGAAACTACTAATGGTGTTGTCCCAAAGGCTCGACTTGTGGCACGGGGGTTTGAAGAGGTAAATACTAAAGAACTACAGAAAGACTCTCCAACATGTGCGTCTGAGTCCCTCAGACTGGTGCTAGCTGTGATATGTCAAAACAAGTGGAGAGTAAATTCAATGGACATTAAATCTGCCTTCTTGCAGGGAATGCAACTGTCAAGAGACATCTATCTTCGTCCCCCACCTGAAGCTGGCAAGGACAATGTTCTATGGAAACTGAAAAAGTGTGTTTATGGACTTGCAGATGCTTCACTTTATTGGTACAATAAGGTCAAAGACATTATGCTCAAAACTGGTGGTAAAATATCACAGGTTGATCCTGCAGTGTTCTATTGGCAGAATGAACAATCTGAGGTTACAGGAGTGCTTGCATGTCACGTTGATGATTTCCTTTGGGCTGGTTCAAGTCACTTTGCAACTCATATCATTCCTGTACTGAAATCTACCTTCCTTGTGGGCCGTGAAGAACATGACAGCTTTTCTTATGTTGGTATGGACATTTGTACAGTTAATGATGTAATAGAGGTGCATCAACAACTTTACATTGACAACCTACAACCGGTTCAGCTACAAGCAGCACGGGCTGTACAGAGGGAGGCTTCCTTAAGTGAAACAGAACGTGAGCAACTCAGGTCAAAAATAGGACAGATTTTGTGGGTTGCCAAACAAACAAGGCCTGATGTTATGTTTGACACATGTAGCCTTGGATCTAATATCAAAGATGCAACTGTACAGTCTATTCATGAAGTGAACAAAATTATCCGTAAACTTAAGGCAGAGAAAGTGACTCTTAAGTTTCAGCACTTGGGTAACAGTGAGGATCTGGCATTGGTTGTTTTCAGTGATGCTTCATTTGGCAACCTTCCTGATGGCGGTACTCAAGGAGGGGCATTAATCGTCCTTATGGGTAAAGGAGGAAAGTTTTGTCCTCTCTTCTGGCAGTCTAAAAAAATCAGGCGCGTGGTCAGAAGTACACTGGCAGGAGAAACTCTTGCCATGTCAGATGGAATAGACAGTGCTGTCTTCCTGGCAACACTTTTTTCTGAGCTTACAACTGGTAACACTGGTCTAAACGCTCTTCCTTTGATCTGTGTAACTGATAATCATTCCTTGTTTGATGCACTCAAGTCTACTAAGCAGGTTACAGAGAAGAGACTGAGGCTAGAAATGAGCAGCATTAAAGAGCTCATACAAGGCAAGAAAATCAGACAGGTTTGTTGGTCAGATTCAAAATCTCAACTTGCTGATTGTCTGACGAAAAAGGGAGTTTCACCTTTAACCCTTCTAAAGGCGCTAGATGAAGGACTCTGGATACTGTAATCCTTTGTCTACAAAGTTGTCTTTGCATTCAAATGTACCATTGTTTATTGTGTGCAATGATAGTATGCTTTAAGTAAAGCAAAGCACTTTTGAAATGTTTTTTTTGTTTATATAAATATATACATATATGTATACAAATGTTTACAGGGGTGTGTTTATACTCTTATTTTATTTTTTTTAAGAAAGAGGGAGATTGTTAACTTGTTATTTTCTGTTTTATCGCGAGAGTACGGTTGCCCGCGAAGTGTTGTTGTTGTGGTCCGTATGTAAAATGGCGGAACGAATAAAGCGCTGTGAATGAGAGTACGACGTCGTGTCTTTTGAGTTAACAATTACTAAGACAGAAAATACAACTTAAATACACTCAGAACACAGGGAGATTACACACAGGTGGGAGACACAGCTGGGAGTGATTAACATGACGAGACCAGGGAGGCAAACTGAAAACACTCACATAAGACGCAGACCTTCACAATAAAACAGGAACACACGGGGGGGAACAGGGTAAACACCAATTAGAGAACAGAACCAAAATCGCGAAGAGAAAACACAAAACGCTGGGTCAAAAGGACCCAGGATCATGACATGTACATTGTGCCTTGGTTTAGTGTCTGGAAGAGTCCTGTCTCAGTCAATTATAGATGATGTGAGAGGGCGGGTGTGTGTGTTTAGAGCATGGATGGCTTGGGGATAGAAGCTCCTCTTGAGTCTCTCTGTCCTTGCCCGGAAGATGCGGAACCTTCTACCAGATTGCAGAAGTTGGAACAGTTTGTTGCCAGGATGGGACGGGTCCTTCAGTATCTGCGCTGCTCTAGTCCGGCATCTCCTGGTGTAGGTGTCCTGAAGCGGGGGGAGAGCAATCCTGCAGCAGCGTTCTGCTGTACGGATCACTCTCTGGAGAGCTTTTTGGTCCTTCACACAGCTGTTCCCAAACCACGATGTCATGTTCTGTGTGAGGATGCTCTCCACAGCGCCTGTATAGAAAATCCTGAGGATCTTTGGAGAGACCCTGAACTTCCTCAGTTGTCGTAGGTGATACAGGCGCTGCCTAGCCTTTTTGGTCTGGACCTGAATGTGGGCAGCCCATGTCAGGTCTTATCAGCTGGTAAAACAGTGATGTTGTGGTCTTTGCTCAGGGAAGCGACGGCCTTCTTTTCCTGTATTGTGAGGTTGGATGGAGGGACTTTGGCACTGGAGAGCGTGGCTGAGACTTTCATCCTGATTTGCTCTGCTTCTGTCTGTGATAATTTATTAATCCGTATGGCAGATTCTGTGCCCAACACTCTAATGGAAAAGAAAGACAACGCAGGAAATTTCACACCTTGCTTCCAAAAACACACACTCCTCATCCTGAACCTACACAACCCAGAGAAGAAAACACACCTGAAGTCAGTCAGGAGAAATGGGTTAAGAACTTTTCAGACAGGATTCTCACTGAACCTGAAAAGAGAGTATTAGCCAAAGGACTCAATTTTGCCATTTCTCCACAACAGTTGCCCATAGTGGACCTCATCACAGCCACAGAATCTGCCATACGGATTAATAAATTATCACAGACAGAAGCAGATGGCTGATTGGGACCCACACCCAGTTTCACACCTTGGCTCAGGCGATTAGAGGATCATCAGGGGGTCCTTTTGTCCCTCTGTGGGGGGAAACTCCCACTAGGTTTATATCTGGGACTCTCCACCATTTGACCTTAGAACTGAAGAAGCTTCTCGGATGAGAGGTGAAACGTCTTCAAGCAACTTAAAGAAGTCCAGACGCTTTTCTTTGCAAGCTCCTTTGACTACGATGACCTGGATGACTGAGAACCTTCACAGACATAAAACTCTGTATATTCCAACAGATGTTGATACAGTGGGGTGGTTGTGTTTCAGGGATCAGTCCAGAGTTCTATCTACAGTGGGATCCTGGCCACATGCACACGTTTCTCTCAGGCTTTGTTTTGACAGAGCACATGACTGAATGTGCAGCAAGAAGCTATTCCAGTGCTTGTGGCTCGCAGCAGCTCCGCTGCCCGCTTAAAAATAGCAACAGGCGTTCCCTGCAAGCAGAAGGGAGAAAGCTCCGTGTGTCTGTCAAAGTCCAACCAACACATTTTTGTGATTGTGTGTAAGTTAGCATGTGACTAATAAGCATCTGTCTGCATAGTGTGTGTGTGTGTGTGTGTGTGTGTGTGTGTGTGTGTGTGTGTGTGTGTGTTTGAAGAGTGCTCTTAAATTAGGGCGGGTTAATTGTGGCTGGAAACTGGAAAAAGTTCAACATTATAATTCTGGTCCTGATCCTGGTTTATTTCTGGCATTGCATAGCCAAGGCGTGCCATCTAGTCTAATTAAGAAATGCACACACAACCACACACACACACACAATTGTGCCTTTTAATAAAATCCAGGCCTTGCTTTGCTGGTTATTGCAGGGTTAGTGAAGCCACACTGGGGTGAAATCCCATCAAATTCCAACAGAGATCTGAGGGGCCGTTCCTTCTCTGTCCAGTCAAATTGTTTTCCACACATACAAACTATTATAAAAGTGCTCTGTCTATTCTGCACTTTAGTGTAAATTGTCTGGCTGAGGGTTTGACAGGGTCTTGGCAGTGTGCTGTTCTTTTGTATTATTTAATAAAGCACATAACAAAAGAGATGAAAAAGAAAACTCAATCCTGCACTTCATTTCCATTTAATTTCAATTCAAATTTATTTGACAGGAACAATTTACAGCCATAACAAAACATTAATCTCCTACGAGAAAAGGTGCAGATTTAGCTTATAGCTAATTAGCTAATAGCTAATTAGCTATAAGCTAAAACTAGCAAACAAAAATGAGATGCTGAAATTGTTAATGATGACAAATCTGGTTTATCAAAATTCACCTTTTTACATCACATGAGAAAGAACAAAAGTGTATACTGGATTTCAAATAAGAAGCTTATTATCAGCCATTCCCTGATAGCTTTAAGGGATCTACCTTGCATTGTTTGCAGTGAGTTTATATTTTATAATACTTATAATCCACTGCAACTTGGAGAAAAATATGGCACTTTCTTTGTGTACTTGACCATGGTGGTGGTCAGAGGGCCCGGTGGCGCCAGTGTCCGGCAGCCTCGCCTCTGTCAGTGCGCCCCAGGGCAGCTGTGGCTACAATGTAGCTTGCCATCACCAGTGTGTGAATGTGTGTGTGAACGGGTGGATGACTGGATATGTAAAGCGCTTTGGGGTCCTTAGGGACTAGTAAAGTGCTATATAACAGGAGGGAAACAGGAGGACAAAGGAGGGAACAACTAAGCTGTAGTGCCTCTTCACCTCACTGTACAATACCTTGTGCAATACTTTTGTAAATAGTCAACGGTGCAATAGACTCAATACTTGAAATGTGCAATTCACTTGTATTTTTATTTTTATTCCTATTTATTCTATTTATCCCCTTCGTATATTTTATTTATATTGTCTCTGTATTTATATATATGTGTGTGTGTATAACTCTGTAACTTCTGTCGGTGCTGTGCTTTTTTGGAAATCGAATTTCCCACAGGAACCCACCCGAGGGATTAATAAAGTTCTATCTTATCTTATCTTATCTTATCTTATCTTATAAATACAGGCCCGGCCATTTATTTCATTAGATACTTTTCAGATAATGCTAATTTGAAAATCTTGCTAACACATTACTGGATTAGTCTAGTTATGCCGTATAACCTATTAGCAAGTCTATATCATAAATATAACACTGTAATCTTACTGTAGCTACAATACTTCAGTTAATACCTTATCGACACTTTCCAAGGTGAAGATTTCAATTCTTCAACCAGTGACTGATTAGCACTTACATAAGCCCTGATTCACATTCATATTCAGCACACAGTCTTTTGCTGTTTTCCAGTGACCTTTGACCTGATGTTCCTCAACCTCAAAAGGAAACTCAGTCTGTTAAATTTTCCTCTGGGGAACACTTAACTGTCCGTAAATGTGAAACTTTCAAGGCCCAGAGGAACCCTCCTCCGATTTCATTTTTCATTATGAGTTTAGGATCCTGGACATAGGAATGCAGACTTTGACCTCCTGACCTTTAACCCCTGCCGAGGCTGATAAGACTCGGCTGGTAGTGATAGGGGCTCACACACTGATCCTGGCTTATGCTGTGAAAGCATGCGCTGATTGACGTGACTCTCACACACAAGCAATGTGCACAAATCCATCCAAACTCTGGGAGACGGACTTTACAATCACACACACACACACACACACACACACACACACACACACACACACACACACACACACACACACACACATACGCCTCTGGTGATAAAAGGATGAGGCTGCTGACTGAAGTGTACATAAACACAGTTGAAAGTGTCTGATTGATTAGCGCTTCCTTCTCTGCTGCCTGTCTGACTCCTCCAGGAGAGAGCAACCAGTGTTATGAATCCCTGAGTGACTCTCTGTCTCCTCCTGTCTCCCGGCTGAGCTTCCAGACACATTATTCACAATCTAATGTGAGTCAGCACTGTTCACTGCCCTTCAAAAGAAGATGCTCAGATCTTTTATGCAAATTAGTATCTAGCTGGGTACCAGTTCAGGAAAGTTTTCCATCTATTGTTGTTGTTATTAACTCAATTAAAGCATATCAGATGACAATTAAAATCATTAGAAGTGGAAGGAAATGATGGATACCTGCAGTGTGTATAGTGTTGTATAGTTTCTGCATAAACAGAACACACAGCCGCTGCATTAAAACAATGTGGATGGAGAACTGAAATACAGCAAAGTTGTCAGATTAAAAAGGAAATGACACAAATTGCTGTTAACACTCAAATGTGACCAGAGGAGCTATTATACTGAAGTGAGAGAGATTTTCCAATGAGTTTGTATTATTCGCTCCACCTCATCAAGCTGTCAGACAAGTCGCTGGAAGGGCTGATGGGGTCAGCACTTCAAGTCCTGCTGAGAGGGCTCAGCTGATGGACCGGATGGGAACAGATATTAAATGCCTGATGAGCGACAGTGTTGGCTTGCAGGGGGTGGGGCAGACTGACTGCAATTCTAGCTGGTAGAATAAGAACGGGTGGTAACCCAAGTTAACTATCTAACTATCCATAGTCTAGCATGCAAAGATAATACATTTTCAGTGGCACAGAGACCCTCAGGCTCAAGAATAACTAGCAAATAGGGTTTGACATCAAGTTCTGGACAATTCTGACATGGACAAAGACACGTGCTTGTACATGCTGTTTTCCAGCAGATCTGCCCAAAAAGTTGTTCTGCTTGCTCTTTACTGGCAATCCACTCGTCATATACAGGTTTTAAGAAAACGTGCAGCAACCTGAAAAAGTCGTGCACTGAATTATCTCATGCACATTATCTCTGGCCAGCTGATCCTCTGCACCAAGGTCAAACTGCTTGAGTGCAATTCTTGCTTTAGGCTCTCATATTTTGGGAGTGCCATAACTTACGGGGGTAAACATGACCACGTTTTTACTTAAACAGTTCACATTTTAGGAATTATCCAGAATCCTATCTGCTGTCTTTGATTGTACATTATCCTTTCTTTGTGTTGCTGTGCAAACGGGTCAAACGTGATCGTGTTTACTTTGGGAAAATATGCTGCTCAGCTGATTTAAGGGTGACCTCTGCGCATACCCGTCATAGTCATTTCCCGGAGGGATTTGTTCCTACATTTTTCCCTAAAAAAATACTAAAAAAAGACATGTTGAAGTGATGTTTCCCGTGTTGTTTAGATGACAAAGTTTCAAAACATTACAGTCAGAAACTGCCAAAAATAGATGCAACATTTCCTGGCAGCTTCGTGATATATTGTATCAACAATTCTGAAGTAACTCCTTTTCCTTTTCTTGACTGAGAAAGAAAAGAATCAGATATGGATTTTACACTGAAGCATTTTTTCACTGTTTATGGAAGAATATGGCTGCAAAGTGCAGTTAAAAGATTACCTTTGTTTGAAGATGTCATTGCTCAGTGGATGGGGTCGTGAGGGTCAGCCTGCAGGGATCTGAGCCTGTAGCTCCAGTATGTGCTTCCGAAACAGACTGCTGAGTAAGTGCAATGGTTTCATTACTTTAAGAGTGGAAGAGCAGTAATTGATAGAGCTAATATTTTTATTAAACATGTATGATTAAAGTGTTATTGGTTGTATTACTGGTGTGTATCAAACTGTGCAGACCATGAATTTGCAGCGATCCTGGAATAATAAGAACAGTACGCTTTCAGGTTTTCCACTCTATGGATTAATCAACACTTTGGAAGCTTCAGTATAACCATCAGACATTTTTATATTACACTGTGAAATGTGTGCAGAGGACAGGCTGTCTCAAGTGAGGATCAAAAGTTCTCCAAGTTCAGTATAATTTATAAATATTTAATCTTTGACCCAGACTGCGGGCGTAAATGTGCACAACTCTCCTACTTTGGAGAAGCCTGTGGAAAGGTTCTGCTGGTGCCTGATGCTGCAGGTATGTAAAACACTCAAATTAAACAGTGCTATAAACATCTGGAAAAAGGTGATTTTTAGCCTTCTTTGGCATTTTAGCCAAAACTGATCATTCACTGCCTACAGGTGGTATCCTGAAGCTGCAATTTAATTGAAAAAATAATGTGTAAAGCACATAAAACTGAAGAGAACAGTGAATTAGAGGTGTGTGGATTGATCCAAATATCCATAGTATTAATATCCATGCAGGTATTGGTATCAGAGCTATACCAGCACAATAGGACACAATCATATTTTTTTATCCTCTAATTTTAGCATGTCATCCACAAATTGTGTTAAATTATTTTATTTCTTTAACCCCTGGAGGGTCTTGGGTCGATTTGTGGCTCTAGGTCCGATAGTGTATGCATTTTTCTAAGACCCCCCAGGGGTTAATGAACAAATATAACTCAATCATTCACAATGAAAAGTGTCTGAACCCTTTTGTACTGATCGACACATCTGCGTTTTTTTTTATAGCCCCTGTCACATTTATACAGCAGGCACTGACCAGTGATGCTTTAGAGACAGACACACAAAAGCGACAGTTTTTTTCAAATACATGAAAAGCTGAAAGGTGTATTTCTTGTGTTAAGTCATTATTGTGGACATAAAAAATCAATGTGATATAAAAAATCAATGTGATTTAATAGTCATTAAAATGTGTTCAGAATGATTCACCTCATAAATTACGGCACTCTGCTGTCCCCTACATGAGCTACCTCTATACGTTAAAAACACATCAGTGTCGGTATCGATATCGGCGATGCTGGAGACTCGGTACCTATAAAAGCAGTTCTGTGTGCGCCTCTGACAGCACAATGCGTGTTGTAATCCGTTCCGATTTTATCCATCATTCAATAGAAAGCGGGTTTTAAAAGTTCACCAGCGTTTTGAGGCTATAGTTTGCGTTCTCCAGAGCGAGAATTTTCGAGATGCTAGGAGCAGCAGATGGGTGGGGTGCAGCGCAACGTGCAAATTTTCAGGTAGGCTTCATCTGAAACAGCTGCATACCTCGAATAGCTCACACTAGAGAATGTCACTCACACCCTGGAGACGTTTAAAAGAGGAACACGCGCCTTTTCTAAGTTTGGAGGAATGTGATGAAGCCACACCAACTTACTTAAATTAGCTGACTTTAAGACACAGGTGCACATAGATAGTGCCCCTTAATACTTGATTTTATAGAAACGGGGGATATCCAGGGATAGGCGCACGTGTGCCACAACATCCCAGTACCACATTGGCTGATCCACAGCGCCAGTGCACAGAGGATCTCTGGCTCTGTAACACAGAAATGTGGTGTGGTTGAATCTGCACCACGCACAAGTTCTGAGTTCTGATTAAATAACCTAACCCGTGTTGCTGCATCCTTAAGATATCTGTGGGCGAGCACGCGTAAACACATGTAAGCAAAACATGTGCACACTCTCCCATATACGCAGGAAAAAGAAATCCCTGATTATGAGCCAAGTCTCAAAAGCTAAATGAGTCCAAATTGCGGAAAATAAACGGAATTAAATTAAAGCGTAATGAATGTATTCTAAATGGCTTCTTTGTTCTGGATCTGAGTTTAGCTTGATATATTTCGTATTGTTAAGATACTGGATGCAATGCACACTGCAAACTAAGCGAGTGATATAGTGACAGAGAGTCCGTCACAACAACTATAAAGCACAAACCTTCAGTGCATCAGTAGCATCTTTCACTCTGTAGGGATACTGTGCTAATCAGATTACAAGGGCTAGAGGGTTTGAAGGCAGGAGGGTGTGTGTGTGTGTGTGTGTGTGTGTGTGTGTGTGTGTGTGTGTGTGTGTGTGTGCGCGCACCTAACTAGAGAGCAGATGTAGCAGGCCAGCAGCCAGGCTTAGACCGTCTGTTTCTCTGATTTCAGTCTCAGTATCTCTGACTGAGTGAATGACAGTCTGTCTGTCTGTCTGTTTTTCTCAGACAGCAACGTTTTAGACAACAGAAGGTTTCACACAATTCAAAATGGCCATTAAAAAAAATGCATTTTTCACACATCCTCCTTGTTTCAACAATCAATTGAAATTGTTTTTTGGGTTGTTTTTGCTTTCTGTCTCAGAGTTTTATGCTTGTTCCCAGGACAGGGCAACAAAATGGATTGTTTGACCTTTTTTAATGTACTGAAAACAGCTTTACAAGTTGGAGAGGCAGTCCTTAGACCCTCTGTTTGCAAAGAGCCGCCAGTAAGAAGAAAGCTGGCTTAAAGGGAGTGAGGCAAAAAATTTTTTTATAAATGGCTGCTTCCACAGTCTCTCTACAGCACTCACCATACCTCTACTAGATTAGTTAAACTCTTCCTCTTTTCATTAATAAAGAATAGAGTAGAATAGAACAGAATAGATCTTTATTTTCACTGTTACAAAAACAATGGGTTTGGCATCTCTCCATTAGCAGCATGTAGATTTTTACATTAATGTGGCTTTAGAAGGGGAAAAACAGTTTAAGAGGTGCCTACACAGGGAATGTATGTAATAACGTATAAATAAAGTTGAGCAACTTCTGTTTTTGAAGCTATACACCGATCAGAGATAGCATTTTGACTACTGACAGGTGACATGAATAAATCTTATTCTCTTATCATGACACCTGTTGGTTGGTGGGATGTTTTAAATGGTAAATGGTAAATGGCCTGTATTTATATAGCGCTTTACTAGTCCCTAAGGACCCCAAAGCGCTTTACATATCCAGTCATCCACCCATTCACACACACATTCACACACTGGTGATGGCAAGCTACATTGTAGCCACAGCCACCCTGGGGCGCACTGACAGAGGTTTTAGGAAACAAATGAACATTTTATTCTTAAAGTTGGTGTGTTGGAAGCAGGAAAAACAGGCACGTATAAGGATTGGAGCATGTTTGACAAAGGGTTCAATTGCATGTAAGGATGCATAGCTGCAGATCAGTCAGGGTGCTCATCCTGACCCCTGTCCATTGCCAAAAGCACCAACAATAGAAAAGTGAGCATCAGAACTGGAGCAGAGAGCAATGGGAGAAGGTGGCCTAGTCTGATACACACAACATGCCTTCAGGGGCCTAGTGGAGTCCATGTCTCGATGGGTCGGGGCTGTTCTGGCAGTAAAAGGGGGACCAACAAAATATTAGGCTTCAGGTTGTGAACTTGGCAGCTCCACCCACCTGCTGGACCAACCTTTCATTCGCAAGAGGCAGCCAATCCGAGAGCTGAAACAATATGTTTAAGACAGTGGATGGAGTGTGAACTGAGGATCTACATCAAGGTCAGTTACTGTGAATTTTACTCTGGTAGAGCCCTTGAACATACGCATGTGGCAGAACTGAGCATAACAGCTTTACTCCAAACGAGAAGAAATGTGACGTATGAACCACAACACACAAGATAATTATAGAAAGCATAAGTAACTTTTAGAACAATTTCTCCAGGATTATAGGCTGGATATATATACTAAATACTGTCCTAAAAAACAGCTAATTTTGTGCCGTAATGTGAAAGTGCTATGATTAAAAAAACCCTGTCTTTTATCTAGTAAACAGGCAAATAGAAAACCAAAGGAAGTTCTCAGTTTGGCCTGAAACAAAGAAAACAAACAGCCTTTTGGTGTACAACTTGTGGGGCATAGTCTGCTTTAAAGTGGCCTTAACGTGATTGAGACCTGACTGTTATGTAATTTAAAAAAGCTTAAAATCAGCCCTGAAAATGGCGCACCACTTGAGACAGATCTGTTAGAAACAGTTGCCAGCTAACCCACAATTTCCATCTCCAACACAATATTGTTTAGACGTCTTTCTTCGCTCTCCTCCACCTGACTCACTCTCTCACCGCAGGCTTTGTCACAGTCTGTTTCGCCCAGGCCGCCTCCGTCTGTCTCCTCCACATGTCTCCGAGGTCTGATATGCCTCGGCCTCCCCACGCCACAGTGTTTAGACAAACCGAGAGGCACAGAGACACGCTGACTATGGCAAAGAGAGATGCTAAAATTTCTTGCCTTCTCTTTCTCTGAAACTAATCCTGATATTGGTCTCAGAGGCTTTAAAGACTGGATGGTTAAATCCCATAGGAGTAAACAGATGATGGGCTCAGTATGGGAAAACCCAAACAGTGGAAATGAAAACTAGCTTTCACTTTCAGCTGTAGATGAGCTTTCACTATAAACATATTAGGAATTCCCCCGTAAAGGTTTAATCAGAATAGAGTTAGGGGTTTTAAATTCTTCGTGCCTGTCCTCATCTGAAAAAAGAGAGCACAATTTTCTTTTTCAAACACTTAATATACATATTAGCAGGAACATGAAAAGGCCAAACACCAAGAGTGTTGTAACAAAGAAACATGCCTTATGGAAAATGCTGGGTGTGCAAAGCATTTGGTTTAAATGGTTTGAATCCAGTGTCCTGGCAAAATTTATTCTTGTTCCATGAACAATATTTTCCCTGCATAAATGAAGCCGTTTCTTGCCTAACTACTACTAATACTATGAAATACAGACTGGAGTATCCGCGGGTTGAGCCACTGACCCTCTGACTGATAGATAACCTGTTCTCCTTCCAGAGCTACAGCCGGCCCATAGTACCAACTTTAGTACTAATAATTAGAAATATTTGTTTTCTGTATCACTCTTTATCAGTCCCTCAAACATCAATGTGGAGGAATTTTGGCCCATTGTTCTTAACATTGTTGCTTCAGTTCATTGAGGTTTGTGGGTATTCATTAACGCACAGCTCTCTTAAGGTCCAACCACAACATTTTAATCAGGTTACGTCGGGACTTTGATTGGACAATTGCAACACTTTGATTCCTTATTTTTTCAGCTATTCTGTTGTAGATTTACTGCTGTGTTTGTGTTGCATGACCCAGTATCAGCCAAGCATTAGCTTTTTAGGACAGATGGCCTCACATTTGACTCTAGAAAACTTTGGCATACAGAGGAGTTCATGGTCAGTCACGACTGCAAGGTGCCCAAGGTCCTGTGGCTGCAAAACAAACCCAAATCATCACCCTTTTTACCACGTGTTTTGAGGTCTCTGTGCTGATATGCTGTATTCGGTTTTCACCAAACGTCATGCTGCACATTATCGTCAAAATTCGTCACTTTGGTCTCGTCTGTCCAAAGGACATTGTTCCTGAAGTCCTTTGGTTTGATCAGGTGCAACTTTGCAGACCTACAGTAAGCTGTGCTACTATGTTCTGTTTAGAGAGAAGAGGTTTTGTGCTGACAACCCTTTCAAACAAGCCATACTTGTTCAGTATTTTTTAAATTGTACTATTATTAACTTTAACACTTCACATGCTAAATGAGGTCTGCAGAGTCTGAGCTGTAGCTCTTATGTTTTTTGTTTTTACAATTTCTATGAGCAATGCACAATCTTTTAAGTCACACCTAAATGTTCCAGAGCAACAAACTGTCAACATTTCTGCTTTTATAGCGGTGCTCACACCTACTGGTAATCAGTTAACTGAGCGAATTTGATTTGCTGCACTTGGCTGCTACTTACCCTCTTAATTCCTATAGAAGCTGTAAGGTTTTACTTAGTTTCTCACATAACTGAATAGATTTTTGTGAAAACTTTCCTTTTCACTAATAATTGATTATTCAAGAAAGATTCCAGCCACGTGGAAGTCTGGCTTTTTAAAGTAGCAGCAGCGACAGTGGCTGCTGCAGTGGCGGTCGAGGCTACGGTGGTGGATGCCGTTTTGGGTCACAGTTACTCCCTGTCTGCCTGAAGTGTCTCCGTCATCTAACACACATCTATCTGTCCCTGAATCCGTCTATCCGTTTATCCACTAGAGCCTGTCATCAACCCCTCCCCGTACATGAATATGTGTGTTTGTAAGTGAGCTCTTTAAATAGACACTCTGCTATGTGTTTAAAATGCAAAGTGAAAGCCTAACACCATAACCCTCCAAAGACATGAATGAATCTTTCATAAACAGCTCCTGTCAAAACCCTGGACTCTCTCCAGCTCACTGTCTCTCTCAGGAATCTACTGTTTGTTGTCCAAGTCAATACTCTCCTCGCCTTCAGGTTTTCAATAGCCCAGCTTCCTGGGTGTGACAGAGACATTCCCTCTTCCCACACTTCAAAGAAAACGTCAGATGAAATTCTCAAGGACACGTATTGAAGGTCTGTGTTTCATGCCAGGACAGAATCCCTAGAGCAGATTAAGCTCCCAGTTGTTTCTTCTGACCTGAAGCCATTTGGGCAAACTTGGTTCAGCTTGGTTGGAGTTTGGGGCTGCCGTCTGACACAGAGATTCGTGACCCAATTTGGATTTCTGGCACGAATTAAAAGTGTGCTTTTTGAGCTACCGTGCAGAAATGTATTGCTTTGCCATGGTTACCAAAAACAAAATCCAAAGCACACTTTTTATTGGTGCAATCTAAAGTGGAACATTTAGGTGGTAAAAGAAAAAGCAGTGCAGTGCAGTGCAGAGGCAGTCATGGTCAACCATTGGTGTTTCCAACCACATTTCTGACACACCCTCAATTTAGTCTAACTTTTTTTCTTTTTGTTTCCTTTTTCTTTCTTTTTTTGGTGTTTTTTTTTCTTTGTTTTGTTTGTTTTTTGCTTTGGGTCCCTCCAAACAGCAGGAAGCAAAGGCAGTCATTTAACCCCTAAAAAATAGAGTGCACAAAGTGCAGTTTAGGTTCAGGGACAAATATGACTTGGCCGCACTCTGTTCTGGAATAAAAGCATTGATTTAGTGGCAGAATAAAGGAATGCAGCATTTTGTGCATCAAGCTATTTTCTCTAGACAGAATCCAGGTTCCCCGGCTGCTGTCTCACGTAGCTCGTGACGTGATCAAAGAGGATGGTCAAACACTATCAATGTGTTCTTATCATTCGATGCATGCCACTTTTCACAGGACAGATAAGATGGAACAATCACTGCATACCTTTACATTTGTGCAGGAGAGACAATGGTCTACAGTGGGCCGTTATTGTTCTTTAGCTTTGGAATTTCATAGACAGCAAGGCAAAGAAGAGAAAGAAAGACGACTTGGTACCTACATGTTCTTCCAGGTGAGCCAAACGCTTTTTAAAGCTTTGAAACACACCGCAGTGGCACAAAAATACAGATGTATTCAGATATCATTTATATCAGGTCACACTCATGTTGCTGTTGATTTTATACTCCCTGGTTTCTCCTGTATATGTAAGTCCTAACCGTGAAACCAGTGGACATGTGCAAGAGCTTAAAATTCAGTTCACAGACTCAATAAATCAGTTTAGCTTCAGTGGTGTTGGGTGCTTTTTGATTGCCTTCAGACTTTTAAAAGTAAACACTCTCAATCCACAGAGGAAGGTATCCCACTGAGGTTTACTGTAGCTGCAGCTAAAATTCAAATGAGTCAAGCGTCATGCCTGTGTTAAAAAAAAAAAAAAAATACTGTGGACATTCCTCCTCATCAGTTATTATTATTATTGGCCCTGGAAGTACATTCTTACACCTGAACTGGATCCTCTGTAAACTGCATTACTGTACTGCAGAAACAGGCGTCCTCTATATGGCACCGACTGCCAAAGAAAACACACTCACATGCATATATACACGGGCGGTTTAAGAGTGAAACTAAAGCGTGATTTTAGCAACAGAACTGGGTCAAAACATGAAGATTAGGCCATGACGGGCAGTCTTCAAAATAAAAGGGCCAAATTTGGCACTCATATGAACAACTTATAATAACTAGAAAAATTTGCATTTCCTGCGAAAATGCAGTGTGGATGCTTAAAGCTGAAGCTGTATGCAAAAAGTAGCTGAAAAAGCTGAAAAGTTGCAGAAATTGTAAAAACTTTGCAGAAGCAAAAGAAGTTTGCTAAAATGGAATAACTTAGCAGAACTGCAATATCTTAGAGGAAACATAATACTTGGCAGAAATACAATAGCATAGCAGAATTTAGCAGAAATATTGTAACTTACCAGAAACATGATAACTTCTCAAAAATACAAGAATTTAGGAGAAATAGTATAAGATAACAGAAAGAATATATTTAGCCAAAAATACTTAAACATTACAGAAACACTATGATTTAGAAAAATAGTACAACAGAGCAGAAATATTGTGATTTACCAGAGACACTGTGATGAACTATGAATATTGTAATTTTAAATTAAGACTATGTTTTAGCACAAATATTATAATTTGGCAGAAATACTATAATTTAGCACAAATACTATAAAAAGCAGAAATACTATAATTTAGCAGAAATACTATATTAAGCACAAACCCTATAAAAAGCAGAAATACTGTACTATGATTTGGTAGAAAAAACTATAATTAATCAGAAATACTATATTTGGCAGAAATACGGTATTTGGCACAAATCTTATAAAATAGCAGAAATAGTATGATTTAGCACAATAGTAATAACTTAAACAGAAAAAATGATGAACATGCTGAAGGTCCCTCAACTATACTTGTTAAATGAAAAAAATCAGCAAAAAAATCTATAACAGCCACACAATCACAAATATGTACACATAAGAAAACACACATGCACAGAGAGACACACACACAAGATCCAATTCAGTCAACCAGTCTAAATATATTGAATTTGAATCTTAGAATGAGATCATCCCATTAAAAGCCTTTCTCTCTCTCTCTCTCTCTCTCTCTCTCTCTGTCACACACACACACACACACACACACACACACACACACACACACACACACACACACACACACAGGGAGAGAAAAGTGAGTTTCTAGGTCAGCCTGGGAGCTGCTGAATTTGAATCCACCAATCAGAGAGCCTGTGCACTCTTTCCCTCCAAAACAGGTGCATCCTTTTTACACACGCAGCACAGAGAGACACAGGATCATTGCAGTCTATTTCTCATAATGACGACTCCCCTCAAACAAATGACCATAATTTCCTAACCGTAGGAGCTAGAACGGTCATTCTTACACCGTTTTGTTCAGAAGAGATGGGGGAATCTTCAAGTGTTGACAATTTATCATTAAAATATGAATTTTTAGAGATATATGACATGGATGACTTGTTGACTTAGAAGCCACGAATTCTCCAATATGCAAATTTGAATGCCTGAGACCACATATGTGATTGGCTGGCTGGGAAGCCGTGCAGGCCCTGATTTGTGGATTTGAATTCCTCAGCCCTCAGATATGATTGGCTGGCTGAAGGCCCCAATATGCAAATTTGAATGCCTCAGGACACTTATTTGATTGGCTGGGAAACTGTGCAGGCCCTGATTTGAAAATTTGAATGTCTCAGTCCTCACAGAGGATTGGCTGCCTGGGGACCTGGCAGAAATATATAGAAATACTATTATTAAGCATAAATACTACATTTAGTAGAAATACTATGTTTTAGCACAAATATTATAAAAAGAAGAAAAACTATAATTTAGCAGAAATACTATATTAAGCACAAATCCTATAAAAAGCAGAAATACTATAATTTAGAACAAATCCTATAAAAAGCAGAAATACTATAATTTAGCAGAAATACTATGTTAGCACAAATCCTATAAAAAGCAGAAATACTATAATTTAGCAGAAATACTATATTAGGCATAAATCCTATGAAAAGCAGAAATAGTATGATTTAGCAGAAATACTGTATTTAGCACAAGTACCGAAAAGTACCAGAAATACTATGATTTAGCAGAATAGTAATAACTTATTGAAACACAAATGCACAGAGGGACACACAAACACAGGCTCTAATCCAGTCAACCAGTCTAACTATGTTCAATTTAAATCCTACAATGACATGCTGTCAAATAAGGGCAGGGTCCTCTCTCTCCCACTAAACACACACACACACACACACACACACACACACACACACACACACACACACACACACAGGGAGAGAGGACTAAGTTTCTAGGTCAGCCTGGGAGCTGCTGAATTTGAATCCACCAATCAGAGAGGCTGTTTACGTTTTCCCGCCAAAACAGGTGCATCTTTTTACACACGCAGCACAGAGACATAGACCTGCTTCTTTCAGTTTATTTCACATAGTGAGGATTCCCCTCAAACAAATGACCATAATTTCCTAACCATAGGGGCTAGAGCGGTCATTCTTACACCGTTTTGTTCAGAAGAGATGGGGGAATCTTCAAGTGTTGACAATTTATCATTAAAATATGAATTTTTAGAGATATATGACATGGATGACTTGTTGACTTAGAAGCCACGAATTCCCCAATATGCAAATTTGAATACCTGGAGCCCACATACATGATTGGCTGGCTGGGAAGCTGTGCAGGCCCTGATTTGTGGATTTGAATTCCTCAGCCCTCAGATATGATTGGCTGGCTTAGAAGCCATGAAGGCCCCAATATGCAAATTTGAATGCCTCAGGACACATATATGATTGGCTGGGAAGCCGTGCAGGCCCTGATTTGAAAATTTGAATTTCTCAGTCCTCACAGAGGATTGGCTGCCTGGGGACCTGGCAGAAATATATAGAAATACTATGATTAAGCATAAATACTACATTTAGTAGAAATACTATGTTTTAGCACAAATACTATAAAAAGCAGAAATACTATAATTTAGCAGAAATACTATATTAAGCACAAATCCTATAAAAAGCAGAAATAGGATGATTAAGCATAAACACTACATTTAGTAGAAATACTATGTTTTAGCACAAATAGTATAAAAAGCAGAAATATTGTAATTTAGCAGAAATACTATATTAGGCACAAATCTTATAAAATAGCAGAAATAGTATTATTTAGCACAATAGTAATAAGTTAAACAGAAAAATTGGAAAAGCAAAATGGACAGCTGAAAAAATGCTGAACATGCTGAGGGTCCCTCAAATATACTTGTTAAATGAAAAAATCAGCAAAAAAATGCACAGGGAGAGAGAAGTAAGTTTCTAGGTCAGCCTGGGAGCTGCTGAATTTGAATCCACCAATCAGAGAGCCTGTGTACTTTTTCCCGCCAAAACATGTGCCTCTTTTTACACACGCAGCACAGAGAGGCACAGGATTATTGCAGCCTATTTCTCATAGTGAGGACTCCCCTCAAACAAATGACCATAATTTCCAAACCGTAGGGGCTAGAGCGGTCATTCTTACACCGTTTTGTTCAGAAGAGATGGGGGAATCTTCCAGTGTTTACAATTTATCATTAAAATATGAATTATTAAAGATATTTGACTTGTAATGCACCATAACTGAGTAGAGCGAAGCAAAAACTGCCTTGACTTGCCCTCAAACAACGCTTTCTAACTCGAAATCTATTTGGAGTATCGATATCATTCTTTCACCGTAAGAGACAGCAGGCTTTGGTGAACAATCATGGAAATTTTCAGGTCTCTGTGGAAATCCAACAAAAAGTTATGACGAGAGAAAAAAGTGGTTCATTTCCACAGTTTGAAATCTGAAGAAATCTGAGCGAAGGACGAATTTCCTACCCTCAAACAAGTCCAACTCATTTCAGAACGGTAATAGGTGAGAAAGAAATTCTTGAATTGTGAGCGTCAGGGGTGTCTGAAGATATTCGGGGACAAGCCTCATGTCTTAACTTTGCTTCGTTAAGGAGATATGACGATTCGAATATGCCTCTCATTACAGAAATCCAGCGGTGATTTTGAACAAGCTCTCCATTCACTTTATATGGAGAGTTTTCTGACCTTGTGTTAGTCTGAGGAGATTTGCAAAAATTCTATAAATCCCACAACAATGATGGTGACATTTTCTGAAAGCCAGCAAAAATACCTACGTTTTGATGTATAATTTGTGGAAGTTGAGTGAAAATTGAGCAAGTAGCAGGAAGTTGTTCGGACATGAAGTGAAAATTGCAAAACCTTCAGTGGCACACTGGAAGCCAAGAGCATAGCAACCATAACAACACATGTATTTTGTGAAAAATCACAATTTTGCAACTCAAAACTTTAAGAGGCATAAAAGTAAAACAGTAAAAGATTTGAAAAAGCTGAATCATACCTGAATAGCCCAATAATTTGTGAACATTTTAAAGTTTGAATGGTTGTTCTAGGTGAAAATATGAGGAAGTAGTTAAGTTTCAAAAACAAGCAAATTTTAGCAGAATTGCTGAAGTTTCCCATTCATTTCAATGGGACAAATTAAAGGAAAAAAGCTTAATATTTTAAAAAGTATAATAGTTAAAAATAGCAAAAATCGTAGCAGGAATTAGCAAAAATAGCTGAATAGTTTAAAATTTGAACGGTGAAAATCGGCTGAAAATTGTGGAAGTAGTTTAACGGCGAAAAGTGTACGGAAGCAACTAGAATAATAATAATAACTAGAAAAATTTGCATTTCCTGCGAAAATGCAGTGTGGATGCTTAAAGCTGAAGCTGTATGCAAAAAGTAGCTGAAAAAGCTGAAAAGTTGCAGAAATTGTAAAAACTTTGCAGAAGCAAAAGAAGTTTGCTAAAATGGAATAACTTAGCAGAACTGCAATATCTTAGAGGAAACATAATACTTGGCAGAAATACAATAGCATAGCAGAATTTAGCAGAAATATTGTAACTTACCAGAAACATGATAACTTCTCAAAAATACAAGAATTTAGGAGAAATAGTATAAGATAACAGAAAGAATATATTTAGCCAAAAATACTTAAACATTACAGAAACACTATGATTTAGAAAAATAGTACAACAGAGCAGAAATATTGTGATTTACCAGAGACACTGTGATGAACTATGAATATTGTAATTTTAAATTGAGACTATGTTTTAGCACAAATATTATAATTTGGCAGAAATACTATAATTTAGCAGAAATACTTTGTTTTAGCACAAATCCCATAAAAAGCAGAAATACTGTACTATGATTTAGTAGAAAAACTATAATTAATCAGAAATACTAAATTTAGCAGAAATACTATATTAAGCACAAATCCTATGAAAAGCAGAAATAGTATGATTAAGCATAAATACTACATTTAGCAGAAATACTATATTAAGCACAAATCCTATAAAAGCAGAAATAGTATATTAAGCACAAATCTTATAAAATAGCAGAAATAGTATGATTTAGCACAATAGTAATAAGTTAAACAGAAAAATTGGAAAAGCAAAATGGACAGCTGAAAAAATGCTGAACATGCTGAGGGTCCCTCAAATATACTTGTTAAATAACAAAAATCTGCAAAAAAATTTATTACAGCCACACAATCACAAATATGTACACATGAGGAAACACACATGCACAGAGAGACCCACACACAAGATCCAATTCAGTCAACCAGTCTAAATATATTGAATTTAAATCTTAGAATGAGATCATCCCATTAAAAGCCTTCTCTCTCTCTCTCTCTCTCTCTCTCTCTCTCTCTCTCTCTCTCTCTCTCTCTCTCTCTCTCTCCCTGTCACACACACACACACACACACACACACACACACACACACAGGGAGAGAGAAGTAAGTTTCTAGGTCAGCCTGGGAGCTGGTGAATTTGAATCCACCAATCAGAGAGGCTGTGCACTTTTCCCCACCAAAACAGGTGCATCTGTTTACACACGCAGCAGCACAGAGAGACACAGGATTTTTGCAGCCTATTTCTCATAGTGAGGACTCCCCTCAAACAAATGACCATAATTTCCTAACCGTAGGGGCTAGAACGGTCATTCTTACACCGTTTTGTTCAGAAGAGATGGGGGAATCTTCAAGTGTTGACAATTTAATATTAAAATATGAATTTTTAGAGATATATGACATGGATGACTTGTTGACTTAGAAGCCACGAATTCCCCAATATGCAAATTTGAATGCCTGAGACCACATATGTGATTGGCTGGCTGGGAAGCCGTGCAGGCCCTGATTTGTGGATTTGAATTCCTCAGCCCTCAGATATGATTGGCTGGCTTAGAAGCCACGAAGGCCCCAATATGCAAATTTGAATGCCTCAGGACACTTATTTGATTGGCTGGGAAACTGTGCAGGCCCTGATTAGAAAATTTGAATGTCTCAGTCCTCACAGAGGATTGGCTGCCTGGGGACCTGGCAGAAATATATAGAAATACTATTATTAAGCATAAATACTACATTTAGTAGAAATACTATGTTTTAGCACAAATATTATAAAAAGCAGAAAAACTATAATTTAGCAGAAATACTATGTTAGGCACAAATCCTATAAAAAGCAGAAATACTATAATTTAGCAGAAATACTATATTAGGCATAAATCCTATGAAAAGCAGAAATATTATGATTTAGCAGAAATACTGTGTTTAGCACAAGTACCGAAAAGTACCAGAAATACTATGATTTAGCAGAATAGTAATAACTTATTGAAACACAAATGCACAGAGGGACACACAAACACAGGCTCTAATCCAGTCAACCAGTCTAACTATATTCAATTTAAATCCTACAATGACATGCTGTCAAATAAGGGCAGGGTCCTCTCTCTCCCACTAAACACACACACACACACACACACACACACACACACACACACACACACACACACACACACACACACACACACACACACACAGGGAGAGAGGACTAAGTTTCTAGGTCAGCCTGGGAGCTGCTGAATTTGAATCCACCAATCAGAGAGGCTGTTTACGTTTTCCCGCCAAAACAGGTGCATCTTTTTACACACGCAGCACAGAGACATAGACCTGCTTCTTTCAGTTTATTTCACATAGTGAGGATTCCCCTCAAACAAATGACCATAATTTCCTAACCATAGGGGCTAGAGCGGTCATTCTTACACCGTTTTGTTCAGAAGGGATGGGGGAATCTTCAAGTGTTGACAATTTATCATTAAAATATGAATTTTTAGAGATATATGACATGGATGACTTATTGACTTAGAAGCCACGAATTCCCCAATATGCAAATTTGAATACCTGGAGCCCACATACATGATTGGCTGGCTGGGAAGCTGTGCAGTTCCTGATTTGTGGATTTGAATTCCTCAGCCCTCAGATATGATTGGCTGGCTTAGAAGCCATGAAGGCCCCAATATGCAAATTTGAATGCCTCAGGACACATATATGATTGGCTGGGAAGCCGTGCAGGCCCTGATTTGAAAATTTGAATTTCTCAGTCCTCACAGAGGATTGGCTGCCTGGGGACCTGGCAGAAATATATAGAAATACTATGATTAAGCATAAATACTACATTTAGTAGAAATACTATGTTTTAGCACAAATACTATAAAAAGCAGAAATACTATAATTTAGCAGAAATACTATATTAAGCACAAATCCTATAAAAAGCAGAAATAGGATGATTAAGCATAAACACTACATTTAGTAGAAATACTATGTTTGAGCAAAAATCCTATAAAAAGCAGAAATACTATATTAGGCACAAATCCCATAAAAAGCAGAAATAGTATGATTAAGCATAAATACTACATTTAGTAGAAATACTATGTTTTAGCACAAATAGTATAAAAAGCAGAAATATTGTAATTTAGCAGAAATACTATATTAGGCACAAATCTTATAAAATAGCAGAAATAGTATTATTTAGCACAATAGTAATAAGTTAAACAGAAAAATTGGAAAAGCAAAATGGACAGCTGAAAAAATGCTGAACATGCTGAGGGTCCCTCAAATATACTTGTTAAATGAAAAAATCAGCAAAAAAATGCACAGGGAGAGAGAAGTAAGTTTCTAGGTCAGCCTGGGAGCTGCTGAATTTGAATCCACCAATCAGAGAGCCTGTGTACTTTTTCCCGCCAAAACATGTGCCTCTTTTTACACACGCAGCACAGAGAGGCACAGGATTATTGCAGCCTATTTCTCATAGTGAGGACTCCCCTCAAACAAATGACCATAATTTCCAAACCGTAGGGGCTAGAGCGGTCATTCTTACACCGTTTTGTTCAGAAGAGATGGGGGAATCTTCCAGTGTTTACAATTTATCATTAAAATATGAATTATTAAAGATATTTGACTTGTAATGCACCATAACTGAGTAGAGCGAAGCAAAAACTGCCTTGACTTGCCCTCAAACAACGCTTTCTAACTCGAAATCTATTTGGAGTATCGATATCATTCTTTCACCGTAAGAGACAGCAGGCTTTGGTGAACAATCATGGAAATTTTCAGGTCTCTGTGGAAATCCAACAAAAAGTTATGACGAGAGAAAAAAGTGCTTCATTTCCACAGTTTGAAATCTGAAGAAATCTGAGCGAAGGACGAATTTCCTACCCTCAAACAAGTCCAACTCATTTCAGAACGGTAATAGGTGAGAAAGAAATTCTTGAATTGTGAGCGTCAGGGGTGTCTGAAGATATTCGGGGACAAGCCTCATGTCTTAACTTTGCTTCGTTAAGGAGATATGACGATTCGAATATGCCTCTCATTACAGAAATCCAGCGGTGATTTTGAACAAGCTCTCCATTCACTTTATATGGAGAGTTTTCTGACCTTGTGTTAGTCTGAGGAGATTTGCAAAAATTCTATAAATCCCACAACAATGATGGTGACATTTTCTGAAAGCCAGCAAAAATACCTACGTTTTGATGTATAATTTGTGGAAGTTGAGTGAAAATTGAGCAAGTAGCAGGAAGTTGTTCGGACATGAAGTGAAAATTGCAAAACCTTCAGTGGCACACTGGAAGCCAAGAGCATAGCAACCATAACAACACATGTATTTTGTGAAAAATCACAATTTTGCAACTCAAAACTTTAAGAGGCATAAAAGTAAAACAGTAGAAGATTTGAAAAAGCTGAATCATACCTGAATAGCCAAATAATTTGTGAACATTTTAAAATTTGAATGGTTGTTCTAGGTGAAAATATGAGGAAGTAGTTAAGTTTCAAAAACAGGCAAAATTTAGCAGAATTGCAGAAGTTTCCCATTCATTTCAATGGGACAAATTAAAGGAAAAAAGCTTAATATTTTAAAAAGTATAATAGTTAAAAATAGCAAAAATCGTAGCAGGAATTAGCAAAAATAGCTGAATAGTTTAAAGTTTGAACGGTGAAAATAGCACAAAAATTGTGGAAGTAGTTAAACGGCGAAAAGTGTACGGAAACACCCGGAATAATAATAATAAAGAATAAAGAGAAACAGGAACTCAATAGTGTGGATGCTTAAAGCATCCACACAATAAAGAATAAAGAGAAACAGGAACTCAATAGTGTGGATGCTTAAAGCATCCACACAATTAGATAGAAAGTCTTCATTTGACATCAGTTTTTGTTGCAATACAAAAACTGCACTGAAGTCAATTCAAATGCTTGAAACAAGATTCTTTTATTTTGTTTTTACTGACGTGTGTCTGTGGAAGGGACATTGCAAGCAATAATTTACATAATCATAATTTTTAGCATCCTGGTGCCATCATAGTGTTTTCAGTGTTGTCACTGACATCCACCCTCTCTCACAAATGCATACTTGCTTCTGCCACAAATTTGTTCCTTTTACATCAACCAGTCATCAGTGATGTTGGAGTCACCGGTGGACTGAAACAATTATTCAGGCTACTCTTCTGATTCTGTTCCAGGCCTCTCAGACCAGTTATATTCATATTTTAATGTTTAATGTTTATTGCATTTGTCTTGTTTCTATAGGAAAGTGGAGTCTGTAAGCATAACTGTGCCCAAAAAAGTCATTATTTAGACACCTTTTCATAGAGTGAGACGCAAAGTAAGTTTAACTATCTTAGATTGAAGTTTTACACAAAACTGCTCACACATGTTTCATGAAAATGAACGAATTCTTCCTTTCTCTCGTTAATCTTTGCTTTTCCTTGTGACAATCGTTTACTTTAGGGCAGGGGTGTCAAACTCAAATACACAGTGGGCCAAAATTCAAAACTGGAACAAAGTTGCGGGCTAACACTAATATTTATTGGAAAAAATATATATCTTCCTCTAGATATAAGAATGAATCTTTTCTTATGGACTCAAACAAGTTTTGCTGAAAAACTGAATATGGAGCAAGCTAAGCTTAATACTAAACAATATATATATTAGCTGTATAATACCAGTAGGCCAGCTCTAATAGTAATTTGGTATGGCTTCGCGGGCCAAATGTAATTAGGCTGCGGGCCAGAGTTTGACACCTATGCTTTAGGGAGCTGAAATATTATCAAATGTTGCCTGCCTTGTCTGGACTCTGCACATGCGCCCTTGTGCGCGTCTTGTGCGCACTGCTTCCAGAGTTTATCTGCCAGAGCAGAGTGGCTTGATGTGTGGATTCTGAGAACCCACTGAGAATCTTACTTGTTTATTTTACAGTCGAGCTGACTGTTGACGGTAGGCCAAATGACCCTTTAGCTGCCGGGAAATATCCCGGTGCTTCCAGCGGGCAGTCCGCCTCTGCTTTGGAATTTATTAAACCACTTTCAGGCTTCCGGAAGCTGTTTGCTCTCCACAGACATCGAGCTGTTCTTCAACTAGTCTACGCTCACTGAATTTCTAATTTGAACAAACACTGCAATATTCACCACTCACCACTGCTGTTGTTATTTTTATATCAACTTGTGTATATATATATATATATATGTTATAGTTTTGTTTTTGATTTACAAAAATGTCTCGTGATATCTTTGGATGGGCTGAAAAGTGACTTTATTTTGAAAAGCACGGACGGAAGCTGTGTACCTCATTGTCTTTAACTTTGAAGTTCAGAGTGAGCTGAAGTTCACCGTAACCGCTGCGCTCAGAGCAAACAGCGCTCAGAGAGAGACACACTGACAGAAGAAAGCAGTCACCTCTTTTCATACTTCAGATCAGACCTCTCCATCATGGATTCGTTTCTGGCTCGCTCTCCCTTCTCCGCCGGATAAACTTTTGGACTTACTTACGTATCATGGGAATATACCGTGGGTGCGCTCGGACCCGTGGATTTATACAGCCTTGATGGAAATCATGTCACCGCAGCAGGGGACCATGGGACAGAACAGGTCCGACTCTCTGACGGGAGAGAGCAAGGCGCTTCCCGACAGCAAAAAGGTACATCTGAAGTAATGTAACGTTATCTAGACGCACTTTCTGTTCACGTGTGCGCGTTTTTGCGCATCGGGTGCGCTTGTTGTGGGTCTTCTTTTACTTTTGAATGACAACATGAGATGTAAGACACAGAGCAGTATCTGCAAGAGTGAGTTAAAAGACCGAACGCACGTTTCTGTTCCTGGCTTGTTCATTGTGTTATTTTCTGATATGTGTCTTTTTTAAATGTATTTTTAAAAATCAGTCTTTAAACCCTCATCTGTGTGCTGCGCAGCACGTCTAGAGGATCTGAATTAAGACGCTTGACTGTTCCTCGTCCATGTCATTGTGATTGTACATAGTATGAGCGTTTATGTGATCACAGTTTTTCACAGGCTTGATCAAGGTTTGTCCTTGAAGACTTGTGTGGATCCACCCTGTGCACGTGGAATAGTGTAATCTTAAGTGTGGAAAAAAGAAAAGCAAAACCAGAGGACTGGATTCTGGTCTTTCCAACTTGTGATTTATTATTATTATTATTATTCTATAAAAAGTTGAACTTTTTACCCAAGAAAAACTCTTGAAAAACAAAACGGGTCATTACTTTGTTTTTCATGCTTAGTGCAGAAAGTATGGCTGAAGCCAAACAACAGAAAAAATATATAAAGAGCGATTATTTGTTAATTTCACAGGCAACACGGGCATGGATGTTGCGCTTCGGTTAGTTGCGTGGCTTCTCTTCACTGAGAGCATAGAGTATTTAAACAGAAGAGGGGAAAAATAAACACAATTTTGCGTGTCATTCCACATTACCGCCTGTGCTGTAAATCGAGGGCTATGCATTACAATTATTTCATGTAAATATTTCCCTCCAGATCTTCGTCGCTGATAGAGCAGACGATTCCCAGCGGCTGCTGAACGAACGCGTAGCGCCCCCTCCTCACGCCTGTTTAAAGCAAGTAACTGTAGCTTTCAGCATGGGAGGATGTGAGCGCTAAGTGTGAACATAAAAGTGCCGCAATGCCTCCTGAAAGCAACAACTGGGTTAGAAAAGTTGACCATAGGTTAACAGGATGTGCGTGATGGTTGGCAAATATAATATGTACTCATATGATCTCCACTAGTTACTTCTGCACAGTACACTGGTGCTTTCTAAGTATTTCACCACTTTCCAGGCCTGGAATTTTATAGTGAAAAATAGTGTTATGGATTTACAAATGATGTTGCTGTAGCCCACCCCAACCCCTCTCTTCTCTTTCCCTTCTCTGAGCAATTGCTGCTCTTTGGCCTGTCTGCAACACACTGGGCTCTGCTCAGCCTTAGGAAGTTGTGAGAAATGCAATCTGTCAGCCAGAGCCTCACCGAGTGAGAAAATGCTCATGAAAATAGAGTTTCCACATGCATCTCTTTGAGTAGGACTTGTTTTTTCCTCTCGGATATTTCTGTGAGAATGTGCTTTCTTGAATTGTACGTGACAGGCATGACAGGCACATAATGTGTACTTGTCCTGCAGCTTTACAGTGCAGACTTCCTCTTTGGCTTTAGCACACAGGCTGCATAATTTAAGACTTGAGGCTTCAGGGTGTCCTGCCTCGTGTCAGTCACCACGGCAGAACAACGAGATGACACCTGTCACCAACGTCGCTGGTGCGTTTGAAAATCTGCGTGGAAACGAACTGAATGATCAAACTTACCGTACACAAAACTAATGGAAAAACCAAACCCGATTTAAAGGGTTTCCACAAAACCATCAAGTCAATTCAACTAATTTGTAGGTGTCAGATATTCATCTCAGGCAAGACGTGTCACTGTGAATTATTGTTCCTTTTTAAAAAAAAAAAAGAAAATAAGCACATTGAAGCTGATGCTTCTTTCCTTTTTCCAAATGTCCAATAACTCACAGCATGTTGGGCTGGGCTGTAGCAACTCTGACCTCTATTACTAACAGGAGTTTGTTAAGAGAGGAATGTCACCCTTAAGTAACTCCAAAAAGATTCCAGGAATCCGAGTCTTATTTAATTTGGGTCGCTACTTTAATTATTTCTTGCCTTCCTCTGATTGAATCACTGTAGTGTACGTCGTGGGGGAGGAGGAGGGGGAGGTATTGTGAGCTAACAAGGTTTTGGCATGCTGTAGGTTTAAATGAAATAGCTGTGGCGGACATAAAGATGCCTGTCATACTTCTGTGAGTGAGCGCACCATTTATCGTGCCACAGTGGGAATATGTGAACCATCATAAACATCACACGCCGATGATATATTTCCCAGCTCCGGCCATCTTTTCTGTCTCGCTGTCACTTATTTTTCTGTCTGCCTCCATCTCGCTCGTTTCCTCTTTTCCCTCCTTTTTAACTGCCGTCACTTCTCCTATTAGTCGCTTTCTTCCCTTCTCTGTGAGTCCTGTATTTCCTGCATCGACCACAGCTAAACAGCCAGCTCAGAGCAGTGCTGACTGTGTACTTTGCCTTCCGTCTCTGTAACCATTGCGTGTTGTACCAAACCGAAAACAGTGACGCAAAGTAATGTCTCTGACCCACCTCTCTCTCTCTGACTGTGCAGAAGATGAAGACCCTGGCGCAGAGACGACAGTCAGCTCCTTCACTCGTCATCAGCAAAGCACTCACCAGATCAAGAAGCACATCCAGGTATCAGCAAACACACATACTGAGCTGCTGAGGTGCTGTCACCACTGTGTGCCATATTTCTCCCCTTTTTCTTCATAAACTATTGACCCTACCATGCATGCTTTATAAAGGCTTTATAAACTGAATTTAATGTATTGAAAAAATCCTTTTCCTGCTTTCTTTGCCTAGTAACCTGTTATTTTTTGCACGTACAGACTTTCTAGATTGTTTAAACATAACTTTTCTAGACTTCATGCATTTTGATGGATATTTGCACTGACTCACAAACTTCCTAGAAAGTACTTACCTGTGGGTTTGATGAGGTGACAAGAAAGAAAGTATAGCTACGAGGCTGAGATAAAAATCACTGATTAGAAAATATATGCCAATGATGAGCAAAAGTGGAAGCCTTTGGTTCCAGGTCTGAGGTGTTTAGTATTTCAGACACACATTAAAGTGTCTAATTTCATCACTTAGATTCAGATATCTCTCCCCTTTTCTGTCACATTCAGTGTCTTCAGACATCAGCATTAAGACTGCCAGGCCTTTCTGACTCATTCATCAAGGGCTTTTAAATCCTCACTTCCATCAGAACTATCGGGCTTTTCATCACCCTCGTATCTCACAAATCCCTTCATCCTCCTTCAACAGTTTCGGAAATAAGCTATTACAAACCCTCCAGGAAGGGTATTTGTTTACTAGAAACTTTGTTTCTGTTATGTACTCTGTTTAATTTTCTGCCAGTGCCAGCTTTTTGGGGTTTTTAGAGGAAAAACACTTTGAGGCAGGCTGGCTTTTCAAAACACTTTGAGGCTTTAGAAAGTTTTCATGTTGTCATGATTTCACCTACAAGCGAGTGCCTGGTGAATAAACCTGATGCCTTCCCACTGCCAGCGTTACATTATAGAGAATTGCTGTTGGCAGCTTTTATGGAGATCAGGATGGTAAATCTTCACGATTTCGACAAAATCTTAAATAGGCCAGTGTTGTTGTAGGGTCTGTGTGTGTCTGTGTGTGCATATGTGCTAAACAGAGTTAGAAAGACAACTTAGATGCTCTGTTTGGATGCAGAGTGAGACACCATGAGACCATTTATTGAGTGAAAGACAAACAGAGGCTGCCTGAGAGTCTGTCCAAGTCTGACCTGTGTGTGCGTGTGTGTGTGTGTGTGTGTGTGTGTGTGTGTGTGTGTGTGTGAGCTGACCTGACGCTCTCTGCTGTCACCCTTAACCCCTGACCTCACATCAGGAGGCTTAGAGGCCGGTGGAGGTCAGCTGGGGTCAGAACCTAACATGTCAGTGAGTGTGTGAAGTAGTTATTAAGGTCCGGATATGTGTGTGCAGGGTGCTACCAGCAGAGTGCTTAGATGACTGAGAGTAGGTAAAGGCTGATGTGACTCTCATGCAGCAGGTGCTTTTCTTTCTTTCTTTCTTTATTAACTGGGCACTTTTTATTATGAATGCATATTTGTTGTTGTTAAGATTTGCAAACCACATGCAGGCTGTTATAAAACCCCGGAGCCCCAATTAAAGCAGTTAGAATGGGAATATCCATGTGCCAGCAGGTCTTGGCAGTGGGGTTGCACATCATTGTATCACTGCTGTGTTCTTTAAAAAGGCTCTACTGCTGTTACAAACTCTCCTTGCACAAATTTTTATTGTAAGCAGCTTTTTTGTTCTAGTTGATAACTTCTTGCCCTTATAGGCTAGGATTTATTGTCAAGTCTTTAACTTTATGCTTAAGAGCTCCTCTCTGAGAATAGCACTGACTTGCTGAGTGTCCTGTTGGTCTGGCATTTTCATCTTGTTCATGAAGCTGTTACTCACTCACAGTCAGTTCATTTTTCAGTATTGAGAACAGCTGGAAAAAAACAGGTTTAAATATTAAACAGTGCAGAGCAGCTAAAGCAGCTACAGAGTGAAACACACCTCAGGCTTTGATTTGAGTTTCTGTTCTGTTTTTTTGTCTCATCTCTGAACTCTTTCCCCCCTTTTTTTTCCTCTGCTCATGACTCGTGCAGTCAGTGAACAGCGCTGAGTTTTGGCTCCTGTTCACTTTTTTAAAATAACAGTGCTACAATGAACTGAGTTCTGAGGTACCGGGGGAAAAAACAAAAAACAAAACGAAGGATTAAAAAAAAAAATTGGCACGGTGAAGTTTCCATTGTTTGGCGTGTGTCTTTTTTCACAAGAGATTCTTTTTTCTTCTTTCCCTCCCCTCTGTCCCTGAGATGCGTCCTTGCCTGTGTTTCCCATCAGCCCTAAGAGGCACCGGAAGGGTCTCTGGACCTTTAGCGCAGCCATTTACATCACCTCCGTGCACAAACTCTCACACTTCATCTCGAAGTATAACGTCATCCCTTTGCCTCCCAACTACAGTGCGGGGGATTAAGGGTCTCCTTCAACCTTCGGGCAATGAAATCTATACACATGGACCCCTCCTGACCTCACACTTTCACGTGCTATCAGCCGCGCACACATAAATGTGACAACCACACGGCTCTTTACTTAATCTTAAATCTAATCTTATTTCTGAGTAATGACTTTTAGAAATGTAAAAAAAATTAAAAACATCTCAGTTTTCAGTTTTTTTCCTGGTTGTTGACATCTGGATCTCAAAATGACAAATTCAAGAACACACACCCACTTGCACATCATGCAAAAATCATTTCCTGGTTGTAATAATGAGCTCTGTTAAGGATATCATGGCTGACAGCCCCTAGGCAATTCTAGCTCCTGATTCTGACCTCATCCCTGTGTGTGTGTGTGTGTGTGTGTGTGTCTGTGTGTGTGTGTGTGCTTCCTCGTCTATATCAGGGCACTGGTGTCAGGATGAACTAACATTATATTTTGCCTATGAACCTATCTGATGCACGCAGAGCAAAAAAAGGTCAAGTTTTAATTGTTTTATGTGCAGTAGTGAGTTGTTAGTGCGTTATTGTTAATGGTTATTATAGTGTATCTGAATGAGATGTTGCCTGGCTGTTCAGTTTCCTTCAAATCTGTAGAGCTTTTTAGCCTTTTTTAGCTTTTGGTTTTTTTGTTTCCCATTCTTCTAGGGGTCTAATTAGCAATAGAAAGATGCAAAATAGTCCCCTTTTCAGGTTTTAGGAAGGTTAAGGAGTTGTTCTGTAGAAGGAAAAAGGCACCTATACAGATAAAAACAAATCAAAGCTCCTGACCTAGTTACAACTATAGTAGGAATGTAATTCAGAAATGTGTGAGTAATGAAGTGAGTAATCTCTTTATTGCCAGTCTTACTGCAGCCTTCGGGGGTTTTTATGCCACGATAAACAAAAGCTTCCACTGTGATTCGGGCGATGGTGCGGAGTGGAGTGTGTTTATGCAAAAATGATGTCTTCCCAAATCCGCTTGTTAACAGACGGTCTCTTTTCACTGCTTCGTGCACAGAGATGCCAATTGTTGCTTGTCTGAAGATCTTTTATCTGGGACAAAGAGGTCAGGCTGTTGGTGATTCAACCCTCCTCGTACAGAAACATATGCAAAGGTTCAACGGGTGACATCTCTTGTAGTTGGGGGAAGGGGGTCTCCAAATTAAAAAACGTTATCTGCACTTCACAAGTCTCTCCTCTGCTCTCTGTTTCACTTTGCGCAGAGCAGAGGAGACAAAAGAAGAAACTAGCTTTGACTGAAGACTGCTGAACTGTGCTGAAATTTAATGAATGGTCACAAAAATGAATAAAATATTTAGCTTCTTACATTATTTTCCTTTCGATTTCTTCCCCCTTTAATTTCTTGTGGCTTGGGCTTCCCCTTTAAGGCGGTGAAAGAGGAAACACGGACATCTCTGCCTTTGCTTTTTCGTCCTATCTTTATTTTTATTCCCTGTCAGAATTTACGCGTTTCATGAGAAATAAGAGCAAGGCTGAAAGTTTGCTCTGAACACATTTCCATTTATTTGCTTCTTCTCGCCATGTGTTGACTTAATACAGGAAAAGCAGATTTGCCACCAAAGACAAATTAGCTGCAGACAAATTAATGACACAGATGATGCACAGAGACACATAAATGACACTCAGCGTTCTTCTCAGGGTTATTATCAAAGCTGAGCAGATGGACAGTTATATAAGTGTCATTTCTGCCCTGAGGGAGTCAGTCTGTTCTGTCTAGGCTGACTGTTTGACAGCTGGGGAGACTTTAAACTGTGCATCAAGACACAGCAATATAAGCAAAACAGCGCATCTAGCCCCACTAAGATCCCGTTACAATGGGAAATACCTGGAACTGGAAATAAGTGGTAAAAAGAAAGTGGAAACAATGAGTGGAAAGAAAGCTAAGCAACAAACAAGACAAGCATAGAAAGTTCCAGCTGTTTGTCCAGCTGTTTTCCCTCTGGGTATGTAGCACTCACACCTGATGGATCATACTCATGTCCATGACTAAGGCTTTACTTATCTTCCTTCATGATTTAAATACTCGGTGCTTTTGCTGCACGAGGCTGAGGAGATGCCACAGCCAGGCTTTTCTTTACACGTGAAAAAGCTCCATTTCTTTCTGCAGATGGGTTTTCATTTGGGCCGTCACAACAAGTTAACAGAGTCTGGCTCAGTGATGAGGATGCTTTTCTTTGTGATTCAAATTTGGCCTTTTTATTGAACGCCGATTCTGTCTTCTTCATTCTCTGTAACGCTTGCTTTTCATAATTCCATCCCTCGAGCTTTATAACTTCGTAGTTCTCGGTTTCATGGTGTCGTTTTCTTTTCTCGATACGCTCAACTCCTCATCAATCAGGCGTTTAATGATTAGGAGCCATTTTTTCACAAATCTGTCAGTTTTTGCTGTGTAAATGAAACTCACTTGTGACTGTCAGACTGGGTGATTTATGCTTATAAGACTTTCATGCAGAAATGTTTCCCGCTCCTGCTTAAATATTCATGCGGGGACATTAGTATGCGGCGTTGTGCAGCTCATTGTACAACTCCCGCTCCCCCCTCCCATATCGTGTTTTAGAAAGTCAACAGTTCTCCTCACGGAGCCGTGCCTGAACAAAGGTGGCCATGTATGCGCGGGCGGGGTGGACGCTCAATTTATCAACATCACACGATGCACATTGGAGCCATTAGCTGTTCATCCGTCCGATTCAGCTGTCACTCTAACATTTAGGAGGAAGGGATGTGCGGTGAATACGGAAGATGTTGCCCTTTTTGTGGGGAAGTGAGATGTGAAAGAGGCTTTACAGGAAGGTGTTATTGTCCATGTTGATCTGTGCGTGCGTGTGTGTGGGCTCTTCTGACAGATGCATTTCTCAACTACATTTCGGTGTCCCTCTCTGTTTTAGGGGGTGTGCAACATTACGTTATGGTGCCACCTTGAAAGATTTAATGAGAGCCAGCTATCAGCTGTGCTTTGGAGAATTTATATTTGTGATATGAAGGCGATGCAAAGAAAGAAATGCATTAGTTATATGACTGGAGGGTAAGGGTAAATAGACAAAAGAAATGAAACTGCGTCACATAGAAAGTATTTATTTTTAAGCTGTGAGTGTGCCCGTGTAGTCGTCCTGGATCCTGGTTCTGCAGGCCAACATGTTCCACTGAATCACTGATGCTCTGCTGGCTAAATTCATTGAACCTAATTAAATTTACTGAGCCCACATTTGAATTTATTTTTGGATGACACACAAAGAGAAATAATATGAAAGCACTCTAGCGTGGCCGTCTGGTTTTTGTTAATTAATTACGTAACCGCTTATGCTGTAGCTGGAAGGACTTTGGCGAGTAAGAGATTCATCTTCCCTGGCTTCCAAATATTGGTTCTTTCTCAGATTTTTGCAGCAGAAAAGTGTGTCCTTGCATGTGTCCTGGTAGGCATCGGGGGTGAGAAACTATCCTAAGAAGAGGGTGTGTGCATGCATTAGTGTGTGTGTTTGTGTTTGCACACGTCTGTTTACATGAAAGAGACTAAGAAAAGCGGAGAAAGATTTAAAATGTGTATGTAAGTGGATATTTGGGTCTTTTATCAGCCACCTCCAAATAAACAGGAAAGGATGGAGCTCTCAAATGATTTCCTCTTCCTCTAAAAAATGATTTTGTCTCGTCTTAAAAAATAGCCCTTCTGATTTTTCTTTGTAGCCAAACAATTTCCCTGATGTTCTAAAACTATAATCTTGTCTTTTTTTGTATTAGTTAGATTACGTGCGTTGGGAATAAGAGTCGGAATGAGGAGAAAAATGAGGAGGAATGCTCAAATTTGGAGGGTCAGCTAAGCCTTTTCACAGCTTGGCTCACATGCTACGTGGGATTCCTGCTTTCACTTACACCATTCCTGGTTGTTTCACATTCTGTATAAGTTTGGAGGAAAAAAAACCCTCCACAAGAAAATATGCAGGAATAAAGAATAAAGTATTACTCCACCAAACCAAATGTATGTGGAAATAAAGTCGTGGTCTTGTGGCCAATATAATACAAAACGTTCAAGGTTGTTCAGATTGAGCTATACCATGGGTTTTGTTTCAAAACCGCAAAGCATTGACTCCCGACCTTAAAGTCGTAATAGCTTCCTCAGTGTTTACCGGGATGGAGCTAGTTTCCTCATACGATGCCAGGCAGACATTTTATGCCTTAACGTCTTCCTGGTGGTAATTCAAATTAAAGGGAGGTAGTGTTTGAATTGCATCCTTCTAAGCTAATAGTCTTTCATTTGATTCTTGAGTTTCGTGATGGTGGTAGGTATCTCAGGGGCTGGGGGAGCCTGATTTGGATCCATTAGTAAGAAAGGTGCACACTTTCTTAAGTGTCTTGCTCAAACGAGTTACTTAAATCTCCTCTTTCTATCCTCACAGTGGATTACAACTGCTTTGCTCACTTTTTAGGTGTTTCAAGCTCACAATGTTTCTTCACTCTTTTTTATTCTTGTCACTCGGCAGCTTCTGTGAGCTATTCAGGAGCTCTGTGGCAATTTTGCAATAGCTGTTGAGCGAAGCAAAGAGAAATTCAGTCCAACTGTGTTTCCAAACCTGTTGTTTCAGTGCATGCTTCCACATACTCCAAACCACAAATTTCTCCTTTGGGGATCAATAGTGTAAATCATTCCTTGCGTCTGCGTTGTCTCGGTTTTGTCCCCCCAGGGAAAGCTGCTTGACGCCAGTAAGCCCAGAGACTTGTCCTCTAGTCCAGGCCTTCCTGGCTGAGTGTCCAGGCCGTCTGTTCCTGGGTCACGCCCAAACACAGCTAAAGACCGGCTTGCAGATCCAGGAGAGACACCTTTTCCTCTTCACAGACACCCTGCTCGTCACCAAGGCCAAGTAAGTTTCTTTCAGTGTTTTGTGAAATGACAGGGAGATGTTTATACGTGGTTGTGAGTGTGAGAGGGGGCGGAACAGGAAATAGAGACAGAGTGACATAAACAGGGAAAAATAGGAACAAAAAGCGGCCGTGCAACATTTCATTGTTCCTAGTTGTTTCTCTGCTGGTCATAGCAAAAGAAAATTTGTGAAGGATGGAGTTTCCCCCTGTCTCTCTTTACATACTCTCCTGCTTCTTTTACTACTCTGTCCCTCATTTTTTCCCCCAGCATATAATTATTTCCCAGCCAATTAAATCCATATGAAGCCTGGCTCAGATCAAAGCCAAACTGGCTCGCCTTGGGCCTAAAGTATGGGGCTTCCCACCCACAAACTACACAACACAAGCACATTCAAATATAGAAAGCAAAGAGCACATAGACAATTTTGAGGTCCACACAAACACACACACACTCACACATACACATAAACACACAAGCTCTGCACACTTACAGTATGTACTTACTGTACACACAAACCCCTCAGTGCAGACACAGCAGGATGGCTGCGGTCCGTCCTGGGAGTCATGTGCCAGTGGGCGGAGCTGACCCTCTCAGTGGAGAGAGTGTATGCTATAATTGGCTTTAATACATTGTGGCTGAACCCAGGGTGAGTTAGAGGAATGTGTGTTGGTGTGTATGTGTTTGAAAGATAGTGATAGCAAGAGGGAGGAGGGGAAATTTTTAAAAGTTGAGTGGTGTGTGTGTCTGTGTGCGTGCGCCTTTATATCCATAAAGCAGAGAGTATGTGTTTGTTTGCCAAATGTATGCATTCGGATCATCTCCCTCGATAATTACAGATGCTGTGGCACATAAATACATGTCTACTGAGCATGCCTGTGTTTAACGTCTGAGAATAGCTGAATCTTTTAATATTTTGCTTCTATATTAAGTGTTTTTTTAGATTGCCATATGCCACAGGAGGTTTATGGACATCAGTTATTTAAAGAAAACTAAGTCAGATTCCGCACTTAATGCCCAAAAAGTTCCTTGTGGAATGCCTTGAAACCCTGAAACCAGTTGATAGATATGAGCACTTATCACATTTATCACAAAACACTGTAATATAGCATGCTGTTTTGCTTGTTTGCAGGTCTCCTACTCATTTCAAGGTGAAGGCTCAGGTCCGGGTTTGCGAGATGTGGACGGCTAACTGCATGGAGGAAGTGTGCGAAGGAAGCACGAACCCCGAGAGGAGCTTCGTGATGGGCTGGCCCACCTGTAACTGTGTAGCCACCTTCAGGTATGTACAAATTGTTCACATCCAAGAATAGGAATTCCTAGAAGGTGAAATGTAGCCATGTTTTTTCAAATTATCTTGATTCGATCAAACAGGAGAAGCTTGAGGTAACTCAATTTCCTCTAAAGTATTCATTGCCAGCCCGTTAACCGCTTACTCCTGAATATTTCTGGAAAAGTACGCAATGTACTGAGGTGCAGATGTACAGTATAGTAGAGAACCCCACCGCAAAATCCATAAAAAGCTTAAGCACAAAGGCAGCTTTCAGTCATAAAGCTGTCTCAGTAAAAATAGAGCGAGTAACCACACACAGGCACAAACATGCAGCATAGTACAGCATGTACAGATGTATTCAGCGCCGTATATTTGCACCTGCCTTAGCAGCATCTACACCTGTGTACCCATTCACAAACACACCCATTATATTTTCCATCAAGAGGAATCCAGTCATGGCTCCAGGGGGAAGTCTGGTTTTTAACTGCGGGAGTTACATAACAAAGCAAGAGCGACAGTTACTTTTCCTCTGATTGTGTTTTGTAACATCACTGATTTCATTTCAGCTCTGAAGAGACTAAGGACAAGTGGCTGGCGCTCGTCAACAGGTAACATATTGATTAGAGGTTCTTTTTCTTTGGCCCTAATGCTTTGTTTAGCTTAAAGTTCTTCCTTGCAAATCAGATTCCCCTCTACAGGCCAGAAAGGATTTGATTTTAAAGAATAAAATGATTAAGCTGAAGCCTCCACAGCATGAATGTTTTGTATTAACAGACAAATTCATAAACTTATACAAAAGTGTTATTCTAAAACAATATTCTCGCTATAACACTGACCTCCTTCCCATTCCCTGTTTTCCACCAAACTCAGTCGGATAAGTGAGGGAAAAGAGAAGGACGACCCAAAGACCATTCCTCTGAAAATCTTCGCAAAGGATATTGGAAACTGTGCATATGTAAGTTTCCCTTCATCCCCCGTGAGTTTTCATTGCCTCTGTCAGCACAAAAACAGCTATTATAACATCTCTAGCACCACTATAACTTACGGATCACACAAACATCTACATATTTCCGTGATGTTTACCCAAAAATGTTTCCACCAGGCCAAGACGCTTGCGGTCAGCAACACAGACAGCACCACTGAAGTCATCCGCATGGCTCTGCTGCAGTTCAGCATATCAGTAAGTAACCGAAGGCCTGTGTTCAGGATCCAGTGATTGATGATCGCTAGATATTAAACTTTGTCGTGCGATGCTACAAAACTCTCTCGAGGCTCTCAGTAATGGACCTTCTGGGATTCACAAGCTCTGTGAAACAGTGCAAAACCTGATGGCTGAAGTGGTGTCAGAGCAGTTTTTACTAAAGGAGTTTCTTTTTGCAATCTCATTAAAAGTGATTCTCTTTTTCTCTTCTTAGGGTTGCGTTAAAGACCACCGGCTGTGGGTGAGCTCCATTAAGGATGACCCTCCATATCCACTTATCGGTGAGTCCTACTGACATCACTGTATAAAACAAAATAATAAAAAATAGCTTAAAGCAGTCACATTATACCCCTTTTTAATGAGTTTATGTAAGTCTCACAGGTACCTCGAACTGGTTATGAAACAGAACTTTATTTCAGCCTTCATGAAGACCCCGCAGTTTTATCGGCGTTTTTAAATCCAACTAAGCCGTTGATGCCCACGGCCTTTTTAGGTAGCGCTCTGTGAATGAATGACTGCAGCAGCCAGTTGGCGCAGTAATCCATTCATATATCAGATGCAGCCATGATTTTGCTTCTGGCTTTCTCTCTAAGTCAGGGATGTCCAATTCTAGGCCTCGAGGGCCGGTGTCCTGCAGGTTTTCAGCTGATCTAAATGGCTAAATTACCTCCTCAACATGTCTTGAAGTTCTCCAGAGGCCTGGTAATGAACTAATTTGCTTCAGGTGTGTTGACCCAGGGTGAGATCTAAAACCTGCAGGACACCGGCGCTTGAGGCCTGGAGTTGGACACCTCTGCTTTAAGTGATCATTTTAGATCTAAATGAGGCCAAATCATTGCACAGCGTAGGCCTCCGTGCGTGTATCATGATTTTATAAAATCAGGTTTTTATCAGTGCAGAGGGGAAGCTTGGAACATGGTTTGCGCGTGCTACTTCATAGGCACGGTGTTGTCTGACAGCAGAAAATGAAAAGCACAGAAACAAGAGGGACCCTGCTGGGATTTCATGGGTTTTAAACTTCAGTACAGAGAAGGGAAGAAGTAAGCAGAGTAAAAATGGAGCCAAAAAAAAGCAATCTGAGGTCAGTAAGGACCAGAGAACAAAAGAAAACATAAAAAATGCAGTAACTGACACACAGTCTTTTGTTTACTGGTTCCCATAATTTCCTATTCTCCCTCAGCCTTCTGATATCATTAGCTGCGTAATTTGTTAACACTTGCTGGCACGTTGTGCTCGTAGAACAAACAGTTTGGCCCTTGAGTTTGGAGAAGCTGCTCTAGCTAGGAAATAACAATGGCTCACTGTCCTATTTTGGCAGATCTGCTGACCAGCTGGGGTATGTGCTTATCTAGTTTTGATGTCACAACCAGCTGCAAATCTGAGCACCTCATTCAAAGACACACACTTTCTGATCTGCGGAGAAAAGGAACAAGGAGACAAGGTCTCTTTCTTGTGTTTTTATGGGTCTCCAGTCACATCTGGGACACACAATAGATATGGCTGAATTTGATTACCTTAAAATATTTCCCTTTTAAAGGCACCCTTAAAAGAAGTAGTTCAACAGTTGGGTAATGATGTAGGATGTGGTGAATAACAAAACGTACTGACATCTAGAAACACAGCGTCTCTTCCTCAATGAGTATTTAGAAAAAAACTCTCCACTTCTCACTTCTATGCATGCATCAGTGGTTCAAAACTCACCATCTGGGAACATTTCAGAGGACGTGGTTTTCTTGTGGGTTTTTTGTGTTACCATAATCTTTTGTTTTGTAGTCCACACAGAATTCCTGACACGCAAACACAGAATTTATGACGCTGTGTTGCAAAATGCAATGCTGTATATGCCCCTTTTTTTTAAAGCATCATGTGAGGTGCACAGACTGCAAACACCAGGCCCTCCAGCGCTAAACTTTGACCTTTCATTCAGGCCACGAGTTTCCCTTCAGCATCAAGATGAGCCACATTCGAGACGTTGGGAGCAATTGTGGAGGACTTGGAGGAGGAGGAGGGAAGGATGTGCTGAGTCCCACAGACTGCCCAGGGGTTCTTCTGTTGGACCAGTGTCTCCCTCCAGACACGCAGTGCCAATTTATACTGAAACCCAACAAGGCTGTCCTTGGGCAGACTCAACTTTTAGGTAAGGGATTTCATAGTCAGTATGTGTCTGGTATTTTGGTTGTGTTTATTAGTAGTAGGTATTAAAATTACATCCACCATTAAGTATTTAAAGTTAATCGTTTGGGGTTTAAAACGGTAGCATTCTGATGATGGCCCTTCATGCACCACGGAATATTCATGAAGTGAGAGAAGTAAACATTGTTGTTTTTGTCATTACCGTGGCAGCTTAGGTTTTCTGAGTACATGGTTGGTCACTGTGAGGAATCCATCCATAAATCTAACTCTCTGTGAAACCACAAGAGGAAATATGAGGATACAGAAGTATTAATACAGAACTGAAAGTACTTCCCAGAGCGAGTTCCACTTATATAAAACATTTCAGTATGTTTGTGCTCGTCTTTGAGGTTACCGTCGTGTTTGTTAGTCCTCAGTTTGAATCAGCAGGTGGACAAGAAGGGGAAAAAAAGCGTCATCGACGGTGGGAAGAGCATTTTAATGGAGCGGTGGGTTACAGCAGGGGTTGGAACAGACGCGGTGTCAAAATAAGAAAAACATCGGACAGACAAAGAGGAAGAAACCCCAGAAGGACCGGATAAATGTGGGAATAGGAAGATGGAAAGTAGAAAGAGATGACACAGCTATTGAGTAAGTGTGGAAGGTCAGTAGAGGTGAAGGAAAAAGAAACAGACAACTATGGCAGAGAGAGAAAGGATTTGCAGACCAAAAGACTGAAACTTGGACCTTAAAGCGGAGAGGTACGGATAAATTAGGAGGAAGAAAAACAACATGACGGTGGACAGGAGTGAGGATGAACTGCGGGTACGGAGACCAGGATGGAAAAAGGACATGATGAGGTTTAGTGGCGGGAAGAAGCAGAGGAGAAAAAAAATGTGTGTTTTCCAGTCAAGTAGGCTCCAGTTTGCCAACCGCAAGCTTTGCCTCAGATTCCTTTGCTTCAGGCACAACAGGGTCTTACGTAATCTCTCCATAACAGCCCCGCCACCATACATGCCTAATTGCTCGCGCCCAACCAGAAAGCTAACGAATATGTGTTTACTGGCTTGTAGCCCTGACAAAAGCCTCATTTCAGCCATTTATTCTCAAACAATCACACAGGAAATTGTACATGTTTAACAACTAGCGGGTGTATGACAAATAAAACTCCTCCAGTTGTTCCCCAACATGCTTCATGTCCAGTTTGTGCCAGTCTACTGGGGAGATACTGTAACTGGACAAAAAGCCTTTGAGGTGGCTCATGGCAGCAACAGAGAGTGAGGCTGAACGTGGATAAAGAACCACTGCACACAGCAACACAGATCTATGCTGTCTCAGCACTTGAAAAATGAGCAAAGATTTTGTACTAGACCTATAAAAACAGGTATTGTTGTGCATTCAACTGCAAGAAGAGATTTTCTATGTTCCCATTACAATATGAACCATATTACTGGCATGTCCACCCTTGGAAGTGGCTTAAAGTCTGCTTGTCAAAGCATTCATTTCCTACAGTTCAGTAGAGCCCAGTGTTGCCAACTCCTCAGTAAGGAAAATCGTTATTGGTTGTCCTAAAAGTCGCTAAATGACGTCATCGCCTAATTTGCATAATTTGTCATGCTTATGTAATTGTAACCTAACTTTTAGGAGAGAGAAATAGCATCCTGGACGAGACGTAAAGTGAGTAAAAAACACCCTAAATGCATTCTGAATATATTTGGAACTACAAATTAAATTCTTTTAGCAATTATTGTTTTTTTAGTCATTCCAACCCTCCTCCTTTATCCGGGCTTGTGACCCAAAACAGCCTCTGGCGGAGTTACACACACACACATAGACACACAAAAAAGTCTGTGTGTGTGTGTGTGTGTTTTAAGTAGGTTTAAAGCTTGTGATCCACAAAAAGTAAGAGTAAAAGAAGAACTGACGTCATTACAGTCAGGGCTGGAGCAGCGGCTTCGCTCACTGGAGGTTCATTTGCAGGATGCGTAGGGGTGAACGTCTCCTGCTCTGACAGCAGCTGGGGGGGAGTGTTGCGTGAGGACTATCCGCCGCCTGTGAGCGCTTCGGCACGGGCGAGGTGCCCACGGTAGCACCGCTGCTTGTTGAGAGTAAGAGCGATACGTGCTTTCACGTCAAAAAGTGGTCATACGTCTTCCTAATAACACCAGCAAAAGTCGCCATATTTGTCGTTAGTCGCTTTTTTTGAAAAAAAAAAAAAAAGTCACTAAGGGGGTCTGAAAACTCGCAAAGTATAGCGGCAAGGTTGCTAAGTTGGCAACACTGACAGAGCCAGGTTGGCCCATCCTCTGGAGCTAGCTACACCGGCAGTGTTGATTTGGTTATTTGGAAAAACTAAGAATCGAATAGAATTATTGCATTTATGCAAAGATGAAAGATTATTCCACTTGCCTAAAAATGAAATAACTACTAACATGTCAGCACCTGTAATCTGGGGTTTCTATTACAGGACACTGACGTCACTGTGTAGTCATGTCTGTGGTAATTTCATTGTCAATGAAGAGAAATACAACATCTAGCACCTGTTTTATAACACAGTAGAAGATTAGTGTAAGATGACAGAGACTGCCCACCCAGACATGTCGTCTGTGTCTGTTTCCTCATTCCACTGTCTCTAAAACGGTTCCCTGCCTCGAGAGCCGTAATGATGTAACACCTGATTTACACCAAGGTCATGTTTTTTCATTTTTTGATGGCAAAGGCCTGCTGAGAAGTGCCAGAACAGGCCAGTAAATCTGTTACTGTTGAACTTTGTTCCAGAGTGTATTTGGGCATCACGCCACGGCAGATTGTTAAATAATGAATTCTATGTGAGGTATGGCGTGTATTCTGAGGGCCCTTTCGGGGCCGATGGGTCCCCCGCCCACCGAAAGAATCTTTTGTTTGTTAGGTTGAGTCCCACCCTTGGATACAAATCACCGACGCTTAATAACATAAATGTTATCATTTCAAGATTGTTGGCAATTCAAAGCTGCTACAATTACATTTCACTACAATGGCCCTTTAAGAGATTTAATGCACTGTTTGCACATTTTGCCCGTCTAAAAACGTCGACGGTGGCTCAGAAAGGCAGTGCTGCCACAATTAGTGACGAATGAGTCATTATCATAACATTTGTGATATGAATCAAGGTTTTTGAAATGCATTTCAGCCCGGAGTGACATTTTATTTAATCAGCAGTCCAAAACACAAAGAAATTAAGTCATTATTAAATATACATTTCTTCTGTTTAGCAGCTAATTGTAATTCTAATGCGCTCCACGGGAGTTAATCATGCTAAAACTAGCTTTTTAAACTGCTTGTTTATTTTAGATGTCTAATTACACGCTAAAGTAAATGTACATTCTTATTTATAGGCACTTCAGTGCACACGTGCTATGCAAAAACATGCTGAGCTGGTGCTTGAACTACACAGGCAGACATTGTGCCTTTGCACTGCTGTGCAAAAACTTAGGAAAGGGAACACGCAGTCACATGCACATGTTCTTTTTAGCCTTTATTGAGACAGGAAAGCAGAGATGTGACCTATATCAGCTCGCTATGAGGTTTTGTTAAACGCACCCGCATGAGTAAACAGAGTAAACCATCGTCTATCACATCTGCTTTCATTGGTTTTCATTTCTCAACCATGAGCAGCGCGTTAGCATGATGCATGATGAAAAGCTCCTGCATCTGACGCTGATGGGCAATTCGTAAGCAGTTCTGCCCGAAATTCAAGCCCACAAAAGTAAACATTACGAAACAGTTTCTGAGTCTGCACTTTTGAAGCTATGTGAATCAAACAGTTTGGTTTCCTGAACGTACCTTGGGGCGCATTCGCCATCCATTACTCAACAACAAAAGTTTGATTATATCTCAAACTAAAGTTCTCCTTCCTCTATTTTTATTTTCCTACCCACAGAGCCTGGTCAGCAGAAGTCTTTTAAGAGAAAGAGATCTCTGATCAATTGGCCTTTCTGGAGAGGTTCGAGCACACAGCTGGACGGCGTGCCCCTGTCCCCAACCTTGCTCTCCGCCGCTCACGGTCGGCTGTTCGGACAGCCCTTGAGCTCCATCTGCTCTCCAGAAAACGGCCTGCCTAAACCTGTCATGGTAAGCCGAGTGGAGTTCACATAACAGGGGTCAGGACCCTGACTTGAGGGAACACAGGTTGACTGTTTAGTTAGGGAACGAGAGACTTGAGGGTGTGAGAAAGTAGATTATTTTAGGAGCATTTTATTTGACTTCTACTGCTGCAATCTTACTATTCTATGACTTTAATACATCCACCAACCACTTAAAATAATTGGCGGACCCATTTTCCATTTTAGATTAAATCAGATTTTTTTTCCTGGAAACAGAATATATTTTAATGTACACATTCTTCTTATTGGGAGTGAGTGACCCTCTCACTGAGGTGTCCTCTAAGAGAGACGTCTTTCTTTCGTTCTTTGTAGAAACACTGATTCAGACACTTTCCTCCTGTTGGTCCACAGAAGAATCTGTTAAAGGGAGGTGCCAAATTGAAATCGAGATAAAAATTCTGGCAGGAATTCTTTGCAATTAAGACCTCAGTGGAATGAAATGCCTTCTGCCATTAGGGCCTGTTTCCTAAGCTCCCGCTTGTGTAATCTCTGACATTAAGTTCTCCTGTTTCATCAAATGACATTGTTATTAAACTGAACAAGTTGGTAACCTTCTGTTTCGATGTTCCCCCAAAGGACATGCTGGCATTTCTGTACCTGGAGGGGCCATACACCAGAGGCGTCTTCAGGCGTTCAGCTGGAGCAAAAGCCTGCCGGGAGCTCCGAGACAGGCTGGACAGTGGGAGCGAGGACGCGGAGATCACACACCAGTCTGTGTTCGTCATCGCTGCTGTCCTCAAGGTAACCACACACACACAGCTCTTCCCCCGTCTCTCTTTCTTGTTTGAAACTGAAAACAGGCACGACTGATGTTGGTCCAAAGTCACCTTAGTCCAGACAGGATAATCTGTCTCTGCATAGCCAGGCAGACGGCCAGTCACACACACAAGGTGCAGCATTGTTCAGGATCCAGGCCAAACGGCTGTCATACAGTCGGGCATCCAGGGAGTAGCTCGGGCCTTCTTCTTCTTCATTTATTTCTTTTTTTTAGAGATGGTCCAACTCCCTTTTTAAATTTTGTTTCACTTGTTTTCCACATAGAGTGCAAGGATTGTCAGCCTCCTGTGATATAAAGGGGTGGCTGTAGCCCTTTAAATTGCAGGACGGAGAGGAAGTCATTTACTAGTCTACCGGTTCAATCCCTGGCTGCTCCAGTCTGCATGCTAAAGTATCCTTGAGGAAGATATATCACTGTCAGCAATCATCACAACTCCTACCTGTTGTGCCAGTAGCCTAACTTTAATTTCACAAGTAAAAATGCACTAACATAATTGGATTTGTTCAGTGATTATTATACGACCACCAAGCTAGGATCGAAAGAACCACAACCACAGATGAAGCCATAAAAAAGTGAGAGCAGCAAAAATCCCTTTGACAGTTGTTTCCAGTCTATAATGCCTGTCTGTCAGTATAAGGCATTCTTCAGCTTCACTTATAAACGTTTTGCATACAGGACTTCCTGCGAAATATCCCAGGCAGCATGCTGTGCGTGGACCTGTATGACCAGTGGATGGAAGCGATGGAAGGAGGAGAGGAGAGGATACCAGCTGTCCAGAGGTAAGAGATCTCTCTTGAAATCCTAAAACATGCGATATCTAAGGCCGTGATCGTCCTGCTAATCGTATAGCTGTCAGTGTCTGACAAGAAGATGCAAATCCTACGCGCATTTTACATAAGTCAGCAACACAGGACAGGAAAGATTGAATAAATGGCTGTTCTGGCGGCCTGTGGTAGAGCAACACCTTAGACGCTGTTGGTTTTTTCCTTTAATTACCTACAGTTTATGTTTAGAATGAGAACTAAAAACAGAGAGCAGGGATGTGTGTATTTCCAGTAGCAACAAACAAAATTCCTTCTGCTTAGGAGAAAAAGCAACAGTGGAAATTCTCGTCCGGGCAGAAACAAGCAGCCGTACTGAAAGGAAGAAGCAGGGACCGAGGATGTTTTTCGTAATGTGTTTGATCTCATTTCCTGCCCCACTCCCATTAGGCTCCTCCACCTCCTTCCCAGTGACAATCTGCTTCTGCTGCGACACGTGATCGCGGTACTCCACTGCATACAGGGCAGTGCCGACGACAACCAGATGAACGCCTTCAACCTGTCTGTCTGCATTGCTCCCAGCATGCTCTGGTCTCCGGCGCCAAGCACCCCTGAGATGGAAGGAGAGGCCACTAAAAAGGTGAGACGGGACAGGCCTATGGACACTTTAGAGCAGGGGTAGGCAACTCCAGGCCTCAAGTGCCGCTGTCCTGCAGGTTTTTGATCTCACCTGGGTCAACACACCTGAATCAAATGATAAGTTCATTACCAGGCCTCTGGAGAACTTAAAGACATGTTGAGGAGGTAATTTAGCCATTTAAATCAGCTGTGTTGGATCAAGGACATCTAAAACCTGCAGAACACCGGCACTCGAGGCCTGGAGTTGCCTACCCCTGCTTTAGAGACTTATCCAAATATAAAATCTTTAACTTGGCTGGTCACATTTAGTACAATAATGTGACATGTTGGGGGAAAACGCTTATCCAGCCTTCTTGCTGAGAGTTGAGGGAGATGTTTGTTGGAGTAATATGAGTCTCAGTGTAACAGCGGAGCAGTTTGCCTGCTCGGGGCCAAGAAATACTTCTGCACAGAACCTCTGGAAAAACCACAAATTTCTACACTTTGGTTTTTGTACATGCAAAATAAACGAGACACAGCATGAAACTTAAAGACTTTCAGAGGTGCTAATAGGAGGATTAGGTTACACAGAGCAAGGAGACCTACTTCCTTTGTTTCCCATCTACATACTACCCTGAGATCTGCTGCCTGCAGCTAAATTTTCTTAATGTATAGAGATTAGAGTAGTATCGTTGTTATCATCCCGCTCGCAAGAAAATGCGTTTCTCAAAAAGCCAAAGTGCTCTGATCTGCTTCCACAGGCAGTTTGCAGAGTGCGAGGAATTTAACATTTGGAGGGAAAAAACAGAAGCAAACTGCTCGTGACCAAGCAGAGACCTGAATTTGACTGACAGTTAAGTTACAGAGGCTTCACTGACACAGGTGTATACGTACACTAAGTGCTCACATGCATACTTCACGTCAGGCCGAGAGCCATTTGTCTGCAGACTGAAGGCTTTCCCCGTGGACGTGACTGCCCACCTCAGATCAGGAGCTGACCCACTGCCACACAGCAGTCACACACACGCAAACCCCCGTCCCACAGACGCGCACTGTCAGTCTCATTCACATGTGATCTTTGACAGTTACTCATAAGCCTCTTACATTCAGCTAAGCTTCAAATCCCCGAGTTTAGAACAAGACTCGGCAAGTTTAGCTTCTCGTATAGAGAAACACATGCACAGCATCTAGTTTGGTGAGTGTCACCGGGGTTAATTCTCGTTAATTGTAAAGAAAAACAAGAACAAAAACAGGAAATTTAATTTACCTCTCGAACTACTTTGTGACAATGTTGGAGTAGAGTCTGCATGAATATCACTGCAGTTTCTCTGTACTTTTGTGTATATAAAGTGAAGTCTGCAGTGAAGCAACCGTATGTCTTAGCCAGCCATTCTGGCCTGGAATGGCTTAATTCTACAGCCAGAGCCCACATAGGAAGGCCCCTCGCCCACCAGAGCCCATCATATAGTCACTGAAACCCTAAGCATACAAAGTCTGCTGATTTGTGGTCTGTTTGGAAAGTTACAGTTATTTAGTTACACATAATCTCACTGGGTGGCTGTTTTGCTTATCTTTTCCAATCTGTGTGTGTATGTGTGTGCATGTGTGTGTGCGTGTTTGTCTAGAAGTGGTTGAGGTTCATTTGAGAAAACACGCAAAGAATTTCCTACAGAATCTGAGGACTGGGATGTTTTTGTGGAAAATTGTGTCACTGAAACACCCTCTTTCTCTCTCCACACACACACACACACACACACACACACACACACACACACACACACACACACACACACACACACACTCACATAAGTGCTCGTTGGCAAAAAATACCCTCATCACCCACAAATACTTAAATATCAGCTTCACAAATACTCCCCTGATAACACTTTCCCTCTCGCACACCGCATATTTGTGTGTTCGTCTCGAGCACAGGCGGCTATTTTCTGGGGGGGGGGGGGAGACAAATTTTCAGCATTCCCACCTTGCAGTCAAAGACAGGGGCCAATTTAAAACTTTTTGGGGGGGATCGTGGATGTGTATTGGCCGGTTTTCAACCTTTTCCGAGGACATGTCTGTGCTCACTGTTGGCCAGTTCAGTTTAGCCTTCGTGTCCCTCCTGCTTTCATGAAGCATATAATTTAAAGGTTTTTGGCTGAACATATCCCTTAAAGAGCATCTGAGGTAAATGCAGTTTGCGTCTAACTTTAAACGGAGACAGGAAGAGATAAATCATTTAGAAGTAAGTTGTTTTTCCTCAGGCTTGGCTCTGGAGAATGCAACTTTTGCTTTTCTTCTGCTTTGTTTTGCTTTTCTATATTATAGTAAAATCACAGAAAAGTGATACCCAGCTCAGAATGCTGCACGGATGGTTTTCCAGCGTGCACAGTTGCAGCATTTTTACGCACATACACGCCCAAATACTGGAAGATTTCTTCCAAATCTTGCAGTACTATTGTATACTCTTACAGTAGGAATCTGCAGTTCATGCAACAGATACATATTTTGTGAATGATGCATAGAGTTCGTATTTCCTGGTTTTCTGAATGCTTGAGAGAGTTAAAGATGACATCTCACTGAGGTGAACAAGAGGTTCTGAATGGGCTGCTGATGGATGAATAAGTGAAAATCTCCTGGATGCCCACAGGCTCCTTTTGTTCAGTGCTTTGCATCACGTAGCAGTGCTCACTCTCACTGGGTGACAGTGAGGAATGCTGATGGATGCACAGATTTGATTCAGGGTAGATTTTTACACCTTCGTGATGCTAGCCTCCTATTTACGCTGCTGGTTTATATCAGCTAATTATTTGCTTCATTCGAAACACGCGTGTTGCCAACAGGGAAGTTGCCCTCTGGTTGACATACTATGCAAAGTCAACACCCATAACACGGTTGGAGGATCTTTCTCACCTGTTTTCTGTAATATTTAAATTTTATTAATGCCATTATCCATAGATAGAGCTATAGATCCAGTATCTAACGAGAACAAAAAGAAGGAATCCAAGGTCTAGGTGTTTTATCATGGCCATATGGCACCAATTCCTCCTTTCCAAAGAAACCTAGGTTGTCAGTGTTGGGTTATTTAAAAGTCTTGATCAGATATGTTATATCCAAAATATTGGAGGCGGATCAACTTTAAATACCCGCCTAATGTTAGCTCTGTTTGAAAATCAACAATTACCTTTCTGTTGCCTCCCATGCAGATGTAAAAAGTCAGTGTCACGGGAGAGATTTGCAACAAGATCTATGTAAATCATTGCCAAGGTCTGGCAGGGACTTGTTTTTGGTGGTTGGAACTGCGGCAGGTCCTGTATATTGATCGCAAGTTCCCAAAACTCGCACCCTGTTCACACATGTTTAGTTGTCTTCTTTAAAAACCTGACCCGAGTTTGCTGGAAGAGCAATTTACCCTCCAGGACTTTGCGGCAGCAAACTGTGAGCAACTGTTTTTATAGAAAATAGAAATAAAAAAAACTAGTTCAACGAGTCATAAATAACCACATCATCCAGTTTTAAATGATGTTTCATTTGTAAACGGACGGATTTAGGACATAATTCAGATTGACTGGGTGCTGTTGATCACGAACGCCACCGTTTGATTGATAGCGTGCATGTATGACCTCGACTAAAGTTGTTTGTGATGATGATTGGCTTCCTGAACACTTCAAAGAAACAGTTGTGGAGTTCATTGCGTTACATAACTCTGAATGTACAGCTCATCATCCATCATCTGCTAGCTTAAATGTAAATAAATAAACTGTGAGTGGTAGTTTAAAAAGTGGATTTTTTTCAAGCTTTAATAAAACGCTGGGTTTAGAGGAAAGAAAACCATTTTAAAGGACTTTTTAGCACAGCCTGATTACTCCTTGTTTGGACAGACGACGGTTTTTTGGCGCATACGGACACCGTGCAGACACAGACCAGACAACATCTGGCCCACAAACAAACAAATGAGTGTTTACCGGCGCAGTATTTCCATAGTGTCACAGGCTTATTTATGTACACATCAGGCAGATTTCAGTGGAAATTTCCCAGTGGCCCCGGCGTTTGCCAACTATTTGTGTCACAGGACGTCATGTGTGTAAATTTTGTCTGTTTAGTTTTAAAGGCAGCGGTTTCTGCCAAGTAGTGTGATTTGTTTGAGGATGGATTCCAACTGGGCTGATAAAACTCATAAAGCACAGACAGCGTTACAGTCAACTGAATGTGCTTAAATTAGTCGTTCAGCGGCGAACGATTGGTATTTGGATCCCTTTCAAAGATTCTTGCCCCTTTGTGACATTTGTGGCCGTGGTTTTGCTGCGAAAAGTCGTGATTGGCTTTAAGTAAAAAAAAAACACAAAAGCACACAAAATGGGGAAAAAACTACACCTACATTGTATTCGGTATCAAAGCCAACTGATGATGTCATAGCCAGTATTATCAGGACATTTTCCAGGGCTGGTAAGAAGGAATGGATGGAGGAGAGGGAGTCGATGTTTTCCCGTTCACTGTGGAGGTTGACATCAACGCAAGCAAATGAAAAGAAATGTTTCCCCAAAATGATAATATGGGAAAAAAATGTTAAAAAGAGCTTTTGACAGCTGTTTGAAAACAGTGCCACAAAGTTATTTGGGTCACTATATCATAGAGCAGTGATATCACAAGTCAGTAGCTACAGTATTAACAACCACACACAAGTTTAAGCACTCTGCTTCTCAGACGTTGTTCTGAGCATCTGCGTGACCCGTTTCCTGCTTTTCTGTCAAGTCAAAGTCAAATTTATTTATATAGCACATTTAAAACGAAAACGTTGACCAAGGTGCTGTACAATTAAGATAATTAAAAGAAATAAAAACATAGGGAGACATGATAAGAGTTAAGAAAAAGAATCATAAAATTAGAAGATTTGAGTAAGAAATAAGATAAAAGTAATACAAACTCATTCTGATTTAAAAGCCAAGGAATAAAAGTGTCTTTTCAGATGGGTTTTAAAAGTGTCCAGTTTTGGGGAGGTCCTGGTGTGAAGGGGCAGTTTGTTCCACAGTTTCGAATCAGTTACAGCAAAGGCCGGATCTCCCCTGTGCTTTAATCTGGACCTCGGGACAGCCAGGAGCAATTGATCCGCAGACCTCAGCGATCTTGCAGGAGTGTAGCAATTTAAAAGATCAGAAATGTATCAGGGTGCTGTGAAAATCTACACTTTTAAATGCTATTGGATAAATAGAAAGGTGTGAGATCTAAAAATACTTACATGTCTGCAGAATGTGCATCAAGTACAAGTATCAAGTTAAAAATATGACACAGGCCGTTCACACGACCATGGCTGCACAAAACTCCGGTTTTTAGTCTTATTAAAAATGGATTGTGTCAGTAATTTCAAATGAAATCAGCAGTTGGTACCTACACACTGCCTGGGATGTGGTGGCAGCAGGCAGACCTCTCTCTGCTCCGATTTGCCTCTACATCGCTTTTATTGGACCACTGACACAAGCTGTCGGCTGGTGCAACCCAGTCACGACGCCACGTTTTGTGTTTCACGTTGCAGTTTGTGAGTCCGATCGGTATTGCACAGACACATAACAGTAAACTTTCTGTGTTGCTAAATTATGGCTGAACTGGCTGCTTCCGTGAGGTCCAGCTTCAGCAAATGAATCTGTAAACACAAACACCTCTTAATCTATAAGAGTGAAAACTAATCGTTTGCCACCGAAGTAGAGCAAAGTGAAGATGTTGGTGACAACATGAAATAATCAGGCGCTGTTTGTTCCTGCAGGTTTGTGAGCTTGTTCGCTTCCTAATAGAGAACTGCAGCACCCTCCTGGGGGACGTCACATCACTCTTCAGAACCTTCAGCCAGAAGAGCAGCAGCAGCGACCATGGATCTGGTAAGAACTGAGATTTAGGCCAGACAATAAAGAAAGGACAGAATATCAGTAGGAATTTAATTTAAAAACAGTTAATTAGGATGTACAGGCTTTTTCTTAACATTTTATGATTTTGTGATCCAGTTTAGTTGTATAAGCTTGCAGGAAAAAACTGTTAAGAATGGCTGAGACAGTGACAAAAAAGCCAAGAGGTCTAGAAAATACTGCTCTCTAATAAAGTGCTTAGTATTGAGACTTGATTCCTACATTGTTAAAGAGTCTGATCCCATAAAAAAACAAACAGGCTGCAACTGTAATGGAAACATTTACAGATTTTGCAATTTGGGTTTCTTTTGCTTTCAGTTTTCTGACTTAATAAATGCAAACTGAAACCGCACAGCCAGAGCTATTACAGGGAGAGGTGTGGCATTAAAAAAATCTTGAATTGAGTCTACTTCGTTGACGCATAAGATGGTAAAATTCCACAATACTCTGCATGCTCGCCCCTACCATCAACTGAAACTGAAAAAGCCACTAATGTTGTTGCACATGTAGTTGTATAACCTGCTGGTAAAAAAAGAAAGAAAAGCCTGTTAAACCTTATTTTGGGGGCAAAACCACCAAACATTTTAAGCGTTACTATCTAAGATTTAACTGGTTATTCTGAAAATGTATTTTAACCCAAAATAAATGCCTGGAGTTGATGACTCTCTTGTGGCAAAGCTTTGTTCTAGGAGGGTTTTAGCACAGCTAGTCCTGTGAAAAAACATAACAAAAGAAAAACAGATGCACATGGAGACGATGTTCTTGTGTCAAATTTGTTCTAAAGGTCAAGTGTGTGTGTTTTGTGTGTGTGGGATAAAGGATCCTTTATTTATTATCTGAAAAAGTACTGATAAAGCCTCACTGTGTTGCATCAAGGTGGTTTGGGACTGACTAGCTTGCTCTGTGTGGGTGCAACTGAATTGCCCAGGAGCTTTAAGTCATGTTGAGTGGGGTCAACAAATTGACCTGCAGTAATTTCAATGATTGCCAGGATCACATGATTAAGATAGCACTGAATATCCTCATTCATGCTGTTAGCTCTTCCTCATGCTGTAAGTAACCACCAGGGGTCAAAGAGCACATAGCAGAGATATGCTTTGTCCTCTGTTCTCCTCATGTGCACCAGTGAACTGTGACTTTGTTCATTCAGCTCAGGAAATGCTCTCAGTTAATTGAATCTTTTTTTTTGTCCTCTAGCAATGGCAACCAATCAGTTAAAGCGACTCTTTACAGTGAAAAATGGCACTGTTGCTAATTGCTAATAAAGTGAACCATGTTTTCTCCTTTTCTTCCCAGATGTGTCGTCCTTCCAGATGAACGACTCGTCTTACGACAGTCTGGAGAACGAGCTGAACGATGATCCCGAGTCTCCCTTCCAGGAACAGCTTCCGCTTCGCGACAAAGACAAGCCGGACAGCTGCAGCCGTGACTCTGTCATCACGCTCAGTGATGGCGACCCTGAACCTGACCCCGATTCTAACCTTTTGCTGCAGCTCCCGCCTCTGGCCAGACCCAGTAGGTTCAGTCCCGTGGTTCGACAGCCTCGCGTACGCCACGTCAACGGCTCGTCGCAGGGTCCTAGGAGACTGAGGAGGAGCTCAGAACCGGCCTTAGCCCTGGCTAGCATGCCGAGTTCAAGCATGGTGTTGGCTCATGCTGATAACCGCCACCCGTCAGTGAGGAAGGCGAGCTACGATGCTGCCATGGAGGGGGAAGCAGATGTGGATGAGGTTTTTCTTGAACAGGGGCTGAACGGGCTGCAGCTGAAAGAGGAGGGAGAGGATGGCTGTGAGAAGAGAGGAGTCAAAATCCAGAACAGCGGGCGGAGGAAGACGAAGCATGCCCCTCCACCGCCACTGCGACTGGATGCCAGTTGTTCCAGTCTGTCTTCACCGGCAACCTCACCAACCGGCTCCTCCCTCAGCTCCTTAGACTCTGCTTTCTCACAGTACTCCACTGACTACGCCACAAATGTGCCACTTCCGTTAAATGAACCCCTTCCTCTCTCCCCCCTTTTTCCTGGACGCCCACAGCAGTCCTCAAGGAGCTCTCCCCCTCAGAGAGAAGCGCTGGCTCATTGGCCACAAGCCACCCAACCCCCTCGAACCTGCCAAAGTGCTTCCCACTCTCATGGCCTCCACCCTAACACGTGGCTTAAAAGGGACCGGTGCCTGACGCTAAGGCAGCCCGATAGTGGACACACTGAGGAGGACCTGCCCGTGGTTAACGGGAAATCCTTCTCAACCACTAACTGCTTCTCTGTCAGTGCCCAGGAGGCCATGGTGACAAATCAAGACTGCAGACATAGGTCAAGCAGCCCTCCATCTTACCAGCAGGCTCTGCTGCTGCTGCAGCTGCAGCGCAGCCACTCTCCTTTTTACGGTGCGACAGAGAAGCCTCTGACAGTCAAAGATCTGAGACAGCTCCATGACCAGACCTCTCCTAACAAACTCAAACCAAACCCAGGAGCTGAGATCGCACAGAGGCTGGCTGAAGGTGGCTGCGTGCAGCCCCCAAAAGGTGTTTTCTTTGGACAGAGTGCCACCACTCTGGTCCTCCAAAGACAAAAGTCCCACTCTCTAACTCCTGCCATGGACATCCACAGAGGGAGGAAGACCCTTCCTCGCCGAGCATCTGAGCCTGCTAAGGTCAATGTGAACTCTAACCGTGGCCCCAGCCTTATCTTAGACAGACTTCCTGCTTCTAAAGCCCGGCCCCAAGACGGCAGAGCGTCAGATAACCACGCCAAGCCGCGCCTCTGCTTGTCGCCCTCTGCCACCAGGGCTGTAAGGGACTACTTTTCCTCACAAGGTCAAGAGGATGTGGACGCCTGCCTGCAGAGGAGTCATGAGGTCACGCTAGCAATTGTGCAGGGTAAGAAGGAGTGGCAGAACAGGCGGTGCAGTGACCCGCGGCTGGAGGACTTTGAGCAACTTTTTTTTGCAGAAGAATCGTATGTGTAAAAAGGAACTTTGGAAAGACAAACTGTACAGGGGAGACTGACTTTCATGTGATATTGTAACTTGTACACAACTGTCTTTTTATTGTATTATTTTTCATATACTCCTTTAACCTGTTGCTGACTACTGTAATGGTACATCAGCGGTTTAAGATTTTTATGAGGTACAGATGCAGCGTAAGTGTAGCGTCTCGAACACCAAAAATCTGGTTTCTCTGGACAAAATGTTTCTCTCACCGCATCCTTGTGCACCTTCCAGATCTATGGTTGTTTCTTTTTCAGCATGTGATGAAAGTCTGGAGAGCTTGTCAGCAGTAAGAAAAAGAAACGACAAAGAAATCCTTTTTTTCATGTTCGGGAAGCTTGCAAAATGTTTAGAAAGCAAGCAGAACATCCATTACAGCTGATGGGAAACGAAGGCCGTGACAGTACAAACAGTAACATTAAAAACTTGAGCAACATTCGTGCCGCTCGTGACCGATCGCAACCATGAAGTGAACTAATTCTTTTCCAGTGACTGAAGTGTTTGAGTCAGTGAGTCGGTGGGGGCAGTTTTTGTGTTCGTATAAGCATCCTGCAGACACACAGCACAGCGTCGTCCTCAGTAAGTCTGGTTAATATCTCTGACCTGGAAGGAGAAGATATCTGCGTGTGTGTGTGTGTGTGTGTGTGTGTGTGTGTGTGTGTGTGTGTGTGTGTGTGTGTGTGTGTGTGTGTGTGTGTGTGTGTGTGTGTGTGTGTGTGTGTGTAAAAGAAAGCATTGCTGATTGTCAGCGTGTCCTGAGCCAAAAGAAAATCAGTGCCGCTGAAAGAGAAATCGCATTTAGTTTTGCTTTCAAAACACTTAATTATCCTCATCAGGACCCTTTGGGTATCGCAAGGAGACACCTTGTTGAGCAAGTGCATGTTGAGTTGGATGTACCAGTTTGTGTGTTTTGTCCATACATGTATGATCTTTTTGTTCCAGCGCTGCAGTGGTGACTCCATAGTGACACTTAACAGTAAATGGCCTTATTCCACTGTCTATTACCGTGATGAAAAGTATGTAAATACATACCCACAGATAATGTTAGCTATTGTTAGTTTGCACCAGTAATAAACAGTGTTATCTCTTACATAGCTTCTTCACAGGACCACACACACAGAAGTAAGGCCATTGTCATGTGCTGCCATTTTAAATGATCTCATGGAGTACTTTGTCCTGTATTATTATTAATATTATTATCTCCTTTACAGAACTGTGTTCAGCCTGTATAGTTCTCCATATTTATGATGCAGATATATATATATGTATAAATCTCTATATAAATATATTATCTTGTTGTTTCGTATGTGGTGTGTGGTGTGAGGAAATCAAATGTGTATTTTTGTACATGCCAATTCTGCTGCTGCTGTCTTTATAGAAAGAGTATTTGCTACCAAATGCACCCTTTGTATATTGTGTACATCTGAATTCCAGCAGGAATTCACAAGAACCAAAATATAATTGATTTCAATAAATGTTGCTCTCGTGAAACTACTTTGCCAGTCAAATGTGAAATTTGTTCACAGGGGTGGTTTCGCGTGACAGTTTTGTGGCTATCACCAGGGTGGGATACAGGATGAGGATCATCATTAACATTTATTGCAAACAAATGAACAGCGTGTGGACACACTCCACCCTTTGATGGCTCTGCTCGGAAACCGAGGCCAGTTTGCTGTAAGGTACACCTTGCTGTAATGGGTTGGATCCACTTTTGCCTTCACAACATCCTTAATTGTTTGTGTAGCTTTAACAAGCTGCTTGGAAACATCCCCCAGAGATTTTGGTACATCACACAATTACTGAAGATTTGTCTGCTGCACCACCATGATCTCCTGATCTGGTGACAGTGGAGGCATTTAAGTGCAGTGAACTCCAAGTAAACTAATTTGGTTCAGGCTCAGATCATCACAATCACCAGCCTGAACTGTTGATACAAGGCAGGATGGATCCATGCTTTCATGCTGTTCCTGCCAAATTCTGACACTATCATCCTTATGTTGCAACAGAAATCAAGACTCATCAGACCAGGCAACATTTATTTTCCAATCTTCTGTTGTTGCTGCACACATCTCTCGGCTGACTGTAGATCAAGAGGTACAGCAGATCGGTTGGAAGTTTAACAGTTTGATCCCTGGCTGCGGCACACTGCATGCAAGACTTCTTGTGCAAAATACTGAACCCCAAGTTGCTCTCTAATGCATCAAGTGTTAGAGAGAAAGCTCTTAGAAAAAGCATAGAAAAACATGCTAGCAGGGATCTGTGTGAATGGGTGAATCAGCCCATTTACCACAGCTGAACAGGTGTGTCTAATAAAGTGAATTTAATTTGTAAATGAATTTATTAAAATGTCTTCAAATTTCCTGAAATCCAGCTTGGTAGTCCTTACTAATCTTACTACAACACAGGTGAGCATTAAAAAAAGTGTAAATATCCAAATATAAACTAAGGACTGTATGTAAAATATGTCTCTGTCCTGAGACCTAGTGGAACTGAAATCTGATTAATAAATTCCAAAATATGACAAAAGTGATGTTTAAAAACACTGGTCTATAAAGAGCTCATTACAGCTACATTTAAAGCTAAAAAAATAACACTTCTATCCATATTTTAATAAGTCAGCTTGTAAAGGAGGTCAGCTAATCAGAGCGCTACTCAAAAGTACAGCTTAACAAAGCAAGAACATAAGAAAACAATCTGGCCTAATGAGTACGGTTGAATAGTCCAAAAAATTTACCTCATATCGTGTTTAGCATTTAGTTTAAAAAGGTACAATTCCCTAAAGCCAACACTTATTCCAGCTGACCCAGAGTCTAAACTGATTCATGATTCTTCATGCATGACAACACCTTGACAAGAAACGGATCGTAAGGCAGCGTAATGTTCACAGGCTGTTTTCAAAAATCAAAACATATCAGTGTGCTGTGGCACGAAGTGGAAAGCACATGTTTTATTAACGTTTCCACGATCTCCACCACTTTATCAGTTTTGGTGACAAAAGTTTTGCTGGGGCATATTTACTGATCTTCAGAAGGTGAATCACTATGAATTATGGGATGGCAGTATCTTCGTTTCCTTGCTAAAGTATGGTGTGATGTATCCTGTGCTAAAGACGGTTTAACAAATCAGTGAAAAAGTAGTGAAAACCAAATGCACTCCTCATCATTTAGAATAAAGTGTTGTGTGACGAAATGTGTTGAAACAAATTACCAAACAAGCTGCGCGTGTGCTGTGAAACTCTCATGACTGCAGCAAAAAGGAAATTAAATCTGGCAACGGTGCGGGAGAGGGAGAAACTTTAGACCTGCACGTCTGATTAATGTGAGCGCAGAGAGTGGATGAATATCACCAAACTTGTTTCGAGTGTGTGGTTGTGGATACGGCCATCACAGCAACCGTGACGTCACCTACTGGTTAGTGAAGTCCCTTTGTGAAGGCTGGAGCTGAGCGACTTTGCGGGGGGTGATTCTGACTGAGGAACTAAAGAACACTGCACGCTCAAGGTCGACATCTTTTGACTTGCTGGAGGTTTTCATTAGAGTTCAAACTCATTACGAGCATCTTAAAACCAAAGATAAAGGGAACAAGTGTCCATGTTTCCATTCCTCTATTGGGTTTTCTCTTACATGTTTTCCAAGTTTTGATCTTTTCCTTTATCACTCCATGAGTTTTTCTTCTCCTTGGACATCTCTGAATCGGTTTGATAACTTGAAATAAAGTTTTTTTTATGAACAATCCCTAGCTACATTATTATATAATCAAGGCTCACAAATCATGGTGGGATTCTTACAAAAAATCCCCAGTATGATTCCTACACAGCGGCAGAGGAAGAATTAAGTGGGGCTTTGTGATGGTTTCTCTAACCCTTGTTTATGAGTTTTTGTAAAAACCTTCAACACCGGCAGCCACGGTTGACTCATATATTTACAAGAAAACTTTGTAAGACGTCAACACCAAAAGAAATATAGACAGAATCATCAAAACCTTTCACATCTGTACACTTATGGGCCACATGTTTTCCACTAATGCATGATGTGGAGATATACAGGCACAAGCTGATGTTGCTAGGGAGACAGGTTGCACAGCAGGTTGGGAGAATTAGTCAAAACACAGCTTTGTCGGACAAACAGAGAGGTTCAGCTCAGTGTTAGAGGAACTACAGGCAAAAACGGGTTTTCTTACTATGAGTTCTTCAAGAACTCATGAGTGGCTGATCTCTCTCAGCCATATCTGACAACCAGCAGGCACCCTAACACCTGCTGGCCTCCTGATTTTTGCAAACTTCTGTTATGGGGGTAACAGAGCAAAATAGAGGAACATGTTCAGAGCAGCAAAATCTTCTAAAGATAGAATAAATCAAGTTGTTTGATGCTGTGCAAAAGTCTTGAGCGACCCCTCACTGTCTTTATATGTCAGTAGAAAAATGAGAAATGGGTGCATTTATGATGTTGAGGTCCAATGTGGAATTCATTGTGTGTTTTTCTATCCAGGTATGCTTTTACTGCACTGGCGTTGTGTCTGGGATCATTGTCGCACTGAAAGTGAAGCCTTTACCAACCAGATGCTTCCAGCTTTTATTGCACGGATCAAAATCTGACAGCAATTTTCTGTGTTTATAATTCAAACTGATCGAGTAGTATTTGAAATTGCCTTTGTTCTTGTTTTTTCCTGCTGCTGCTTCGTATTTTTATGCAATGCTGTTGTTCTCTATAATGGATCGGTCTACAAACTTTTAAGGGCAAGAATACAGGTATTCTTGAGGTTCGTACTCTATTTTAGGTCTCTTGCTAGTTTTACAGGTGCAGTTTGCGCTTCCAGACCTTAAGTTGCTCCCGTAGCAAAAGAAAGATTTGCTTTTATTTTCAGAAGGATGATAAAGGTTGTTTAACAGCCGCTTGGCTTCTCCATGAGATTCCTCAGCCAACGCCGAACTCGATGCACAGTGAGGTCACACTTGATCCCAGTCATGAATTTCAGACAAATCAGCAATCAGTATGCTTTCCCTCCCTTTGCTATACTGTTGACCCACTCTGAAAAGCATGCAACTCCCTGGGCAGTAACCCTGGTGTTATTCCCACATATTGTTTTTCTGACACACATTCTCCAGTTTTGGTGAAGCAGTAACGCTGCAGCAGGCGTGAGTGAACTCCCATTCGCTAAGACCCGCTAGACCCTGAATGTGATGTTGATTAGTTTTCTAAAGGCAAAATACAGGATCACAACACAACTGCACTAACACAGCAATACAACTGTAGAAACCTTCACAATGTTTTATAGAAGCTGCTGTAAAGAACCAAGCATGTTATGGCATTGTTTCTCCCTAGCTGAAAATCATAAAATAAGATTGTGTGATGGTTTATGGGGCTAGGTAGATGTACACAAGCACAGGAAAACATTTTTGTTTTACATTTGTACATATAAATACAGCAAATTATAGGAGTAGCTTAGAAGAATGTAAGACCTCCGACAAAGCTTAGTTACATAATAGGAGGGAAGATTTATGGGGTTGAAAAAATGTGGTCAAGAGAGCCTGGTAAAAACACCTGGTAAGAAGTCAGTGAGGGAAAAGACTGGATATGTGAAGGCATTTGAGCATATTAATGTGTATTCCCACTGAAATACTGTACGCAAAGCTATTTCTCAAACTTAATATTTCATGCGGTCAGTTTTAATGACATTAGCCATTTTCTACATGTTGCTGTGTGCTCAGCTAGCTAATGAGCTTGATTGTGTCATATTTGACTCAAGCTGTATATAAAAAATATACTTAGTCTCCAAAAACCGTAAAGCAAGAGGGAAGATTCAAGGGTTAACTATGATAGGGTTAAAGTTGGAGTTTTCAGTGGCAAGAAGGTGGCTTTCCTTTTACCATTGACAAGAAGCGTGATGCAAAGGTGACAAGTGTTGGTGTGATTATTTGGAAATAGAAGAAATATAAAATCATGTTGGTCTGGAGCTCCAGGCAAAATGTTGCCTCGTGGGGTAAGGACTTGGAGGGCTATGAGAAAGGTGGTGGATTGCTCCAAAACTACACGGATAGAGGTTGTTTGTGATTTGAAGGCAGTTAGGACCACAGTCCCCAAGAACACCATTGGTAACTCACTATTCTATAATGGACTTAAATGTTGCAGTGCCCAAAAGGTCCCAGTGCTCAAGAAGGCACATGTACAAGCCTGTCTTAAGTTTACCATCTACCTGGGAGAAAGGGCTTGACCTTCCATTGTTGGAGGAAAAGAAATGCTGAGTATGACCCAAGGAACACCATCCCCACAGTCAACCACACAGGTGGAAACATTAAACTTTGGGCTGTTTATCTGCTAAGGGTAGACACTTGTTATTAATCTCTGTCTTTCTTCCACAGCATGTCTTTTATCCTGTTTTCCTTCTCTCAGCCCAACCGGTCGCAGCAGATGGCCCCGCCCCTCCCTGAGCCTGGTTCTGCTGGAGGTTTCTTCCTGTTAAAAGGAAGTTTTTCCTTCACACTGTCGCCAAAGTGCTTGCTCATAGGGGTCATATGATTGTTCGTTTTTTTTTCCTCTGTGTGTATCCGGTTGTTCAGTCTGACGTCACTAGCCGTGTCTGGGTCTAAACTCCGCTGCAGGTCCATATATCAAACGATCACTATGGCATTACTGAGAGTTGAAAAACTGTCTAAAGTCTTTCATCTTTAATAAAATGATCAGCGTTCTGCTCTACCAGGTGTAACAATTGAGTTTAACATCCAGGCATCCATGAAAACGGAATTTATGACATTTAACGGAGTTAGAAGTTAGCAGGGAGTTAGCTCGCTAGCTTCTATCTAAATACAATATGCTGTGCTTGCCAACAAAGGTTTCTCAACCAAGTACTAAGTCGTGTTTTGCCTCGAGATCAAATACTCTGTCTCCCAAAACAATGAAAGTACCTTAAGAATAAGACTGTTCATTAAAACTTCAGCAGGGGATCAAAAAAGTGTTTCTTCCATTCTAAATGGGATGCATTGCAAAAGGCAAATTATCCTACTGCTTATTAAAAGTGTGATCTGAGTAAACAATTTTGTGATGTGTTTATGCGCTCAGTCCCTAGTTTCATACAGTTTGATACAGTTCGTAAGTAATGGTCCTATCCAGAGTAATAATAAAATAAATCATGGGTGTTATGTTGGATTTGGGGGTTTTATTTGCCATCCGGTCTTTAAGTCTGATGTCGTTAGCAATGTCTGGGCCCAAACTCTGCTGCAGGTCCCTAAGTCACACGATCACCGCGGGATCACTGAGAGTTGAAAAACTGTCTAAATTATTTCGTCTGTAATAAAATGATCAGTGTGGCTGCTCTACCAGGTGTAACAATTAAGTTAAACATCCAGGCATCCATGAAAACGGAATTTATTAAATTTAACGGAGTCAGAAGTTAGCAGGAAGTTAGCTCGCTAGTTTCCATCTAAATATAATATACCATGTTCTGACTGAGAGATTTCTGAAACAAATTCAAACATACAGCTCTGCTATCACTTCCAACATAAATGAAGACAAAGTAAACAGCAGTGACGTTTGTAGGGTTACTGAAGTTTGGCTAGCTGGTATATAACGATGTGCTACGTGATCGCTAGTAACACAGCTATGTTAGCATAATATAAACAGTGAAGCTGGAGGATGAACGCTAATTTTTTCCACTTGATAAAAGTTAACACGAGGGCTCCCAATGGTCAGGGACAAATGCAGTCGCATGGCAGGGTGGCAGGCTGTAAACGGACCAAACTTCAGCCAGGAGAACAACTGAGATAATCCATCCAGAATACGAGGTTAGTCATTCATATACTGCTGCATGGGCTGGGCTATAGTTACATCTAAGGTCTTAAAAACTGAGCTTTAAAATGATTAGCGGTAATAAAAACCGAGTGAAAAACAGTCACTGACTGTTTTTAGGGGCTTTTTGAGATTAAATAGAATAAGATACAAAGCATTAAAACATGTTAAAAACACAACAGTCTTATTAAACGCAGGGTAGTTTGGGCCCGGAAGCAGGATTCATCACGTCATCACTTAAAGACCGGATTGACAATTTGCTACTGTATGCTGAGTCAGCACTACCTTGCATGTCACTTCAATTTAAAACCAACCAACCAACCAACCAACAAACAAACAAACAAAAAGCAAAATTAGGACCTTTAATTCAGAAGACCTAAATAAAATGGTTGAAGTCCCCCCCTTGGCTGTGTGTGTTTTATATACACCCGTAGTCAAGCCCAAATGTGAATTAAAGAGCTAAAACATCTGTGATATTTGATTCTTGACATGCCACCCCCTCATTGTTGTGAGGCACCTCGGATGAAAAGCTCCATCATTAAATGGCTAAAAATGACCCTGCATCATTTTCCCTTTCATCTACAAAGAGTTACGTCTCTATTGCTGTCCTGTCTACAGCTCCCTTTAAACAAGTCATCCTCATCCTCCCCATCTCTTCTATTATTCTCAAGGAAGCACACATGTCCACTTATTGATAACTAACACTTTTTTCATATCCACAAACAACAAATAGTAAATCTGTTATTTGTCTGTGATATGCAGAAACCTCAGTACAACTCCAGTGCTGTTTTCCACATGCTGGGCTATGCATTTGTGTATTCCTGTACCCTTTATGTGGGTGCCAGGGGAGGTGGGTGGGAAGGCACATGAGTCTGACCTTTGCTGGCATTAAAAGAAACAGATTAAGCCCAACTTTCATCTGCCTCTTTGTTATCCACACCAACGCTCCCATCCATGTTCCCCCATGAAATCAATAAAAAATGCTTTGAAGGCCTTTTTTTAAACTGCTGTTGGAGGGGAAACCCCAGAATATTCTTTGGGAACCACTCTGTAAGGTGATCTTACTGTACATCATACAAGTAGCCTTCCACAGAAATGCTAAAGTTCTTCTTCACGTATAGTTAGCTGTAGTTGTAGTCCATATGGAGTACAGAGCGTGACCCTAATATATAACATAGAGCAGTTATCTAAGTGCTTAGATAGTGCTTAGATATCCATGTCCCCCTCTCTCTATAGATAACTGATAACTGATATTTATCAGGAGAGAGAGGGAAAACTTGAGAATAGCCCTCTTTCTACATGCAGCATTTAAAATAAGCAAAGTTATTCAAAAATACTACAGTATACACTGTAACCTATAGCCTTCATGTGGTGTGCCTGGGGGATTCCCAAGTGAGTTTTTGAGAGAGCACCCAGAGCCTTAGCACACATTAAAAACTCAGTATTCAGATAAACTACTTGGTCAGTCCCAAATTTCAGTATTTTGCCGTCTGGATAACTTTGCTCCCAGCAGAACATAGTGGTCAAACCTGGGCCAGCCTGGCACCAGTTACATCAACACGTAGAGGTAGCCTAAGAAAAATAGCGGTCTGGTGGTTTGCATGAACAGGGTGGCCTGGTATGGACTCAAAATTCCCAGCCTTAATTATTGTTTTTGTCTGCCCCTGTGTTTAAACCTGAAGCTTTCATTGTACATGCGCGGAAGCAGGGTATGGTTAGTGAAGGAAAAGTTTTGAAATGAAAAATTAGCATGACATTATTATTTATTTATTCTTTTTTTTTTTTTTGCATCTTCAAGCGCACCTTAAGGAGAAATCATTTATTTAGTTTTTCAACCTCAGTCAAAACAAATGTGAAATAAAGCAATTGTTCAAAATAAAACAACATTATAAAGCCAGAAAACCACATTAAAGGTTAAGTCACTGTCATTATCAGCAGCTATCATGACTTAACTATTTCAGAACACCAGCACAGCTGATGGGAAGCCTAACAACCAAAGGTGGCATCACAAAACTTTTCCAGAGGACAGCTGATTTCTCCTTTTAGTAATAAGCTCGCCAGCTTTGCTTTGCAGTTTCTATTTTTAACTTTTAACTGATCCTTCAACTCTTTGTTTTGGCTGGCAGCGAACACTGAAACATGAAACATGAGAGGGGGAGAAAAAGGGCAGGTGAGGTGGGGGTGCTGCGATGACCTATGAGTAAAACTGAGCACATCAAGAACCACTGATTTCTCCTACCAAACATCAAGGTCTTAAAAGCACATTGTCCTCCCCTCTTCAACACCGACACCCCATGTTCCTCTCTGATGACTGACACACACGTGACTGATGTTTGTTGGCTGGTCAGTGCTACTCCTGTTGAAGGTATAAACTGTGTTTTTATGGATTCACCTCAGGTATCAACCATCTTGCTTCTTTGACCCTCTCTCTGTTTTGGCCTTCCTGTAGCAGACTTCAGTGACCTGTTTTAAAGCTGTTGCATGATTTAACAAATGCCTTACGGTTGGGTCAATGATTTGTTGGGCACATTGTTTAGAGGTTTGCCTTTTGGACACCACCACAGTAGATTTTAAACAATCTACTGTGCAGTCTTTCAGCATTAATTCAATTTTAATTAAAAGGAAATTCAACACCTTGAATCTACTTCAGATGTCTGCATCATTTTTATAACATAACAAGGAAATGCTTTATCTCATGGCATCAGTCCAGTTACTTTTGAGTTTCTAAAAGTTGGGGACTGTCTATCAAAATGTCTTTGATTCCTAAACGGTTATTCCAAAAACCGTTTAGGAATACATTTGGGCATTTATTTTCATTCATATTGTTCATCTTCTCTCCTTTTTCTTCTTCATCTTCCTCTCTTATAATTGCTACTTCATACGGAGCAACAAATTCAGGTAATGTATAGAGATACAGTGTTTTGTTTTGTTTTTTGGCTTGGGAAATCTTTTTGTAGCCTAAGCCTGCTTTAAATTTCTCAATAACTTTATCCCTGACCTGTCTGGTGTGTTCTTTGGACTTCATGGTGTTGTTGCTCCCAATATTCTCTTAGACAACCTCTGAGGCCGTCACAGAGCAGCTGTATTTGTACTGACATTAGATCACACACAGGTGCACTCTATTTAGTCATTAGCACTCATCAGGCAATGTCTATGGGCAACTGACTGCACTCAGACCAAAGGGGGCTGAATAATTACGCACACCCCACTTTGCAGTTATTTATTTGAAAAAAAAAAATGTTTGGAATCATGTATGATTTTCGTTCCACTTCTCACTTTGTGTTGGTCTTTCACGTGGAAATCCAATAAAATTGATTCATGTTTGTGGCTGTAATGTGACAAAATGTGGAAAAGTTCAAGGGGGCCGAGTACTTTTGCAAACCACTGTACCTTTGTTCGACACCTAAGTGCTTTCTAACCAACATTCACACTATGATGGATGCATCAGACCTCCTGAGCTACAGCAACCCAAGATACAGTCAGGTATACATATGTGTGCATAGGTGTTTGTGTGGACCAAGCATCCCCATAGAGAACTTGGCTGTCAGGTGAGATGCAGATGAAGTGTGTATGTGTTTTATATGCCTTTACCTGCCCGCTATATTCATAACTTACAACCCCCTTAAATAACCCTTCTTGTTTACTGCACCCAGGACTTTTCACAGACTGTAAAATGTCCAAAATATGAATGTGTTTCAGGCTACTTCCCAAGAAGTGACTCAGAGCTGGCTTTAAGGTGACATAAAACACCTTCTGAACCCCTTTTGGAGGTCTCCAGCTCTATTGAAAGAGTATTTTTGTACAGGTAATTGAGTTTGAGAACCTCTAACATCACCCACAGTCATATCTGTTGAGTTCTGACCAAAAGAATAAGTTTACAGATATAAAGGTGAGGCTCTTTGTACTGCAAAATACTGTAGAAACAACCAGGATAAGTACTTACATCCCAACTATACGGAAAGGGGAACAAATGTTCAAGTTAGTAGAGCTGAAAAACATAATTTATAATGGTAGACGGCATATATGTAGGGATAGTAAGATGGATATTTAAGGCGAATATTCAGAAACTGTCTCTGTGCACAAAATCAAAGCAACTAAAAGCGACCAGTTTGAGCCTAGTAAACATCATTCTTTGCACAACAAGTAATTCCAACATGAATTTGGAGACTTTAATGTCTTGTTTCAACATGACATCACTCCTGTGTATAAAGCCAGATCCTCAAATAAATGTTTTCCCAGTTCTGTGTGGATGAACCTGACTGGTTGGCCCTCAGCTTTAGGCAGAACTCAAACCTCATCACTCAACGTCTGTGTTAGACCTCACCAACTCTTTCTGAAATAAATGATGGCTGATGAACAAGTTCAGCACCTGGGGGAATGCTGCTTGGACGTCACCATATGTGATCACATTTTTCCAGGTTGTAAAATTGGTAATTTCCAAATCTAAAGAAGCCGAGCATAGAATTTCTCAAATAAGTTCAATGTGAGCTCTTATTTCCGGATTCACCCTGGTGTCTAGATGATGACTTCACTGTTTCTTCTCCTTCTCTGCATCCAAAAACATTTCCAATTTTATAAAAGATAACAGAAGAAAGTGCACACACAGCTGAAAAAAATCAAATGAAAAAACTGAAACCCGTACTGTCCATATCAGGGCATGCTGTGACTCCTTCATGCTACATTTTGCTGGCATGGTTTGGATCTACTTGAGGCAGTGGGTCACTCCAAATCAGCACTAATTCTGAGATTTTTGTTTGTTTTTATTCTAGGACGTGTTATACAGTGACTCGCGTTTTTTAATCAGGGCCAAAGCCCCAGCCAACACTTATCTCCAGTCTTAAATTTGACCTTTACCCTGCACCCAGTAGGAGTATCCTTTGTGAACTTTGCTTCACTTTTCATTATTCCTCCCATGAGTATCACATCCAGGAAAGTTCGTCATATTCTTGCCTGTTTTTCGCAATCAGGAAAAAATCAGGGATGCTGTCGCTGCCTAAATGTTGCTTCTGGTAGAGTGTAAATGCCTAAGCTGTGTAACACACTAAACGGGTTCAGTTCAGGCTCACATTACATTCATAACTGAAAAGAAAGCACAGTACACACCCCCACCCCAGTCAAAATAACCAGCATTTGTAGTAACCAGTATAGATGACATCATGGTTGCATAACAGTAGTCAGCACAAAGGGGAAGTTGGTTGTGTAACCATAAATGTTTGTCAGTCCTGCAGCGAATGCAAATATGCTGGTTTATTTCAATGGGATTTGCCCAACACCTAAAAGCTGCTGCGCCTGTTCAAATATCACCGTCACTCCTGTTTGTGGCCAATATGCTGAAAGAATGATTTTCTCTGCGCTTGGTCAATAGCAAATTGGTCTCAATCCCAAGTCGTTGCTCAATAATAATCGGGACCCTGGGTGTTGTAGAAACTGCTCTTTTAATGTGTGCTTATCACTGTAAAGCAGGGCTGTCTAATTTTCTGTCGTGGGCCACATACAGGCCGGACCAGTTTAATTCACTTTGTCGCAACCCACTAAACAGCAAAAAAATCTTATCTGGCACATCACACACAAAAACAATTAACCACCAGATAGTTAGTGTCAGTAGAAAACAAGTATTTATTTTACAGTTAAGGCAAACCAACCAATTACAGGACAAAAATAAACAACCACAGGGAAGCTTTAAGCTTCAGGGTCTCAAAATGTTTTTCAAAAGTGGTTTCATGAAAATCTGTATAACGGTTTTAACTGTGGACAAAACCTCCTGCATCCTCAAACACACTTTATAAGATGAGTCCCACAGTGATGGAGCGCGAGAACAACTCTAACTACGTTTTATCATAGTGGGTATAAAAGAGAACTATTCCACACATCCTTTGTTTTAAGGTCACATTCATGAAGTAAAGAACTCAGGAAATTATCAACAGTGGACCGAACCACTGCAAGGCCTACAAGGGGGGAGTCCATTTACAAACCTTTGCTCTTTTAACCAGTATGAAAAGCAGTGCATGTTATTATTGTATTAGCATCCTCTCTCTTATCCAAATAACTTTGTTACCTTTCCACATAACTGAATGATTTAACCTAATCAAATGGAGACAGAAAAGTTAACTAAAGCTCATTTTAAAAAACAAACAAACTTAAACTGACACTGAAAAAATGGTAAAAATCAAAATCTCCTTCCCAGTGTGTCAGAGGGGAGAGGGAATACCGATGTCTGATTTGTTTTTGTAGTTCTTCAGTATTTTTAATGGCAAAACAAAGGACTACAATTTAGTTTATTGCAATAACACGCTTATCTTACTGTCTAAACTGTCTAAACTTCTACCGTTTACATCATATAATGTGACGGTAATAGTTTTATTTATCAAAATGTCAGTCCATATCAGTATATTGATTTATTGCTTTCTTACAGCTCTCCCACATTAGACATCCATTCATACTGTATCTCAACAACAGTTACAGGACATCTTTAGCAGATGCCACAATAAGATGAACAGTTTTGAGTTTTCAGCAGCTCGTTAAATCCCTCAGAGGGATTTCGTTTTACAATATACAAAAAATAAAAACCATTCCAATCTGATTAATATCATCATCATTAAGTAAAAGGCTTTGGTCCAATTTGGTTTATATGACAAACTGAACAATAAGAGGAGGAAAACTAATATTCAGGCACATATCCATCACTGATGGGAGTATAATCTACCATGCTGACCCACTTTCTGGTTTTTGCTTTTCTATTGGCTCACAGCCCAGCAGTTGTCGGGGGAGACAGAGTTCACCAGCTATCATTCACCGGCCTGTTTGCTGGGACACAGTTCAGATTATCCGGTTTATCCCTCGCAATACTTATTTTGAAAGGACGTAAATCTGTCCTCGCAAAGTTTTAGTGTGAAGACTTTGTTTGAGGTTAGCTCCAGGTTAAGGCTGGGATAAAAGGTTAAGACAATTAATGTAAATAATGTAATGTCTACTTAATTTATGAATGCTGTGTGTGTGTGTCTAAAAGAGAGATTTCAAAGGCAGAGGTCCTGTAGGTCTACCACATTAACCCTGCGCTCCGTTTGGCTGTGCACATTCTTTTCCAAATATGTATTTTGAGACCAAAAAAGAATCTTGTTACAAAGTTATATTTAATTATATAATTGTAAAGTTTTGTAAATTTAAAGTCTTAATGCAATTTGCAGTTGATAACAGCAATGACAGCTACACAAACCTGAAGGTTTATCACTAAAGCACACAAAAAGAGTCACCATTCACCCCCTTTGACAGGTTTCTTTTGACATGGCTGCTTTTTCACTTGTTTTTAATCTAATCATAGTACCTATGAATGACTCAAGCAGAAAAAAGGTGCCAAACTCAAAGCATGAACCAGTGAGTTGCTAAAGCACATCATGTGTTTCCATTTCTTTTGCTGAAATGAAAAATGCCAAAGATAACACAATTTGACATAAAAGAGTATTTCTGCAACAACAAGATCATTCCCAAGGTGCTATTAGCTAAAAACCTGGCATGTCTCAGTATGCTTTTCATGTGTGTCCTTAAAAACTGTGAGGAAAGTGGACATGTGCAGGATAAAAGAAGAAGCAGACCTTAAATAATATCTACAGTAGATTAAGAGTGACTGAAAGTCATGTCCTTAAGAAATAGGGAACAGTCCAGTAAAGACCTGATGCAAGAACTGAGAAATGCATCTGGTGCTTCAGTTGATCCATCTACTGTTCGCCAAAGCCTCATCAGTCTCAGTCTCAGTGGATGGGTGGCTTTCAGAAAGCCATAGTTCAGAAAGAGAAAAGGGGAGAAAAGGCTGGGGTATGTTAAATTGCACAAGAACTGGACTGAAACTCAGTGGCAACAGGTCTGATGCAGTGGATGAAACAAAATTAGGAGTTTTTCATTCAAAACATTGTCAATATGGGATGACCACAGTTCAGGGGGATGGGAAGCTCATCTTGTAACCGGAAGGTTGCCGGTTCGATCCCCAGCCATGTCTGTCTTGGTCGTTGTGTTCTTGGGCAAGACACTTCACCTTCCGCCTACTGGTGATGGCCAGAGGGGGCGATGCCACGATATGGCAGCCTCGCTTCTGTCACTCTGCCCCAGGGCAGCTGTGGCTAGAACTGTAGCTTGCCTCCACCAGTGTGTGAATGTGAGAGTGAATGAATAATGGCGTTGTAAAGTGTTATATAAATGCAATCCATTATCATTATTATCAAACATATCATACATGAAGAAGGTCAGGGGAGAGGTACAACAATGAGTGTTTTCAGCCATCTGTAAAACACAGCAGAGGCTCTGTTAAATCAGTCTTGCCTGAGGCGTGTGCTTAAAAGACAATAGCAATGCAACATGAGCGTGCTGTTCTTCTCCTTCAAACATGCAGTGTGCAAGAATCTAAAAAGCAAACAGACAAACAGACAAGTGAGGGCACCTCTGCTATCTGTTGTAAGCCCCTCCCAACAAACCTCTCCTATGTACTACAACCATGCTGATTTCTCACAAAGACACATCTATCCCAGGTGAAAGTCCTCAGCAGACTGTGCAAAAGTCCTATGTGGACTGCTTTTTCTACCATTTTAGTCTCGTTGACCTGATCTGTGATTGCCCCCCCTGTGACTGGCTGATTTTCTAAAGCCTTAAAAAACAAGCTCACTGGAAAGCTTGAAGTACAAGTCTGCTGATATGTGACTGTGGGCTTTTTTCCTGAACTGGATAGGTGAACATGATGGATGGATGGATGGATGGATGGATGGGTACAGCTGATGCCTTGAGGCAATTTGCACACAGTAATCAATATGAACAAATAAAAGGCAGAAGTAAAAAAAGAGACAGTTTAATTTGAGGCAAATTATCCCTTCAGATCTATTGATGTGTGTATTCTCTAATATCTTTTATTAGAATGTCAGTCATGTTAAAGTCTTATTTGACATGAGAATTACTTTTTCTCCCAAAATGAAACTTAAAGCAGTCAGTAGAGACAATGAAGATATGAATATTGTGCTTTGGCAGTGATGCTCTGTAGATTCATCGATTTTGAGGATTTGGACATAAGTGAAGATCGACTGATTGTAGATATTTTTGCGCTTAATGACAGGATTTAGTGGAGGCATCGCATGACAAGTTGTTTCCTAGTCTTGCAGCAGCCAGACACTTTGATAGGTCAGTGGCAAATATAAATATTTGATCCAGTTATGCAAATCATCTTGGCCCAGGACCAGAATGCAGCTCACATGACTTGTTTTATATCCAGCACACGGAAGGAGCCAAATGAGGCCCCATTCAACTGCAACCATCGCTGCTGAACATCTGCCATCTTGGATCTAATAGAAGCACAGGCCGTATGCATCACCTCCCACTTCGCTCTCTTGACAAAAAATTGGATGCCACGTTGTAAAAATGGAAAATAAGACAAAGCAGGTCAAGGCGAAAAAACAATTTCAGCGTTCTGTGAAATACATTCCTGATTAATCGGAGCACCTGTTGTGTTTGAGGAGAAGTCAGAATGGTAACTGAGGATAATTTCAAAGTAAGCAACACAAAATCAGAGCTAGAAGAGAAAGAGCAAGTGGAAAAGGGAAATCTGAGGTGTAAATGAAGACATAGAGCCAAAGAGCTGCCAAGATCAGAAAGTTCTACATTTACTTTGGTAAGAGCGTGATGAATTTGAGTCCTTTCATTGAGGTCTTAGGGTGAAATCACATCTTTGGAATGAAGTTAGAATTCTTTTTCCTTCTGGGGCAAAGTATCATCCTCCACTCTGAAAGTTATCCTCTCATAACACAACCACATTAAAATGAGAACATCATTATGGACTTCAGATGAAGATTCCTTTTCAAACTAGTGTTTTGATGTCAGCTCCTCAGCTGAAAGCGCTTCGTAATGAAGTGAAGGGGAAAGACAAAGGCAAACAGAGGGAACAGAGTAAACACTGTAACAGGCTTAATCGTGATCCTGATTAGATTCTGTTTTAAGAACAGAGCCAGAGAGGGAATCAAACCATCTGAAAGCAAATGTTGTTTTTGGCAGACGGAACAATGGTTATAGGTTTCCAAAGAGCGGTGAGAGAGGGGACTGTTTATTTCACACAACTTAAAGGAAAAAAGCTCAGATTTTTGTTGTATAGAACCTGAAAAACTTCAGCATTTGTGTTTGCATTTTTGTACAAAGTGTGGTTCTTACTCTTGTAATATTTTGCAGTTATGCTTCATATATTTGCCCACATCATATTTCTGTTTTATGTGTTTTCATTGTGTAATGTTGCATGACTCAAAAGTGAAATATAAAGCAGAAACAACAAAGAAGCATCTGCTCCACTACCCCTGCTTTAAAGCACATGTCATGGTCTCTGAGTCTTGAGCCACTTGTTTACAGTTTCTGTTAGTGTTTGTTTTTGTTTAGTATGTTTGTGAAGTGAATAATGTTCATGTTTTGTTCCTTTTTCCATCCTTCTTGAAACGTAGTATTATATTTAACTCCTCTGAGGTTTTGTTTTTGGTAGCGCTTGTGTCATTCTGTTTGCAAACACGATAGCTCGGAAAATTTTGAATTAATTCTGATAAAACTTTTTAGGGGGTTAGAGTGGCGTCATGTTGACAATCAATTCGAACTTGGTTCATGTCCACCAAGGTCAGCTTAGTGATTTATTGGTCAAAAACTGAAACTATGGTTCTTACAAGTGTGTTGTGACATTTATTATGTTAATTTAACCTTTATTTAACCAGGTTAGTTCCACTGAGATCAAAGATCTCTTTGAAACATATGGGAAGTAGCATATAAAGATTTAAAATATCATGTCACCTCTGTGACCTCTGACCTCACCTTCAAGGGCAATAGATTGATCTAAAGGTCAAATTGATAATAATGCTATATAGAACTATTTAAAACTATGTTTTTTACTACCATTGTTTGTACTGATGACATGATAGGGACTAATATATGGGGATTCAAAATATCACCTTACTTTGTGCTCCTGACCTCTTGTTCAAAGTCAAATGAGTTCAAACTCTCATAAAATGTCTTTTATCTTTAAAACTTTGCTTAAAATTGTGCTGCCTTTGTTTTTATCGGTAGCATTTAGTACATGATACTGGTATATGGGGACTATATAAGAGTCACAATATAGTTTGCATCCAAATATCACTTTTACGTTTCACAGCTGTTGTCCCCAAAGTTGACCCCAAAATGCATTATTTTTTACTGCACTAAAGACATCCTAAAGTAGGTTTAAATAGATCAAAGAAAAGAAAACGAATATATACAAAAATAACGCTTTGTTCCCTTAAAAGTAAATACTGCCCTGAGATTGAGCTGGCTTGGCCGAGGTTTGTGCTCATCATCTTTCCTGGTATTGTTCATTATTACCTTCCCAGTGGCCTGTTTGTATTTTGGCTTACTTAAAGTCCGTCATTTTAGCTTTTCCTTGGATTGAGTTTCCATATTTCTTGGTTAGCTGATGTTTAGTATTAAGATTCTGTTGCTAATCCACTCTGTATTTACAAGTTCTATTTATATCATATTTTGCATTTGGTTCTAAATGGCTAAATTCCTAGTATTATTTGTCTTATTTTCTTTGTTTTGTTACTCTCAGATCATCCTTTAGTTGGTCCCTTTTGAGTTTCCATTCAGTTCCTCCATCTGTTCCATCTTTGTATTTCTGTGTGTCCCTGTCTTGTGCTCCTCTCTTTCCTATGTGTCACATTAATTCTGTTTCCCCTCATTCTGCTGTTTCGCGCTTCCTGTTTGATTTTGGTCAGGGTTGTGCTCTGTTTAATTTTTTGTGCCTAATATTTCCAGTCACGCGTCCCACCTGTTATCCCCTCATTATCTTATGAGTGCATTCATTGTCTCTGCGTTTGTTATTGCATCATCCTCCATAACTGCATGAACCCCAGCTCTTGATTCTGTATTTCCTGGCGATTTCTTATGTTTTGGTTTCCCTAGCTCCATTCCTGTATTTTGATCTAATCACCAAACCCTGTTTTGTGTTGGACTTCTGCCTCGTGTGCCCTGCATATGAGTCCGCAATAAACAGGTCACACAGCCCACTTATGACAGCAGAAGTGGAGTTATTCATGAGGAACTCATAAAAACTCCAACAGAACCAAAAAGCAACACACTCTGTCATCCAAGTCTCTGTTAGCAATGATTTGGCAACTGATTTAATCTGCCTCATCATCCATCCATCATCACTTTACGCTTTTAGACATTTTGATTCATATAATGCTTGGGTTATGACCTAAAATATATATTGTGAAGTCACAGAATGCTGGAACATTAAGATTTAACCACCTAGATTTAATAAGGTCATTTCAGGTTCAAGTGAATGTCTTTTGAAGAAAAACCTCAAGGCGTCCCTAATATATCACAGTCACAAGATCATAACGCCTCTACTTGTTGCTGCTGCAAGCATGGAGGCATAAAAAAGCCCTCTGTAAAGCTGGATCCACATATTATTCATCAGAGTTAGTGGAAACTGGGAACAACCCCAGATTTCTTTTTAACATTGTAGCCAGGCTGACAATGACTCAGAGCTCTGCTCAGCTTTTTATTCCCTACTAGCGATGACTTAATAACCTTTTCTACAAATAAACTTTAAGAGAAGACAAGTTTTGAGATGAGAGGCTGGCAGCATGCGTTTACTTGATCAACATGTCTTTTAGACTGGAGTGCTCAGTGTTGTTTTAACCTGGATAACCACTTTCACATTAAATCTGATTGATCACTTTCATTAACAGTCCTCTGATTATCTTGATGCCAGTAAGAAAATCACTTCCAATTCTCCCACTGAAAATGCTACGTCCACATGAACAGAATCAACTTCATGAGAATCCTCTGATTAACCTCTGATTCAAAATCTGCAGCACGTCCTCGTGCTTCAGCCTGGTGCCTGACTCTGTTTGTAAAATGCATGAAAATGCTGTTGCAAACCAGCTGAGTTTGCTTTGTGATTTGTTTGAAAGGTTTCAGAGCAGAACATAGGCCAGAATCAGCCCTGCTTTAAGTCACCAGAGGTCTTTTGAAGGCCTCGCACAATTTGTCTCTTTATTTGTTCTGCTAGATCTCAGTGTTTCATTTGACAACATTTTATTACAGCAACTGGAGGTTATAATCAGGTTGAAAGGAATGACACTACGCTGCTCGAAGACTAGAGTAGAAGCACAATCATATACACCTTCCTTAAATTAACCCAGCCCAAGCAAAGTTACTGGCTCACAGCAATAGTGAAAACATGGAGGTGAGTTAAGTGCCTAAACCTAACAGGCGCAGATAGATTCCCTCCTGGTTCTCTATCATGGCTTAAAATTGGATTGCATGGGTTTTTGTTTTTTGTTTTTTTGCTTAAATGGAAAAATGACACAAAGTCTTTTTAAGGTAAATTGAGTGTTCATGATCATCATGTGTTCTTCCACAGCATGTCTTTATCCTGTCTTCCTTCTCTCACCCCAACCGGTCGCAGCAGATGGCCCCGCCCCTCCCTGAGCCTGTTCTGCTGGAGGTTACTTCCTGTTAAAAGGGAGTTTTTCCTTCTCACTGTCGCCAAAGTGCTTGCTCATAGGGGGTCATATGATTGTTGGGTTTTTCCTCTGTATGTATTATTGTAGGGTCAACCTTAAAATATGAAGTGCCTTGAGGTGACTGTTGTTGTGATTTGGCACTATATAAATAAAATTGAATTGAATTGAATAGTTTAGATACTTCTGTTTAACCAAACAGCCAATCACAGGGCTCCAACTTAATGTATTAAGCCTTATAGATACAGTGAAGAAAAACCTGATGGGGTTCCAACTGAGCACAAAACATGGATGAAGAAAAGTGAATACAGTAACTTTGAATGGCACGGTTGAGAGAGTGATCTAAGTGTTTCAGAAGCTACTACCTGGATTTCCCAACACAACCGGGGTTTACTGTGAATTATCCCAAAATATCATCACTGAACAACCCAGCGAGCAATAGCTCTCTGGGGGAAAATGCCTTGTTGATGTCAAAGGTCAGAGGAAAGTGGCCAGACTACGTGACAGCGAGTTCACTGTGCTCAGATGTTCTCCACAGTCAGCAGATCTCAGTTCCAGAGAGCACCTTTGGAATGCGGTGGGACGTGAGGTTCACCTGAGGGATGTGCAGCTGACAAACTGGATGATGTTGTCATGATATTTATTAAAAATCTCTTAAAAAATAAAATATTTCCAGCATCTTGAATCCATGCCATGAAGGATTAAGCCAGCTCTGAAGATGAAAGGTCTACCAAGAAACTCCCATGGTCTAACTAATGACGAATTTATCCCTGATTAATCATGGAACCTGCTGGATTTGAGGGAGAAGACGAACAACAACTGAGGGAAATTTCAAACAAAGTAAGCACAACAAAATCTGAGGAGGACGAATGACCGAGAGGAAAAAGAGGAAAAGAAAAAGGCACATGATGAATGGATGAAAGGAAAACTTATGCTCAACTCTGGCTCCTATAATTACTGTGGCAGCGACTGATGGTTTTAAATCACTGGAATTAAAATCAGGTTCTCTTTTTTTAGATCTATTTTTTTTAGTAGCGAATAGCTTTGGAAAAATACAAACAATGGCATGAAATCTGACCAGACTTTAGCAATCTCCACTCACAAATGCTCCCACAAAAAAAAATGCTATTTTAAAGCAACTCTAAACAAAAATACTGCTGTTTACATCTGCAGTCACAATTCTGAGGAGGTTTACCGGCAGTCTGAGCTCACAATCAAAGTGTTAAAGCGTGTGTTTACAAGAGTGAAATATCATCTTTCAAGCTGTGTATGGCTGTTTACATCTTAATACTGTGAGCATGAATATCCCTGTTCACAAAAGTCAACAAACACAATAATCGAATCAAAACGGGGGCACAACAGAGCTAAAACACGCTCATCGCCACTGACAACAGCATCATATCTACTCAGTTAAAATTTCCCTAGACAGCCACTAGTAATTTAACACATGATGTTATATATTTAACTTTAATAATTCCACATAGATGTTAAGAAGGTGAAAATTTTGCATTTGTCAGTTAACACTGGGTAAGAGACTGTATTCTAGACACTTTACTGACCTGTATCAGGGCAGTATGACGACATGTTTCTGCCTCTATCTAATATGCATATACACAAACCCATTCACACTCATGGTTCAAGCAAAGTGCTGACTTTACTGGGAAACACACACACAGCCCCAACTCGTCTGAAGATTCCCAGAAGAGAAGACGCTAACACTGCAATACCAAAATAGGTCAGAGATTCGGGGCAGCGGGGATGAGTAAAGTGTGAGAGCACGACAAGCTGTCAAAAATCAAAAATGGGGACGTGTTTCATCTGGACTTTTTTCTTAGTTACAGGTCATTCTGGGAAAATTATATTTTGACTGTGACTGGATTGTAAAACAAACTGAATTCACTGTCGGGTCTTCAGAGGGTAACTTCAGACAGCCTGGGTGCTATTAGTAATGCACTAATGTTACACTAACCACAGACTGTATATAAAAGATAGACGTAGCCAATTGGGGTGTCCGACACTGGTCAGTGAACTCTTGTATTGATACCTCGGGCAGAGAGTGAAGATTTTGGTGTTTGGAAGTGAGTGACTGAGCACTGCATACTGACAAAGCAGCAGCTAATCAGTTACAATGCATACTCTTCTTTGTTGTCTTGCTTTGACAGGATAACAAAGTAAATAATATGGACAAATATTATGATCATCTGAGGCCATGGACCCATTAGGAACGTGTTTCGTGGGATAGCAGATCAATGGAGATGAAGGACTGTTTTCTCGCAGGCTTCTATACAGTTCTTTTTGTAATTGGAGGGGTCGCCCCCTAGTGGCCATTGGAAGAAATGTTTAGGGTACTTCCAGAACGTTACAACCTAGGAGGCCATGCATCTTTTGTATATGTTTCAGGATACCTACTGAGTGCATTCCTTAGGCCTGCAATTGTTACACTCTTACCAAGATAAACAGCAAAGCAGAAACTTCCAGGTTAGCCAAATTAAAATGAAGAGAAAACTGAGGCCACATGCAACAATAAAATATTGCCTGTAACTGTTTTCCTTTTTTTAAATTTTTTGTTACAGCGATCAAAGTTTGCTTGGTGATACATATGGGTATTACTGTTATCTACTGAAAGACAGGGTTTCCTCTCAACTTCTTCCTTAGTAGGGAAACTCTGAGTTACACCTCTCAAAAAGAGTCGTGTTGAATTATTTCTCCTCTTCTTTACTTGCTTATCTCCGTGTCTATCTCACTCCGCTGCTATGTGTTTCTCTTCTCTCCTGCTTCTTGTCACTGTGAGTTTTTATTTTATCCTCACTTTATCTTCAGTCTCACAGCCCACTACTCAGCCCCCTCACTCCTCTTCCCAGTTTCTGGCATGCACTCTTTGATGTTCTCATTCCTCCATATAAAGCAATGGAAACACTGAGGGTCTCGGGCTGATGATGACACATGCCACTTGTCACTGTGACTGGCTGCATGGGAAAGTGCTCCTCCGGAGAAAACTGAGACACTAACGTTGCTATACCAATATGTTGGCTCCATAGTGTAACTCACAAAGTATACACTAGTAGTTTAAAACGTATGATGTTATCATTCTGCTGCAGAAACAGATCCACAATCCTGACAGCCTGCTGTAAAACAATGCCTTCATGGCTGGATTGCACTAATTTCATTCAGTTTGCAACATGCTGACTGCTGAGAAATACAGACCAAATATTTACTAAGTGAGTTTATGTCCTTATTGCACATTATAATCTGCATCTGTATGGGACAGTACTGAAGAGCAGCCACGTCAACGAGAACCAGCTCAGCACCTTTTGCTGCATTCAAAAAAAATAAAAGCTCTCATTAGCTTTCAGATATGGATCAGATCTCACAGTCCTGATTAAGAGAAGATGCTAAATTCACTCATTAGATACACTGGTTCAACTGCCTGTTAATGCAAATATCTAATCAGCCATTCACATATTAGCTACTCAATGGTCTGCTGGGATTTTCCTGCACAGCCGAGGGCAGCATTTCGCTGGATGTAAATGCCATCTTCACGCTTTTAACTGATAGGAAGGCAACAGAACTCAAACAACCCCCCAGCTACATGTAATGTTCAACATGTCGAACCTTGAAGCAGAAGCATCAGAAGCAGGAAAAACAGGAAAGATTAGACACTAGAACATCGGAAAAGTGTTGAGTCTGATGAGTCTGAATTTCTGCTTTAATAGTTGGGTCACAGGGCCAGAGTTAGTAAACATGAAATCATGCATCTATCCTGTCTTGTGTCAGTGCAGATGTAATGGTGTGGGGGGCATTTTCTTGGCACACTTTGGCCCCATTAGCACCAACTGAGCATTGTTTAAACCTAGTTTTGAGCCTAATCTTAAAAGTAGAGAGGGTGTCTTTCCAGACTGAGAGCTGGTACCACAGAAGAGCGTCCTGAAAGCTGAAGGCGCTGTCTCCTATTCTACTAAAGATTGATCGATCTAATAATCAATAGTATTAAAGGTGTAACATTTGTTCAGTTTAGCCTATTTTTTTAGTGAAACTATAACATCTATTTTACAACTTTTCACAACGTTTAATGCAGGTTAAGAAGCTGAAAGAAGGTATGTGAGACATCTGTGTAGCAAATTTTTAAAAACCACTCTGTCTACAGGAAGGGCAGGGTCTACTTTAATACACTTCATTTCAGCCTTATTTACCTATTTATAATAATTTCTTATATTATTGCTCATTTTTCTGTTTATAGTATAAATAGGTGCTGGTGGAAACTATGCTACTGTTGGGCACAGGAGAGGAAAAAGGTGTGTTCACAGGCAGAAAGGGAGAAAGAAAGTAGCAAAGCGTATGCAAGATTGAAGAAAAGAGGAAGACCACATGTAAAGAAGATGAAGAACATGCAGAGGGTTGGTGTGACAGAAGATGATGCAAGGGATAAGATGAGATGGAGGCAGGTGGTCGACCTCATGGTCTTATTATCTTTTGCTGTCAGTGTTCCAACAGTGGGTTTGTTTCCCTGAAGAGACACAACTGTCTCCCTCTCTTTTGCCTTTCTCTTTGAGTTTTACTATGTTGCCAATTAAGGCAGTTAACCCACACTGACTGCTCTGTCATTTTTCGTAGTCCCGGTGTTTCAACTCAATGGTAAATTTGCTGTTACTAGGCAATTCAGTTTAGAAAACTACAGTAATTATTCTTATTGCAGTTAAGCCCACAATTTGATTAATCCACCACTTTTCCAGCCAGAATCCCATTATTCCACCTGCATAATATTGCTTTTGGCATTCATCTTTACACTGCTGAAAACACTGAGTCACCTTGCTGGCAAAGTCAAACTCTGTGTTTAGTATCCAAGTCTATGTCGCCCGAGCTCGACACCCCAGCTAACTTGAAGGTTGTGTATATCTGATGAGAGTGGAGGAAAAGTAAGAAAATACATTTATTTTCGTGGCCAGAACTTGAGTTATGTTTGAATCACAAATCGGGCTTCTTCTCGCAAATGCAAATTGGTCCTGTTGTGTTACTTAAATAAATCTAGTTAAATTGGTCAATTTTGTAAGATTAACATATTCTAATTCTTTGTCATAACTTCTCGAAGGCATGAATACTTCAGTGCAATTTTTGGCGGTAGAGCAGTGCTCCAACATGGTATCTCACCAGATGAGGAAATAAAAAACATTGGGTTTGGGAGGGGTTTCAGTGGCTAACTACCAGAACTCTTAGCTAGAGGTTTGCTTTTGTTGTAGGGCGTTTATTTACTTTCTCTTTTTGAAATTCTATTTTTTACTTTGTGATTGCTTAGATTTAAGATAAGAGGAGTGTAGGTTAAAATTCACCCTTTGACGACATTAAGCACATGTTTCAAAGTTATCTTGTTCCAATATTTAACAAACTTTTTCACTAGTGGTTTGTTATGGACACAATACCAAGTAAATACAGGGCCAGTGCTGATGCTGATACTTTTAACCTATAAAGGCAGCTGTAGGGAAGAGCAATGTGTCATGCTTTATGAGATGAATCATCATCAATTTGCAGATTTTTATGACCACTAATTGACTTTTTACTTTCCACAATACTGAGTTAGCATAATAAAAAGACACCTTTCAGTTTTTTTTATGTATTTTGAAACCAGGAATTTAAACCTCCCTGTCTGTAAAGCACATAACACAAATGTGTTATCGAGTATAAATAAAACAGATGTGACGGTGAACACAAAAGGCTCAGACCTTTTTCATGTTGTGCGTTTGAGGTGTATGTTGTCATTTTCAAAAAAAATTATTATTGCACACAGTTCAGTGGGCTACAAACTGAACTTAGAGGAACAAAATACTGATGCTATGGCACTATATAGATCCAATATCAATTCCAGTGTTCATATTGATATTATTGATATTTAGATCGATCCGCACACATTTTCATTTTTTTCCCACAGTCTACTTTAAAGGATCAGTTGACAAAGAGCGAGCGAGTGAATTTGACAAAGTCGAAAGATGACGGCAGCTCGCAGCCCTTGCTGTCGAGGTGCGGCAATTGTGGCTCAAGAGTTGGGAGTTCGCCTTGTAATCGGAAGGTTGCCGGTTCGGTCCCGGCTCGGACAGTCTCGGTCGTTGTGTCCTTGGGCAACACACTTCACCCGTTGCTTACTGGTGGTGGTCAGAGGGCCCGGTGGCGCCAGTGTCCGGCAGCCTCGCCTCTGTCAGTGCGCCCCAGGGCAGCTGTGGCTACAATGTAGCTGCCATCACCAGTGGGTGGATGACAGGTTGTGTAAAGCGCTTTGGGGTCCTTAGGGACTAGAAAAGCGCTATACAGACCATTTACCATTTTACTTTTTGGCCACTAAGATAAGTCCTGCAAAAGTGATGACAACAGCTGAGTGCATTTGTTTAGGGTCCTGATGCTGCCGAACTCAGATACTGCTACTGTCCATCGGACAACTCTTAAAGTCAAACAACAAAACAAGCATGACACCCAGCTCGTTCACTGGGACACTATGGCCCTGAACGAGTTGTGCTATTTGGAGAGTCCTGGCAAAGTAGCCACATGTTTCAAGGCAACAGTGTTCAAACATGAGTGCATTTTAAATTACTGTATTTTGTTTTGTGTATTTATTCAGTTTTCACTTTCTATCTTCAACATTTCTTCACTCATAATTGGTTACTTCTGCACACAAATTTAAATTAAATTCATATACAAGAGATAAATTCCAATTTGTTCAGGTAAAAAAATCAGTCTTTCATGTACATACTGTAAAAACATTAATAATGGAGTTCCACAGGGTTCTGCACTAGTACCTGTATACTTTTTACTTTAAACATGCATTCCCTGGGAGATATTATTAGGAAAAGAGCATAAATAATAAAAGATTCAAAAATACTTTGATTTTAGGTGGTAAACTGTAAGAAATGAGAAACATAAATGCCTGTATGATTAGAAATGTTCTACTCCTCAGTCCCCAGTAAAGAGAAAAATGGAAAATTAACATGAATTAGCCCTATAATCACTTCAGAAACACATTATATAATTTATTCACGGTGTTTTTGGTTTCTGTAAACTTTACCTGCTGCATAAATGCCAGAAAAATAAATCATGGTGAGAGAGCATTCAGTCCCATCAACTTACGAGGGCAAACCACCTCCATGTGTAAACACACTGGTTTGTTATACTGTACTCTTAGGTAACATAATGAGGACATGATGGAACTGTATGCTGTGTTGACTCTCATATCAAACAAGTCAAACCTGTGTTTGCTTTAAACTTCAAGGAATCAATAGTAAAGGAATGCCAAACGCAAACATAAAAAGTAAACTGCTCAGCACCATTTGTTTGATATTTCATAGGGCAAAAAGAGCCACACTAATACTGTATGTGACATCAAATGGTGATATGCTGCTCCCAAGTGGTCATGGGAAAATTCACTGGGCAGATTTCAAACCAGTGTTTCCTTCTGAAATGGCTGAAAGAAGAATGTTTTAATGCAAAAGCGCCTTATAGTGCTGTGAAAAAATATTCCTTATTTCTTGCTTTTTTACATCTATCATGCCATATGTGACAAATCTGAACTTGTTTAATGATCTAAAACTTTGCCTTTACTCAGGTATCTTTGCCTAATGTTAAAATTTGTTTGATGACCTGAAACAAATATGCAAAAGACTAAGAAATCAAGAAAGGACAAAGACTTTTTCACAGCACTGTGTGTAGTCCACTTTTACCGAGGTAATACATTTAATTTTCCAGCAAAATTAATATCCCAATAACTCTGGCCTGTGTTTAGTTCAAGAGTTTAAAATTAGGTCTCATTTGATAAGTCAGCTGTTGGAGACATTTGCCCTGACATTATTTTTTGTAATTTCTTTCATTTAGTATGTCAAACTCTATGAATATGCAAATTATCCACCTTCTCTCTTCTGATAATTGCTTTTGATTGCCAACCCCACAAAAGTTACCGTGCTTCATTAAGGGTCAATGTCAATCCACAGCCTTGAAGGAAACAACGGCAGGAGAGGAAGGGTTCATAGTTTGAAAACCACAAAATACAGAACATAGAGTGAAAATAGAGTTTGAAGAGAGGAGGCTCCAGCCTGCAAAATGCACAGTCACACAGTTGTGGTGCCAACAAAGCTTGCCCTTTAGTGAACATTTCACATAGACTGTATCGCTCAGAGGGACATTGGGAATGACACCAGCTAACTAATCTTCCAACAGATCAGTCAATGTGGGGATTTATGTTGTTAAAAAAGGGGTGCCCAAAAGCTGGAATGAGTGAGATGCAAATCAAGAAACTCCTAACTTGTATGAGTTACAGCAGGTAGGTATTTGAAGCAATTCAACACATGTGCTAGCTGGATAATTTGGATTAATGATGAGAATACTCATCTCCACTATGTCTCCAGTACTAACGAGGACGAGAGTTGATTATCAAATCAAGAGGATGCATGCATGCTAAGCTTGAGCTGCCTAAAGATAAAAGGGGTTAATCAACTAGCACTCCCTGCACTGCTCATAAGCTGTGTCTTTTGGCTGAATGGGACATAACTAAATTCCTATGTTCACCACAATGTATGCACCTACTAGCACTCGTTCCTAGCAGAGTTTTGGTGGGGAAAAGTGCATTGAGCACACCGGAAATTTGCACCAGTTCTTTCAGGAGTTAGAGAATGGTGAATGGACTGGTTCTTATATAAGGCCTTTCTGCTCTACCTGAGCACTCAAAGCACACGCCCATTCATACAAGCAGTTTGTGATACAGTTAAGTGCTTTCTATTTAACATTCATGCTAATGGTGGTGTCAGAGACCATGGCATGCAGACTGGACTGAACCACCAACCTTTTGATCAGCTGATAACCTGCTCTACCTCCTGAGCCGCAACTGTTCCTGTACAGAAGAACTGCAAGAAATGGGCAAAGCATATAGGTAAGGACAGTGGCCGAAGTTTGTTTTAAGTCGACACTCTTCAGTAGTTTTTAAATGGGTTAGCTGTGAGAGGCTCCAATAGTTTAGGCTCATGTTCTTTCCTTACAAAGTCAGCAGTAAAGGTTCTGACCATGATGGAATATTCCAATACAGAAGGCTTTGCCTAAAGAAATGAGCTGCTTAGCTTGCTTTGAGTGGGATGGTCAGACACTTTCACACCTAGAAAAGCAGTAAAAGATGATAAGTGTCCTCGGCTGTTGCCCAGGAAAAAGTTTTGCTCCAACAAGAATTAAGGTAAAATGTTTTGGCTTGGTCTGAAGCATTATAGTCACTGATCAAGCAGTAGGGAATGCTGAGTGGTAAGTTTCTGGATCATAGGAATTGCATGTGGAGATAGCAGAGGAGCAGGCACTGACTGAGTGAGGAAACATGCTTAGTTTGGGTACGGACCCTCTGCGCTGTGACTCTCTGAATCCTTGCAATTAGAGTCTTTTCAAAACACAATAATACTTGGGGCAAAAAATTTTAATATTTGAAAGACACAGCTGATATTTTCTCCCTCATTGGGGTATTAAATGAACCAACAAAGACTGCTGGTGAGTGTGTAATCAGTGAAAGGCCTGTTCTAAAGTACACTGTACTTCAAACTTTGAAGCACATTTAACTTGTCTCTGAAGTGCTGATATGAATGATTGTGTTCTGTACGCGCAATCTTGTGTGTGTGATTGCATTTGAGTAAGACTGTAAGATCCTGCTATATTCTATAGTCTTCCAGCCTTGTTAATCAGTCATGCTTTAAAAAGCCTTTCATAATCTCAGCGAGAGTTAAATATTTGAGCAGAAGTTTTACTTTGTTCTTTTAGATTAACCTTATTGAGCAGAGAGGCTCATGAATGGATCAGCACCTATGGATCTTACTGGGGGGGTTTTTTCCCTGCAGGTAAATTTCCTGCACATTCTGCAGTAATCCTCACAAAGGAAAATTAGGCCCTTGAGTGAACCTCGTCTTGTAGGCTCAGTAATAAAAGTAAGAGGTTAATGCAGAAATGTAACACCACAGTTTTAACTCAGGATTTAAACGGGGTTACTAAGGAGGGAATTTATTAATTCATTTGATATTTTTGGGATTTTTTAGAGTTCGAGAGCGAAGAACACTTGGGTACATGAGGACAGCATTTTTGAAATTCCTGTCATTATATATTATTCTGTGTTTGCAAACACCTAAACATTTGTATTAATAAGAATGTAGTAAGTTCTTCACTGCAAATAATATAATGTATACTAACCAAGGTCTGCTTTCCATGTGTGAATTCAATGCACATTTTTCATTTATTACTAATTATTTTTTCTTGTCTTTGTTTTTCCACAAGTGAGGCCAGTGTCCTTTTCTCCACTACCCCCCACCCCACACACAAACACACACAAACACACACATGAATCTACAACTGACCTCTGAACTTCATGGTTAAGGTCATGGTTAAGGAAAGTGCCCACCTACACCCTCTAGTGGTTGCATCTTTACAGACTTTTTGCAAAAAAATATGGGAAATTGTAGAACCTATAGGTTTACTCAAATTATTTAATTTATTTATTTATTTTTTTTTCTCTTGGTCTACTGATGCAACTAGATTGTGGCTCTCCATCTGAGCTTTATAAACAATCTTTATTTCTCTTCCACCTTTAATTGGAGATCCAGATTATATACATATAAACAAAGGTTTATGCTATATTAGCCTTCATCTGTTACCAAACACAGTAACAGGAGCACCCTTTAAAACAGATGTTTCCCTGGAGACTAACAACTTGTGCTCATAAACGTACGCAACCATCGGGTGTCAGTGTTGTACAATAAAAAAAATCTCAGTAGTCCCTTAAACTCTTGTCTCTTTAACAATTAAAACAAGAAAAGAACACCTAAATAACAATTGCACAATCAATGTGTTACATGAATGACATTTTAAATAATCAGTCAGGTAAATTATGTTTCCTGAAGTTGTGCGATTTATGTTAAATGCAGGCTGGGTGCTATATATGCATTAAATTTAAAACAAAACAAAAAAAGCAAAAAAGTAAAGGATTTCAAATTCTGAGTTAAAAACTGAACCATTCAGCCAACAAACTTTTAAACATGGCTAACAAAGAGATGAATCATAGACTGATTTTGAATAGAATAGAGCTGCATATTGCAGTTTTGGATCGAAAGGTTTGATTATCTGTGTTCCAGACTCATTAGTTCAGTTTGCAGAAGACCTTAATTCACATGTTACTGGAAGAGAATCACACTGTGTCATGGAGCGCACTCATGAGATTACTGTAATCCCATTTAATGTACTACATTACTTCCTAAAACTGCCGAGTGAACAAAACAAAACCGTGGTGAGTGAAAGCGAGAGGACACGGCCTTGAAGAGGTGAGAACAAAAAAGAGGAGCCATATGTGGGAGGAATGTGAGCGCCATCACAATGTTAAAAGTATTGAACCTCTAATGCAGAAGAACCACAGACCATTTGTTCTTCTGTTCTCCCTTTATGACCACCCGTTTTTGACAGAGATGCTGAAATAGGCCAAAGATGCAAACTGATGAATCAGCCCCCCTAGAGATATGCAATTATAATCTGGCCTCCATATTCAAGCAGATTCTTTCACTTTCTCCTTGAGGCTGACATCTGACACGGCCGTGAAAGCACACATACCTTTCAGTTGCCCTGCATGCTGTATGCTGATATTTGACACCTGGACAAACTTACACATACTTAATGGGTGGATTATTCCCAAACGTTGCGCGAGTAAAATGTTTGGAAGATAAATTATAAACTTAATGAGCAAATCCGTCAGATCAGAGGCTCCTAATAGCAAAAATGTACACCAGTTCCAGAAAGCCATTAGTCAGGCTCTAATTGGATGTAAACAGCAATTGATATCTGCTGATATTATCCTTGTGTGGGTTTTTTTTTTTTCCCTTTTCCTTATTACAACTTCAAGTTTAGGCAACTGAGAATGCCAGTGACTCACAGCTCAAAGATGACACATCTCTCCTCTTCATAACCACATGGACTGTTTCACAACACGGCTATTTTCATAAAGCTTTCATTTCCAGGCGGGGATGGATGAATGGTGAGCTTTTTCAGGAGATGCAGATGGGCGCTACCGCCTGCTGAGGTGGAAGGAAAACTCGACAGACAAGTGTCGACGATATTGTTCTACTTTCACTGAAGGCACGTATCTGTGAGGTCAAATGTTTCACGTGTGTCTGTGATACCACTGCAGCTCTGGAGTGAATCTGCTACTTCATATGGGTAATATAGGGACTAAACAACTAAGGAGGCATATGTGTTGTAAAGCAGTCCCACCGCCTGCCTTGTGCCTTCAGTCTTACTCCAACACATTCAGCATGAATCCAGCACTTATTTTTGACACTAAGGTCCGCCAGCAGTGTCCTGTTTCGTGTTTGATGTAAATTAATGCGTGCCCCTTGGTCATCCTCAGACTCCTTTCATGACCACACCTTAAAAATACCGCCTTAAAAACCAACCTATTAGACTGATTTATGTAGAAGAATTACATGAAAATGTAAAATTGCTGATCATTGGCCAACTGATGTGCCTTAAAGTGAGTTTTTCATCACTTTAGCTCACCAGCAAGGGTCAGCAGGGCACGCTGCAAAAATAAATAAATAAATAAAAACACAGGTGATGTAAAGAACCAGAACCACTATGTGCTGAATGCATGATACACTAGCCATTTCACTTTGCCATTACTCTGCCACTGTCTCAATGTGAAGCTGATTTCTAACGGATCTGGAGCACTGTGAAGGAGTTAGAGCTGCATGCTCTTCTTCTTTTCATGTTTCTAATTTAATGGCCATGCCTGCAAGATTTACACAAACACTGAGGGTTCCCAGTGCAAACTGTTAGCACATTAAAAAAAAATAAATAAATAAAAAACGAGTCTACATTCGTTAAAGCTTTGACTGCTTTGGTGCTTTTAGCTAAATGTCTATACAAACACTTTTACAGTCACACACTTGCCACATTACATAGCAGCAGGGGGGCACTTCTCAAAATAAAATGTGACCCAACACATTTACCAGAAGGGTCTGTGAGGTAATAAAACGTCTCCTTTTTTGGAGGGTGGGGTGATAAGCTCCTGAACCCCAGTCCTACACCCCACAGCTGGGCTGCTCTGCAGAGTTTCAGTCGCACGGTGTGAGGAGGAGGGGTGGGTGAATCTGCAGGACTCTGCTCACCACGCCTCGGTACGGTGAGTTTGTCAGCCATATTGACTACCTCTTCTCCGGTCGTGGGAGACTAGCGGAGGAGTCTCCCTCCAATGAAGCCTGTATCACTATAGCTACACTCTCAGTACGCACCGTGTCCGGGAACGTGAAACGGTCTATTTTTAATCGCTGTGGATATATAAAGTACTGCTGCCTGCTGGAGGGGGTGACAGTTGGGACACATCCTCGAGCGCAGCTAGGCGTTAGAGGTGAGTTTGACAGTCTTCATCTCTGCCTGTCGTCCTTCTTTTCCTTTAAGCCGTCCATTATGAGAAGGGATTTATTTTCTTCTCTGGGCTGCAGAGCGGCAGCTGTGTCTTTATTTGAACACTCTGGGCCGCTGACGAGCGGCACAACTTATTTTCTAGCGCACTTTGACTGGCAGGTTAAAGGCGGCGTGCCCCCGGTTTGGCTTCACCTCAGTTTCTAACCGGCTTCGTGCACGTTTTAGGACGGGAGGACGGGTGAGTAAGCCCGTGTCGCTTTCCTCTGAAGGGCTCAGTGTCAGTCGGTGTTAGGCAACAGAAGAGGGTAGTCATGGCAATTAGTTGTCATGTCTACTTCGAGATTCAAGCGGAATATATATGTGAGCTTTCACGAGCTCCTCTGAGCGCTTCGATAATGATTTCAACAGCTACCCGGGAGAGCTTGAACGTGCCCGCCTTTGCTGTTGAAATTCAGGCGAGGTCCTGTTCACGTGCTGGAAGGGACTGATGCTCTGGTGGGGAAGAGAAAAAAAAGCTCGCAGCGGAAAGAATGTTTCTTGCGCCGTTTGCAACTTTTGTGGTGCTGACAACGCGCCTTTCTTTCTGTAACAATGTCGAAAACAGCCGCTGCTGAAACACGATTAGCACATCGTTCACACTGAACTGTTAGCAGGTGCAGATACGGCATTCGGGGACTCGTGTGTTGCGGTCACCGCACTTTGAGATACTTGCGGTCGATTTAAATTCCGCTTTTTTTTAGCGCTGCCTCCAAGATTATACAGGCGATACTGTAACGTAAAAACAAATAACAACTTCGATTTAAGTCTGACTTTTTTTGTTTATCAGCAAGATGAGGATATGTTAACGTTGGCAACCTTGGCCTTAGTTTATCATTTTCAAGTTTAGGCGCTAAGCTTGAAGCACGCGGACCAGTATGGCTTTTGCACATAAATAACGGTTTTCAATTCAGTCACAGTAGCGCGCGCACACACACACACTCATGCAGGACGCTAGCGGTCCATCTGGCACAAACAGATGCTCTGTCGGCGTCAGGCAAATTACGAGCTGCTGATAGGCACAGCGAGTGAATTTATTGGCCATTATTCCCATCGCTCAAATTCTCCTGTTGCTCTCGAGCCCGCCCACTCGTGGGACCGAATTACAACTCATTTGAGAAGGAGGCTCTCCGCACCATGACATCAGATACCCTTGACTGCTGGTTTTAGATTTCTCTCGGCTGCGCTATTTTTTTTTTTTTTTTTGTAACCTGTTGAATAATCCCACGGCACAAGGCCACAAAAAGAGAATGCTAATGCTTGTCCTGACCACACGTCCATATAGCTGTTAATTCCTGAGAAATGTTGCTGTAAGACCACTTAAATGCAGAAGAAGAAAGCTTTACAGCAGAAGTTATTAATGAAGGCTTGAAAGTACATGCTTACTCATTGGCTAATTACGATTAAACTTCGTATTTGTAAATAAACCCTCACTGTATCAAAAATGGTAACCGTGAGATAAATGTAAAGACACTAAAATGGCAATAACAGCAGTATCCCTCCGCTATTTTAAGAAAGAGAATAGGCCCTGGTTTTCTTTATTCTTAAAAAATTTAAACCAACTTGCACCAACCAAAAGAATGTTCATAATAAGACAATTTGCCAGCTGGAAGAATTTAGACAGAGTATTCACACACCAGCTGTCAATGTGAAACTCCTCTACTATGTTATGGCTATGGCTGTGTTCGTACTGAGTGCAGTTTTCCCTTATCAGCCTTGTTAATGAAAATTTAGACTTTTATGGTGTTTTGTTGCTATTTCCATTCTATCGTAGTCTATGTAAGCACTTTAAAAGTTTAGAGACAGTATTTACATTGTCTGTTTACATTTCTTCTGTTAATTATAGATGCCTGTCAAGTCTAGTTACATCTAAAACAAAGGAGAAATGTGCCAGAAACATCTATTATTGTCATTCGGTGCATTGTGAAGGTGCATTCATGCATGGGTAACAAGTTTAAATGGTCAGAGTTGAACCAGGAACATGCTTTGCATTGCAACAAAAGTAATGGTGAATCTTTAACTGTTCAAGTGGAAAAAGAGATCAAAAATATAAAACGCAGTGAGTTATTACTGTTGTTCTACTTTTTTCACAAACATAAGGCTGACAGCTTGCAACATCTTAAGTAATATGCCAGAAATATGCCTTTCTGTCTCATGTATGTTGGTGTAATTTGTCACATCAGTTGTTACGTTGGAGCATATGTAGTAGTATCAGCTGGGAACAGGGAGCCAATACTTTAGCTCCAGAGGCCTGTCGCAGACTGATGCTATCTAGTTTCTCTCATTTCTCCCTTATTTATTGTGCCTCAATCTCATGTCCTCTCTTTCACTTTCTTTGCCTTTATCTGCTCTGTTTCCTGCACACTTTAAAGCTGGTTTAAGTAACTCAGTGCGTGAAGAATTCTGACACAGAGGTTACGGTTTTGGAGGGACAACAAATGCAAACGTCCTTCATGCACGTCTGTAAATAAAACGGGCTGGTTTCAAATTCAGCCATAGTCATTACACATGCATCTGGAGCTAGTCTTTGTTTTTGGCTGATTAGCGTGGTCTTCTGCGGTTGGCTGTTGAGATTCAGCGTTATACTCCATCCCGTCCCCCAATCCTACCCATTCTCTGCCTCCCATTTCCTCCAACTGAGAGGGGGAAAAAAGTCAGCATGTAAGCTTGGAGCGCTTGGAGGTGATTCCAAAAAAGCTGCTGTTTGTGCCATAAATTTTATTATATTTGAGAAACTCATGAAAATTCACACCTTTTCAGTGGCTTGAAAGGAGTTTGTGTTAGCTCAGTTAGTTTCAGAGGTCACACCTGGGACAAGCCATTTGCGTTTTATCACAAAGTCTCCCCTCCTGACATTCACAGAGGGGTCAATTGGCTCTTTGGTGGTTTAAGTAAAGCTTTGTTTTCTAAGCAGTTGGTGCCGATTCCTGCTGTTGTAACAGCTGCTCAAAGTTATGAGTGTGTCAGCCCTGGCACTTAACAGCAGGACATTTTGTGGCTTCTGCAAACACACATGTAATGACAGAGATTTACCGTTGCAAGTATTTCACAGCAACAGTCGCCCTTTGTTTTTTATGTTTAAGCTATCACTATGTAAATTAACAGAATAAAGGAAACCGGTGATGTTGTCAAGAACTGTTGAAAATAATTGAACGAGATCCAGCTCCACATTTCTGAATGGGGTTTCATTACCTTCCCCCTCCCACCACCACCACTTATTTTATTTTATTGCCATTTTTAAATGGCAAAGAAAGTCAGAACAGTATTTCCCAATATGAATCACAGCCCAACTTAACATGATTAAATGGCAAAGGAGGGACAAGTAACAGAGGTCTGTAAAGGCGACTGGAAAATCTATAAAAGTCTGTAAATTTTTTTGATATTAAGTTAGGGCTGTGCAATCTGACCAAAATCTCATATCCCAATATAAGAATTCTATCATCCGATAACGATATAAATCACAAAAATGTAACATTTTCTGTAAATTATGTGAATCTCTGGCAGCTCGACTTGCGTGAAGTGTTTCCAGCTGGAGTCGTGTTTTAACCTATGCATGAAACTATACATTTTTAGACATAGTAACGGCCGCCGTTTTCTTTATTACACGGCGTGCTGCAGGGAAAAGCCTGTTCTAACGTTTGAGTCTAAGGTTTATTTTTTAGCACCTGGCGGCTCTTTTTTGCTTCTCATCCGTAAATAATCTGCTCTTTCACGTGATTCATGTGAAAAATCTCAACAGGATCTTGAGCTTTATTGTGAAAGGTTTATGTGGAACATAAACAAGCGGACACGCGATGCTGTTACCGTCGTTGTTGCTAACGACAACGCATAAAAACAGGCGCTTGTCCGTCCCTAGTGTGGTTATATTAAATATAAGAGAAAGAGAGAACTTTAAGAAATTAATAAAAACTACAGTGACCATCAAAACCATGAAAAAATAAATATTGCCGTAAACAGTTTATTTTGCGACACCACGAAACAAACGATAGCGTAATATGAAATGATAGACGTTTTTATATCGTCATCCGATATATATCTTTATATCAAACAGCCCTATTAACAGTGTTGATATCAACTGGGAAAACGAGAGAGATGAAAGAAAGCAATGTTCACATTGAGAGAGGTTTCTTTTTGCATGAATGGGGACCTGAAAGCTATATCTTTTTTTAAGTGACCCTGTGGTTTCACTAAATATATTACATCACTTTTTTCTAAGCCTGTCTACACAGTGCAGACCTGTGTGTGCTGTGGGTTTTTTCTTTTTTGAACGACTGGCTTTATACTGTTTCACAGAACACAGACGTAAAACCACTTCAACTCTCTTAGCATTCAGTGTCTTCACCTATCTGCTGGCTGCAGGTATATGGGTCAAGTGAAGCTTTGAATTCTTACCGACTTTCTCTCTCTCTCTTTCTTCTTCCATCAATTCACTGTTGTAGTCCTTCCTCACTGTCTCTCACCCTCGATGTGAAATAGAAAGACACAGAGCAAGCAGAAGGTGTTACAGGGTTGGAAGAAAATTGCACAAGGTGACTCAGCTGATAAACTCATCCCAGGCTTTAGATTTTGCAGTCTACCTGCTTTAAATTTAAGTTTTCCAGCCAAGGGACTTATGCTGATAATGGTTCAGTTTCTTCTGGTTCAGTCTAGCTGTTATTAAATTGTGGATGAAGTTATTTTAGATCTATGAGACACTTTCTCATCTTTCCTACCTACAGCTGAAAATGGTTTCAACAATGAATTTGTTGCATTGATTGTAATAGGGCTTCCAGTGAAAAAGCTGTTAAGGCCAGCAGGAGCGATGGAACTGTCTGAGTTATTTATGCATTTGTGGTGCTGATACTGATATCTGTTTTTAGGGTGCTTAAAAAAATCCAACATCAATACAAATTGGTCAGTATTTATATATCAGTGCTTCCCACCACAAGTAGAGCTCTGTTGGATCTGGTTTGCACTGTATGTTAACAGCTGTCAGAGTTTGTTTGGTAGATAATTAATCTCACTGTTATTTAGAAAGTTCAGTTGCTGCTAGCCTGCTATCACCTGTACTTTCTATCTTGTGATTTCCATAGCTCTCTAGTTAAGTGGCTGTTCTGGTGTTAGTTTGTGCATATACACTACTTGCATATAGATAATTCATAGGTCCAATAAATATATAATTTCAGCATATCTGGTATGCTTAAGAACCAATATTGGAAGTAAGTAACATTTATTAAGAGCTTTACACAAAAAAAAGTAAAATTAAAAACATTAAGTGCCATAATAGCCAATAAAAAGATAAAATAAGACACAATTAAGAAAAAGATTTCTAAAAGACAAACAAATTAATAATAATAATAATAATAATAATAATAATAATCCAATAAAATCAACACAAAGCCTGTTTTATTAAAAGTTTTTACTGCTTTTTAAAAGCACCCACAGAGTCAACTAGACGTAGTTGTGGCGGTAGACTCTTCCATTGCCTCGGTCCCACAGACTTAAAGGCTCATTCTCCCCAGTCTTTAGTTGTGTACAGCAAACAACTAACAGATTCTGAACCCGTGAAGATGGTGAGGAGCAGTGTATATAATCTGGACCTTGGCCGTGACTTATTTCGTATGTTATTACAAGGATTTTAAAATGAATCGTAAACCTGTTGGGAGCCAGTGTAAAGAGTATGAATGCTAGTGATGTGGACTTGCTTTCTAGAAGATGTTACTAGCCTGGCCGCAGCATTTTGTATTGCTTGGAAGTGTGAAAGTAAAACTTTGTCCAAGCTGGTAAGCAGGCCATTACAGTAATCTAAATGAAAAAACAAAAACGATAAACATTATTTTCCATTTCAACTAAGGAGAACATAAGTCACAGTTTAGAAATGTTCTTTAAATGAAAGAAACAGGAATCGAGACAAAGATTTTATATGCAAGTCGAACCCCAAAGAAGAATCAAATATTACACTAAGATTCTGAATGCTGGACTTAGCCGTTGAACAAAAAACGTACGAGTCTGACTCATTTTAGGTTATAGTTCACAAGGAGCTATAATTATGGTCTCAGCATTGTTGGTGTTCAAAGCAAGGTAATTGCTAGCAAGCTTATACTAATCTGGGTTAAATAAGATGGACTAGGGTGGATAAAGCTGAATGTCATTGGCATCGAAATGATACGAAACGTAATTAAAAGATTTTAGATTTCCACATAATGACTGCGAGCTACACTAGAGTTTCCTCTGACTCCACCCTGCCTAACCATAGTTCACCATCTTTCAGTTCCTATCCCAAAAGTGGTAGAGATATATCCCGGACAGGCAAGTGTACTCAGTTACATGTCCTATAGATAGTGCAGTATTGTAGATAATGGAGATCAACATTTCTTAATTACAAAAGATTTTTATCAGCACAAACTGGAAACCCTGATGTATCTTTGATGGGCAAATATCAGCTGATATCAGGAAACCAATGTACACTACCAGTCAAAAGTTTGGACACACCTTCTTATATAATGATTTTCCTTTATTTTATTTACATTGTAGATTCTCACTGAAGGCATCAAAACTATGAATGAACACGTACGGAATAATGCAGTAAACAAAAAAAGAGTGAAACAACTCAAAACATGTTTTATAATTTAGATTATTCAAAATAGCCACCCTTTGCTTTGATCACTGCTTTGCACATTTTTGGCATTCTCTTGATGACCTTCATGAGGTCGTCACCTGAAATAGTTTTCAACACTCTTGAAGGAGTTCGCAGGGATGCTGAGCACTGGTTGGACTTTTTGCCTTCACTCTGCGGTCCATCTCATCCCAAACCATCTTGACTGGGTTTAGGTCAGGTGACTGTGGAGGTCAGGATATCTGGTGCAGAAATCCATCACTCTCCTTCTTGATCAAATAACCCTTGCACAGCCTGGAGGTGTGTTTGACATCTTTGTCCTGTTGAAAAATAAATGTTGGTCCAACTAAATGCAAACTGGATGGGATTGCATGTCGCTGCTGGATGCTGGGGTAGCCATGCTGGTTCCACGTGATATCAATTGTGAATAAATCCCCAACAGTGTCACCAGTAATGCACCCTCACCATTACACCTCCTCCTCTATGCTTCACGGTGACTATCTAAAAGACACGGTGGGTCGAACCAAAACTCTCAAATTTGGACTCATCAGACCAAAGATTTTCATCAGATGTCCATTCCTTGGGTCTTTTGGTCCAAACAAACTCTTCTGATTGTTGCTTTTCCTTAGTAGTGGTTTCTTAGCAGCTATCTGACCATACAGTAAAGGTCTGATTCACACCAGTCTCCTCTGAACAGTTGATGTAGAGATGCTACTGGAACTCTGTGTGACATTTATCTGGGCTCTACTCTGAGGTGCTGGAAACTTGTGTTTTCTGAGTCTGGTGACTTGGATGGATTTATCCTCAGCAGCAGAGGTGACTCTTGGTCGTCCTTTCTTGGGGCAATCCTCATGTGAGCCAGTTTCGCCATAGTATTTGATGGTTTTTGCGACTGCACTTGGGGACACATTCAACGTTTTAGCAATTGTCTGGACTGACTGACCTTCAGTTCTTAAAGTCATGATGGACTGTTGTGTCTCTTTACTTATGAAATCTAAAATTTGTCAAACAGGGTTGTCAGCTGTGTACAAACCCGACTTCTGCACAATGCAATTGATGATCCCAACCCCATTAAGAAGGCAAGAAATTACGCAAATAAACTCTGACATGGCACACCTGTGAAGTGAAACCATTTCAGGCGACTACATCATGAAGCTCACTGAGAGCACATTCAGAGTTTACAGTGCTGTCATCATGGCAAAGGGTGGCTACTTTCAGGAATCTAAAATATAAGACAGAGTGATTTATCAGTTTTTTTCTTTGCTGCATAATTCCATATATCTTTCTTCATATATTTGGTGTCTTCGGTATGTATCTACAATGTAGAAAGTAGTAAAAATAAAGAAAAACCATTAAATGGGAAGGTGTGTCCAAACGTTTGAGTGGCAGTTTATCTGTGAGCCTCAGTTAGCCACACAGTCTTAGTGACTGACCAGCAAACCCACACATTGACCTCCTGTGACTAAAGATAAAATGTATATTTCCTGACCAGCTGGCGATTGATTGAATTTTATTTTATTTTAATGTTTTCAATGTTGAAATCTGTTGCAAAGATGGTGTCACTAGCAGACTTGTGCGGTCACTCCGTTTGTATCGATGACACCAACTTACAACTTACATGCAGACCATATCATCATCATTTGCTCTCTGACCTTTAATGAAACTTGAAAATGTGCAACGCAAACTGGAAATGGAACATTTGCCTTCAAAGTAAAAGTTGCAGTGGTAAGGTGCAACTTTTACTTTAAAGCTGGTAAGCAGATACAATTACCAGCTAGTTTCCATTTGGGATTTTGTGATACCGGGGGTCACCGACCTGTCTCTAGGCCTGCGTAATTGGGGTTTTAGGAGTCAATGTCAATGCTATCAATCACTTGCCAAACGTGGAATACTGAATTTTTCCTCAGGACTGAAAATGCCAGATTTTCACTTGGTGGCTTCTAGCATTGTGACTGAGCCTTTGTACTGGATGCTCTTTCAGTCTATTTACCTGCTAGAAGATGACCTCACTCAGCAGTATTGTGTGATAGAAACCTGAAACTGGTCCTGTCGGAATAGAGCTTTTTTGTGATATGAAACTTTGGCTTGGGGGTGCGTTCAGTTGCTGTCACAACTGTCAGTAATAGTATTGTCCTAGTTGTCAAAGGAGCTTGCAAAGAAAAGCGTCTGGACTTCTTTAAGTTGCTTGAAGACGTTTCACCTCTCATCCGAGAAGCTTCTTCAGTTCTAAGGTCAAATGGTGGAGAGTCCCAGATATAAACCTAGTGGGAGTGACCCCCCACAGAGGGACAAAAGGACCCCCTGATGATCCTCTAATCGCCTGAGCCAAGGTGGGAAACTGGGCGTGGGTCCCAATCAGCCAGAGTTTCGGGTGTGTTCATTGTGAAACCTGGCCCCACCTTATCATGCGAATTCCTGAGGTCAGATGGCCCAGGATGTGAGTGGGCGTTAAGGCGTCTGGGAAGGGATCTCAAAACTGGATTATAGATGGCAGAGAGTTGGTGTCGTAAACCCCCGCCTCTGTTCAAAGATGGTCGCTCACAGTGGACATAGATGCTTCTTTCACTCCTCTTTCAAACCATCTGTCCTCTCTGTCCAAAATGTGAACATTGGCATCCTCGAAAGAGTGTCCTTTATCCTTAAGATGCAGATGGACTGCTGAGTCTTGTCCTGTGGAGGTGGCTCTTCTGTGTTGTGCCATGCGCTTGTGAAGTGGCTGTTTGGTCTCTCCGATGTAGAGGTCTGAGCATTCCTCGCTGCACTGTACAGCATACACCACATTGTTAAGTCTGTGTTTTGGCGTTTTGTCTTTCGGGTGAACCAGTTTCTGTCTGAGCGTGTTGCTGGGTCTGAAATACACTGGGATGTCATGCTTGGAGAAAACTCTCCTGAGTTTCTCTGATACACCGGCTACATAGGGGATGACAATGTTGTTGCGTCTGTCCTCCCTCGCTGGTGTCTGATCTTCTTTTCTGTGCCTCTTTGCTGACTTTAAGAACGCCCATTTAGGATAGCCGCACGTTTTGAGTGCTTCCTTTACATGTGTGACACACATGTAAAGGAAGCACTCAAAACGTGCGGACAGAGAGGACAGATGGTTTGAAAGAGGAGTGAAAGAAGCCATCTATGTCCACTGTGAGCGACCATCTTTGAACAGAGGCGGGGGTTTACGACACCAACTCTCTGCCATCTATAATCCAGTTTTGAGATCCCTTCCCAGACGCCTTAACGCCCACTCACATCCTGGGCCATCTGATCTCAGGAATTCGCATGATAAGGTGGGGCCAGGTTTCACAATGAACACACCCGAAACTCTGGCTGATTGGGACCCACGCCCAGTTTCCCACCTTGGCTCAGGCGATTAGCGGATCATCAGGGGGTCCTTTTGTCCCTCTGTGGGGGGTCACTCCCACTAGGTTTATATCTGGGACTCTCCACCATTTGACCTTAGAACTGAAGAAGCTTCTCGGATGAGAGGTGAAACGTCTTCAAGCAACTTAAAGAAGTCCAGACGCTTTTCTTTGCAAGCTCCTTTGACTACGATGACCTGGATGACTGAGAACCTTCACAGACATATTGTCCTAGTTGATGTGGTCAAACTACAGCTGCTGCTACTGCTGACAGTACAATCAATCTTTAGTAGTCTTAAATATGTTCCTGCCCTCTGAAGGTGCCAGTGTTTCAAACAGTAATATTAGTTTTGCTCACTCTTCTTCTAGAATAATGATTTAAAACATGATTCTGTCCTACATCTTCCTATTTTAACAAGTACTATTTCAAGCGGTAGTCTAGAGGTCACTCGTATTACAATCTTGGCTTAGTTGAGATGCTTCTGCACCTGAAGAAAGAAGCTCATCTGGCTTCCAAAGCTCTCTTTGAACGAAAATGTATTCTGAGCCAGGTAGACCTTTAGGATTTGGGCCTCATAAGACGCTGATGTGATTATGGAAGGCTTGACTGAGACTGAGCAGTGCATTGATTTGCAGGTCATGTTGTACAGTTTTCTGACACATCAAAGGGACTGCCAGCCTTCTAATAGGATGGAAATATGTAGGGCAGTTATTGACCACATTAAATGGATCTGCAGTGACTTCTGTAAAGTATTTAACTGAGGTTAGTTAGCAGTTCAATGTAGTTGTCCAAGTTAATTATTCTTTAAATAATTTTTACTGTTTTTTCTGTTCAATAGCCTAATCCTTTAAATGTGATTATTGTAAAGAATGTTTTATGCAGAGACATGTAAATTCTTGGCTGAAGTCCTCAAAATAATTTTCTTTTAGTCTTGGAGGCGTAGGTTTGTTTAAATTCACTCACTAATAGTTAGACAAACAAAGCATAGCAGAGGCTGACTGCACTGATAAGTCAATTTGAGAACACACACTTTGAAACCAATTTCTTTTAGATCTAAACACCATCTTTATGACATACTGAATGTTTTATTTGTCCCAGTTTACAAACCAAACCTAGTTTCCATCATTATTTCGAAAATAAAAACAAAATGAAGAACTCTTCCATAATTCTTCTTGGATGGCTTCTTGTGGTCATATTAATTAGTGTAAACCTTTCCAGTAACTCTGAGATATTTAGAGAACCAAAATCTTTCACTTTGTTTTTCTTGTCAGACCGAGCCTAAGCCTGTGTCTGAGCCTGGTTTAATGCTATGTGCTGACACTTGTGGAAGGTCTATTTCTAGCCCCACACATCACAAAGATCTGGCACCTACGGGACACCTACTAACTGCTCTCCTTACATTCTAATCATTTTAGGTAACAAGATGTACTAGATAAACCCACACTGTCCAGAGAACATAACATTTCTCAGTAAGCAAGTTATGATTTGTCATAGAGATCATGCAAAGGGCTTTGTAAACCCCCACCACCCCCACCCGTTTTGTCCCCACTTACTGGTTTGTTTCTGTTTCTTCTTTCTTTCCCTGATTTTCTCTATAACTAACCACTGTCCTCTACCTACTCTATGGTTCTCATTTGTTTTTTATGCTGAGTTTAGGACTGCTCCTCTGTTACAGCTTCATCTGAACACTGAGGAATTCTGCTGTAGTCAAAGGATCTCAGTAACATCTGTGTGTGTACAGTATGGTTGTTTGCTAAGTGTTGCTAGTTTAGTTTGTCCCTTTTTCATAACGTACTTGCAGTAAAACATGAAGTTAATAGTGGTTCAGTGATTTTTGTGACGTAATCTTATATCAAATGGCCAGTTTGTCCTGTTTTGACAGTGTGACCATGTCAGCAGTGTTCTGTTTGGAAAGGTTTGCATTTCCCCTTATTCCTTATTAACCTGCAGCAACTGATAAATCTGTTTTGTCAGGGCTATTTTCAGTCAGCGCACACATGGTTTAGAAAGAGATGTACGTAAAGGATTATTGAAGAGGCCTAATCCCACCTTTACAGGTAATATAACAGTTCAGTCACACAGTTATATTGTGTGACTGACTGCGGTGTAATGAAACATCACATAGTCAGACACACAAAGTAAATATGTTACAATAAAGAATTGTAACATCAGATTAAACAGTAACAGATTGTTTGATAAATGGTAAATGGCCTGCATTTGTATAGCGCTTTTCTAGTCCATAGGACCCCAAAGCGCTTTACACTACATTCAGTCATTCACCCATTCACACACACATTCACACACTGGCGATGGCAAGCTACGTTGTAGCCACAGCTGCCCTGGGGCGCACTGACAGAGGCGATAGACTGTTAGACAACTATGTGCTATATAGTTGTCCAGATAACAGTTCAAATCAATATATAGGTCGTTAGGAAACTCCAGTGAAGACTGATCTGTACACAAGGTCTAAGTTTTAAAGTGGGGAAAAATAAATATGTGCAGTAGTGCATGCAGCACCGTAGCAGCAGAGATGGTAGTGAACTGACTACAGCTTGTTCGTCTGCAACGAAGTTTCCTAACCAGTAGGAATTCAGAGGAACACGGTGGTGTGGAAAGTAGCACTGATGCCTTACAGCAAGAAGGTTCTGGGTTTGAATCCAGAATTCAGTCTGGGCCTTTCTGTTGATACAGCCGTGCAGCACGTTACACTTAACTGATGACAGGATTTCTCATTCGGCAGCTTCCTCATAGCTCTCACACATCCTTGCTAAGAGGAGTTTACATGCCTGAGCATAATGAAAAGCACCTTGCGTACATCCAGGAAACTCACTTCAGTTGCTGACTTTTAGAGAGCAAAAAAATTCTTGAGTTGGAGAAAACCCCGTAGGAACAAGGAGCACATGCACACCCCACACAGAAAGGCCACCCTCAGAAGCCTGGGTATCTGAACCCAGAACTCTGTTGCTGCAAGGTGGCAGTACTAGACCCGTGTATTGGTCGGGCTCTAGCATTGAGTGTGTGTCAGCAGTGTTTTTGTAGCCGCAGTATTAAAAATGACTAGGTATGTACATTTATAGTGAGGAGATGTGAATTCAGTTAGTTTATGTATGCACAGTGTGACTAAAATGTGGGAGGTTTATCTGTTACAGCAGATGCTGTGAAATCATCCATCCATCCGTTTATCCATCGTCTTCCACCTATCTAATTCAGGGTCGTGGGGGAGCTGGAGTCTATCCCAGCTGTCACAGGGCTGTGAAGTGTATATTAGAAAAATTACCACGTAAGGAAGTGGTTGGTATAATGAAAGGAAACGCAGTGCAAACTGTTGTCAGCATGAACCCAATCAGCAGATCCTTTGTTTTTATCTTTCTGTTTTCTAATCATAGCACTGTTCTGTCTTCAGCACAAATGTATAATTGTACTATAAGAGAACCAAGAAATATAGAAGAAACACACTACAGCAGAGCCCTGGGGCTAAGTCTACCTTATGTTGTTTTTTTCTGTTATTTGTTGACATTTGCTTTCATTGTTGCTTTGTGTCTCAGGCGCTGGTGCCCCGGAGTGAGGCAGGAAGACGGAGGACGACTTCTTTCTGTTTCATCAGCAGCAGGGGACAGGAGAGCGGAGAAAGATGCCCAAACCGGTTAGTACCTACATCAGGAATGAATGGTTCACTTACTAGAGTCATGTCATAGTTACTCCCTGTATTGCTATTCTTAAGTCCTGCAAGGTTTTCCCAATCATCAGATTGCAGGGTTTTGGGGGAGTTGTTGCATCGATTTAGGTTTGTATCTTTTTTTTTTTTTTTTTTTTAATTCTGTGCTATGGGCAAAGCAAGGATCTAATTGCTCATGTCAGCAGCATGTAAGGTTCCTGAAGGTTTGGATTTGCATTTTGCAAATGATTATAAAAGAAATGAATGACTTGAGGATGTTAGAAGATGGCAGCCCATTCAATTAGCTCTAAATTTGCCCAGCTAATGCATTTGCTGGACAGTGGGTTTGTTTGGGTTGTTTCACACTTATGCACACTTCTGATTTCTGGGGCTAGAATAAAGACAATGCAAAATTTAGGTTTCCTGTATATGTGAACAACCTTGAAGTTTCAGGGGCTTTCACACATAAACACCAATTAGTTTGTTTGTTTTTATCACAGTGAGTCAATTTGTCTCTTACAAATATAACATTCAAGAAGATATTAACCACACAACCTGAGGATCATCATTTTATGTACAGTATCTGCTGAGCTCTTGGTTTTTCCTCCATTGAATACTCAGGCTAAAGCTTCTGTCAGAGAAAAATGGTTGGCTGTAAGCTCAGGATGGGTTTTGGGTTCTGGTTGGAAAACCGAAACCATTGTTCTTTTCCTTTTCCTCAAGTGTAGCTGGAGGCAATAGTACTGGTGACATGAATTACATGAGTCTAGACTTTCTTTTCAGCTCTACTAGTCAGAAGTAATGCTTTGTAGGACAACACAGAGTTTTGGGATAACACACACTCATGCACAGAGGCACAACAGTCGTCCACTTTGTGGGATTGTCCTGTCTGTTGAGGGGGAAAAAACCCACAAAGAGGGCTTTCTCTGCTCTATTTTTAAACTGAAGGACACTGGGAGCTTTCATTTTGCTGTGACACAAACGTGTAGAGGCTGAGATTGCACTGCCGCTTAAATAACAGGATTATATTTTGATGGCTGTGATGTATTTTCTGTCTATTACTTTAATATTACTTTAGAAACACAATGTAAACTCCTCAGCATGATATAAACAAAATTAAAGGCGGTGGTTATGAAGAAATATAGAATTTTATTCCAGATTTAAATACTAACCAAGATCTAACAGAACCAGATGTTTAGTAAAAGTCAATTGTGGTTTTCCAGCCTTAGTTTGGTGAACCAGCTCAATGCATCGCTATAAACCTCAAGCAAATAATAATAATGGGTTCAAAGCAGATTACAGATGGAGCAGATAGTGATCATTAAAAACTAAAGCAAGGGCAGGAAGCTGGACGTTACGGGGCTTTTATGATCCTGCTGCACGTACACGCTGGCTGCTTACACGGTTTTCTTGAGCCAGAGAGCGACAGGACTGAACCCTTGGCCCATCAATCTCGGTAATGGGGAATTAGGCCAGACACAATTCCTGGAAAGAGGAGATTGTGGGGGAGAAGCAGCAAGAGGATGGGAGGTGAAGCATAAGACACAAGGTAATAGAATAGAAAGATGAAGAGATGCAAAATGATGAAACGGCTCATAAGAAAAAGGATAAAAATGACAGAAGAGCAGAAGACGATAAAATGTTCCTGTCCATAAAGATGCCTTCGGAGGGTTTGTGATATGAAATAATTTGGGGTAGTGTTACAGGCTTTTACAACAAATTTGAATACTTACGTAAAGAGGTTAGCTCTGCGAAACAATCAGAGATGGTGCTGAGCCAGATCAGATGGGAATTGCTGGAGAAATTGTGTGGTGGGAGGATGGAGACAGCGCTATGGACAGATAGATGGGGGGTTGGGGTGCAGGAGTGAAGGAGAAATTTGTAATGAAAGTGCAGATTATTGAAATTGACCATCGGGAGTGAAAACAAAGGGATAAAAGAGGATTTGGGAGAGGACTGAGTGATGGGCACTTTGTTCACCTCCAGTCTAGAAAAACGACACCCAAGCTACCCTTGAGGGGAACTCCCACTCTGGTTACATTACAATGCACTTTGACATTAAGCCTAGCGGTTGAATAGTAAACACATCAGCCCTTTCACTGCTTCATTTATGCATTCTGGTTTCCTGAAAATGCTTAAATGTCACTTTGGATTACAAGCTAAAGCTGAGTTCCCCCTGAAGGCATACCTATAACCATTGAGCACATAAGCTAGCCTGACTCCTTCAGCTCCAAGCTAATAAGCAACAAAAGAAGAAACTGTAGACAGGAAAAACGCATCAACAATTGAGGTGACCCGAAAGGTCTGCAAAGCATTTGTCTTGTTGGGGCACAAAGAAAGACCCTCAAAAGGCAAGACAGGCTATAAGCTAGCTAGCCCCAGGAAAGCCATTAAAAAGTGAGTTTGCACTAGATCGTAATCCTCCCTTAAGCAGTGTTTTAATGGCAAGTACACACCCCTAACCCAACATGGACGACCCCTGCTACTGACTGCTTCCTTCCTTCTTCTTTCATGTAGGTCAGAGGGGGTTGTACAAAACGAGTCTGTGTTAGGAAGCAGCCCAGAAATTGATTGCTGTAAAAACAGAGGGTGAATTCTTCAAAAACAGTGAAATGAAATTGAAATGAAATTTTCTTTTTTCTTTCCTCACATTTTCACATGTTGTACTGTGACTGAGAATTTTATATTCCCTCATCAGATAACCTTGATAATGAAACACAATACCACACCCTACCTTCACAATAACCTTGAGCTTGGATTTGGTTGGATCTTGACTATAAGGACACTTGAACTAAAGTAGGGCTGCCACAAATGATTATTTTGATAGTCGACTAGTTACCGATTATTTTTGCAATTGGTCGACTAATCAGATCATCATCCATTGAACGTCAAACGTACAGCTTATTGCACCAGCATGCATCTGCTCTTATATAACTATCATTATCTTACAGCTTTAAGTGTTTAAGGTATGTGCTAACTAAAAATAAAGACAAGATGATAGTTTATTAAATTTTAATGAAATTTGCAGATTGTTTCTGTGAAGTTTAATAAACTCCTTGCTATCTAAACTATAACAGGACACCGGAGTATATTCTCGAGCATCTCACACTTCTGATAATCAGCTGTCTGCTTGACGTTTGTTCAGCTGTGTAAAAACTATAACTTTAATCTCAGCCAAACCGATTTACTCAGGAACAAATAAAATACTGAAAAAAGCCAAACAATAACATTTTTAAGTTATCAAGTGACTTATATATGTTTAACCTGAGTAGCGAAAGACGGCGGTGGGTTTAAAAATGATTTGCCGGGAGTCCGGTGTTCTCACGGGTTCTGGTGAGCCTTGCCCCCGCTAGCTATCGAGCTAGTGGGTAACAGACGTCTCTGAAAACGTCGGAGCGCTTTTGAAAATATGTGATGTCTTGATAAACTGAGCAGATATTTGAGGTTTATACAGCTACATTCTCGCCTGAAAATATGTTAAATGTTTATTTTGTGACCCAGAAAGAATAATAAGAGTAATATTAAAACTAACTAGCTGCCGCCATTGTTGGAAACTGAGCTGGGCTGCGCTGTGAATTCTGGATAGGTTGGGCCATGAAGTATACACCCGACCCATCCTTCAAATCTGGGGAAATGAAGGACGCATTTGTCGGAGTCACAGGAGGATGCGGTTCCTGAATTTGGACACCGCTACGATACCAGACACTGCTTCTTCTTCTTCGGGGTTTAACGGCAGCTGGCATCCTTGTACATGCAGTGCTGCCATCTTCTGTTTCAGTCCGTTATTACACTCTTAAATCCTACTACTTATTCCTGTGTCTTTTGGGATCTTACAAAGCTTCAAACGATGCGTCGACTACAAAATAAGCTGCCCACGATTTTGATAGTCGACGTAATTGTGACTAGTCGACTAATCGTGGCAGCCCTACACTAAAGCAACATCTGAGATCAAGCTGAATGTGACCTTGCATAATGTAAGTTATTACTGTTCAAATCCCAAGAACTTTTATGCAGCTTTTAACAGAAATTGACAAACTTCTTATGTTCTGCAAAATCACTTTTCTGGTGATTTCTTAATGCTAAAACTGTTCTACATTTAGAGACATTAATCTTTGGCCGCCAATGCCAACTTCTATTTCTTGCAGTACATATATCCATCAGGAGTCTAGACAATGATGTAAGCTTGATTTGTTTGTGGTAGGGCTGTTCGATATAACGATATATATCAGATGACGATATAAAAACGTCTATCGTTTCATATTACGCTATCATTTGTTTCGTGGTGTCGCAAAATAAACTGTTTACGGCAATATTTTTTTCATGGTTTTGATGGTCACTGTAGTTTTTATTAATTTCTTAAAGTTCTCTCTTTCTCTTATATTTAATATAACCACACTAGGGACGGACAAGCGCCTGTTTTTATGCGTTGTCGTTAGCAACAACGACGGTAACAGCATCGCGTGTCCGCTTGTTTATGTTCCACATAAACCTTTCACAATAAAGCTCAAGATCCTGTTGAGATTTTTCACATGAATCACGTGAAAGAGCAGATTATTTAAAAAAAAAAAAAAAAAAAAGCCGCCAGGTGCTAAAAAATAAACCTTAGACTCAAACGTTAGAACAGGCTTTTCCCCGCAGCACGGCGTGTAATAAATACTCACAAAGAAAACGGCGGCCGTTACAACTTATGTCTAAAAATGTATAGTTTCATGCATCTGTTAAAACATTCGACTCCAGCTACATGACGCGCAGCTGGAAACACTTCACACAAGTCGAGCTGCCCGAGATTCACAGAATTTACAGAGATTGGAGATTGTTACATTTTTGTGATTTATATCGTTATCGGACGATAGAATTCCTTTATCGGGATATGAGATTTTGGTCATATCGCACAGCCCTAGTTGGTGGAGGCTTGCAGTCCCATGGCAGTAAATCGGTTAAAAAAATGTCTACCCTTAATATACTGTGTGCATGTGTCATTATTTATGACACATGTTTGATTGTGTGCTGCCCACTTAAAATTAAAAAATGAATTAAAGGGAAAAGACTCCCTTTCGAGGTTGCCGGGTTTAGGTCTTGATCAGTTAGACTTTGACACTTCAGATGTTCGGAGCCTGGCTTGACTGTGATGTGCGTATCGTGTATCATTACAGTCGACATGTTTGTTTTACCCATCCTCATCTGCCGGGTCGAAGCCAAAAGTTTAGCTGCTCACAGAGGCCACACGCAAAGCCAGCGTTTGTAGAGAGACCCACTTCTCTCTACTCATTTCACTTGATGATCATTTTAATGAAAATATTTGAAGTTTCAGCGACATGTCTGCCTGGGTGAATGCAGAATGTGTTGTTTACTTGTTTGCTGTGTGTGTGTGTTTGTAGGAATGAGCAGGCATCAGGCCTTTTAATCTAGGGTGTGAGATGCAGCGGGGGATCGTACATTATTGATTTATTGCGGCGTTTTGCACATGTTGCCCCTCCTGGCGTTGGTGTCCCTGAGGGCCAGGGGCTTGTAGAGAGGGGGCAGTGAGCCCTCGCTGGAGGCTATAAATATTTTACACAGCCATTTTCATTTATATAATGGGAATTATCAAGTCACTAAATCTAATTAGAGGGAGGGTGTGAAGATCAGCACTACTTCCACCTCCTCTCCCCACCCTACATTCAGTCACTGCTTCAGCTATATTTTCAAAATTTGTAGATAAAACATTAACATTTTAATTGTAAACTTTTATTCATTGTGATCTACAACTTAGTGATTTGGAGAAATAATCGTATGATGTGATTTTAACCATCCAAACGATTCAGTTGTATTTCAATGGAAGCTTGGTGTGGTGTAAAAACGGCAAGGTTCCATTCAGCAGTTTTATGTATGGACCTCTCTAATGTTGCTGGGACTGAATGGGAGGAAATCTCTGCAACCAGTTTCCAGAATCTGGAAAATCATTCGACAAAGCTGGATGCCATCATACTGATGGTCATCATTAGTGATGCACTGATATACAGTATCTGTATCGGCCAATACTGACGATGTTGACTGACACCAGTGGCAGGTAGTTTGTGTCACATTTATTGTGAGCTGGCAAAAAGTAAAAAAAAATTCTCAAAATTGATGCATATAATGGTTTCAAATAACTTTCAGCTCATCCACAGACTGATGAGCTAACACTGTGGCGAGATGTATATCTATTTGCAATTCACAAGAATTACTACTACAATAGTAATACAATAATACTACTATAGTATTGATCAGAAATCCATCAAACTTACTTTACAGTAAATTCTCACTGCCTCTCCACTGATTAGTACTCAGATCTAACACTTTCGAAAACACATTCTCAATATTGATACATTTATTTATACATAAAATAATAAAGAACTTCATGATATAAGTGAAATACATTAGCTGGGGCCTTCCAATCCCCATTATGTTACCATTAGTAATATAGTTAACGCCCACTTTCACATGGTTTTGAACAATGTTAATTTGTCCCAGCTGTGACTGTTAGTGAGCCTCCTTCTCAGGGGTTAGTTTGTGCCGCACAGCCAACCAAATGAAGCTTACTGTAGGGCCAACCAATCAGGTTTTACAAAGAAACCAGTAAGAGGCGGGCAGTATAGCCTCAACATTTGACAGACTACATTTTAAGAAAATTTGCAGTTATATTTCTGACAGTGTAGGAAAAAAAAATACTGAATGCTTTTATTGGCACTCAGCTTTCAGGCAGCAGCATTTATAAGTAAATGAAGGATTACTTTTCCATCCTTGTTACTGATGGCATACTGCCTCATATAAAGTGTAAATCTAATGAAACAAGGTGCCTGCAGCTTTATTTTATTATAGTGATATAATGCTCTGTCAGTAGTATTGCAAATGACACGGCACAAGTCAAATATAAGCACAAACTGTTAACTGGAAGGTTTTAAGTAGAAGCACAAAATAGCTGCAGAACACTGTTATATACTGCCTAAATTCATACTGGTTATCACAGAAGGTATGATATGGGATGACCCTATAAAGGATATATGTGATGGAAAAAATTGTATGTTGTGGCTCCACCACAAATTTTGTTTGTATTGGTAACCAATGGTAACCAAAGTATAATAATAATTTGAGGGAGAAGGAAGAAAAATCCACCTTTTATTTTCTCGCTGTTTCCTGAGCTGGAGGAAAGTATTAGATTTGTGCTGCCCTTCACTTTTTATTCTTGCTTGGATGTATTGTTTTTTTTCTCTGCATAACTGCAGGCAAAGCGAGATCTTCCATGCTATCCTCTCCCACTTAAGACCGCATCAGCCCTCATTACTGTGTAATTTCCCAGCGCTGATGTATGGATTTTTACTGTGAATCCATAATACCTGACTTTGAGAGCGAAAATACAAACAGCCATTTGAACAAACCCGAAGCAAAACACACTAGTCATTAATGTGCTGAATAAAAAGAGGTGTGGAAGAACAATGGGTCTAGGAAAGCAAAACGATGAATGGAAAACGGGTGAGGCAGAGGTGAGGAGATGAAGCTTGACAGAGGGCAGGTGTTAGATGAGATAAATGGAAAGATCATGCATGATGATGAAGCGCTGAAGGTGGCAGCATAGCCCCCGGTTGCCTTTAAAGCCTCTGTTAACCAGCTTAGCTACCAACAGCTTTTAATTATGGCTGTCTGAGAGTGTTCCTCCCTCACACACACTAACAGTCAACAGGTGGGCTGTATTGCGTGGGCAGCCTGAGCCTGTACACACTAGCCTACTATTTAGCTGTCACTACTTGTTATGAATAACATGCAGGGACTGGAGGATGCTGGTAAACACTGGAGCTACAGGCACACGGGATCCATTTCTCCAGAGTCTCCTTAGATGGAATCTTATTACAAAAACTGATATAGTATATAGTGTTTCAGCTCATCTGCAGTGCAAATAAATATTTCTGCTCTCTGTAGCTCCACTCAACTTTATGGATCTTTCTCTTCATGGCTGTTTTCACACATGCCCTGCAGACCTTTACTTTTCTATATACCTGACAGAGATGCCCCTGAGAAGACAGATGCCCCGTGTATCCAGATTGGACAATAAACTGTCTTTAACCTTCTTTAAAAAGCCACATGAACCCCATAGTTTTCTGTTCTTGCTCAACTCCTAAAGCTAGGAGATATAAATTTTTTCGATAATATGATTTTTTTCAAGTGTTGTAACAGATTGCCGCTGTTACCTTACGCAGTTTTCTGTGTTCTTCTTTTTTTTTTGTTTTTTGTTTTTGTTTGATGTTGTCTTTACTAAAGTATGTCCAAATAACAGGCACACAATTTTTATTTGGTACAAGCTAGTAGAGCTCAGTATTTGACTTTTCCTCCATGATGTTTGCATGTTAAAGCCTGGAGCCGTGTGACGACACACATGCTAGTGTGCTTTGAAGCAGACAGTACATAGTGAGGAAGTATTAACAGAAGTTAAAACAAACAAACAAACAAACAAACAAAAAAAGCAGAAATAACAAACATGGGAACAATTAGTTCGATTAGAGGATCTGAGTGTTGGTTTTGATTCAAGCCCTAGTGCAGGTAATTCTAAATTCGCAGCTGAATACCAAACAGACTATTTCTAGTAGTGTCATGTGGACTCTATACTGGTCTGTGCTACATTAGAGAATTTCCATGTTTGGTCAATGTCACAACCTGATTCTCCAGGCAAAGTCCAGTGTTCATTTGTGGTAATGGTGTCTGGTCCCATATTAATGGCTGTCAGTCAAGATATCATAAGAAGCTGTCCTCAGAGACATGCTGATCATGTGGATTGACGTCATAAGGTTAATATTGTTAACAGTCTACATCAACATAAACAAATCCATGAGGTGTCATGTTGCAGTCAGGCATGATTTTCTACAAACAGCTACTTTTGTTGTCGACCAAGTGAAAGCAAAGGGATCTTCCTGTGCCATCACTCAAAGCGGTGCTTGTGAAATTTACTCATGAATTTTGTAAAGTTTACATTAATAATGTATTTATTTATCATAGCTATTTAACTTTAAACATGTTTGTGTCGTAACAAGTTCAAGCTGTGTTTCAACATGTTGTCTGACTACAACAAGCTATGTGACTGTTAGCGCGCACACTTGTGTGTACTTAACGGGAGTCCTGTTTAGAATAGACTATAATGAGTTTATGACATAGACAGTAGAAAAACTGACACGCTGATTGCATAAATCTAATTTTGATGCCATGACCTGAGCGTTGTTGTTGCTGCGTGTATGTGGAACAAAAAGATGTTATGTGTTTCTCTAAGTTTTATCAGCTGGAGTGAGTCAACAGTAACAGAATAGACTGTGGTCAGTAAACTGCTGAGACCGCCTGCTTTATCTGTTAACAGCTATCAGCAAGAAGACATGGCATGGTTCTTCATCAGTTTGTCCCACTCTCTCTCTGTCACACACAGACACACACAAATACAAATGTTAAAACAGCTCTTGCTCACATGCGTACACACAAATCTACAGCTGGAGTCTCATGTACAATATAGTGAACACTTTATATAAAGAGTTGTTTCAGGTATTTTTTTTTTTCTTTGCAACTAAAAATGGCAAAACATACATCGTAGCGATTTCTCTACAAGTCAGCCTGTTAGAATGTGGTGGTGTTGGGCTGTTTGTTGTTGTTTTGTTTTTTACTGTAACTTCATGTCTTTGGGCTACTGGTCAGACACAACTTAAAAAAAAAACATATTAGTCAGTGATAACTTGAAGTCGATATCTGCACAATGCATTTTCTGAACTAAAACATGTGGGAGAAATAACACAAACAATCATTTTAGCCTCGCTTGTTTAATGTCGGTTTAGCGTTTTCTTCTTTTACTGTTGCCTGTCTGTTGAACCGATGAGCTTTTCTTTCATCTCAAGAGAGGACGATCCTTTCTAGGCCACCCTGTCAAGTGTTAAAATCCCTCATTAGGACGCCCACATGGCTTTTTAGAAAATTACATTAAAATGTGCCACTGGGATGTTGCTGTGAGGTATTATCATGTGGAATACATGGTGTACAGTGTGTGCACGTCATATGCCCCATATGGCTGCGCACTCATACATACGCACAAATGTCAGTCTTGTTGTTAAATGCATGCACACACACACATATACACACCACCATATGGTAGTGTTCCCATGCTTTCCCCGCATCTACTGCACAAACACTGTTCCCTCTTCAGACTTCAAACACACTTCATTTTTCACAAGCACATTATCAATACATTAACATGAGTAATTATATTTAAAGTAACAGCTACACAGTAACAGTGTGAAAAGCTATTTGGGTCTGAATTCCTGTTTATCCAGTTTAATGACAGAAACTTGATCAAAAATGATTGTGGTGATCAATAATAGTTGAGTAAGGGTTTGGTGTTAAAACTGAGGCCCAGTCAGTGTAGCAAACATCCACAATCTTGTGCTGCGGTCAGCCCGACAAAAATGAGGTAGCTGGTTATGTGTTGCAGCTGTGTGCGTAGGAACAGCCCCCTAGGAGCTGTTGGGTAACGAGTCTCGTAAGATCAACCTTGGATGCAATGTCAGACCAAGAACATTAAATGATGCCCTCATTTTCAAAATTACTTGAATTGGGACCTTTTTTTTTTTTTTTTTAATTTCTTTCTGCATGTGATAGGAAATTCATTGACATTAAGAGTCAGTAACCCACGCCAAGTCTTTGTGTGTACTGCTTTCAAACTGGCACTTTCACAGTTTCTGATCCATCAGCAGTGTGGTTGGGACATAGTTCTGGCATGTGGACAAGGCTTACGGGAGTGTTAGCTGCTGTGACTGTGCAACATGCTGATGCAAAGGGTTCTCCTGGTTTTGGTGGGAGTGTTGCCATCGACAAGAAAAGTAATTCAGTTGTTCAGATGCCAGAAGTGCACAGAGGCTATTGGGTTATTTATCATGCTTGTAGCTGAGACATTGTAGAGTCAGAAATGGAGTGTGTAAATAGTGAGTAATTAAATAAAATAATAAAATAAAATAAATCCATACAGTGAAGCAGCTGCTCATTCTGTCCTACCTCCGTATGTTATGAGTATAGTCCGTACTGTCTTAGAGGAGTCGCCTAAAAAGTGTGGACTGCGGCTGGTGGTATATAGTTTAGCACAGTGTGGGGTTTTTTGTTTTTTACAAGAGAGGACCTCACTTTGGTGTGGAACTTATTGGGAATTTATTAGTATCTTTGCAGACAAAAAGATGCAACACATTACAGGACGAGAGGGAAAATATAGAGTATAATATACACACTTTAGTGTGTGTGTGTGTGTGTGTGTGTGTGTGTGTGTGTGTGTGTGTGTGTGTGTGTGTGTGTGTGTGTGTGTACCCACTGTCTGTCGTATATTTTTCAGGTCAGTAGAGCTGTCTGTGATTTCTTATGATTGATGCGTAGGCATCATCTCTTTGTCTTTGTGTGTCTCTAAATATTACGCGCGCGCGCGCGCACACACACACACCTTACTAGTTCCTTATGCAGCAATTTTGTACTTGAAGTGCATTTTATTGCTTTCGTTGTATGCATTTATACTTCAGAGCTGATGCAGGATTGACAGAACTATGACAATAAGAAAAACTCCATATGTCCACACTGGCAGATTACAGTAGTTATTGGATAGCATAGTGAGCAAGCTAGATACAGTTACATTCTATTACATGTAGTTTCACAGGGGTTACTGCAAAGCAGACAGTTGTTAAGGTGGCTGCAGTGTTTGCATTTCTGGGAAGGTATAAGTTAAGCGATTGCATAGATTTCTTATAGTAGTATAAAACGGCATAAGACTGGTAGTTTTTACTGTATCATTGTTATTTCTCATCTCCTCTGTGCCTCTCTCACTCCCCTCTCACTTTCTGCCAGGGTTACTTGAGGACAGTGCCAGTTGGTGGTTGGTTTCACTGCAGAGAGGGTTTCATACTGCGGCACAGGGCATTATAATGTATTGCACCTCGAGTGGGAAGAGAGGAATAGATGCACACCAAGAGAAATGTGCGATTGCATATTTATGTACTGCATATGAGTATGAGTTCATTACTATTAAAAGTGTCTGGAAAGGATTACTGTAGGGCAGTGGTGTGGTTTTGAAGGCTGATCTGATCTCTGGATTTCTTAGTCTTTTAAAACATGTTACTGTGTTAAAATTTAAAATGAGGTGAAATTTCCTGAATTCACGCAGAGACGGTGTGTTTTCCTGAGATATCTGTCTGGGCTTTTCTTATGAATAGCACTACATCATAACTCATTGAGGAAGTGACGCATTCTCCAAATTATTATGGTTGTTTCTTGTGCAAACTTCCACTCTTCTATGCGGAAGCACAGATGTCCAGTGAACCCCAAAGATCCAGGAGAAATGGTTCTTATTTTAGTTTGAGTTAGGGCTGCTCAATTAATCGAATTTTAATCACGATTACGATCTGGGCTTTCAACGATCATTAAAAATGACTGAGCCGATTATTAGCCCCTCCCTCATTTATCCGCGACACCTTAAAGGCCGGTCCGTGAAAATATTGTCGGGCATAAACCGTCCGTGGCGCAAAAAAGGTTGGAGACCGCTGATTAAGAGGACCCGAGGGAAGCTCGGAAAGCTAAGCAGAAGTTATTTGGAGAGTGACTGCCGTTGGTAGTTTAAAAAAAAAAAAAAAACTTCAGTGGTGTTGCACACTATTTTATATTATTTTTTAAAGTCATTGTTAACCCTTTAAAGCCGATCAGAGCAGCATGCTCCGTTTTGCGTAACTATTGTTAAATCCCTGTAGAACCTGAACCGTGTAAGCTAGCGCAATAATTTGTTTTGCATATGAAACCGGAGGAGTTGTACTTACATCTGATGCCATCAGCTTGTCCTCGGTCACGGTTTCGTTCCACATATAGCTTTGCAAAAATTGCATAAAAAGCGCTTGCAGGAACAAAAACATAATATTCCAGAAACACGCTTTGCCGTTCCTATCAGCTGTTCGTAACACTTCCCACAGTGAAATGATGCACATGCTGTTTTCTTTGCAAATTTGCATCATAGGATTGTTTTTTGTTTTTCCTGCAGTATATAAAAATTGCTGTATCTCCAAAATAAAACTATGAAGACACTCAAAATAAATTTCCTGTTGTTGTAAACTATTTTTTGCAACTTTATTGTATTTAAAGTTTTGAGGGATAAGCCTCTTAAATTTCTCCAAGTAGAAATATATGTAAACAAAACAAAAGCGATTTTCAATTTTTTTTTGTAGTTTATTGCACTTCTTTGCAATTTATGTAATTACTGTGGACTTAATGCATACATATTATTAAAATATGGGCTATAACAGTTGTATTGATGTATAGCAACTTGAAATGCTCCCACAAATGGCACTACAGCATGTAAAAAAATAATATAAGCTCTGGTGGACTTGGTTCTATAGTAGGTCTTAAAGGGTTAAATAAATATCGTCAAATAATCGTGATCTCAATTTCAGTGAAAATAATCGTGATTATCATTTTTGCCTTAATCGAGCAGCCCTAGTTTGAGTCATTGTAGTTTTCACTGAGTACCCCCCTTTTTTATTTTTATTTACATTACAGTTAAATCGGAAACCTAGTGACAGGTCTTGGTAAAAGTGGAGTGAAAACTTCCTCTATTCAGTTTACGGGAAGAAGGATAAGCAGCGTAAACAGACTGCACCTAATATGGAAGGTGTGTGTGTGTGTGTGTGTGTGTGTGTGGTCACTATGTGTTGGGAATATTTATAGAAGTCTGACAGGGACTCGCACACAGCTGCACAGGCAGTCCCACCGGCAGACTGTGGAGCCTCAGATCAGTCCAGTTTACTTTTTTCCAAGCTGCTTATATTTGCTTTCTTTCAATACAGTCTTTAGATTTTCACACGTTGTTAGGAACTTTCACATCCTGTTTTTAGCAGTTCTGCTTCCTCCACATATTTATTTATATATATATTTAGTTATTTTTTTTAATATACACTTAGGGTTCCCTTTTTTTCTAAATGTAATATATTAATTCCTATTACATTTCATTTAACCTGTTAAATGTGTTGCAGCTTCCTGTACACGCTTCCTTCTCCTTCCCAGTTACAGTGGGGCAAAAAAGTATTTAGTCAGCCACCGATTGTGCAAGTTCCCCCACCTAAAATGATGACAGAGGTCAGTAATTTGCACCAGAGGTACACTTCAACTGTGAGAGACAGAATGTGAAAAAAAATCCATGAATCCACATGGTAGGATTTGTAAAGAATTTATTGGTAAATCAGGGTGGAAAATAAGTATTTGGTCAATAACAAAAATACAACTCAATACTTTGTAACATAACCTTTGTTGGCAATAACAGAGGTCAAACGTTTACTATAGGTCTTTACCAGGTTTGCACACACAGTAGCTGGTATTTTGGCCCATTCCTCCATGCAGATCTTCTCGAGAGCAGTGATGTTTTGGGGCTGTCGCCGAGCAACATGCACTTTCAACTCCCGCCACAGATTTTCTATGGGGTTGAGGTCTGGAGACTGGCTAGGCCACTCCAGGACTTTCAAATGCTTCTTACGGAGCCACTCCTTTGTTGCCCGGGCGGTGTGTTTTGGATCATTGTCATGTTGGAAGACCCAGCCTCGTTTCATCTTCAAAGTTCTCACTGATGGAAGGAGGTTTTGGCTCAAAATCTCACGATACATGGCCCCATTCATTCTGTCCTTAACACGGATCAGTCGTCCTGTCCCCTTGGCAGAAAAACAGCCCCATAGCATGATGTTTCCACCCCCATGCTTCACAGTAGGTATGGTGTTCTTGGGATGCAACTCAGTATTCTTCTTCCTCCAAACACGACGAGTTGAGTTTATACCAAAAAGTTCTACTTTGGTTTCATCTGACCACATGACATTCTCCCAATCCTCTGCTGTATCATCCATGTGCTCTCTGGCAAACTTCAGACGGGCCTGGACATGCACTGGCTTCAGCAGCGGAACACGTCTGGCACTGCGGGATTTGATTCCCTGCCGTTGTAGTGTGTTACTGATGGTGACCTTTGTTACTTTGGTCCCAGCTCTCTGCAGGTCATTCACCAGGTCCCCCCGTGTGGTTCTGGGATCTTTGCTCACCGTTCTCATGATCATTTTGACCCCACGGGATGAGATCTTGCGTGGAGCCCTAGATCGAGGGAGATTATCAGTGGTCTTGTATGTCTTCCATTTTCTGATGATTGCTCCCACAGTTGATTTTTTCACACCAAGCTGCTTGCCTATTGTAGATTCACTCTTCCCAGTCTGGTGCAGGTCTACAATACTTTTCCTGATGTCCTTCGAAAGCTCTTTGGTCTTGGCCATGGCGGAGTTTGGAGTCTGACTGTTTGAGGCTGTGGACAGGTGTCTTTTATACAGATGATGAGTTCAAACAGGTGCCATTCATACAGGTAACGAGTGGGGGACAGAAAAGCTTCTTACAGAAGACGTTACAGGTCTGTGAGAGCCAGAGATTTTCCTTGTTTGAGGTGACCAAATACTTATTTTCCACCCTGATTGACGAATAAATTCTTTACAAATCCTACCATGTGAATTCATGGATTTTTTTTTTTTCACATTCTGTCTCTCACAGTTGAAGTGTACCTCTGGTGCAAATTACTGACCTCTGTCATCATTTTAAGTGGGGGAACTTGCACAATCGGTGGCTGACTAAATACTTTTTTGCCCCACTGTATATAGCACTTGTGTTGGTTATTTAAAATCACAGATTCTGTAGAGTGACCTCTCGACAGTTTCTAGATCTCCTTTGCCACCTCTTATTTCAACTCAGTGATCTCAAATTAGAATTTACTGAAGGGGTTTTCCAACACTCTGCATTGCTGTCAGTGTCACAATGGTTACAAGGTGTGGATCATCTTTGACCAAATACAGTGGCCATCACTGCCTTTATGCTGCATCATGGTCGTCTGTGGGAAACATTCAAACCACATAAATCAGGTTTTACATTTTCTACAGTATAAGTCTTCAGCTGACACTCGCAGAGCATGCTGGCAAGCTGCACAGCTATAGAAACCCAAATGAAGCTTCTGGTGCACGTTTTTTCTGCTGATGTTAATGCCAGAAGAGTTTTGGACCATTGCAGTTGTTAAGTGTGCTTTTCTGCAATACACACTTCAGCACTTGGCAATGTCACTATGCAACTTCACGTGGTCTACTGCGTCATATCTGAGTTATTGTGGTTCCTAAACACTTCCACTTTGCAATAACAGCACTTACAGTGGAATATCTGAAAGGGAGGAAATTTCACAAACTGACTTGTTGCAATGCTAGCGTCCTATTACAGTACCACACTCGAGCTCTGTGAGCTTCTGAAAATGACCCAATCTTTCAAAAATGTTCGTAAAGGCTGACTGCATGGCTAGATGCTCGAAAACTATATCCCTGAGGGTAACATCCCACTGAGTATGTCTGTCTTTTATATATCGTCCGTGTTCAACAAGTAGAATTAAGTAAACCATTTACTGATCCATTACTTGTGTTTCACAGATCAATGTGCGCGTCACCACCATGGACGCTGAGCTGGAGTTTGCCATCCAGCCCAACACAACAGGCAAACAGCTCTTCGATCAGGTAAGAGTCGCATACTGTAAACACAAAGATGTAAGTGTCTTATTTTTAATTTATTCCGTTTTGATCTCAGATTGTGAGGACCAAATCTTCTTCTGCAGCTAGAAGGGTTCAAAATGACTTCTACTGTTAGAATAGACACTATAGGTATTTTAGACTATGTGACCTACTGAAAGACTCATGGATTACTAATGAAATGCAACACTGAAACTAAGTGCTGGTGCGTGTACCAGGGCGTGCTTGGCTGGGTTCGGGTTGGTACTGGTTCTGTACAAAGAAAACATATAAAGCACTCTTTGTTCAAAAGAGGAGCTTTCAGGAGTCAGCAGATGGGTGGAAGTATTGTGTGGATGGTGTGCATAACTGTGTACGTGTGTACGCTGTCTGGGAAGTAAAAGGGCAGCTTTCAGTGTCGTTTCATGTCAGACTACAAAGGGTTGTTGGGGTTGTGGTGGAATACTGTGAAGACAAAATGCGAGAGAGACACATTTGTTTTCTGCTTTTGTTGTCGCTTTTGTTTTCATGTTCTGTACAGCATGAGGGGAGTAAGGCTGTGTGTTTGTAATAGATCTGTTTTAACAGCAGAAATCAGGACTTGTTGCAGTCTAAAGCTGCAGATCATATCTGTAGTATTTGTGCAATATACACACCCAGTGAAACTGTGGTTTTGTTTTTGTATTTGTGTGTTCTGCTTCCTGCTGTGGATAGCTGAGCAATATGAACGTGCCTTTGACCTTTGGGTACCAGGATCCATAGAGAAATCAGACTCACTTAATGACTTGCTTCTGTGACTCGTAAACAGATTTTCCTAACATTTGTTATACAGTTATTTTTTTCTCATTCATATTCTGACACTGATCAGCTCATCTGATTGTTTGAAAGGATGATGACAGTTGGTGGTTGTAGCTGACTCGTGGAAACCACTGAGAAAGATGCCAGCTTCTGTTGACACTAAACATTTTAATCTTGCAGGAAATGCAGGTGTAAAACTGCGTGACGCTGGAATATTAACACATTAGTTAATTTTGTAGTTAACATGAATTGGCTCTTTTTTTTTTTTTTTTTTTTTTTTTGGTGACTTCACAAAGTCTCTGCATCCATTACTCTCTAATATCGCTTTTCTTTCTATGAAACGCACAGACGCACCAAATCTGAACGTTTCAGCTGCCTGTGCCTATGCATCGCCATAGCAACAAACTGTCAAATGCCCAGTGATTTGTGTGTGTGCGTGCACTTGTGCTGCATAGTACCGAATCTGCCAAAGGATGCTTGTTTACAGTCAGCGTACAGTGATATGTGTGTTCAGTGTGTTTCTGTTATATTCACGCTCATAAAAAGAATACCAAATATTCATTTGTTTGAGATTATTTTGGTTTTAAAAGCGACCGAAAGTAAGCAATAGACGGGATGCCTTGCAGCTTATAAATGAACAAGCCAGTGGGGATAAAGTATTGAATGATGAGATCTTGTAGCATGTGAGTGGCTTATATAGCATTGGTGTGGGATATTTTGGCAGGTTTCAGACATGTGAATGAAGACACTGATTCTTTGTTCTACAGGACTCAACAGAGACCAAACAATGACAGGTCTCCACAGGGCTACATTCAGTAGCCATACAGATGAGCTCCTTGTTGTCTGTGTGCCTTTCAACTCTAAAAAAGGAGGTAGCACCACCTTGTGGTGATTTTGAGCATTTCACTAGAGCTACTTGAGAAGGCTTCGAACCAACATCGGCTAATTGTTATTAGTACACACTTAAAAAAGCTTTAAAAATCAGTTATTTACCTGAACAGAATTCTTAATATCAGTGAAAATTCTACCCTTCACACATTATAGCACTTATTCAGCTAGAAATAGATACGATGGTGGATATTTGGAGAAATTATTGTGATTATGTTACATGAATATACAAATCTTAATTGTTCCAAAATGAAGATAGCTCCTGTCTTTTCGCTTTGTTTTCCTCCCTTTATTATTTCAAGGCTTGTTATCGCTGTGTTGTCTGTTCTGGTAATTCCCATCATTAAGGGCAAAGCTGTTACGCAGGCAGCCAAGGTATTACAGGTGTATGGATTTAGCCAATGTGCAGTCAGAATTCCTAGAAAGAATTCTGCGAGTTTGATAAAATAGTTTTGTTCAGTCCAGAGATGCCCAATTCCTGCTGTAACTTTGCTATATGTAGGAAACTACCTTAATCTTTATTTGATGGATTTGTTTTGGTGATATTTCTAAACTTTTTTTTTTTTTTTTTTTGTTAATAAGAAGAAATATCCCAAAAGTTTGAAAATTACAGTGTTACAGTAACCAAAGTGTGGAAAAACAACTTTGCACAATAAAAAGAAAACCAAACCTCAACTGGTACTAAAAATGTATTTTATTTTATTTTATTTTTTTAAAAACTATTAAAAATGAGCCTTTTTGTGATCTTCAAAAAAAAAAAAAAACAGGTTTAAAGTGGAAAAGACTTTGTATCTGTTGCTGTGGCAGCGGAGCTGAAATGAATGTTAGACAAAGTGTTCAGCTGCTTGTTGTAAATGGTGCAGAGCGTGGTCTGGATCCACTAAATATCCAGAGCCACAGTCATTCCACAGAGGAATCCAAACAGTGTGATTCAGACTGGATTGGACCCATAATGACAGCAAATTCCCTCATGAGGATATGAATGCATTCCAACATCTAAAAGGACATTACTTCATGTTAGACCACCTCTCAATTACAGCTAGTACAGTCCCTCCACATTTCAAATTAACATCCACAAGAAGTCCTGAAGCCACACTGTGGTCCAGGAGTGTGGCAACATCTCACTACAGTGCTCCATGAAGCACACCAGTCTACACACTGTAGTACTGTGCAGTATTATAGTCCTCGCTGCAGGCAGCAGAACTGTCAGAGGCGATCAGCTGATAAAGATTGTCTGTACCAACCTCGGTCATGGAGATGCTGACATGGTTGTCTTTTTGTAGGACTCGGATGTAGTTCTTTTTAAACCATCCGTCATATAAAGTGCGATTGATATGCATAGCAACAACTGACGTGCTTCAGGAGCTATATTTCTTCTGCATCCTTTATAATCCTGTGATCCCTTAAATGCAGCCTGGCTATGTTACCTACAGTACAGGAAGTCACATGTCCAGAAGGCAAACGGAGGCAAAGGCAAATGACATGCAGCACAGGGAAAAACTGTGCTGCATGTCCTGATTCCTTCGCAGTGATCCAGATTCGCATGAATGAAGTGAGGGCTTCATTGATAAAGAGGCTGCAGAGCTCACTATAAATGGCTCACTCAAACACACACACACACACACACACACACACACACAGGATGATAAAAGGCCACATCATGATGGAAAAGCTTTTCAGACAAACTAACCCAAACATGTAAGCCTGTGATGGGTGATGATCACACTCGCTTGTAAAACTGCCCGTGTGAGCAAATGTTTTTATCTAGCCTGAAAGTATGAGAGTCCTGCTCAGAGGTCCAGGCAGCTTGATCGCCTTTCCCCGTCTCTGCTACACTCATCATTCCTCCCCTCTCATCCTGAAGTCTCTTATCCACATAGCTGTCTCCTCGTACCACAGTCCCACTGGAGGCCCGCTCTGTGTAGGCGTATGTGTGTGTGTTTGCAAATGTAATTGATTGTACCGTTACCATCGCAACGGTGTGGTTTTTGTTTTTTTTTTTTTTTGGATGGGCGATTGTGGGGGCTTTCGCAGTTGTGCGTGCATGCGACATGGGTATTTAGCTTGTTTATGTCAGCATCTCTATTATTCTCTGTGCGTGAGAAAGAGTTAATTACATGGTAGAAGTGGCGTGGTATTGACTGTGTAAATCACCTTAACATCTGAGAGAGTGTCTACAATCCCCTCTGGGATCATCTGTGTCTCTTTCTCACGCTTCCTCTCTGTGTGTGTATGTGAGACAATAGTTTGTGAATGACAAACAGAGAATTGTGTTTGAGAACAGGGAGGAAAGACGAGGGGAAAATATTCAGTTTCACTTTTTAATGATGCATCGATTTGGTAAGATTGCTGTCAGTACATGATACCAGTGAGATGACAGAGCACTTTTACTTTATCTGACGCAGTGCGTACAATTTGTGGTCTCAAATCCTGAAAGAACTGAAACTGCAAGTACAGACAACAGTCATACTGACTACAGGTGTCGGGGAAATTTTGAGACTTTTTGAAGAGGAAGTGGAAAACATAAGATATATTTGTGGTTTCAGGTGGTGAAAACAGTCGGTCTGAGGGAGGTCTGGTTCTTCGGCCTGCAGTACACAGACAGCAAAGGCTACGTGACGTGGCTCAAGCTCAATAAGAAGGTGAGAGGCTGCTCAAAACACAGGAAGAAATCCATCCCTCAGCATAGCTTAAGCATGCTTATGTTTATATTCTTTGTAACAACTGAATTTATTCTCACATTAAGAAAACATTTTAATCTTATGACTCCTTGTAAATGGTAAACATTCATCATCCTGTTGTTAATACTTTATAAAACGACGTAGAGGATGGACCATGAACACTGAGATCTGTTTTTAATGTATTTTCAGTTTAGTTTTCTCAGGACTTTCATGTCCCATGCACTTTGTAAAGGGCAGATGATGAAGGCTTGTGTTCGGGTGTTCCTTCCAGGTGACCCAGCAGGATGTCAAGAAGGAGAATCCGCTGCAGTTCAAGTTCAGAGCAAAGTTCTTCCCTGAGGATGTTTCTGAGGAGCTCATCCAGGAGATCACACAGAAACTTTTCTTCCTGCAGGTACTGTGAACTGCTCAGGCTGCCAAGCTCATGTACGGGGTAAACCTGCATGAAAACTGAGCTGGATTTACAGCTGTAAAGAGCCTTTCTTATCTAAGACAATAATTACACCTTTTTTGAGCTGGTGTCATGTAATGTGGCTATTGTGGTTAGTATAGATCATGCTTACCGGTATATTTGCTTTCTACATCAATTATTGGCAGTAGATGGATCAACATATCAGCAAATAAAAGAGTACGTATGGTTGCCGCTGGCTTACATTTATTAAATATAATATTGAAAGGTGGTTTGATGACGAGCTGAAATACTTTTCCTGGAGTTTTAAATCATTATTTATTTCCCTATCTGCATTGCCAATGTCTGTCAGCTAAATTGGGGGGTTTTGTTTTTGTTTTAATAACCATGTTTAATGTGCATCCCCCGCTGCAGAATAATATTGACAGAAACACTATTCTCTGAATCCTGCTGTTTAGTGAAAATCCCTGTAATTCCTCTACATTCATTTAACTATAGCCCACCCACTGACTGTTGTCACCTCCAGTTTTCTGATATATGAGTAAAAGGCCTCAATTATACTCTGTTGTGGGCGCGGACAGCTGGAGACACCACGGGTGAGCAGTGATTCCCGTTATGCTTCTTTGAAGCGTCCTTGTAGTCCGCCACCTGAGGTGCACTTGCCTGCCAGTTTTTCGAGACTACACTTTACAATGCACCAACTGTTCATGCAGCCTAGGCAGTGTGCTTCCATCCAGGTGAAACAGGAATGATTGCTCAGCTGTGATGTTTCCGTGTCCGCAACAGAGTCCTGTGTTCCATTTGCATCGTAAGTTGGAAGGCGGAACTGGGAAGTGACATTACCCCCAAGTTCAGCACATTCATTAGGAATGTCAGAAAAGGAAGAATAAACAAGGTTTGTTTCAGTGCTTAGCAAAGGTAAAGGTAGAGCCATTAATGAGGCACATGCATGGCCAGTGTTCTGCATATGGCTTATTTAATTTATTTATTTATTTTGGCTTATGTCTCAAACACACATATGTAGTAGTGTAGGTTACAAGTCACAAATGTTTACATACACTGCCGCCATTTGGACTGTTAAGTTAGGGTTGGTGGGGGATCACCAACTTCTGAGTTGGAAGTCCGACTAACTCAGAAATTCCTTCTTTGGACTTAAGATGGAATGCTTTGCATTGGCTTACATCTGCCAAAGATGATTTGGCTTGTAGCGCCAAAACACAACAGCAGTCTGCTCAAGGCGCTTTATGTTGTAGGTTACAAACCCTACGAGACACCCTAACAATCAGATGACCCCATATGAACAAGCCCTTGGCAACAGCGGGAAGGAAAAACTCCCCTTTAACAGGACAAAACCTCCAGCAGAACCAGGCTCAGGGAGGCGTAGCCATCTGTTGGGGTTAAACAGAGAGGGACAAGACAGATGGGAGAAAGCCAGAGTGTGAAAGGAATTACTAATTAATGATATAAATGTATTTTAAAACATCTTTGGACTGCATTACTATTTTAGTTCAACTCAGTTCTGCTGGAAAAACAGAATTTTCTTTTTTACCCATGAATCATGGAGTCAGAAGATCTTGACGCTTGTGTGTTTTTGCTTATATGTGTCCTCTGAGCAGGTAAAGGAGGCCATTCTGAATGATGAGAACTACTGTCCTCCAGAGACAGCCGTGCTGCTGGCCTCGTATGCCGTTCAGGCCAAATACGGAGACTATAACAACGATATTCACAAGCCTGGCTACCTGGCATCTGACCGGCTACTGCCACAGAGGTAAAATCAGTAGACATAATATGCTACTCCACGTGGGTCTAATGAAATATCTGATTCCAGAGTCTCTCTTTGTTAAGAGTAAAAATGTGTACATTTTAGCATGATTAAAAGCCCAGGAGTGCTTGTTGTGTTATTGTTTTCACTGTTAACTCTTGTGTTGTGTCGCTTGTGTCCTTTTCTCCTCGGCGTGTCCTGTAGAGTTCTGGAGCAGCACAAGTTGACAAAGGAGCAGTGGGAGGACAGAATACAGACGTGGCACGAGGAGCACAGAAGCATGCTCAGGTGAGTGTATTGTGAAAGTTTCATGGTTATGGTTTCATATTATTTTGCATGGAAAGTTTCATTCACTGGCTCCTGCATGTTTCTCTGCTAACTGTTTTCTCCTATTGTGTGTGCAGGGAGGACGCGATGATGGAGTATCTGAAGATCGCTCAGGACTTGGAGATGTATGGCGTCAACTACTTTGAAATTAAAAACAAGAAGGGCACAGAGCTGTGGCTCGGGGTCGACGCCCTGGGACTCAACATCTACGAGCATGAAGACAAGTAATAAATCTACACATTTGCATGGATGTGTACTTGTTGTGTTATTCGTGGATATCGTCATTGTTTCTTGTGATCAGGGACTCAGCTCAGTATTTGTTTGACGAAATCATTCATGTAGCGGATGAAAACCAATACGTCATTTTAACCAAAGAAGGAGCAAAATGGAACAAAAAGAGACGTTTTGTTAGACAGCTGCTCGGTTTCATTTGGGGAAAAAGTGGAACAGAGATTGATGGCTGGCATACATACACTAATGCGGTTTAGAACAGCGGTCCCCAACCCCCGGTCCGTGAGTCGTTTGGTATCGGGCCGCGAGAGTTGAGGCTCAGGTGTGAAATGTATGATTTTCAGGGTTTTTATCGGTTTTCAGCGTTATTTTGTTATCGTTAACTCAGTTTTCCTGGGTCTTTTCACGTGTGTTATGAATAAATCTTCTTTTTCGGTACCGGTACTAGTTTTATTTTGTTGCATTTATCCACGACACCTTAAAGGCCGGTCCGTGAAAATATTGTTGGGCATAAACCGGTCCGTGGCGCAAAAAAGGTTGGAGACCGCTGATTTAGAACTTAATTACACAAGAAAACGTAATTCAGTCGTTTGTTTAAATCGTTAAATCCACCTTCTAACACTTTTTTGATATTTAGTCCGAGTATGTAAATGAGGTCTGGGATGCACTGACATTATTTCCCTCTAATGGTTGTGAACAGTGGTACACAACTGATTGTTGAAACAAAACCAGGATTTTAATGGGCACCCATCGTCTGAAAGCCACTGTTGTTTTGAAGTTTTATGTTTACCAGCTCGTGCGTTTATTTAAGTGGAGTAAAATCTCTCTCTGCTGCCTCAGGTTGTCACCAAAGATCGGTTTCCCCTGGAGCGAGATCAGAAACATTTCCTTCAATGACAAGAAGTTTGTCATCAAGCCCATTGACAAGAAGGCTCCAGTAAGTGCTGATGAATTCATACACTGTTTAATGTTTTGTTTTTTTCCCCCCCACAGAAGAATAAAATTTTTACTTACTAACCTTTCTTATGCCGGCTTCCTCCAGGACTTTGTGTTCTACGCCCCACGGTTGAGGATCAACAAGCGTATCCTGGCGTTGTGTATGGGAAACCACGAGCTGTACATGAGGAGGAGGAAGCCTGATACTATTGAGGTGCAGCAGATGAAGGCTCAGGCCAGGGAGGAGAAGCACCACAAGCAGATGGAGAGGTACGGCGCAAAAAGACCTATTAATGGATTTATTGCATGAAGTTTATATCTAAATACATACCAGCAGTTTTAAATGGTAGTCATTTCCCACCAGTCTATCCTGTATTTCTCCTAGTACTGCACACTTTGTATGACAACTACATACAGTGGGGCAAAAAAGTATTTAGTCAGCCACCGATTGTGCAAGTTCCCCCACCTAAAATGATGACAGAGGTCAGTAATTTGCACCAGAGGTACACTTCAACTGTGAGAGACAGAATGTGGAAAAAAATCCATGAATCCACATGGTAGGATTTGTAAAGGATTTATTCGTAAATCAGGGTGGAAAATAAGTATTTGGTCAATAACAAAAATACAACTCAATACTTTGTAACATAACCTTTGTTGGCAATAACAGAGGTCAAACGTTTACTATAGGTCTTTACCAGGCCTGCACACACAGTAGCTGGTATTTTGGCCCATTCCTCCATGCAGATCTTCTCGAGAGCAGTGATGTTTTGGGGCTGTCGCCGAGCAACACGGACTTTCAACTCCCGCCACAGATTTTCTATGGGGTTGAGGTCTGGAGACTGGCTAGGCCACTCCAGGACTTTCAAATGCTTCTTACGGAGCCACTCCTTTGTTGCCCGGGCGGTGTGTTTTGGATCATTGTCATGTTGGAAGACCCAGCCTCGTTTCATCTTCAAAGTTCTCACTGATGGAAGGAGGTTTTGGCTCAAAATCTCACGATACATGGCCCCATTCATTCTGTCCTTAACACGGATCAGTCGTCCTGTCCCCTTGGCAGAAAAACAGCCCCATAGCATGATGTTTCCACCCCCATGCTTCACAGTAGGTATGGTGTTCTTGGGATGCAACTCAGTATTCTTCTTCCTCCAAACACGACGAGTTGAGTTTATACCAAAAAGTTCTACTTTGGTTTCATCTGACCACATGACATTCTCCCAATCCTCTGCTGTATCATCCATGTGCTCTCTGGCAAACTTCAGACGGGCCTGGACATGCACTGGCTTCAGCAGCGGAACACGTCTGGCACTGCGGGATTTGATTCCCTGCCGTTGTAGTGTGTTACTGATGGTGACCTTTGTTACTTTGGTCCCAGCTCTCTGCAGGTCATTCACCAGGTCCCCCCGTGTGGTTCTGGGATCTTTGCTCACCGTTCTCATGATCATTTTGACCCCACGGGATGAGATCTTGCGTGGAGCCCCAGATCGAGGGAGATTATCAGTGGTCTTGTATGTCTTCCATTTTCTGATGATTGCTCCCACAGTTGATTTTTTCCACACCAAGCTGCTTGCCTATTGTAGATTCACTCTTCCCAGTCTGGTGCAGGTCTACAATACTTTTCCTGGTGTCCTTCGAAAGCTCTTTGGTCTTGGCCATGGCGGAGTTTGGAGTCTGACTGTTTGAGGCTGTGGACAGGTGTCTTTTATACAGATATTGAGTTCAAACAGGTGCCATTCATACAGGTAACGAGTGGGGGACAGAAAAGCTTCTTACAGAAGACGTTACAGGTCTGTGAGAGCCAGAGATTTTCCTTGTTTGAGGTGACCAAATACTTATTTTCCACCCTGATTTACGAATAAATTCTCTACAAATCCTACCATGTGGATTCATGGATTTTTTTTTTTTCACATTCTGTCTCTCACAGTTGAAGTGTACCTCTGGTGCAAATTACTGACCTCTGTCATCATTTTAAGTGGGGGAACTTGCACAATCGGTGGCTGACTAAATACTTTTTTGCCCCACTGTAAGTGACAGTACGCTAGTAACCCTTTCTGGCCACTAGGGGGCAGTGCTGCTTTGAAGAAAATCATAAGGCTGAACTTTACTTTTTTCTGTTAACTGTAAATTTCCACATATTTCTATTTGGTAGCAGGTGATGTGGCGATTTTTATAAATGCCATCAATGTGTCCAGCATTGGTTTCACTTTGTGCTGAATTTTTGTGTGTGTGGGTAGATTTAGTTTTACTTAACAAATTGGTAAAAGTGTCTTTTATTGACTACATAAGGGTTTGTTTGTTTTTTTTGTTTTTTTGTAAGTGATTCTAAAACATATTGTTTTATCATCTTCAGTCTGTGTGTGCCAATATTATGTGGTTGTTATGGATAAACAGGTAAATTTGGCATAATATTGCAAGAATGATGTAAGCTGAGTAGTCAGTCGATCTGAGTGTGCACGCAGTGCCTGAAAAAACATGTTTTTTTGTGTGTGTCAGCGGGTTCACATGAACAAAGGAACCACAGCTTTCTGTGGGAAACTGGGTTAAATGGTTAATTGATATGAAGCTGGAGACACAGCAGCAGGGAGCCAGACTCAACACAAACCTTTAAAACCTTCCTCTTGAGTTTTGTCGGTACACAATCATGTGACGTTTGCTTTCTTTGTGGTCTGGACAGGGCACAGCTGGAGAATGAGAAGAAAAAGCGAGAGCTTGCAGAGAAAGAGAAGGAGCGAATAGAGCGAGAGAAGGAAGAGCTGATCGAGAGGCTGAGGCAGATCGAAGAGCAAACTCAGAGAGCTCAGAAAGGTACGTCTCCACCCACTTCACTAGTGTGTGCGTGCGCGTGTGTGACAGTGGGGTGTACTACAAACGAAGCTCAAGGAAGTATTACGGCTGGGCTTTGTTTGCTTTAGCTGGCTCAGCAAAACCTAAGCCCCACTCGGAGATAACTGCTGTCATGGTGATGGTTATCAGCTTTCTCTGTTTAGCTCTCTGTCTCAGGCTCTGTGCACGCTCGCATTAAAGGGGGGCCTTTCACCTCCTACACCAATCACAGATGAAGATGGTAAAATGGTGATTAAAAAACTTTAGAGAACAGAGAACACTAAAATTTCAGACTGCTGCAGATCAGGCAAAAGATCTGGTGATTTAGATCACAGAGAACTTAGATAACATAACGTAAAAAAGTGTATGCATTTAAACTACAAAGCTTGCTGACCCACAGTCAGAGGAGAGTTTGTTGGCACATCAAAGTGAAATTAATTTGATTGATTTAACAGGTACTCTTGGTGACAGTCTGATCAACTTTCTAAGCTGTGGTCTAGCAGCTGCAGTTCCAGCTGTGTAAAAGACACATAGTAGCAGATTAGAGTCGAGCATAATTATATTTGGACATTTCCTTAGTATTACGTCACAACAATGTGATTGGTCACTTGCAGTGTTGAACCTGGAACAATATTTATTATGATGATGTGGGAACAACACCAACTCGACGATATCAGATCATCTGATGTAGCCAGGTAAAAACAAACCGACCGGTCACTCTCACCTCGTTCTGCACGTCCTCTGTTCGTCAGCCTGTGAGACGTAGATATTTCCTTTAGTCCTGGGAGTCATTACATGTTTGTAGCCACAAGTCTTTTATAGTGACATAATTTATATTTATTTATGTCATTTCACACATAACTTTAATTGTGGTTTCAGTACTGAACTGATAAGAGACATTTGGTAATAATGTTTTAATCACTGAACAGGGAGCTGTTTTTCTTTCCCTGGAGGTCAAATGCAGTTTCCCATCCTGAAGTGAGGGTTATTGTGAAGTGTATCTAATCTGATAATCTGCACACCTACCCACAAGTTTGCGTTACTTGGCTGATGTTTAACATTTGGGAACTGCTATCTAAGACGGATCAGCATCTGTGGTTCATCATCTTATTACTAATTCTCTGAATTTGCATAACATAGAAGCTGCAGTGCAGACCGCAGGCAGCAGCAGGCTGTACTGGCGCCGATCCCAGAAGATTAAGAACAATTCACACCTGGAGTGTTTTTAATCTAAGAAATGCTTGAAGCGTTGGATTCACCACTCTGTATCTGGACTGTACAGGTACAAATGTGGAAGTTTAAAAAATGAAAAATAAACATATTTTAAAGAACTCGTGACGTGACGTTTGAAAATATTGGTCTGCTGCAGTTCTTTAACTTGGATTTTTTTTTTTTACCGGGTAAAAATAAAATGTTTTCGGTTCATCATTAAAAATACATGTTATTTAAAAAACTTTATATTTGTTGACGACTTTACATCCAGGGTTGCAAGTAAAGCTTAAAAGTAGATGTGAGAAACATTTTAGTTAACTCATTTTGACTTCAGTTTTTTTTTTTTTTTTTTAAATAAATGGATTTCTGTATTAAGACTTTAGATGCCTGCATAAGCTGAGAGGTGATTCCATTTAAAACACTAAAACTAACCCTGGACCACATAAAAACGAAATAATCTGAGAGCAAAAAGGGGCTAAACTGACACGATCAAATCCACTCTGGAAACTGAACTGAATAGAAAACAAAAACTCTAAAAAACAAATCTGAAACTGTGGTCACTGCATGTTAGCGATGCATATTGAGACGCTGATATGCGTGTGCCTGCAGAGCTGGAGGAGCAGACCCGCAGAGCGCTAGAGTTGGAGCAGGAGAGGAAGCGGGCGAAGGAAGAAGCAGAGCGGCTGGAGAGGGAGAGGCAGGTGGCGGAGGAGGCCAAGACAGCGCTGGCTCAGCAGGCCGCTGACCAGATGAAGACCCAGGAACAACTGGTACCTGCACACGCACGTGGATATTCATTCATTTATACTGGTGCTGTGGTGCAGGTGTAGATGCCACCAGATCTGTGAAAAACCACATAACAGTTTTTTGTTATAGATTCATGTTTGACCAGTTCAGTGATTATTCATCATTTTCCTCTTTTATTCACATTTAGAATTTTTTTTTTTTATAAATAAATACATAATGTAAAAAAAAATTGTAACCATGTAGCAAAGGCTGTGTTTCTCCACCAGAACCATCCTTTCCCTAAAATATGAGAATTGCATCATTATTTCTGCTTCATATTATTTTGCATTGCAAATAGCATTGTGTGCTTGAAATGTCAGTTATGTTTGTGATAAGTTTTTGCTTGGATGTGTTATTATTTTCCACAGGCTGCTGAGTTAGCAGAATTCACTGCCAAAATTGCTCTGCTTGAGGACGCAAAGAGAAAAAAAGAAGAGGAAGCAACAGAATGGCAACACAAAGTAATGCCTGTGTTTGTGTGTCTGTGTGTTTGTGTGGTTGTCATTACTCTTTCTAAGTATGCATGTATCTTCTTTCCAGGCTCTGTCAGCACAAGAGGACCTGGAGAAGACCAGGGAAGAACTTAAGACGGCCATGACATCTCCACCGGCGCCAGAAAACGACGAGCAGGATGAAACGAACGCCGAGGCCAGTGCCGAGCTTCTCAGCGACGGCGTCACCAGCCACCGCAGCGAGGAGGAACGAATCACTGAGGCGCAGAAGAACGAACGTGTTAAGAAACAGCTACAGGTAGAAATGAGCCTGAGTTTCTGGGGGAGGGATTCTTCCAAAGGTACACACTCACTGGTTACTTTGTTAGGTCCCACTTGCTGGGCAACTGCTTTAATCCTGCACGGCAAAGATTAAACAAAGACCTCGAAAAATGCTCAGAGATTTCTGTCCATATCGACGAGACAGCATCACACAGTTGCTGCATGCATTAATGATGTGCGTCTCCTGTTCCACAACGTCCCAAAGGTGCCCAGTTGGATTGAGAGCAGCTGGTGACCATTTGATCTCAGATATCTTCTTGTCGTGGTCATTGTTAGTTTCCTGATCTTAGCTGACAGGAGTGTCACCCGGTGTGGTGTAGCCCATCTGCTTCAAGGTGTGAGTTGGCTGTGTTCAGAGATGCTCTTGTGCATACCTTGATTGTAACAAGAGGTTATTTGAGTTACTGTTGCCTTTCTAGCAGTTTCCAGCAGCAGGCCATTGTCTGCAGGCATCAACAAGCTGTTTTCACCCAGAGAAAATGCCGCTCACTTGATATTTTCTTTTTTGCTTTTAAGAAGAGAAAATATTTTCTGTAAACCCTAGAGATGGGTGTGTGGGGAAAATCCCAGTAGATCAGCAGTTTCTGAAAGGCAGACAGCCCACCAACAACTGTTTAATGTTCAAAGTCACTCAAAGTCCCTTTTCTCTCCCATTCTGATGCTCAGTTTAAATTTAGGCAGGTCATCTTGATCATGCCTAAATGCACTGAGTTGCTGAGATGTGGTTAGCTGATTAGCTATTTGCACGTAGTAGTTGAGTAGATGTACCTAATAAAGTGTCCAGTGAGCTGTTTTAGATGCACACAACAAAAACTGTATGTGTGTGTTTTCTCTGCATTAATGAGAACTCCTTTCATCAAACATCCAAGCTGGCAGACACGTACACACTTGCTGCCAGTTTGCTACAACAGAAACACCACCTGAGAAAACGGGTTTCTGCAAGACCGGCACAGTCGAGTTTGTCAGTGCAAATGCAAAGCCTCCAATCCCACTTTTCAACGCAATCTGTGTATCTGGCATCATTTGCAACTTCAGGACTGTCACAAAGCTGAAAGGACTAAATAAATAATGCTTCTTTCAGTTTATTAGACAAAAGCCAAGAATCGTACAATTTGATGGGGTTTTTTTGTTGTTGTTATTAATAAATTTCTGCAAAACTTTGAATGTACTTCTTTATTCAGTGTGGTGAACAAAGTGAGGAAGTACTGTGTATCAGTCGGTCGAGTTTTTGATGTTTCTCAACACATGCAATCATTGGAAAAACAAAGATTGCACTAATTTTCTGTCCTCATTGGCACTATCGTACAATCTGTACATCTTAAGGTGAAGCGTTGGTGGAAGGACTGCATCCTTTCTGAAACCACTGCTGCGTAGACACTGTGGCAAAGTTATTTTCCGGTAAAGCTGCTAAAAAGATCTGGGTCTGAATTTTGTAGTTTAATCCGCAGAAAGTAGCCTGTGCAGTGAAAAGCTCGTAAGTTTTCCTGCTGCACATTAGAATATACGACAGATTTGATTGCAGCTTCGGTTACAGCGGCGGTTTGTCTGAATCCAGAGCAGCTGTGAAAATACATTAACACTGCCTTTTATCTGCAAATCAGGTGGCGCATAAGCCAGCCTGGCAGGTTGTTTTCTTTTATCACTCAGATGTACCGATGTCCTGTTGAACGGCAGCTGTTGCTTTTCATCCTTATTATGATATGGGAGCAACCACAAGCTGCCGGCTGTCGGAATTCAGCATTTCTTGGCCGTTTGTTGATCTTTACAACAATGTGTCTTTGTGTTTCTGGTCTTTAAAACTTGACTGAATAAACAAAAGCCAAAATTCCCTGTATGTATCAACTCCCTGTAGGAGTTGATATAAATTTAAGCAAATATTTCATTCGAGCAACGATGGAGTCGATCTTAAGTGAATTGTGTCTCACCACCTCCCTCCCTTTGTCTTCCGTCCAGGCTTTGAGTTCGGAGTTGGCGGAGGCTCGGGACGACACCAAGAAAACGCAGAACGACATGCTACATGCCGAGAACGTCAAAGCGGGCAGAGACAAGTACAAAACCCTACGGCAGATCCGCCAGGGCAACACCAAGCAGCGTATAGATGAGTTTGAGTCCATGTGAGCCAGAAACGTGGATGGACACGACACTGAAAAGAGACCGTTTGGTCTCATTGCCATGTCAACGCCTCACTCTCCTTGTAAAGCCCAAAACCTGCTGCCACTGCAGGATAGCTTACCTTTTCTCTACCCCGGAGAAAGATGAGATAGAGGGCTTCGTAGCTTCAACCTCGCCAAAGCTCTGCCTAGCAGCGGCTGGCCAGCCACATACTCAGCTTTCTGCTTTTTAGAGCTCTGCCCTCGCCTCGATGAAGCACACGTCTTTTAATCAATCTGGACAAATAGCAAGCAACGTGTCGTCTCCCTGTACATTACTAGCAATTTAAATGCTTGCATGTTTGATAATTAAACAATATCGCAACCTTTAGACAAAACGTGACTGTTCCGAAATGGTTTCTTTTATTCAACAAAATAAAATGATCATTTGTAGCTATAGCTTATTGATGTTGGGAGTTCGCTTTAATCTGTACCTTTATTTTGTCTTCAGCAGAACAATTTAAATTTTTTTTTTTTAAACTGCTTTACTCGTGTCATTTCTTTCCCTTTCACTGCTGTCATTTTGTTTTGGTACAGTTACGCTGTCGTCCACATTCAGCAGTTAACTTGTTCTTTAACAGGTTGTGTGCTCACAGAGAGCCGTTAGCAGGCAGATAAGCAAACTAGATTTGCTTGGCGTTCTCTTTCCATTGAGGCAGTTGTTTCAATATATATTTTGTCTCACAATAAAGAATGAATTTATATTTCCAATAATACACCTATGGTATGATCTTGGTCCTGACTCTTCCGTCAAACAGAATGAGTATCAGATTTGCAGGATGTGGCCTGAGCACCTCTATAGAAGCAGAAGTGTTGGGAGTTCGCTGCTGTGGTGCATTTAGCTGTGGTTTAACACAGTACCATAATCTTCCCATGAGTGGATGTCCCAGCAAAGTGAAAGCCAAATATAGTTCATATCATATCACCATAAACACCTCATGCCAGCTGTCAAGCACGGTGGTGGAGGTGTCATGATTTGGGTTTGCTTTGCAGCTACAGGAGCTGAACACCTCGCAGGCATAGAGTCAGTCATGAATCATGAAGTCAAACTAGGTCATCAAGACAATGATCCAAAGCACACCAGCAAATCTGTAACAGAATGGCAAAAATATGAGTAAACTAATGCCTGCAAACCTCAATGGACTGAAGCTGTAAAGAAATCCTCCACAATATGACAGAAATTTATACAGAAAACAGATCAGTTATTGCTACTACAGGTGGTTTTACAGCTACTGAATCATGGAATTTACTTAATTTTTTCACGGGGTCGCAAAGTGGAAAGTTTCATTTTCATAACTTAATGGAAACATTTCACAGCACTTTTCATTGTTTCCTGCCACAGCTGATAGATCGTCAAAAAACAGGAAGAGTGATGCAAGTGTAAACAACTGCAGTAGAGCAGTGATGTCACTTCTCTTGCTGTGTCCAAAATACCCAAAAGAAAAACTCTTCTAAAATCGGTGTGATAAGGTCCATCCAAAAGCGATCATGCAGGTTTCTGTGGCATCTGTGGTTCAGTGTAGGCACATTACATTTAATACAAATAAAAATGTTCATGAAGGAAAATTAAAAGACTCTTATTTCAAATCACACTATACCAAAATACAGCATGTACACAGACCAGGCAGGACGTGAAAGCTTTAAGTGAGGCTTTTATTGGTCACTTTTACATCACTCACAAGAACAGTCAACATGTCTCATTCAGCCACATTTTCCCTGATCCTGTAGGTATGTCACATTTGTTTTATGTGCTCTTGTTTTGGGTTTCAATCTCTAAAGCTTAATCGAGCACAACAAATGTTTGGTGAAACCGACTCTGGAATGGTGGTTTTATAGAATAAAAAGTTAAACTCATACAGGGGCGAAAAAGTGAAAGTACTGTACATTAAACCAAAAATCAAAAAAGTTGTTGTGAAGCACAATTTTAATCACCTTAATCAATATAGTGATGAGTGACAACATACAGCGCTGGTCCACCAAATACAAACAAAACGGCTTCAATGTCAATTTTCCACGTCTCTGACACTCATCTGGAAGGATAGTTTCATTCTTCTATCAGATATTCCCGCATTTAGTGTTTTGATGATGGTGGTGGGAAGCATTGTTTAACATGCAGGTGGGGTTGGAGTCAGGTGATCAACTCATCAATGCCATCTGAACTGAAATGTTTTGTCACAGGATAAATATGACGCCCCAGAACAACTGACGCTTCTCTCCAAGGGGACAAATGCAACCCAGAAATTCCCTCCTCCTCTCCTTTTAGGTTTTCCTTTTAATTTGTTAACTCTATGTATGAATCAATACTGTGATTTACCACCATAATCCTGGATCACATTATAGAAAGAACCACTTTATTCCCTAGCAGAATATACAGTGAAACAGCAGCAATGGTCTAACACTTTTTTTTCCTTTTTAATTTTGGTTTAATAAAAGCACCACTAGCCCGAGAGATGAGCAACAAACAGCCTTTTCCTTGGCTGTGGTCCCTGAAGAGATGGCACTTACTTATTTCTGTAGCAGAAATGAAGCTGTATTAAAGCACACTAAAAATAAACATGTGAATAAATGTGCTAAACAGGGACTGTCGGCATTTTACATTTTTTCTATTGATAAAACACCTAATAAAATACAAACACACATCATGATTTTAGTCAAATGAGCAACAAATGACAAGTTGCTCGTCATCGGTTAATACAAACCCCACATGCAAATTCAAAATGCAAATAAAGCGCATTCAGACTGAACAGGAGGCAAATCTGAGTTCACTACACACATACAAATCTCCTATTATTGCTTTGGTTGTCAGCAGATTGCTACCATCGTCTGTAGTTTGCAGGGAAAATGCTAACTACCACCTATGGCATAGAAAAACTGCAACCGAAGTTGGTGTGTTCCATGCTTACTGCTACCAACCTGCTAGCAACCAAAGCAGTCGCAAGGAGGTTTTTGCCAGCCGGTGGTGGAATATTTATTATGCCCTGGCTTTAGCAATCCATTTGCATCCTCCTTCAGAAGCTACTTGCCAACTGGTCAAAGACTACTCATTGCTCCCACACAACCAGAAGTTGCAGACCAGTTCCAAGGACTGTGTGACCATCCCTAGAGAGCCAAAATTGGGACTAATCATGGCTATAATTGATGGTAAAATTGTCTCCATGATTGTCATATATAGATGACCCTTTCAGAAATAACAGGGCAGCTTAAAGTACTTTATTACAGTAATGATAATCCAGGATATGCTAGTTGCCGAGTCCAGATTCAAAACACTAAGATGGTGCAAGAAAACGCTTGTGCTTTTCAATGGGGTTTTGCTACTCAATGCTTGACGTCACGGTGGCTAGGTCCATCTCTGATACTGTCTATCATTTCAGATCTTTTCCCCATGAACTGATATGAACCATCTTAGTTGTTGCAGAATTCTCCAACATATTTAAATCCAGGATTCTTGAGAGCCAGGTTCTTCTTTTTGATCACTGCTAGCTAAAGAGACAGAATATTAAATGGACATATGCATAAGACGGAAAAAAGAAGAGATTTAACTGTAGTCATTCCAAATGTGGCCTGTATGTTGCTAGCTAAAGAACATTTACATCTGTGTAGTCAGCACATTAGCTATACTTAAATTTAAGTATATAATTCAAGACAGAAATTTGCTTCATGTTCAGTCGGAATTCACTTTTTCAAGCAACAGCTATGAAGAAATCCATTCACAGCATGATGTCAGGACATGATTTAACACACACTTTCTAGGGATTTTTTTTTTTTTGAGAAAAAAAATACACACATTTAGAAAAATACCTTTTTAAAACGTTTGTAATAATAGAAAAATATGTATTTGTACACTGAATAAAGTTGTTAATATTTATCAGAATGTAAACACAATAACTTTAGAAGTTTGTTAAATTATACTGTAGGGTGTCTTAACCCATTTAGCAAACACTAGCACATAGTGCCAGACTAGCAGGGTTACCACAGACTTAGCCTTTAGCATCATAGCGGATAACAATGTAGGCTAATGATAAGAGAAAAAATGTGTAAAAAAAAAACCAAAAACCTGACAGACTGTTACTCACATTTGTTCATGCCTTGCATACAACTCTCCAGGGTTTGAGAATAAAGTTTTTTGATGTTAGAAAGCTCCACAGAAATAAAGAAATACATTTTCTGGAAAGTGTTTAAGAAACATTTGGAACATTCAAGCTAGCTACAGCGTTTGCTGCTCCCATGGAGTGTGATGCCAGGAAACTTTAATAACAGCCAATCACATCACAAAACAACTTTAACAAGCTCTTTCTGTTATAAAACTTTTAACCCTGATCACTTTTACTGTTTTATGAGCGTGTGCCCACTTAGCCTCTAGCTAACCAGTGTTAGAGGTTTCACCATTTCTGAGCTAGACTCCACCTTGCTTTCCGTTCACCGACAATACACACAACTATATCCAAAAAGTGCACTTGAGACTTTACTGCACCCGGAAACAGGGAACAAGAATCCCCCTTACATAAAAGCCGAACTATCACGGGCGACATATTTTGCCACATAAAAATATTCAACTGAAAACTTGTTCTCACATTTTCATATAAAACAATGTTTATTTTCACCATATAGGATACAATTTGTATCAACTAAGAGAGGTGTCATCAGGCTACTTGAAATTAAGCTAACCAGGCGAGAGAGTTAGCTTTCCAAACAGTTCCTCGGGTAATAAAAATAACCTCACTGGCAGAGATAGTAAAAATAAATTATCATAATTTCATTCAAAAACACACAGCTCCAAGCAAGCTGCATTAAGAAGACACAACTTAAAAATAATTTTAAAACACTAAAAATATATTTTAAATCCCCCCCGCCCCTCGATTTTTGGGAGAAAACAGGCAATTCACAGAAGTCACCTTGGGCACTGCAAAATTATTATGAATATAAATATATAAATAAAAAAAATATGGTTAAAAAAGTAAGGATAACTGGAAACCTATACGAGCCCTGCTGGTATTTAAGGAGGTCTGTGATGGTCAGGATCAGTTGAAGTTATTAAAAACTATTTTTATTGTCTTTTTTTAACAGAACCACAGACTTTGAAACCAAACATGAATATCTCCTGAGAAAAAAACCCTGCAAAGTAAAAAACTACCATGGTCCAAAATGTAGTTCAGTGGTGATGTAGTGATTTTAAGGTTATGATTCTCACCCGGTGCCTGTTTTGTTTTTTTATTCAATGTCTCATAAACTAAAAAAAAAACAAAAAACTGTGGATCTGTGCAGTTAACACAACTGTATGCAAAGCATTAGAGGCAGATAAACCCTCCACCACTGATAAACGATACCCCGTGTCTCACATTCACAAACATTAAGTATAATAAATTAACACATAATTTAAATTAAAACAATACCAACAATCTGTTCCCCATAAACATTTCCAGTTGCCACACTTTGAACCTGATTTAGCACACTGATATTGTTTAGCGATGGAAAGGAACAGCGCGTGATGAACCGTGAAGTCAGCTGACAGGGCTATCCTAACAGAGGAAATAACTCTCATTCAAAAGTGAACAAGAGCTTGGGGTTTTCAAGTGGAGTTTTTGCTATCTTCTTTTGTGGGTGCTGGTTAAGTTTCACTTCCTTGTTGGGGGAAATCCACAAAATCTCGCAACAACTGATCTGCCACCTGTCAGCACAGAAAGAAAGCCGTTTGTTGGGCTTACTTGAGCGTCAACTATGGTCGGGCTGTATTTGCAATGTGGCAAATACGTGCGTGCCACGTTAATGCTGAAAATGTTAGAGCTACATACCCAATGTTGTCATCTCAGTGACTAAAAAAATTAGAAACAGAGAAACAGCGCAAACGGCTATAATTATACCCTGATATGATTGCCAAAAGAAATGATCTGAAGAAAAAAAAAATAACAAAAAGTGCAATAAAACTAAAATAATTTTAAAATTATATAAATAACTTAAATGTAACAAATAAATAAGTTTAAAATCAACAATACTGCCACCCTTGAAACACCTTAAAAGCTTCCCTAAATACAGTGCTGTTTTGACTCATAACCAAAAAAGATGAAACATGCAGATGCACCCCTACCTTTTCCTATGTTACGTTCAGAAGTAGCAGGCATATTTCTAGAAAAAAAGTATGGCAATTTTGGTATTTCTCTGTATAATAATAGCATTAAAAAGGCAGCGTGTTAACAGCTGAAGGAGTCTCGTATCTTGTGATTTTGGTTTCTGTATGCCCAACTTGACTTTTTTTATTAAGCTTACAGAGGATATCCCCGCAAATACGAGTTTAGTTAAGATGAAAACTTCACTGTGTTTATTCAAGAGCTGTGCTGTGACTTCTCCATTAAAATGGCAGCTGCAAGCTCCTGAGCATCCGTCACATGTGGGTTCCTGGTCATTACCATCCTCACCAAATCTGGAGGGAAGATGCCGCACAAGTTAACAAACACCCTCTCCCTAAGGTCCTGGTATCGACCCAAGGCAGTTGGCTTTGCGTGCTGGGTTGCTGAGGGCATGTGGCTCTTGTGGGTAGGGACAGATGGAAGAGACTGCTGTGAAAGCGATGGAAGACCTGGTATTAAAAGGCCATGTGGTGATGAATGAACTTGCTGGCCCCAAGGAGAGTGTCCATGGACTTGTGGAAAACTCTTATAGGAAAACAGATCATAGTAAGGCTTAGGGGGTGGCTCATAATTAGGGTCCCAGTTCTGCTGGTGCTGAGGTTGTTGGGTTCGCACAGAGTAGTTTCTTCTAGAATGAACTGGTGAGCCTTCACACACTCTGTCCTGAAGCCCATGTTCCGGCCAAAGGGAGCCCACCATATTGTGGCCTCGAGGGAAGCTCTGAGACCGGGCATGAGTAGTGGGTGTTTGGGGTGGATGTTGTGGATGAGGTGGTTCCCCTGGAAAATTGGCGAGCAGCTGAAGCTGTTGCTGGGGTTGGATGTAGACAGAAGCGGTGTTGACGTGATGTGGCGAAATGCGAGAGGCGACAGATGCTGGAGTATCTTCTATGCCAAAATCACGTTGTCTCCAAAGTCCTTGAGGATGGACATAGCCACGAGGAGAATGCTGGCTCAGACTAGGAGAAACACGGCTTGCCTGGTGAGGGTACTGGCCAGAGTAGTGATGATGATGGTGGTGGTGGTGGGGATGATGGTGATGGCACTTGGGGCTATCATCTAACACGGGAGAGAAAGAATCTGAGCTGACACTGCTTTCACTGCTACAATCTGAAGCCAGTGAACTTGTGCCGAGCTCACCTGGAAAGAAGCATTCAGGAGTCTGTGGCACTACAAGACTGAGTCCCGAATAAGCCTTTACCACAGAGTTGTAGCCCACCACTGGAGAACTGCATCTGTAATAAGATTCAGCTTTGTTTGGTCCTGAAGCCCCGGCAATACCGGAGCTGCATCCAGTACTTCCAGCAGGGTGTTCCCATCTTTCCAGATGTCCCGATGAAGGCGGTCCCCCTGGAGCAGGATGTGCTACAATGTTATTGCTACAGCTGCCACTAAGACTGCTGTTTCTCCTCTGTTCCTCCACTTTGGAACTGACCTGAGTTTTGTCCTCTGAGAGCTCACTGAAGGAGCTCTGAAGGCTCCGATTTGGCTGTTTCTTTCCGGTATCCCGAATCAGCGGGGCCTCAGCCATTCCTTCTGATTGACCATTTTTTTGGCTCTTCGCCATCAGGGCATGTTCCAGCAGGCCTCTTGAAGCTACTGATGAAATTTTGGCACTGGCACGGAGTTCATCTGCCACAGCTCGCTGGGGCTGACTACCCCTTTCAGGGTGATAAAACTTGCACTTGTGGCCATATGTGCACTTTTTTCCTAATGGAAGAAAAAATGTGAAGTTTTTTTGTCATTGTACTGGAATAAAAAGCATTTATTCTCGTACAATTTTTTATCTAATTCCACTATGCAAGAGCAGACATCTTCTGCAGCATAGCTGATAAGCATGCATTTGATAAGAAACATAACTAAACATTTTTTTTATTACCATAAGGACATGGCTGCTTTCTATGTTCAGGAATAACAGGCCTCTTTCTCAAGAAATTCTCAAGACTAGGTCCATGGCGTCCCAGCGGGTCATCAGGTGGCATGAATCTAAATATACAGTTAACAGACTGAAATTAGATGCAAATATTGAGTTCTTTCAAACACAGACATAAGTTGAAATTCTCCCTTTTTTTAACAACAAATTGGTTAGAGTAACACAAAGACAGCATGTTATTTAGTATGTTCAAAGGTGCAGGGAAACAATGACGTTAAAAGGAAATCCAACAGATTTGCTTCTTGTGCTGGTGCGATATGCTTACTTGTCATTTACAAACGAGTACATCAGCAGGCGCTCATCTATAAATTTCTTCCACTCTGGCTTCTCATTTGCTAAGTCACGGTAGTTGTCGTTTGAAACAATTATACCATCTGACTCGTAGGCCAGTTTGACGATGAATCTGTCATCGTAGCAAACCACACGACGTCCCTGAACGCGTCGTGATGGAGTGAAAACCAAGATCTTTTCTTTCTCCAGACGCCGCAGGATCTCTTGGTCTGAACAAGGAGAGGTGCAATAGTTAAATATAGAGAGAAAGACTAGAGTTAATGGATAATAGGAAATGCTTCCAAGAGCAGGATATTAAATCACATCCTTCACACTGTTGTTATTCTGGGACTTTCAACTGTGACAACGACTGTAATTTTTACCTGTGATAAGAGCATCAGGTCGCGACTGCTCCTTTCTCCAAGCAGGGACAAACACTGTGATGTCACGGTGGCCTCGCTCCAAGAACCAATCAACTGCTAGCTTGATACCTTGGCAGGAAAAAACTTCCTTGTTCCCATGACTACACAAACAGAAGGCAAGCATCAGCCACACAGCTAAGATTAAACTTTGCCTGTTTGCTTGTCATAGTCATACTGTCAGTATGGCAGGTTTTTCATGTTTTTTGAATTATAATCAAGTAACACAAAAAAAGCTTAGAAGTCAAACTCTTGAATTAGGCATCTGAATGTAGAGTATCCTCAGGTTGATATTGTTGATGAAGATGTGTTTTTGCATTTTACTAATGATTGTAACCATCTGAGGTTTAAGGTTGTAAATCCAACCCTCAGAGAAAGAACTGTTTTTTAAAATAGTTGTCTTCCCTGACTGCTGAGACTTTGAAAAACAATTTAGCAAAAACAAAAATTACATAATCGTATTACATCTTCCCACAATGAACAATTGTTTCACTTTGTGTCACTAATTACAAACCAGTGATACAAACTACAAAGGCATAGCATTAGTTCACACAGGCCACAATCTCAAGCTCAGCTAGAATTAGCTGATACCCTTCTATGCATCGAATTGGCAATATAAAGCACTGCAAGCCACTTTGCAACCCATCTGTATTCCAACTCGTTTCTTAGTAAATCTGATTAAATCAATCTTACACCTGTTTTCACCGATGTCTCCTCTATTGCATGCCGGAGTCTTGCTGCTTGTCTCAGCATGTATAGTATGTAACATGTAACTAACATTAATAGTTTTAAACTGATATCTTCTTAAATGGTTTTGGTAAAAACTGGATTTACAAAAATTCAGAAAACTAAACAATGCATGTTTTCAACAAATAAGCATTTCTCTAAATGTGTGTTATATGGCTTTCAGCTTAGCTATATATGTTAGGCTCTTAAGCCTAATATAAAGTAATAAAGCTACACTCTTTGTGAGGTAAAGAGGTAGATACATGAAAGCAGAACAAAACCCTAGTATATTCCAAAGCTTCTCCTCCTCACCTCATGGCTACATTGCTTCCATCCACAACAACAGGTCGCAGGTTTTCTTTGTCTTCTAGCAGGTGGGACCGGCACAGTAGCCGAGAAGAATCCAGAGAGGAGTTGGAGGTGGAGGACAAAGAGGACGAGGGAGACTGTGAGACAGCTTGACCTCCTTGCTGATCCATCTCTATTTTGGTTCCCAGTTTAACCAGCTCTCCCAGTATATCATTGATAAGTGCGTCAGGGCCTAGTTTCCTCAGGACCAGCAACACTAGCTCTTCGGGGTAGCCTAGTTTGAGAGCGAACTCCACCTTCGTACGGCAGTGTGTGATGGGGTCAGTCAGAGATGTTTCCGGGGGGTCTCCAGGAGATGTATTTGGTGCCAGGTCCAGCCTGACTGGCTGAAAGACTGAGGACTCCTCCCTTTGGTGTAGGTGAAGCTGATCGTGGTGCGGTGTTTTAGAGTCAGAACCAGACCCGGTCTGGAGCCTTTCATCTTCACTGTCAGAGATAGCACTCTCTTCAGAAAAGTTACTGCAACTGCTACTGCTGCTTGAATGAATGATAGAGCTAATGCCTCTGCTACCAGCAGTATTGCTGCTTTTAACAGTGACACCCGCTCCTAAATTCCCAGCCTGCCGTTCAGCACCTTCCACGTGTAGGTAGTCCAGATCCAGCCCTGGGCTGAGGATGTGGCCTGTCCCATCCTCCAGATGGTCCTTCAGGCCCATGAATCCTTCTCATACATCCAGCTCCACTACCTCCGTGACCTCCCAAACACCTGACTGACCCCACTGTTACTACTGATACTTAACTCACTTACTAACTAGTCCTGTGAGGGTACCTGGGAATTAAAACATAAAAAGGAACTGGTTAAATTCTCAGTATATACTCACTTGTCATGTGATACCATCACATGAGGACACAGGGCACTACACTGCATTTATGTTCAAATACAGAAACACTCGTGGTCAGTACTCCATTAACTTCTACATAAAAAACAATTGAAATGTCATAAACATTAAAAACCAAAAAATCTGTTTATCTAAAGTATGGCCCAATGATAATAAAAATTCTCCCCAGCAGCTGTAAGGGTATTTTATTCTGCTTCTTCCTCCCATCTCAAGCACGCCTCTTCTTCATCAAAAGGAAAAAAAAACGCAGGGCCCAAAGCAGCAACACCTCCTCTGCCCTGGGATGCGTCTTGACAGAGTCTGTCTGCTCCAATAGCTAATTTGCATATTAAGTTCTGACTGCAAGATTCAAATGAAAAGCTGCTGATGGTGCACGCTTTATGATGCTTAAAACATGCAGGCTGAAAACTATCTTTACCAACTTCTACTGATTTGCATTTTAACAGTGATGAGTTGTGTTGTCAAACAAATAACAGCTCTGGGACAAAACGCTAAACACCTTCCCCTCGAGCAAATGAGGGGAAGCCAGCACAGACGTAATAACTGTGCAGCACGGGCAATTTTCATCTGCTAAAGAACAGCAGCACTGTCAGAAACACTGTTGAATCATATCCAGCCCTCTGCTTAAGGCATTTTTAATTCTTCAGTTTGATACTTTACGATTTAAAGCACCTCATTTTATATGTACAGAGTACAAAACTTGACTCTGTCATATGCAGGCATTCTTATTCTTATTGACATATGCATTTTATTTTGTGAAATACATTACTTTACATTTTGAAACAACAGCTCAGTGAGAAATAGGCCAACGATCTTGCCATATGAAACACTTCATTGCTGCTTCACACCAGTAATATAAATAAAATAAAATAAAATAAAAGCCTTTTTGGCCAACAGGCAGATTCTCCGCTTACCTAATCAATGCATGCACTAGCTGTAACTTCTAAAATGGGATTGACATTGTTTGTCTCCTCATATTGTGGTGACTTCATACTCAAACATAGAAAAGCGCTTCTTCTTGATACATCATTTCAAAACAAATATGAGCAAAATTCATTCATATGCGTTTAGTGATTGCATTCACTAATGGAAACCGAAATGAACGTGACGACGTGACGTTACAGTAATTACAAAGATCTGCAAAGTTTGTGGCAAGTCATCGGACACGTTTTGTGTGATAACTCAACAGAGTGCGTTAACTTTTCTGTCTCACTGAGTAAGTGAGAAAACCCACTGCAAACATGATTTTATTGTTAGCAGCCCTGTTTGGCACATCTGTGTCCTCAGAGTAAAGGTAAGAATAAGCTGTCATACAGAATCAAATGCATTTTTAACTGCTTGGCACATTTTGCACATTCAAAATCTAAACGTGCAGCAAGAAAAGGTACAGCCGAAATTTACAAACATGAGCAGCCAACAGGAGATTAACTATAATTAAGAATAATTTATGAAAAAAGCCATGGATATATGTATGATAAATTAAATCCATTTTGACTGGACAAAGCTAATGTTAAGAGGCAGGAGGTGCTGGCCGTGACATGAGTCAAAAAACACATTTTCCACTTATTTCAAATCGTCCTATCAAAATCATAAAAAGAGGGCTCTTTCTGACACAAACAAGCGTTACTGTTACAGCTGTGTGAGCTACCATGACAAAGAAAAATTACAAACTGCCCATTAACACAAACACAGTACATGTTTTATGTTTTCCAGTTAGTTTACTGATCACCGAAAGCCCAGAAGAAATCCTCACAGTTGGACACAAACTACATTACATAAAGCTGTACTTCTATTTAAATCCACAACATAAAATCTTAAGTAATGTTTATGAAATTCAGTCAGTGATACACCAGCTAACACTGCAGTCAGTGTTTGTGTTTATGTGGCCTTCCTGAATGTTTCTCAGTTCCATCTGTGGTAGCAAATGAGAGAAACCCCTAATGTTGCTCAGAACCTCTGAGTGTGGCCTGCTGGTTGTGTGGGGGTGCACAGACTGGCTGAAACAAAGAGTGATCTGTAAATTGTTCAGTGACCACTTTAAAAAAAGAAATTAAATGTCTTTGTTTACTTCCAGTGTATTCACACAAAACATCCACTAAATTACCGATGCTTTTGGTAGCTATAACCTCATTTTGAGTTGACTTTAAATGTTGCTCATTTCCTCAGAAATACTATGTCTTTTTTTTTTTGCCTGTCCCGTTTGGTTCCTTTGCCATCAGAATTATTGTCTAAAGGCAAAGAAAGATGCCCAACGGATTTACTTTACCAAATTGACCATCCCAGCCTTGCCGTAATGGTCCATTTGATTCACCTTTTATTGTTTATTTTATTTATTTTTTATTTTCACTTGCTAGATACGGGACAGACTTGAATGAGGAAAAGAAAGGGGAGAAAGGAAGAGGGGGAAAAACAACGGAGAAGAGGGACGGGGATAAAGGGCAAAAAAACAAAAACCAACTAAATAAGCAGACAAAAAAAATGCATATATCAATCACCTGGATCACCTGTTGAGAAAGAAAAAAAGAAAACAAGCAGAAGAAAACGAGAGCAATACAATAAACAACATCACGATGATATATGGGAATATAACAGTAAATACTAAATATTAAACATTACTGTGCAGCACGTAAGATCGACAGCGCACAGTGTGCTTTGAGGTGGGAGCCAAAAAGGGTGTAGTTTGTGTCTGTGGACCTGTGAGCATGGACGCGCTTGTTTTTAAAAGGTTCCTTCATGTAATGATCTGCTAGAGGGTGTGGGGAGAAATACTATATATCTGGTTCCATATTTTTATTTAGCATACTAAATAAGCCTGGCATATTTTAAAGTTCAAAATAGTACCTTTATTTGATAGTGCTGGATATTTAATATTCTTAAATCACACTTACATCACCCTCACACAGCTAAACATGAACATTTGAAAAAAAAGAAAAAGAAAAGAAATAAAGCTGTCCAGCGCTCAGAGCAAGCCACCAGCTAGCTGCTAGCAGCCTCGGTATGAGCAACGGAGGCAAGGTAAACATTATGGAGATGAGTGAAAAAGAGAAAAGTTATAAATATATAAAGATACTGAAAAATAGTGTAAGCACCTGACATTAGTTTTCTTAAGTAAATCTGCTGCACCAGCTTTTGTTTGGTAAGGTAAAATATGTTGGATAAAGGTGGTTTAAAGCAACTCTTTCATTTTTGCACATAGCATGTAGTTTTTAGATATTTAAGCAAGAAAAATATCCTCTAACTTACTCAAGTTTAGGGGGAAATAAGTTATATCCAGTGAAGTTTAATATTTTACATTAAAAAATGCTGTTTGTTTGTATCAGCAGATCACAAAAATTGTACAACTGAACCAGCCAAGAAAAATAAAATCAACTATTTACGCTCGGCCTAGTTCCTGCCCTTCATAAACAGCAGGTTTGTACACCAGGTGGGTGGGGCTTCTTCAGCCCAAGCTGATTGCCAGAGATGACTATTTCATATAATATCCACTCTCACTGACATACAGATCCAAGAGTAGATAAAAATTCTGTGAATCAGAGCGTGATGCCTCATGTTTGGTTCATATTGAACATGAACATCCACTGTTCTAGCACAATATATATGAAGGAAAGCAAGAAAAAGCATTGTATACAAATTACCCGTTAACCTAGTTTAGTCTTGTTGGCTTCATGCATAAAAAAACAGACAGAGCCAAGATCCTCCTTTGAGGGTACCTCAAAGGTACAAAAAAATTTATCTTCAAACAGAGGCATAGAAAAAGGAAGTGACAGTTGAAAACCAGTCATATGATGACTTGCCTCAACACCCCACCTGTAACTGGTATGATGTGGACAGAGTGGGCCTGCTTCAGTTTTTAGTGACAACGGTTCACATCACAAACAAATACCAACAACTGTGTGTTTGCATGTAAGGTTGTTTATCTGTGGAAATACCCACGGAGGGTACTTCCAGTGCATGAAACTGCCCTGAGATCTGTGAGAAGTGAACGGGAATGTTATTTACAAGTTTGGTGCATCTTCTTCAAATGTTGTTCTTCAAAGTACGATGTCAAAAAAAAAAAAAGATTTCTGTGAAAGAAAAATACTCTGTTATGCTGCTCTGGACAAATAATGCAGATTTTTTTTATGTGCTGACACAAGGTGAACAAATACTGTCTGGTAGCATTGGAAGACTTCAGTTCACTTCATGAAGCTGCTCCTCATACAAGACTGAACATTTATTTCAAAAGATACATTTTTTCACCAGTTGTTTGCAAATCACTTCAAAAGAGCTACTTCTGCACTCTGTATGTGCTCCTATTTATGGTTATAGTTTAAAGAAGAATTTCTCAGATCGCACGCTAAAGCACCGGAAAGCAGGGGCCTCTTAATGTCCCGACCCCCGACGTCTAAGCTGCACCGCCGCTGTTTTTCATCCTGAATGCCACAAGAGAGCCGGAATAATTTAGTCCAGCAAAAAAAACAAAAAAAAAAACCAGAAAAAAAACAAAAGAGGCACAAAGGGGAAGAGAGCGAGAGTGAGTTTGTGTGTGTGTCGGGGGGGAAGAAGTGTGTCTGGCGTGCCGTCCTTCAACAATGCAGCTGCCACACAATCTGTCCTCCTGTGATGGGAGTATTGTTCTCTCGGCCCGAGCAGCATGCACAGACGGAGGCAGGGGCTTTTTTTTTTTTTTTAAACCCATTCACCCCCCACACCAGCACATCAACATGCAAAGCATGCCTGCTTATGCATCAGCCGCGCGGACTTCAGTCGCAGGATGCCAGACGGAATCTGAGGAGTCAGCAGAAATGTGAGAGTGACACAGCAAGTGTGAAAACCCACTTATAAGGCAGTCCGGTGACATGTGGTGTGATCTCTGCACTATATACGTGTGCCATATAAAGGAGTGTGAATACACAAATGTATTTGCATGGAAGTTTTTGGGAAAACCAAGAGGAAAAAAAAAAACTCCAATAACTCACGAGGAATGCCATTAGCTGTTCCTTGTAGTATTTCTTATAATATTTCAGTTCCATTTTAATGTTACTTAATACTACACAAAGACCTGGATGACAATTAAGCTATTATAGTTTGTGTTTCAAACATACTAAATACATAAATAAATAATATCGCTGGTGGATTTGTACAATATCTGAAAATGTCCAGTTAAACTTTGAAGCACTGAACAGCAGCATCTATTGCTTCATTTAGTTTTATAAGTGTTGATGCTGTGGGTGTGGATCATAAACCAAGAATGCAGTTCAAGAGTCCTGTACAGCAGCAAGAAGTGCTACAAAGGAGACTTTTGAGTACGTTGGAAGGTGTTTGTATATCTGTCAGTCTTTGGTAACATGACAGCGTCACCACAATGCAAGATGCAGTCGCGATAATTCACAGGTGTGCAGCCGACATGAAAATAAGAGTGGGTGTCTTCCAACAGCTTAGTGGTTTCAGAGCTGGCGTGATCCCTACACATGCTAAACTTTAGTTTTGAATGAACTTTCTGTTCACTGCTGTCTATCCGGAATAGCCCATCTTGAAGTACAGAAAACAAGCAATTGTCTCCTGGTTAAATGTGGACTTGGTTGTAGGGAGGAAACTCAGCCTATCAGATGACTGTATAGTGTTAATATACACGGAGAGAGTTTACATAGTTTTTATATTTAGTTACAGGGTGAGTTTTTTAGCTTCTGCCACCACACAGTGTCAAATCACCAACCTTTTTGTTCTTTTCAGTATGAAATATCAGAGATGGGTGAAAAAAAATGCAATTGCTGGTGAATACTGTTTTTGTTGAGCAGCCATATATTACAAGATGAGCTGCAGTGACAGATTAGCTTAAACCATTTAGCTGAGCATGCATAGCCGTTGATTAGTCTCCTAAAAAACTTAATTACATGCATCAAAATCTTGAAGAACTGTAACGATCCTTTAAGTCCCTTTGGATAAAATAAAGAAAGAAAGAGTCTCACAAACTGCCAGCTACCGTGAGTTTTAATTTTGAGTGTGTATTTTATTGGAAAGAATAACTTGTCTACCAAACTTCGGTGAGTCAGTGTTTCATCGAGGGGAAGCTGAGAGTCTTTCCATACTGAGCAGATGCTGCAGTCTGCACTTCGTTGACCTACCCTGCCCATCCTGACAGTGGTCTGTGCGTATCATTATATGTGTTGTGATCCCGGGTTAGCCCCCTTGGGTGTGGGGTGGAAGGATGAGCTCCCCTGAGGAAAGACCCCGACCAGTCCCTCAGGGCCACCGCATGGCTGCCATTTGCCGGCTGAGTACAGCAGTGACCCAGTCTGCCACGCCAGCGACCGGCTGGGAGGGGGACAAAGAGGGTGCGGAGAGTGGGGGTGGGGGTGCATATAGGATTGGGGGAGTGGTGGTGGGGACAACAGATGCCTGCTGAAGCCACAGGGGACCTCCCTGAAAGCATCCTGTTCCTACACCCTCCCTGACTGCAACTGGTGGTGTCCAGATTCATCCTCATTGATACATATCACCACTGTCTGTCATGTGGCTTTTTCTGGTAGCGGACAGCACTCGGTTTCACCTCTAAGCTGTGCAGAGTCTGATTCTGCCTCCCTCGCTGCTCAACTAAAGGCCATCATACGGAGACATTTAGTGGTCCAGACCCTGCTAACGTTCGTCAGCACATATGATAATCTATAATTTGTTTACATTAATTTAATTGAAGTGAAACCTAACCAATGACCCGTTGAGGGGGAAACCCAAGGAATCCCCCAAAGAGCCCTGATTTAAAACCACAAACGGCCTTGTCTTAATTTCACTTGTGAGCTCAGACTGTGATGCTTATGTATACGACAACCTTCCAGAGTGAACTGCGCTGTCCTAAAAATCACACTCAGTAACTAACAGGTATTATTAGTCTATAAATGTCCCCGTTTGAGCGTTACAGCAACAAAGACTGTGCAGCTTTAACTGTTGTAGTATTACAGCACGTCTGTTCACTGGTCACATATGTTTATCATTAGGTTATATGGTTACAGAGATTTCATGATAAAAAAAAAGAGTGAAAAAAACCCATCAAAATACTGCAGATAATCCAGGATGAAGTATGACAGCAGTGTTATCAGCGCCTTTAACGGGCCAACGCGAATCCAAGCTAAACGCACAAAAGTAAATTAGTAAGACTTACCGAACAGTTCCACGAGAAACAGCAAGGCAGTAAAGCACAGAAGAACCAAGAACTCCTACAAAGTGTCTCCTGACATGCTACTCTGGATCATATCAGCAACAAAGCACAAAGTGGGAAAGATTTTAAAAAAGAAAATGACCCAGTAAAGTGGTGAGGACTAAGCCCAGGAGTATGGCCCGATTTTCTTTTAATGGAAAAAAAGGAAGTTAAATGTCTTGTATCCACTAGAGAACTGGAGAAAGCTGCCAGTCCAAGTGGGGCTGAGCAAAAAATGAGTTTCCTGGTCGAGTCTGGCAGCAGTCTTAAGTGATCAACCATGAAGTTCTCCTTTTTTTTTCTTTTTGTTGTTGCAAAGCAGAGTGATGTGTCCTGAAGCTGCAGGGCTAGCAGTGTTACTGACAGCAGATGGAGTTTAAGGCACCTACCGTCCCCTCCTCACTGTGAGTCTGCCCACCAATACGAGCACAGAAATCTCCTCGCACAGCTCACTTTCGTCTCTTCACCAAATCTCCTTCTGTACACATGCCAATCACCCCCCTCTCCACCAATAAAAAAGGGACTGTGAGATGTAGTAGGGTAACTCCACCCCTTCCCAACCCCTCACAGACACACGCACACATCACCAGACCATCCGCAGACCATCAGCCATGAATGGACGAGAAGGCATGAGTTGACAATAGAGGGGAGGGGGATACAAAGGAGGGCCCTCAGCGGGCAGCTGCACACGGACACACCGTCCTTAGAGCTATTACACCCAGACACACACGCACATGCACTCACAAACACACACACACAAACAGATACACAACAAGAAAGAATGAGTAAAAAAAAAAAGGAAAGAAAGAAAAAACAGCACCCAGAATGGAGCCCTGCGTAACACCTGGCTCGGTGGAGACGGCTGTTGCCTTCTACATCTTTGTTTCATGGTGGGAGGACTGGCTTGACTCAGACAATGACACAATTATGTTAAAAGTAGTGTGTGCTTCCCAAAATGGGTGTCAGGAGTGTGATCGCCTACGAGTGCGTATGCATCTCTCTTATGGAAAGTTAGCAGGTGGGGAAGGAAGCTGCAGTGAGCAAAAGACACCAAACTAACGCAGTAAAAAAAACAAAAACAAAAAACCCCCAGCCATTACAATCAGGAGGAATTTTTCAGTCTCAAAGGAGGTCGGGCTGGACTTGAACAGCTCAAGTTAACCAGTCATTTCAAATTTAGATAGAAAAATATTTATGATTTTATTTTTCCAGAGAATAATAAAAACACATTTTAAAACATCCCGTGAACAAACGTAATCTTTAACAATTTCTGTGTGAGGTTTGCAAACACCTAAGGGGAAGATTGTGCTCCTGAGCAGATTAAATTCCTTTAATCTAAATGTAGATGTCAGCGAGGGAATGTTGATTGACATATAAATAACAGACTGTATACCAGAGTCAAAAACTGAAAAGTTAAGCCAACCGGAGGTATCCTTAATGACCAGCAGGGGGCGACTGCTTTAGTTGCAAAAAGACTTCCAATTGCGTAGAAGTCTAGGTTAGAAAAAAGACCCCTCAGCTCCTTTCATCAGCGACCATGGTTCAAACATTCCTGATCATTTTATGGGCTCAAGTGCTATTTTCACATCACACTTTTTACACGTGCACGTCATCTATACACATCTGGCTAGCAAAAAGCAAAAGATCTCAGTTAGGTCCTGGGAGTAGACAGGATTTCATCCGATATAAAAAACTCTGCCAAATCAAACATGGTGGAGCTACCTGCTGTGGCAAGCCCTTGTAAATAAGGGAGCAGCTGAAAGTAGCTTTGTTGTTGAGATTTGAGACGTTTCATAATCGAATTTCTGAAATTCTTTGATAAAAAAATCTCAATACCAAATCTCAGGTCTTTAAATTCAAATTGAACCTCACGTAGTGGAGCTTTGACCTTTAATGGCTCTTTGATCAAATCTGTCTTGTCTCGTGTAGAGTCATATGTGGCATGTTTCCATTTGAAATGCAGTCAATATTGCCAGCGGACGACAGTCAGGAAGATGTTCCAGCTAAGCCCACACAGTCTCAGTGGAAAGTCATTTATGTGGCATGCCACTCATAAAGCTACACTAACAAGACACTCGGTTAGGTGCATACTACTAGTCCCAGGTTTGATCGTATTTTGCTTTGAGAACTTCATAAATTTTTCATGACTCTGCAAATTGAATTCTTGTCAAATGTGTGTGGGAATGTGGGAAATATAGAAGTGCGCTACTGAATTGCAATCTGATGTGTAGGTCTGTGTTCTTAGTTGTTGTTTTTGTCTGATCGGGGACTAAAAATGAAAAGTAGCCCTTTGGCTAATTTTGTGGATGCACAGCAGCCACCTGCTGTTCAAACCGTCTGTTTTTGTGGGGCAGCCAATTAGAAGAAAGCTGGCTCAAAGGGTGGGGCGTTAATACTGAAGGGCTTCAACCTCTACACCGGGAATGTCAAATTTCATATTAGGGGTCAAATACAGTCCACCTTGATCTTCAAGGCGCTGGACCACTGAACTTCCCACTTCTATCAGTGTGAAGAAGTTTAACCACATATTAAATCTTTGACACAGCTTAATATAAGAAAAGGAAGTGCAACTCCAACAGTATGTCCTAGATTTTCCACATAATATAAGAAATTTTCAATGACGTTTTTAAGAGATGTGAAAAATTACAGAAAAAATTACAGTAGCTCATTGTGCAGATTGTCCCGTAACTATAAAACAGAAAGTTTCCATTAATTCACAGAAAATGTTGTTATTTGGAGACCCATTGTGAAAAAATTGTCTATAGTCAACAGTGAAAAAACTGGAACTTTTCTGTTATTTAATTTTTTGTCTTGCTTAATTACTGTGGTGCAATATGAATGATCATGTCTCTGTAAGCAGAAAATGCTGAAAAATGTAACTAAAATATGTTAAAAAAGTCCAAAACTTTATGCCCTCCTTCACATTTTCCAAAGTGTCCAATGCAACAGATTCAAGTCTTTGCCTGGCCAACACCAATTCTGGACCCCGGACCTTATGTTCGACACCCACGCTCCACCAATACAAGATAAATAAAGATTACATTGAACTTTACTTTATTAGAGCCCAAAAGTAAAGATGAATAGGTCTCCTTTCATTTTCTTAATTCTCTTAATAAATAAAATAACGACAATTATTACAAAGACGATGCTTTCCCGTAGCTGTTTCTAGTTCGTCTGTCTTCCCCCATCTCGCATACTTCTTCCCAACACCATCCACAACGTGCGTCCCCCTCATTCTTTGTCTCAACTTCTCTAAGTGACCCTTATTTTTTGTTTTACTTTTCGGTTGGCCAGTTAATCTTCTGTCTTTTGTCTTCCAAAAACAAAAAGAGAAAAAATATATAAGGCCCCCTTTGCTTGCTTAGGAAAAACCCATGGTAAACAACTTTACATGTGGTAAACATGGTTCTTAATCCAGGAAAATTACTTTAAATTACTTAACATGAAAAGCGGCCAAACCTGGCTCACTTGGAAAGTCCAGGCCATGCAAAACTGTTGGCCTGCTCCCATTGTTGTCTAAAGCCTCAGAATTTATCCCTCAGGGTTGAGCACTCGCTATGTTTTTACAGTAGGCATCACTGGTTCTTTAAATGCAAATCTGACCACATCAAGCAGTAATACCTGTTCTGTGTACGCCCATGATAAACACAGGCAGCATAATGGTGTCACTCCCTCTACAGGGAAGACTTTAAAAAGATGTAGGTGCAGAGTTTGTCAAAGTTTCAAACAAAGAACCCTCTGAGTCATCACAGGCATTAACTCTGAATCTGTCCCTTAAATAATTTTTTTTAATTTTATTTTTTAAATGTGTGTCAGTTAGACTGATTTTTTTTTCTTTGACTGATTTGAGTTGGAGTCATCACCGATGATGACTGAAACCTCAGATGGATAAAGGTGTGTTATGTGCTGGCATCTACATATCTGGTAGTTATAGTGTGAAATGTGGACTTCTTCTGCTAAAGAAATGCTTCATTGTATTATCCATTGTCTAAGCCGTTGGTTCCCTTATGGTGTGAATTGTTACTGTACTGTCTACTGTGTACACGCTTTGAACACACTCATTTCCTCAAAAAACAAAAAAACTCTGTCAAACAGAGCCCCAGTCCCTTTGCATGGTTCCTGGATGATGGGAAATTCAAAGGCCCTGAATGACAGCAAGGATCGTATGCGGCGTTAGCCATCATGATTCACCAGCACAGATGATTGGCGATGACCTTTAGAAGAGAGAAAAAGTATCACAAAGGCAACTTGTCTTAAAGTACAGCTAGTCTGGGGATGTCAACAGCCCCTACGCCGTGAAATCTCTGCGTTATTGTAACTTTAAGCGCCTTGGAGTCAACTGTTGTTGTGATTTGGAGCTTTAAAATAAAACTAAATTGAAATCTGAGATTTATCCTCCCACATCTTTAAGGGAAAATAATAATTCAACCAATCCAGAGGCTACTGATATGTTCCGCCCTCCAAAAGAACATTCCCTGACAGGATTAACTTTATGCCTAAACTGGATCGTAGCTTAGGCCCTTGCAAACATCTAGGATGTTTGCAAGGGGGAAAAGAGGCCAAGCATACGTAAAGAAAGAAACCTCCACAGATGACAATGGTTTAATTGTTTTAAACAAGGTTTAATTGTTTTAAACAAGGTTTCACTTCAGCAAAGTTTTTTGTCTGTTATTGCTTCTGTGTTCCCTGCAACAAGTGCCAAGCTTAAAAACCAAGAGCAGAGGAGACCGGCTGTTCCACCCATTTCTGAAACAAGTGACAGTTCACACAGCTACAGCATGTAGGTGTGGCTCTGCAAAGCTCTGTTTAGACACTTGGGGACAGTTGGCGAACTCTAACCTTCACAGAAAACTAAAGAAGCATTTTTAAAAAACACAACAAACATCCCTTCAGATAAAAAGATGCTGCATCTGAACAAAAGGCAACACAACTTTGACCTGGATTATGTGAAACTGTTTGAGAAGGGAATTTAAGTCTGATATGCGCCAGCAAAAACAACCGACTCAAACGGGCTAAGAGAAAAGCAATCAAAAGCAGAACTTTGTGTGACTATTTACTGCAGATATGAATACACTGTGACTACACATTTTGGTTTTTCCCTTTTAAACCTCTGCACACAAAATGTTTGAAAGTGACTGCACAGATTTACTTAAAAGGATGCATCTTTCCAATATGGCACACTTTTCTCACATAAGTCTTTCCAATTCACCATAAAGAAAAACGTCCAATTAAATTATCTGAAACTTTTTTACTTGGAAAAACAAACTGCTTAGTTTCAAGTGACAAAAGCATAGCTAAGTATATCATATATCTGTGTATGCTGATTAGATGACTCACATGTCGGGGGGTTAGTAATTAGTAAAGTAAAGAAGGGCTCCTAACTTAACCAGCAGTATCATGTCTTTTAATTCCACAGTCTGATTTGTTCAATTATCACGTCACAGTTATTTGATTATCAGACTGATTTTCCTCTCTCTCTCTCTATCATCCACCCCCACTCCCCGCTCCCCTATGACTTGCAGTGACTCCTTAATTGGGGCTCAGCTGACAGTTTTTCCCCTCGGGGGAGCAGGCGCCATGTGGACCATCTGCTTCAAGTCGCAGGATGAACAGGTGTCCTGCTCCCGGCCGCCTGCCTGCACCTTACCAACCCTATCGAAGTGTAGCACGGCACAGTGTTGCGCGGTGTAGTAGCCGCCGCCGCCGCTGTGTACACAAGATAAATCCGAGTAGTTTTGTTTGACCTGAGCAGCATTTCTGCCTCAGACAAAGGAGGAAGCATATGGAAGCGCTACCTAATCTGACATAAAGATCACAGCCATGACAGTAAAGCCTGTTACTGCACGTCTGAGTCAGAGTTGTTTGGTTGATGCATCTGTTCTTAAAAGCATTTTGAAAATTGGGGTTTTGTGTTTTAATAAGCGATTTCTATATTGTGTCCATAATCCAGAAAATCCATATTTATGTTGTTCGTCTATATTCTACCCAGCTTTGGAACAGGATCTCACTCATGTGTGATAGTGGGTCACTACAAAGTGGTTCCTCTACAAAGGATTTCTATGGTTAGTTTGCGCTGAGTCTTGTTGAGTTTAAAATTCAGATAAGGAAATACAGACAAGAAGAGAACATATCAACTCTACACTGAAAACCACCATGTAAAACAGCGCAACTGGATGATATAACTATGGGTTAATACATGTCCCAACCTATATCTGGATGAATAACAACAACCGGTGATTGAATCAATATCAAAAGTGGCCTGCATTTCACAGGTACACATTTCCGATCTAATTCACCTAATTCTGCACCATCATATCCCACACCTTTACTATTTAAAACTACTTTTTTGCAAGACTAGGACTGTATTAAAACACATTTTACTCCTTTTTTTTTAAGCATTCTGCAGTATCGAATGAGTTCCAACAGGAAAATTAAAACTTCAACCTGGGTAAATTTAAACTTGAAACTTTTAGAGATGTCTGTTATAATCTTTGATGCTGCACCAAACATGCTGGTCTGCGTCGTGTGCGTTTCACTTCAGAGTTCTGGAGCTCTGATTGCAGATTACTTTAAATAACCTTTAACCTGTCTACACCACCCTGAGTACCTCCATTAAAAGATTATTTTAATGTCCTTGAACAGTGAATATCCAGTTGAGTCCTTTTTACTCTAAAATCAATGATCTAAGTAATCAAAACAAATAAGGACAGAGCAAAAAGGATAGAAATAAGTGTGGGTGTAAAGGTAATCCACGCTGAGGGCTGAGTAAGTGCCAGGAGCAGGGTCTGCAGCAGATCTTCAAACAGTACACTGGATAAACACTGATCCAGGCTGCAAGGATTACTCCAGCCCTTTAACAAGGCCTGAGGGGTGGAAACAGGCAGGGGAAGAGGTAGTCCAGCTGGTATCAATGACACACACGCGCACACACACACAATACTATGCTAACAGGCTCTACACATGCTGCTACCTATGAAGAGGGAAGTCAAACAAACCAGTGTGTGTCGGGTGTGTGTGTGGGGTTTGTGTGTGTGTGTGTGTGGTGGGGGGGGAATGGGATGGGGTCACTCAGGACTTTGAAAGAACAATAGGTTGGCCTTCAGGCCAGTGCCCTCTGGGTCACTTAAGGAGGCAGCATGAAAACATGTTAGAGCGCACACACACCACCTGCTGTTTCCTGCAGGCTTGTATTTGGTGTAATGGAGATGGAGTGATTCTGCAGCCACACATTACTGAGATTTACCACATAGCTGAGGCCAATAAAACCTCCATGGCAACTTGGCTAGCATCTTTGGAATTGTAGTTTTAAAAAGCACATTAGGGCCGTAACTGAGGATAATTTTCACTGTTGGTTTGTCAGAAAGCGGTTAAAGACTGAAACATACACTGGCAATATATTACTGCATCAGATTGAACTGTTTGCTGGGAAATTACAAACCAAATTATAATGGCACACAACACACGACTTGGCTACCAGCAAAGCTCGCCAGGACTCGACAGAGAAATATCAGCAACTGACACTGATACAGGTCCTTTTTGCCTGCAGGCTAATATCAGTCAAACAGTCGACAGCGGTGACCTGTCAGTACACCCCTGTTTCTAAAGAACTGAAAAGCGATGCTACAACATCCATATTTCTGTATTGCCAATTACCTGTGGCAATTTTCAAGCTTCTACCTGCAGACCTACTTCAGTGTTCCAAGTCTTTTGATGTTTATGGTAATGCTAGCGGGATTTTGAGTTCTTTTTCACTTTTTTCGAGCACTCTGTGAGAATTAGAAGAAAAAATATGGGAATGATCTGAAGCAAAACAAATTTCTTAATGCTACATAAAGTGAATCAGGCACATGTACACGGTGTTTCACACATAAATTCACAGCTCTGTGATTAAGTCATGATGGATCGTCCCCACAGGGCCTGGCCTATTGAGCACCGTTGTGTGTGTGTATGTGTCTACAGGGCGCTTTAGCAAATAATCAAATTTACATATATGCCTGCACATCCTTGCATGTGTGTGTGTGTATGCGGGGTCATGTGTCTGACTATGTGCAGGTGTGCGAAAGTGTGTGTGTGTGTTTGACATCAGGGCGAGTGCCGGGTCAGAAGGGTCACAGAGAAACAAAAGCATGGAGCAGCTCCAGCAGCTGCCGGGCCAAACGTCATCCACAGAGACCTCTGGCCTTACCATCACCCTTTCTTTTCAATGGGAGCGTGCCGTGGTCCTACTTCTGCTAACACATGCATATTTACACACACACAGACACACACATGCTCTGCCTGGCGGGCCACAGTCATGTCTGGAGCTCAGTGCAGCAGGCGAAGGAGGTAAAAGGTCATTTGGGGACATATGCAGAGGATGTATGGGTGCAAATCAAGTGTAAACCTCTGTGGCTGAAAAAGTGAAGACATCACTGTGCAAGTGCAAAAAAAAAAGAAGTTTCTCTAAAAGTCACACGAGTCTGCCTCCAAAAATGAGCCAGTCTTCATAATTCAGCATCAGCTATGCTTAACGGTTTGATGTAAAACTCTCTATAGTCTATTCCCCCTTCATAAAATCATCTCATGCACAGTAATTATATTTTTTTAAAACTACAACACAAGCAGCTTATTCAAATCACTGAGCTACATCTCTTTACTTGTGGTGTTGTTGCCTTCTGGAGCATTTTTAACTGCAATACTTGAAAAGGTTATGGTCTGCTGTGTGGTACATCCCACTCATGAAGTTTGTGCTTCAGTTGCTTTTTAAATTCTAATATTTTACACATATGTCAGTTTATGGCTGACATTATTAGCTGATAATGTCTAAAGATGGCCATTTGTCGCAAAACACAGCACTCACCAGAACCTAATAATTCAGGCTTCCTTCCTTCCTTCCTTCCTTCCTTCCTTCCTTCCTTCATTCGTTTATTAACGTTTGCTGTGCCCATCTGCAGTGTATGGTGCAAATGCCCAACATGATTATACCTCAAATCAACAACTACAAGACTCTTAAAATTATCAATCAATCAATCAATCAATCATGTCACAAATTGTGTAGAAAATCCATGACCTCTTCACAACCATTTGCCTTTGTGCCACTGTGTCACAGATCAGTTTTTCCTGTTCCTGCTCAATTCATCAAGCTCCCAGCTTAGATGACATGTTTGAGCACAAAGGGCTTAGTGAGAAAGTGAGTGGCAGTGTGTTTGTATGTGTTCACGAACAAGGAAACTGAATATACTTAATGAGGAATTATTTTAGTAAGTAAATTTTATCCCAACATTAGCTAATTATATTGTATACTGCACTTATGTCTGCAGACTATAAGCTGCACTGACCATGAGTTCATTCAGCACTATCACTTTACAGAAATATTTGGTTTTTTTAAAAAAAAACCCAACATAGAATAACTATACACCTGTCCCATATCTATTAACGATCTTTGGACATGTCTGTGATGCTACACCGACTTCATATTGATTTTACTAAAGTTAAAATATTTCCTGTGCATACTGTATTCTTGGTTCCAGTTTTTATAATGTTTTACTTTACTGATATCTTCTCTTTTCCCTAAATGTAAACTGCCAAGAATCAGTAAGGAATCTTTTGGTGCATTTTTGTTCAGGCAGTGTGAAAAGATTCATATATGATCCCTATTATATGTAGTATTTCATGATATAGTATTTCATTTCTTATGCATGTCGTTAATGATGACTATTCATTACTGTATATCTTGTTGAAAACAAAATAATGTCCACTTACTTTATCGTAGCATCCTCCCGTGTTGAATTCATTCTCCATCACATGTTACGACAAGTGTCCTTGTAAAAACTCTCATGGTAGTGCAAAGTTTGCATGCTGACGCTGCTGCTCTCGGGATCTCGTGGTTGTCAGAGAGGAAATCTACAGAACAGCCGAGCAGTGAGCGTTTCCTTGTGACTGCCTGAGAGTCTCCACCTAGCGGCCATGATCTGCATCTGCATGAAATCTGTTTCTTGCACTTTGCTCCAGAGACGATATTGCTACGCCTCACAGTCTATTGTGAAAGCATATTCACAAAATATGTCCCTTTATGCTCCAGTTTGTGCATTGAATGATTTCACACTATTTGCACATCAAAGCCTACTTAAGTCTATTCTTAGTGACAATGTGTTGTACTTTTCAGTGATGATCTCAATATTAAGTGCTTAAAATTTTGAACTGCTTTGTTATTACATGTAAAGTGTGTTCTTGAAAAAAATGGGCAAAATGTTTGAATTTCTTCTTTAATTTACCACAGACAAAAAGAAAAACACTCCTTACAGGGATAGTCTATGAAGGAGTTTCAGACAGACTTGATACTTCAACCATTATTTGGAAAACCTTTCAATACCTAAATTCTGGAAACATGACTACGTTTCCCCCCTAATACTATAGGTACTAAAGGCAGCACATATATTGCATACAAGCAATTTTTGAAATGGAAAGCTAAAGAAATTTAATTGAACTGTCTAATATTGTAAGATAAAGACATGACAATATTAAACAAAGCACAAAAACAAAAGAAAAAAACAATCCACAAAAAATATAAAACTGAAAAAGGAAAAAAAAGAAAAAAGAAAGAAAAAAAAAAAGCAAAACCCAAAGATCGAATGTGACCAAGCACTTGGCAACAGTGGGAAGAAAAAACTGGTTTAAAAGGAAACTTCCAGCAGAACCATGCTCAGGTTGGGGCAGCCATCTGCCAGGACTGGTTGAGGTTTTGCGTAACTGTAATTTAATTAAATGCCAATTTAAGCAAATTTTTTAGATTAGGGGTAAAATAGAGCACCTGGTGTAAAGCAAATGCAACATACTAAAGCCAGACTTCACACAGTACACTGACGTGCTAACCTTCTTTCACGAAGTTTAGGTTCGTTACCATGTTGCCCAGATTCAAAATCAGAGATCTATGTGATTTCTTTGAGTAGTTGCTCATAAAAGGTGCTTTCTGAGTCTGAGATTACCCACCCTGTGCTTACTGAGTCTGTGAAATTGCTGAGTTCTGTTTTTAGAGCATGTCATTGTCTGCATACATTCTCGCATTGCTCTTGCAGAGCCTCTCATTTTCGTTTTTGGTTTATTCACTTCTTTTTGCAGGATGTTGTTGTGCTGTGTAATGTTCTTTTTTTTTTTTTTTTTTTCAGCTTGGGGAGCAGAAGTTAAAATCCTGAGGCTGTCGATCTCTGCTCTAAGTTCACTATTCTGCTGATGCAAAGTCTGTTCCTTAACAAGCTTTGACCGCAGCCCCTCAAGCTGTGAAAGCACAGAAAAAGTCTCCTACCAGCCAAGATACCGATACAGAGTATTATAATTTGCCTTAACAGCCTTTAGATCGTATAATCCATCCATTTTCATGAACAGTATCAATTTCTTTAGACACATTGTTATTTTCTTTCTTTCTTTCTTTCTTTCTTTCTTTCTTTCTTTCTTTCTTTCTTTCTTTCAGTTTATTATGGTTTATTATGGTTTATTATGTTTGCCTCCAATCTTCATCAAGAACAACCTGTTTGGAGACATCAGCATGCCTTTTATAAAGCCTTCTGCTGCATGCCTGCAGGACTTTTTCTTCATTTTCCAGTGCGCTTAAAGCTTTTCTAATTTCTATACGATTATTTCGCTCACGTATTTGAGCTTTCAATTTCTCATTTTCTGCTTTCAGTTTTCTCATACATGTTATGAAAGCTTTGTTTTGAGAGGTTAAAATTGCTATGTTTAGGGGTTTTTATGAGAGAGAAGACAAATATGCACCAATTATAAGTTTTCAAAATTTATTATCAAAACTGTTAGAATTTCAAATTATTTTTACATGGCGCCATTAACCTCCTCTCTCTGGCTCAGAGACAAAAGGAAGTGGAAACGTATTCCTTTGAACAGATTCTGTGATGTTTAAATGCTCAAAGCAAAATACAGGAACAATAAGATGAAGAATTCCACAACAGTCACTGGTACTAAGTAAGGAGATGCGTCCTAATGCAGAGTATCTGTGTTTAGAAGAATAAAACACAAGGTATCTAAAGTTTGAGGTTAGTTTAATTTAATTTCTTCATTTAAAACAGAAGACTTCATTATTGAATCCACCATTTAGACAATCAAGTCCATATAACTGAAGTGAATACAATGTTTATTTTGAACAAGTTAAAAAAGTATAACAACAAAAACTGAGAAAAAGAGACAAACAAAAAAGGAAAACAAAAGGAAAACAAATCAATAATAATTAATTATAAATGTCTTACATGTTCAAAAAGGAGTAGGAAGAAGCATAAGGTTATTTAATCCCACCTTCTTTCCACTACTTAGCAACTATCAGCCTACACTTTTTCTTCCTGTTTATGTGCTGTTTATCATAAATTGTTCATTGCAATTTGTTACATGTATTATTTATTTATTTAATAACCTCAGTAACACATCAAAAGATATACAAAACTTGAAACTTTGTTATGTGTATGACTTATATGAGACTTCTAGCTTATTTTATCATCTATTATCACACTAAGAAACTCTTTCAATTTCCACACCATTGCTACAAATCTGCACTTGTGAGTTCCCTTGGGAATTTGTAAATAAGACGATCTCTCTCTCTCTCTCTCTCTCTCTCTCTCTCTCTCTCTATATATATATATATATATATATATATAAAATGCTAATAACTTAAAACAAGTAATCGGATGTTTTCAGTCTCCCCTTTCCTTTTAAGGAACCTTACTTTGTGACAAATATTCTGTCAAGAGGGCAGATGAGCACACAGTAACAGTAATATTTGTCTCCCTCTACAGGACAAAAACATGTATAATTTTCTACATGTTAATAACATGGACAAGGACAAAGCAGAAGAAATCATTTACAATCTTTGTAATATTTGTATTATATTAGCATTTGCATTAAATAAGAAAATACAAAACAGAATTAAAGCTGCAAGCAGCGTTATGAGGGCCCTCGCACCCCGGCATGTCGAGCCACGCCCAACACCTACAACCAGCACGTCCGATCTGATTGATGGAATTCATGCATTTAACCACCAGCTAACAATTCATCTCATTCAATCATGATTATAGTCGTCCCACTAGGTGGCGCTCTAAACATTACTGACAAATGGCATAACAAACATTTCCGAGCTCGAGTCTCATCATGCCTGCGACCAGAGAGATTGGACATTGTGTTTTTGAGTGACAGCAGATTACTGCTTTTTGGCGAGTGATTGAAACTCCACGTGCCGCCATGACCACCCCGTTTCCCTGAACGTAAAAAGCTTCGCAATTTAACATCACAAAGGTCTTTAGATTCCACACAGACGATATCGCATTAATCTGATGAAATCCCTTGGAGGAGTTCGTCAAAGAACGGTGCCTGAAAAGAGGGGAAAATGTCGCTAAAATTACACATTAATTTTAAAATGGCTGACTTCCTGTTGGATTTGGGATATTGCTCCAAGAGACTTTTTTCTACATCTTGATATCTTACATTAAGCTTGCCAGGTTTCAGACTCATAGATAAAACACAGAGCAGGGGCTGATGTTTTGAAATATTGTAGGGGGCGCTGTGGAGCCATTTTGCGCTATAGGGCTTTGGAGTTGACGTCACGCCGCAATGCATTGTGGGAGCGCAGCTCCATTTTCGGGGTCTACGAATCAAAACAAACACACTGTGTTGGAACAACGACGACAAGAAACATGCTTAAAAGCAGCTCAAAAGAAAACGGACGGTATAGAGACCGATTGCGTCCAGAGGCGAAGCAGCGGTACTTGGAAAAAAAAAATAGAGTGCATCGCAAATCTGGACCCATATGAAATACGGCAGTGGAGTAAAGACCCAGACGACTTACCGCCACTGTCCTACCCCGATATCTTCACGTATCTTGTTTGTGGAGTAAGCGCTTACACAGCGAACCAGTTTCGTAATTACAAGTCACTGGAGGCGCACATCCAATTTACAAATAGCTGGGTGCAAGATTTGGCTATTTTCAAGCCGCCAAACTCTGAGTACGTCGTCAAAGTAAGTCAGCTGGAGTGCATCGAGTGAAATAGCCATTTTCCACCCCCCACCATAATTAATGTTACACATTTATCATTGAACTGCTAAAATATCGTTATCATATTATATGCCCATAATTGTAAAGTACATGCAAATTAACACATTGATAATCGGGTAAATTATTAACGCCAATTTGTGTCCTTCCTGTCTCATTTCATTTATTGTCTTTACATCAACCAATCAAGTCACTCCATTCTATGTTTGATCGCAATTTCTATAACTTCCGAGACCACCAACGATGATATTATTCAGCTATAAAGTGTGATGTGAACATATTTAGAACTTACCGGAATGAAAATGTCTTGAGCACACCAGCTGATATATCTGGAGACGTAACAGAACTGGATATCAGCTCGTCTCACGGCTTCTATCCAGGCTAGACGCCTTCGTTTGGTAATATCCGATACATGAGCTCCTTCATGTTGCTTCCAGGTTGGGAAAGCATAAAAAGACAATCGAAACTTATTCCCGTGCCGGTCGTAAGATCGAACATTGCAGCCGACCACACAGCAAGTACGAACCATGGCTATGCTTTCGCTCCTTACTTAGACCCCCAAAATGGCGGATCGGGCCAAAATCCTTTCCACGCCCACCCCCGTGACATCACGCTCCAAAGCCCTATTCAAGGAAAGTGATCACATAACAACAAAGCCTTCATCACATTGAATCTGTGGGCCAAATTTCAAGACTTTTTAAACTTTCCAAGCCCCTCAAAAGCCACTTCATTTTTCATGGTGGTCTGTATCCCTGAAGACGTCTGTGTCTGTCATGCTTAATAAAATTAGATTTATTCATTATATTAAACCAAACAACAGAAAGTTTAATGCTCCTAAAAGTTTGGAACTGAAACTGATATGTAAAACCAACTAGTGTCTCCACCTAACAGCCACAGAATTAAAAAGGATTGTAGATTACTGGTAAATTATTTTTGACAGAATGAATTAAGGCTATAGTGGGAATATCAAACACTAGGTTTAAAAAAAACAAACCTATTTGGCATAACTTGTTCTGGCTTATCTCACATGGTGATGAAATCCTTTAAAAGTTGGACTCAAAAGTTGTTGTTTTTTTTCCACAGAATAATCAGAGAACAGATCAAACTAACGGTTGTTTCTATTCCTCTCCATCAGAAACATTAAACTGGTGCAGTTGGTTGCTTTTCATATGGAATGACCCATCTATTGCCTGGATATTCTACTGTAAAATGTGACAGATTTGAACTTTGATGAACCCAACTGCTATCTGTCATTCAGTTAATTAATAAAACCCACGTAGCCGGTCATTGGACTGAAAGTTTATTGAACACTAAAATTACCATGCTTTACAATGCAGGAAGAGAAATATCAACGTAAAATATGCTGTACAGATTTTTACAGTCATTCACCAAGAGAAATTGAATGGCCTCACCGCTTAGAGCCTCACTCCTTTAAGGTATTATGTGTGTTCTGTCTTAAATCTTATATCACTGAGTAATATTATGCTGTACGTCTCTGACTAAAGTTAAATGCCATTAAAAACCATCTCTCAAGATTTTCAGTACAAGAATAAAAAGAAAAAGGTCTATTTGTTCCAGGTGTTATCCAAGTATTTAAACCCACCATTCATTCTCTAAATAAATAATTCTGTTAGCTCAGGTTGGAATTAAGAGATACAGATTAGAGCCGCTAGATGAATGCTTACTGGCTAGTGGGTAGTTTGCTTGGTACATTGGATTCACAACTGTCCAAATGTACGTGTTTGGTTAAAAACGGTATCAGTCCAGTATTTCTATGCCGTTTCCAACAACATAGAAATAATTCCCTGCAAATTAGATTGGGGGAAAAAAATATCTTATGAGTTATAAAACATGTTTGTTCAACTGAGAAATCCCTGAAAGTTAGCAAAATTTAAAATAATAAAATAGTAATAATTTAGCCTAGAGAAATTTTAATTTGTGTCTGCACCTACAGACTTAAGACAGGAAGGTTCATACTCGTGTTTTATCATCTGGTTTACTTCATTAAAGAAGCAAAAATGCAAGGGAAGGCGATAACTGGATAAGATGTCATCCTCTTTCTCCTCAGCTAAATCTACTGAACTGAAGTCAGAGCTCTAACACATGAAATGTGTAAAACATGTTCATTTTTTCCTGATTTCATCACAATTACTTATTGTTAGTAGATTAAACATGCGACCCTACTACCTACAGACAGCTGACACTGAGCTGGCTAAAACACAGCAGCAATAAGCTAATGCTATATTACCTAATGTTAGACTCAAGTGTCCTAAAAATCACATTTTCCCTCCAATAAACAATTTGATTACACTCTCACATTGTATGAGAGTTTATTCGCTAAGAGTCTGAATTTAACAAAGTTAGCTCCACTTCAAAGTGTCACTAACAAGGGCAGCACTTATTGACAGAGAAGTTCAGGATATCTTGAACAACACTGCAGTATCATTTTCAGACAGAAATGAGCTTCAGTGACTCATCGACTCATATTGGACTCAACCACAAAGTTTTGCGTTTTCCTCCATAGATGTCGATACATATTGCTACTGCTGAGCTAAACAGCGGACTGACAGCACACACTCACTACAGATAAATGGAAGCCACCTTAGTTGGGATTGTGTATTTGGACTGGGAGGGGTACGAAAACAGAAATGGGTTGAATGCAGTCTGCTATGTACTGACATCTAGTGTTGAGATTTTGCACACTGTTACTTTAATCTTGATTAATATTCACAATAAAAATATTAATCAAACATTTTGAAGTCTGTATGTGTTTCATAGTGTCTAACTGTTCTGGTACATTTAAACCTAACAATTACTACATGATGGAAACACGTCATGTTATCTCTTTTAATAAAGTTTGTCTATGTATACACAGGTCATGCTGATATTGAACAAAAAACACAAAGATCAGATGTTAATCAGATTTATTTGCTCTCTTTCCTTCTTAAACATGTTTTTAATGTTAGTTATGATTCAGAATTGGTGACTGACCCTTTCTCACTGTCCCTCTTCCCTTCTGTTTTTCTTTTTCTTCATCTTTCTTTCTCCCTTTCCTATCCCTCAGTCATGTCTGTCCCGTCTGTAACAACTGAAAATAAAATAAAATAAACAATAACAACAAAGGTTGATCAAATGGACCAATACGGCAAGGCTGTGATGATCCATTTAGCAAAGTAAATCCATTGGGTATCCTTCTTGGTCTTCAGACAATTCTGACAGCTAAAGAACTAAATGGGACAGGCAAACAAGTATGACACATACGGACATCAGGAAATAAAGACACAATAGATATAACCTCGGTAAATGAAATTGGTGTACACCAGGCCAAAGCAATGGTTTTGACTGGAACAGTGTTAACCCCCTGGGTTTAATGTCATTAGTCAAATAAAATTTAAAATAAGTAATTGTCGTGATCCTGGGTCGTTGACCCAGCGTTTTGTGTTTCTTTTTGGGTTCATCTTGTGTTTGGTGTTTATTCTGATTCTGTATTAATTATTTGGGTTGGTTGTCGTGTTTATTATCCCTACCTGTGTTTTTGTTGCAAAACAGTCTGGGTGTTTCCGGTTTTACTTTGTAGGTCTGCCTCTCATCATGTCCATTAGTGTCAGCTGTGTCCACCCCTGCATGTCATCTCCTCATTACCTAGTGTGTATTTATAGTGTGTGTTGGCTTCTGTTCATCGTCGGATCGTCTGTGTTTCTCGGTGTAACTATGTCTCTCTGCATTCTCCGCTCCCCGTTTCATGCTTAGGTTTGTTATTTAGTTTTCCCAGTCTAGGTTTTTTCAGTCATTCGTCTTGTCTCACTACCTGTTCAGTCGCTCCACTTCTGCAAATAAAACTTCATTCTCATCACCAGTCAACTGCCTGCATTTTGGGTCCTTTTCCTCCTACACCACACGGCTCACGCCGGCAGCCGTGACAGTAATTTATTAAATGTTTGAACAGAAATATTTAAATCTTCATTTAGTTCACTAATTCCAAGTTTAAATAACTGACACATTTAATTATTTAATGGTGTATTTAATTTATTTATGTATTTAATTTTGTCACTCCTTGCCCCCTAATATTAATATTAGTTGTAAATAAGAAAACACACGAAGACAAAAAAGTACCCCAAATTGGATTAAAGTCATATTTCACCAATATCTTTTCCTTGGGACCCAGTTTTTAAACACCTGAAACCTTTGACTCAGATATAATGTGTTGTGAGACACGTGTGGCTCCTGAGCCACTGTCTGTGAATCACAGCATTCGGTAATGTCCATGACCCACACATTGGATTCCAACTCACTGTTCATCTAAGACCTGAAGTCAGGATAGCTAATAATTTTTTGACAGCTCCATTACATGTGTGTGTCACAGGTCGTCTCTAGAAACCCGACATAACCACAGTTAATGCCTTTTATACATTCATCATTTGCTAGAGGGCATTGAAAACTGAATAACCTGGCGCAAATTTGTCCACGTTTGCTACCTCACGGTCCGATTTTGAGTGCGCATGCATTGGCACCATCTCCTTCCAGGTAACAAATTAACAAAATCCAGGAAATTAAACCATTCACATGGGTTGCTGATTGGCAGAGCTAACTCGAAAAAAAAATTACTCTAAATTTTGCGTTATGGATAGCTTTTTTTCTCTAAAGAGTGATACATGTGCCAGAAATGGCTGCCCCTGCTTCCTCCTCTGGATGCTTCTGAATTGAAGATTCACTTGTCCTCCTCCAAAAGGTCCAGGTGGTGGTACCAAATGAGAAGGAGGGGAAGAGGGACTGTAGGAGAGTTAATATCAATAAAAGCTGAACAGGAGCTAAGAGCATGAACTATGAGAGGCTGAAAACAGAGCAAGAACTATGAACTAGGGGACTCAGAGCTAAGAGGGAAGTGGCAAATAACGTGAACTGTGACACTATGAACTATGTGGAATGTTGTTTGTCTGTGTTTTATTGTGTTATGGTGTGATGATATCTGTGCATTCCTGGATTATCCCTTTGTGTTACACATTTCACTGTTTTTTCCTTTGCTACCTAACCTGGCCTGTCTCTCCAATGTGATGTTTGTGTATTTTATGTATGGTCAGCAAGGTCTGTCGTCTCAGTTGTGGGCAATTCACCTCATCTCATCTCATCTCATCTCATCATTATCTGTCCTCCAGGGAGTCAATTATGGTTAATTAGGTTAATTATGATCAGTGTTGGGACTAACGCTTTATTGATGTAAAGCCAGAAAAGCAGAAAAAAAGGTTCCAGCGGAATTCCGAACATTCGGGAACCTTGGCGCATTCCGGAATTCCGAACATTCCAGAACCTTGGCGCATTCCGGAATTCCGAACATTCCGGAATTCCAAACATTCCGGAACCTTGGTACAGAATTCCGAACATTCCGGAACCTTGGCGCATTCCGGAATTCCGAACATTCCGGAACTATGGCGCATTCCGGAATTCCGAACATTCCGGAATTCCAAACATTCCGGAACCTTGGCGCAGAATTCTGAACATTCCGGAACCTTGGCGCATTCCGGAATTCCGAACATTCCGGAATGCCGAACGTTCCGAAACCTTGGCGCATTCCGGAATTCTGAACATTCCGGAATTCCGAACATTCTGGAACCTTGGCGCGCAATTCCGACCATTCCGGAACCTTGGCGCATTCTGGAATTCCGAACATTCCGGAATTCCGAACATTCTGGAACCTTGGCGCGGAATTCCGAACATTCCGGAACCTTGGCACAGAATTCCGAACATTCCGGAATTCCGAACATTCTGGAACCTTGGCGCGGAATTCCGAACATTCCGGAACCTTGTTGCATTCCGGATTTCTGAACATTCCGGAATACTGAACATTCCGGAACCTTGGCACGGAATTCCGAACATTCCGGAACCTTGGCGCATTCCGGAATTCCGGAATGCCAAATATTCCGGAACCTTGGCGCATTCTGGAATTCCGAACATTCCGGAACCTTGGCGCATTCCGGAATTCCGAACATTCCAGAACCTTGGCGCATTCCGGATTTCTGAACATTCCGGAATACTGAACATTCCAGAACCTTGGCGCATTCCGGAATGCCGATCTTTCCGGAACTATGGCGCATTCCGGAATTCCGAACATTCCGGAACCTTGGCGCATTCCGGAATTCCGGACATTCCGGAACCTTGGCGCATTCCGGAATTCCTAACATTCCGGAACTATGGCGCATTCCGGAATTCCGAACATTCCGGAATTCCAAACATTCCAGAACCTTGGCGCAGAATTCCGAACATTCCGGAACCTTGGCGCATTCCGGAATTCCGAACATTCTAGAACCTTGGCGCATTCCGGAATTCTGAACATTCCGGAATTCCGAACATTCCGGAACCTTGGCGCATTCCGGAATTCCGAACATTCCGGAATTCCGAACATTCTGGAACCTTGGTGTGGAATTCCGACCATTCCGGAACCTTGGCGCATTCTGGAATTCCAAACATTCCGGAATTCCGAACATTCCGGAACCTTGGCGCAGAATTCCGAACATTCCGGAACCTTGGCGCGGAATTCCGAACATTCCGGAATTCCGAACATTCCGGAACCTTGGCGCGGAATTCCGACCATTCCGGAACCTTGGCGCATTCTGGAATTCCGAACATTCCGGAATTCCGAACATTCCGGAACCTTGGCGCAGAATTCCGAACATTCCGGAACCTTGGCGCGGAATTCCGAACATTCCGGAATTCCGAACATTCCGGAACCTTGGCGCGGAATTCCGAACATTCCGGAACCTTGGCGCATTCCGGAATGCCGAATATTCCGGAACCTTGGCGCATTCTGGAATTCCGAACATTCCGGAACCTTGGCACATTCCGAAATTCCGAACATTCCGGAACTATGGCGCATTCCGGAATTCCGAACATTCAGGAACCTTGGCGCATTCCGGAATTCTTATGTCTGTGTCTAGTCTCCTCTAACTCTAACCCTCAAAGGTTCTCAGTCTTGTTCTTTAAAACCGGAAAAAATTATGGACTTGATCAACTGGCTCCGTAACGAAATTGAAATCCTCCTGGGCCTGGGAGAGTCCGATTGTCCTGCTGAGACGTTTACTGTCGGATACTCGATGGTTGGTTGCGTCCTGTGTCTGCCGACACTCTCAATTGAGGACATTGAATGACATCTACCAATTCAGAAACATGATAACAGAGTTCTGGATGATTGGAGCCGGCTTGGACCTGGCTTATCGAAGAACAAGAACCGGCTACAGCTGTTCAAAATCCCACAAGGATGGCCGACATGATAGACCAAGATAGGGTCTAACCCTAACCCTAACCCTGGTACTCCAGGCCTCAAGGGCCGGTGTCCTGCAGGTTTTAGATGTGTCCTTGATGCAACACAGCTGATTTAAGTCCCAAATGACCTCTTCAATATGTCTTGAAGTTCTCCAGAGGCTTGGTAATATGTAAACCCTGCAGGACACCGGCCCTTGAGGCCTGGAGTTCGACACCCCTGTAATAGACAATGGGCAGGACTGTGAATACTCAGACTGTGTTTATTAAACCCAATATGGATAACATCTTGGAGAAGCTCATAGCTTTGAAATGGGTAAGATCTTTGAGAAGAAGAATGGGAATTGAGAGAATTGGTGACCAGTGACGGACATTTGACCAACTGTAAAAGTTGGATGCAGCTGTTCACACTAAACATAAACATTCACCGTCTTCACTCATGCAGCTATCGCACTGGCACCAGCTGAAGGCCTGCCAAGGTCAAAGCTGACTGGAACAACAAAAATTCTTCCATGATAAACAGGACTGTTGTCAGCACTCTTTGTCCCTCCTTTAAGGCCCCATGGGTCCACTGGAGACTGTTGTCCTTCGCTTAACTGGGCGTGGTGACACTTTCTCTCAGCTGAACACGGGATACACACACGCACAGACACATGTACACTGATACTGATACACTCTCACCGTCACCCTCCCTTCCCCAAATCCCATGCCTCCTCCCATGCTTACCTCCCATCCGATGTGGACAGCGGATCAGCTGGAGGTGCGATCAAAGATTGCAGCGGTCCCAGATCCAGCTGTGCACACTGGAATGTTGTTTGTCTGTGTTTTATTGTGTTATGGTGTGATGATATCTGTGCATTCCTGGATTATCCCTTTGTGTTACACATTTCACTGTTTTTTCCTTTGCTACCTAACCTGGCCTGTCTCTCCAATATGATGTTTGTGTATTTTATGTATGGTCAGCAAGGTCTGTCGTCTCAGTTGTGGGCAATTCATCTCATCTCATCTCATCTCATCATTATCTGTCCTCCAGGGAGTTAATTATGGTTAATTAGGTTAATTATGATCAGTGTTGGGACTAACGCGTTATTAATGTAAAGCCAGAAAAGCAGAAAAAAAAGCAAAGCTTAAGCTCATCCTGCACAAGCTTTACTTAGCGTTTATTTATTTTATGCTTATTTATTCTATCCTGTTATTCTATTATTAATTTAGACTTTACCTAATATTTATTGATTTTATTCTTATTCATTTTTTAATCTTCTTACTCTATTTATATTTATATTTATATTGTATCCTGTTCTTATTTATTTTATCATTTTACCCTGTATATATCCTATTGTGTCATATCTCCAGTGTTTCCTCAGAGGGCGCTCTCTGCACCGGGGCTGTGATCGACTGTGGCTGCTGGGTCTCTGGGGGTCCTCTCAGCCTGGCTGGGGGGCTCCTTGGCCTCCCTCCTGCTGTGTGCCCAGCCTGGAGGCTGCGGTCTGTGACCGGCTCCCGGTGCAGACGGCTCCCTGTTATAGTGTTTCCTCACTTGGCTCATGCGAGCCCAGCCCAATTTTTACTCTTTAAGTGTGCGCGTGTGTGTATGTGTGTGTGTGTGTGTGGGGGGGGGGGATATGTGTGTATTCACATCATTTATGTTAATGAGAGTGTGGGGAGTGAGTTGGAGGGTGGGGTGGGCTGCTTTTAACTATGTAAAGCACTTTGTGCTACATTTTTTTTGTATGAAAAGTGCTTTATAAGTAAAGATTGATTGATTGATTGATTGATTGATTGATTTATTAATCTCTACAACCTTTAAAAAGGCAAACCTGCCGTGCACATATCAAGACCCAAGTCACATCGTCACTTGGCTCTTGGACTATGTATGGGCAGAACTGGAGGATGAAGAGATTTATATTACACCCAAAACTTTTAAAACTATTGACAAAAAACTTCTGAAAGACCTCTACAACACCATGGGCTTTATAGAACGTGTTATAGTTTCAATGGAATTACAAGAAAGTGAAACTGCAAAATGCATTTTGGCTAGTTTAAAAGATCATCTGGGAAAACCAAAAGCGAAGCGTTCTGCCATTGTCAGGTTCTTTTGCGCACTGGGCAGAGCCATCGCCAAGCCATTCAGACCAAATACTTAGTCACCAACTTTTTTTAATCTTGAAAGAAAGAAACGATCCAGTCTTTCAAGATCAATACACAATTCACACAATTCCTGTATTCCATCTAAATTTTCAGCTCTCCTCTGCCCTCTGTCCCCTTCTCTCCAAACACCTCTCCATCAATTACTTTCTCCCCTCCCTTCTTCATCCCTTTTCTTTTTTCACCTTCACCCCCCAACCAGTCCCGGCAGTTGACTGCCCCTCCTGAGCCTGGTTCTGCCGGAGGTTTCTGCCTGTTTAAAGGCAGTTTTACCTCCCCACTGTCGCCTAGTGCTTGCTCAGAGGGGATCGTTGGGGTTTTCTCTACCCTTTCTTTTTCCTTCTTTCTATCCCTTCTTTTTCTGCCTTCTACCTTTCCTTTACCCTCTTCTCCCCCCCCCCTTTCATTTCCTCCATCATCTCTCTACCCTGTGTTTTAAAAAGTGAACACAGGGTAGGGAGATGGGGGGGACAATAAACATAATTTGTTAAATTTAACATGTGTCAGATCAGTGTCTTCATTCAAGAATAATTCATCTTAATTATATCACTTTAAGCATATTTGCACTGCACAAGACACTTACAAATGTGGATTGCACAACACTGGACATTATATTTCTTCATTTCCATTTAATACTTGTACAGCTGCTGTTATTGTGTGTATATATATATTTATATTTCTTCATACATTCTTATATATTTCTATACTGTGTATTGTGTATTTTGTTGTACAGTTATTTTATTTTCAACTTTAATTTATATATTTTATCTTATTCTTTCCCATTTAAATTTACCCTTCATTCTAATTTGTGTTGTACAGTTATTTCATTTTTAACTTTAATTTTTATATTTTATTTTATTCCTTCCTAGTTAAATTTACCCTTTTTAATTTTCATATTTATTTCCTATCTTATTCATAGCCTTTTCTTTTTTCTTTAGGTCATGAGCAGTTGTGTAAGCATTTCACTGCATATCGTACTGTGTATGACTGTGTATGTGACAAATAAAATTTGAATTTGATTTGAATTTGATTTAAAAACAAGAAATGGGTAATAGTGTATTTTTGTGCATAATATTCATACTTTACTCGTTGTATCCAAATCCCAGAAGGAAGAAGAAGACAAATTTTTTAAAAAAATAAACAAAAATAAAACAAAAATATATTTCTCTTTCTTCCCAGGTCAGTTTTGGTTTTAAATCCTGATTTTTAACACCATTCAATGAATCTGCAAGTTACATCGGGTGCAGACATTCATGTTCCCTTCATTATTCATCATCATCTTTGTCACTAGTTTGCTTGCAGTTATTTTTATTCATTAAATTAAGCAAAAAACTAGACTAACCAACTAATCTAAAACTAAGAAACACTAAAATATTACCTTAAATTTGAAAACCGGCTAAAACAAATATCCCCATTCAAAAATGTCAATCGACAATCGCATTGGCTTAGTGAGTGACGCCTTTAGAATCTTAGATCAAGCAGCAATTTTTAGTCGGTTTGTTCGCAGCAGTTGTTTTCTCAGACTTCAAATGTTCGACCAGAGAAACATTTGAAACATTTACAGAACAAAATTAAACAAACTGAAGAACAGAAGCTTCAACTAGAGGAGAAGAGCAGACAATGGAATAGAAGCAGAAAATAAAACCTTGGAAGAAAGAAAAGACCAACAAACTAAGAATATGCAACACCAGCAGAGGCGTAATTTCTAGGGGGGTTAGGGGCGTTATGACCCCCCCAATAATCAGACCCAACCAATATAATCCCCCCTAATAAGATTATTTATTATCGTGCATTATCTTGTTAATTTTCTTTACTCACTTCAGGTTTTACCAACAAAATAGTTGCATGTTTAATCATCTGGGAATTCACCCAGATTTATTTATTTAGACAGAGATCTTGACCCCCCGATGTTCAGCACAAAGTTACGCCGATGAACACCAGCCTGACATAAACATTATTAATGAAATTATATGTGGTTTTGAAAAAGTTCACTAATATTAAACATTTAGCAACAGCAACGTAGTCACAATGTGACTTACGTGACTTCTGTGGTTTGCATGCAGCAGTCACCTTTTATGATTCTATTGTCCCCTCCCCCCATCTCTTTACCCAGTGTTCTTAAAAGTGAACACAGGGTAAAGCTCTTCATATTTTTGGCCACCAGATGTCACCAGAGAGGACTGCGTTGAAAAGCTTCGAGTAATGCCGGGGCAAGCCGTGTGTGAATTATTAACGGACCCAAGATGCAGACTGCTTAAGTTGCGAGTGAGCTTTATTAACAAAAAGGTGAAACAAACAGGGGCGAGGTGGACGAAAACCAAAACCTAAGAGTAAACTAAACTGGGAAAAGCTAAGCAAAAACAAACCTGAAACCTTGAGACGTGAAACAGAGATGCGGGGAAAATGCACAGGAAAGTGGAGGGGAACAACACAGACGAACCAGCAACTACTACGACAGAAGACACGACTAAAATACACTCAGAGAAACACAGGGACATTACACACAGGTGGGGGACACAGCTGGGAGTGATTAACGTGACGAGACCAGGGAGGCAAACTGAAAACACTCACATAAGACGCAGACCTTCACAATAAAACAGGAAACACATACACGTAATGACACAACACACAAACTTAACACAGACTGAGGGACACAGAACATAGGGACATGAAACGTGAAAAGGGAGAGTACAAGAAACCCAGAATAAACAAAACCACAGAATAATAATAAACCAAAACATAAACACGGATTCACAGACTCCGGACCATGACAAATGGCTTCTTGGGATTTATAAAAGATAAATCCTGATCATCCTTTTCTTACATTTCCCAATATATGTACAAAACATTAAACAAAATGTGTTGAAAGATGTATTAGATAATAGTAGACTGTGCACATTTTTTGACAGGTGTGGCAGGCATCAGGTATCTCACTCTCTTCCAGAAGCGAGAGTTCCATGCTGCAGCGCCTCCAGAGCCCTCTGGCCACTTCAAAGGGGCACTCTTACGAATCAGGTGCTGCAAGCCCGGGGGGAGGTGTGTGTATTGCTGTTGCCCCGTGTCTCCTAGCTGGATCAAAATCACACTCAGTTCCCTCTGGACCAATGCATGGTGGAGCCCCACCTGGTAAATCATCAACAACACTTTAGTCACCCTTTCACTGTACACTTAGTATTTTTATTTACATAAATGCTATCTAGTAGTGCTACACATTGAAAAAATAGAATAAACTTAAGTATAAAAATATGATGCCATAATACACATATAAGTAGAATCATTTGTTTTCACAACAATCAATCTATTCCTTATTAACACAGCAACAGATGCCTCAAGGCGCTTTATATTCTAAGGTAAAGATCCTATGACAATAGAGAGAAAACCACAACAATCAGAAAATTTCCTATGAGCAAGGATTTTGTGATAGTGGGAAGGAAAAACTTCTTTTTAGCAGGAAGAAACTGCTATCAGAACCAGGGTTAAGGAAGCGCAGCCATTTGGGGGTTAGGGGAGATAGGAGAAAAAACACGGTGTGACAAGAGCCAGATTAATAAGAACTGATGATTAAATGCAGAGCAGTGTATGAACACACAGAGAGTGAAAAAGGGGTAGTTATATGGACAAAATTGTTTTTCTTATATTTTTATGGCTCAGTAAAATAATCTCAATTAAACCTGCAGGTTAACTAATTTGTGTATGTGATCGAGCTTCATGGATACATAAAGCTGGGTATCGTCTGCATAATAAGGAAAACGTATGCTATGCTTTCTAATAATGCTGCCTAAGGGAAGCATGTATAATGTAAATAGAAATGGTCCTAGTACAGAACCCTGTGTAACTCCATAATTAACCTTAGTGTGTGAAGAAGCCTCCCTATTTACATGAATAAATTAAGATATGATATGTCACTTACCTTTGCTAGTGTCAAGGTAAGTGACGCCTGATAACTGCAATGCCTTTTCTAAACTTCTTAACATGTCACCCACATTATGTTAATAAAAAGGTTCAAACCAACAATTAAATTAGTAAAAACTAACCATAAATTAATGGAACTGAAAGGAAAAATTCAAAATGAAATTCAAAATATTCAATTGTGCACCAACTATTCAACTATGTGTAACTGCTATTACTGCTTGTTTGCTTACTTACACCAAAATAAAGTTGATGGTCATCGTGTATAAAGCCATATGGAGTGGATGTATTGAACTTGTAGCACATGGCCGTGGTCCCCAAATGTCAAATGTCTGTTTCTTCAAATAGTGTCTTTGTGGAGAAATATAGTATAACAGCCACACATTGTCCCATTTACCATTATGTTTATTTATTTCCAATATTTCAGTCTGTGTGACATGTCTAATAGCCAGGCATCCTTAATTGGCCGAACCTTACTGAATGCATGCATAGATGCAAATGTTTGCATGGACACTTTATCTCTGTATCTGACAAAGTTTGCAAGGACCAAAAAGTTGTAATTGAATAAAAATGTAATGGTAACAGTGTGTGGAGGTTATGCTACATTTCTCCACAAGGATTTTTTTCCCCCTATGTGCACTTGTTTCCTTAGATTTGCTGTAAAAGTATTGTACTTTTCCCACCGACGGTATTGTACTAGAGTACCAGTATCTTACATCATGCAATACCAATAAATTAGAGTACAGGAATATAACTTATATTTACTTGACTACTTTACTTGCACTTTATTTAAGTGCTGTACCATATTCTGCTTCTACTCCACTATATTTTGGATGCAAATATTACAGTTTGGATTCCACTTGTAGGTATTTTTTAAAATGATAAAAGAATCTGAAGTGTAATTCCACACAATAGGTATATACTATAAGTATTTAAAATATATTGTGCAGTTATATTGATTATACACCCTGTGCACCATTAAGCTAATTAAGTAGAAGTATAACTTTTCAATACTTTTTTCCACACTGCAAAACAGTTATCCAACACAAAATTATACTTGTGCAACCAACACAACTTTTCATGTAATAAATCTGAAATGGGACACAGGGCTGCACAGGATTCTGAAAACTTTTGTCATTAGCCAGCTCAAAATTTCAAACAGACAAATATAAAAGGAACAAAAATGTATGTAATTAAATGAAATTGAAAAGAAGTGTGAAGTGGCTAAATCAGTCATATTTTAAAGAAAGATAATTAAGCAAAACAAATTTGCCTACTGTGGAGAAAATAGAGAGGATGTTAGCACCAAGCCTCTTAAACCATTATCCAGTGGCAACAAGTGTACTTCCTCTCAGGACCTGCCTCCTGCCCTGTTCGCCTCCTACAAAGCCAGGAGGAGGAAAGCCAAGCAGTTGGCAGGGTCCTCACTCCATGTCTAATGCTTTCTACAGCAAATTATTCTGCACTGAATTGATCTCTAACTAAATATTCCAGTTTCAGTGAAATTAAATTGCATTTTATTTATATAGCGTTAAATCACAACAACACTTGCCTCAACGCACTTTATATTGCAAGGCCCTACAATTTCTTGTGGACCTCCTTGTGTGCCTTGTTCTTGGTTCCACAACTCCCACCCCCATTTAAAAAAGATGCTACAAAGGCCCCTGCTCACGTTGCCTGCAAAGCAGAGAAAGACAGACAGAGAAAGTGGGAAACGCTGGATAAGCGTATTTATGTGAGTCTCTTAGTATGCAAACCTGCCAGGTTTCTGTGAGCCAGAGAATTCTGATGTGTGGATTGTGACAGCATAAAAGATGAACATAGCTACCTCGACCCCACTCACTGGTTTGTGAAGTCCAATTTTAAAGCCTTTGGATGAGCACTTTGGGTGCTTTACAAGTCCTTGAATAATGATTTGTCAATCACAGGTCATTAGGCCAATGAGCATACTCCCAGGCAGTCCCTGTCTCAGTTCTCACCTGCCAGTCAAACCCTCCCATCACTGAGGTTTGGGGTGAGGCAGGCCATCGCTCTGTCGTCATGGAGCCTGATCCCAGATCTGGTGTGAGAATGACCATGAGCCTCCTGCTCTGATTCATGCATTTCTCCACCAACTCCAGACGATCTGTTGTGGTACAACAAAAAGAAAAAAACAACAACAACAAAAAAAACCAGGTACATGATGGCTCTTTAAATTAGGCAGCACAACACTGGTATCCCTTTAACACTTAAGCTGGGCTACAAAGAACACTGCAGACAATAAAATACCTGAATCACAAATACAAAATATATTGGTTGTTGATGTCCAAAATTACAATTAAAGCACATAAAACACTGACCTTCCCCTGGTATGTCATCCCTCCCGTGGATAAAGAGCCGATATCCGCACTTATCTTCGAGGACAGAGGGCAAAGTCTGTGTGATAAACTGAGAGAGTGTGTCCTCAGTGATCTTGTCCATTGGTGTCTGGTAGACCACATAGGCGTCATATAAACTTGTGTCTGGGAAACAAACAAACAAATCAGTGGAAATTTATGTGTACTTTCTTTGACAAGGTTTTCTCAGTTTTTTTATTAATGTTTCTTCCTTATCGGCTCATTGTGATGTAAAGTGACCCTGTCACCACAATAAGTCATTTGTGTTTGAACAGTTGTGGTCAGAAGTTACAAACACTCATCATTGACATGAATGTGTAATTTTTAACTTCTTTGAACCTTTCTTTTTCCAGGGTGGAACAATTGTACAGCATACATCTTTAATGAGTTGAAACATACAAAAAAAAACCCAACAACAATTGGGAGGACAGGTTTCAATTCATCCCACAAATGCAGAGTCAAGATTATGCATACAGGCTCAAATATATGATAATAATACTACCACTAATATTTGGTAAGATGCCCCTTGACCAGATGCTTTTAGCAGCCCCCAAAAAGTTTCTGACTCAATTCTGGACGGATGTTTGACCACCCTACTTGGCAGAACTGGTAGGTTTAAATTTGTGATATCATCTCGCTTTTGGGCGTCACTCACAAATTTTCAATATGGTTGAGGTCAGGCTTTGGGAAGGCCAATGTAGAAACTTAATATTCGCCTGGTTTAACCTTTCCAAAACCAGTTTTGAGACTGTGGAATATGCACACATGATAAATGGCTGCTGAAAACTGGGTATATATTATCGCTCCAACTGCACTTTATGGACCCCTGTGTTGCTGTAATATGTGAATTGCCACAGTGTGGGATTAATAGAGTCTATGTCATGCCATCTCAAAAGCTTTCTCCAAAAGGCATTTGGCTTACTTGTTCACCATAGCCAAAGTGAACCAGCATTTTTTATATATTGTTTGAACCTTCAGAAGGAACCAAAACACTTCAGGTTTACTTATTTGTTATTCAATTTGGTTACTCTTGCATTTTTCTTATATTTCTAATTTGTCATATTGAAAACCACTGGATACCACTATTTTGTAGCAAACAAGCTGATGAATATTTTAGGAAGTAACTTTTGTTTTGACATAATATTTCAGGGTCTATAACCACAACATCTTCCTCTCTTAAGTCTTGGATGTGTTAAACTGGTGCATTTTTCCTTAAAGTATAGCACTGAAGCTAGGGAGCAGGAGTAGCAGCTAAACTGGCTCGGTCTATCCTCTGAAACTGACTAATTAGCATTGTACTTCATTCCTTTACTGTTGGTACAAAACTAAGATAATAAAGCCCCCAAGAAAAATATTTACTCTCTTACCTTTATTGCTACTGCTTAGTGGGAAGTAGGGTCTGAAGAACAGGGCTAAGTCAATGGCAAAGTATTTGACCAAAACAGCGACAAAAACACCAACGAATAACATGCATACTCCTCCAATGGCAAGTGGAATTATGGATTCTAGGAAACACAAAATTATAGTGTAAAATAACATTTCCATGCTTCGCTAAAAGTCAACAGACATTTTTGTTAGCAAGGCTAAAAAACAATCAATGGCCCTGTGACTGACCTTTCCGCTTAAGAGTTAAAGTGGCATTCTTTGTTACGTAATAATAGCCCTCGCCAAAACACTTAAACTTCTGTTGAAAATCCTTAGCAGACACTTTTTTAATGGTGAGGATTGCAGTGGCAATGGTATTCTTTGAAGGTTCCTCAGTTGCTCTAACAAAGAAGATAAGAGTTTGTTTTGTTAAAGAAGACAAAGGGTCAAAGACAAAGTTCAGCAGAAAGGTTCACTGCAGACAAATGAGAGGAAATACATAACAGTTACTATTTAACATATTTTCAACAGATCTTTGAGGTTCTCTTAAGTGTGACTCTTAAACAATAGCACTTAAAGAGGTCATGTTAACTTATTCTGTAAAACACCTTAGAAGCACCTTAAACTACATGTTGAAATCCACTCAAAGGATTAGCAAAACATTAAGTGTACATTGTGTAAAGTATAAAAGAGGCTTACATTTTGGTAGTTTGACTATAACCATCCCTGTTTTTGAAAGGAATTCCATTGATGTACCAGCTGGCATTACAGTCATGTTTCACATTAGTCCCACACAAAACTGAGCAATTCAGCTTAATCTCCGAGCCTGGAAGGAAAGAAGGAAGGGAAGAAGGAGGGAAAGAAGGAAGGATGAAGAAAGAAAGAGGACGGGTTAACCCACTGGAATACAGGGTAAGATGCACGACAAAGGCGCACATTCCCCTGAATGCACAGTCAGTAAAACTGGGGCATTATTCTTTCCAGAGTTTTTATATATTCCATGTGACCAGCTATGGAGTAGTAATAGGATGCCTTGAAAATCTTTCCCGATGGCCACTCGTTTAACACCTCCACCAGTTTGTCAAACCCCAGCCAATCGGTAACAAACATCAGGGGGTGCAACACAGCCCTAATTCTATGTTTATTCCTGTATTTAGTTTCCACTGGCACTAGGATGCCTGTAAGCCCTGATTGCAGCAACACTCCCTTAAACGGAAGGTGGCAAACTTGCAAGCCTGCACCATTGCCTTAAATGCATCCAGGAAAGTCTACAGGTCATCCACCTCCGTCATTTTAAATAAGTCCACCTCAGAGAGTGGAGGTGACAGTGCTGGAGAAGCCGCCACTCCTTCCTGGGTCACCGGGTACATTGGGCACCAGTGTGGCAGTTGCTCCTGCCACTGTGAGCTCTCCCCAGGAAGGGCAGAGGGATGCATTTTACAAACAATTTTATTCACACAAAGCGTTACACACAATCTTTCTCTCTTTCTGTTTTTGGCTTTGTCTTGTTTCTGGCCCCCACACCTACTGCCAGAGGAGAGGTTAATTAGACAGATGTGCTACCCTCATCATCAGGCACTGGTCCCCAAAAACACACTGCTCCACCTCCCCCCTTCTTAAGTGATGAGTCAGTCACTCCCTGTATGGATGCAACTTTAGTCCTGCTAAGTGCTAACTGAGTAACTTTCAGAGGATCACTGTTATTAACCAAGTATTTGCAGTGTTTGCAGCCTTACAGAAACCTGGTTGCAGCAGGATGATTATGTTAGTTTAAATGAATCAACACCCCCGAGTCATTCTAACTACCAGAAATCTCGAAGCACAGGCCGAGGGGGCGGTGTGGCAGCAATTGTTCACACCAGCCTATTAATTAATGAAAGACCAAGACAGACTTTTAATTCATTTGAAAGCCTGATGCTTAGCCTCGTCCACCCCAGCTGTAAAACTCAGAAACCAGTCTTACTTGTTATCATCTATCGTCCACCTGGGCCTTACACAGAGTTTCTGTCTGATTTCTCAGACTTTTTATCTGATTTAGTTCTCAGCTCAGATAAAAAAATAATTATTGTGGGTGATTTTAACATCCATGTAGATGCTAAAAATGACAGCCTCAACATGGCATTTAATCTGTTATTAGACTCAATTGGTTTCTCTCAAAATGTAAAAGAACCCACCCACCACTTTAATCACACTCTAGATCTTGTTTTAACATATGGCATCGAACCTGAACATTTAACAGTGTTTCCTGAAAACCCTCTCCTGTCTGATCATTTCCTGATAACATTTACATTTACAATAATTGATTACACAGCAGTGGAGAGTAGACTTTATCAAAGTAGATGTCTTTCTGAAAGCGCTGTAACTAAGTTTAAGAATATAATCCACCCACTGTTATCATCTTCAATGCCCTGTACCAACATAGAGCAGAGCAGCTATCTGAACGCTACCCCAACAGAGGTCGATTATCTTGTTAATAATTTTACCTCCTCACTACGTACGACTCTGGATACTGTAGCTCCTGTGAAAACTAAGGTCTCTAATCAGAAGTACCTGACTCCATGGTATAATTCTGAAACACGTACCCTAAAGCAGATGACTCATAATCTGGAGAGGAAATGGCGTGTCACAAATCTAGAGGATCATCATTTAGCCTGGAGAAATAGTTTGCTACTTTATAAGAAAGCCCTCCGCAAAGCCAGAACATCTTACTGTTCATCACTGATTGAAGAAAATAAGAACAACCCCAGGTTTCTCTTCAGCAATGTAGCCAGGCTGACAAAAAGTCAGAGCTCTTTTGAGCCAACAATCCCTTTAACGTTAACTAGTAATGACTTCATGAACTTCTTCACCAATAAAATTTTTATCATTAGAGAAAAAATTACCAGTAATCATCCCACAGATGTAATATTATCTACAGCTACTCTTAGTACCATTGATGTTAAGTTAGACTCTTTTTCTCTAATTGATCTTTCTGAGTTAACTTCAATAATTACTTCCTCCAAGCCATCAACGTGTCTTTTAGACCACATTCCTACAAAACTGCTCAAAGAAGTCCTGCCATTAATTAATTCTTCAATCTTAAATATGATCAACCTATCTCTAATAATCGGCTATGTACCACAGGCCTTCAAGCTAGCTGTAGTTAAACCTTTACTCAAAAAGCCATCTCTAGACCCAGCAGTCTTAGATAATTATAGGCCAATCTCCAACCTTCCTTTCATATCAAAAATCCTTGAAAGAGTAGTTGTCAAACAGCTAACAGATCATCTGCAGAGGAATGGTTTATTTGAAGAATTTCAGTCAGGTTTCAGAGCTCATCACAGCACAGAAATAGCTTTAGTGAAGGTTACAAATGATCTTCTTGTGGCCTCTGACAGTGGACTCATCTCTGTGCTTGTCCTGCTAGACCTCAGTGCAGCGTTCGATACTGTCGACCATAATATCCTATTAGAGCGATTAGAACATGCTGTAGGTATTACAGGTACTGCACTGCAGTGGTTTGTATCATATCTATCTAATAGACTCCAGTTTGTGCATGTAAATGGAGAGTCCTCTTCACACACTGAGGTTAATTATGGAGTTCCACAGGGTTCAGTGCTAGGACCAATTCTGTTTACATTATACATGCTTCCCTTAGGCAGTATCATTAGAAGACATAGCATACATTTTCACTGCTATGCAGATGACACCCAGCTCTATCTGTCCATGAAGCCAGATAACACACACCAATTAGTTAAACTGTAGGAATGTCTTAAAGACATAAAGACCTGGAAGGCCGCTAACTTTCTGCTTCTTAATTCAGATAAAACTGAGGTTATTGTACTCGGCTCTGAAAAGCCTAGAAATATGGTATCTAACCAGATTCTTACTCTGGATGGCATTACCTTGGCCTCCAGTAACGCTGTGAGGAACCTTGGAGTCATTTTTGACCAAGACATGTCCTTCAATGCACATATTAAACAAATATGTAAGACTGCTTTCTTCCATTTGCGCAACATCTCTAAAATTAGAAATATCCTGTCTCAGAGTGACGCTGAAAAACTAGTTCATGCATTTATTACTTCCAGGCTGGACTACTGTAATTCATTATTATCAGGATGTCCAAAAAACTCACTGAAAAGCCTTCAGCTAATCCAAAATGCTGCAGCAAGAGTACTGACAGGGACTAGAAAGAGAGAGCAGATTTCTCCTGTTTTGGCTTCCCTTCATTGGCTTCCTGTTAAATCCAGAATTGAATTCAAAATCCTGCTCCTCACATACAAGGTCTTAAATAATCAGGCCCCATCTTATCTTAATGACCTTGTAGTACCATATCACCCTATTAGAGCACTTCGCTCTCGCTCTGCAGGCCTACTTGTTGTTCCTAGAGTATTTAAAAGTAGAATGGGAGGCAGAGCCTTCAGTTTTCAGGCCCCTCTTCTGTGGAACCAGCTTCCAGTTTGGATTCGGGAGACAGACACTATCTCTACTTTTAAGATTAGGCTTCAAACTGTTAGGATGCCTGGGTCGTTGACCCAGGGTTTTTGAGTTTACGATATTATTTATACTTTCTAGTCTTTGGTTTCTTTGAGTTCTGTCTTATGGTTTATGTCTCTGTCTTCTTTAGTTGCTCTGTCTCCCCTATCACCTGCATCCCCTTGTCTAGTTCGCGTCTATGTGTATCCTTAGTTCCTATATCCCCGTGTCCAGTCAGTGTTTGTGTCTGCCCTGGTCCCACGTCTCTGTTCCCTTTGTAGTGCCTGCATGTGAGTCTGCGTCTTTGTTCAGTCTGTGTTATGTGCTTCCTGTTTTACTTTGAAGGTCTCTGTCTTATCTCAGTGTGTTCAGGTTACGCTTCTTTGGTCTCGTCAGTTCTAATTTGTCCCAGCTGTGTTTCCCTCCTGTTACTCATTCCCTGATTGCTCCCTCTGTGTATTTAAGCCCTGTGTTTCTTAGTGTCTGTGTTGCGATCTACCGTTTTCTTAGCTGTGTGTTCTGTCATTTCTCTAGTTTAAGTTTGAGTTTTTTTTAGTTTTGTTATATTTTGAGTATTAAATTAAAGCCTTTTTTGAGTTCACGTCTGTCTCCGGAGTCTGCACCTTGGGTCCTATTCCTGCCTGCACACAGCCACACCTAACACAAACTTTCCTTTTTGCTAAAGCATATAGTTAGGGCTGGACCAGGTGACCCTGAATCCTCCCTTAGTTATGCTGCAATAGACGTAGGCTGCCGGGGGATTCCCATGATGCATTGAGTTTTTCCTTTCCAGTCACCTTTCTCACTCACTATGTATTAACAGACCTCTCTGCATTGAATCATATCTGTTATTAACCTCTGTCTCTCTTCCACAGCATGTCTTTTATCCTGTCTTCCTTCTCTCACCCCAACCGGTCGCAGCAGATGGCCCCGCCCCTCCCTGAGCCTGGTTCTGCCGGAGGTTTCTTCCTGTTAAAAGGGAGTTTTCCCTTCCCACTGTCGCCAAAGTGCTTGCTCATAGGGGGTCATATGATTGTTGGGTTTTTTTCTCTGTATCTATGAAGCGCCTTGAGGCGATTTATGTTGTGATTTGGCGCTATATAAATAAAATTGAATTGAATTGAATTGTTATGACAGCAACATGTTGACATGAAGATGAGATTTTATTACCTTCATCAGCAAACTGCTCCTGCGACTCATCAGCTGGGGTCAAAATTTCTAGGTAGTGCACAGCTTTTTCTGCGAGCAACCAAAAAGAGTGAGACATTTTTAATCCTCTAATAGGACATTTGGTATGCTATAATATGGGTATTGTTTTGAAAAATCAGGAAAACCTGTGACATACATACAAATCTTTAGCTCTGGCTCATTATTAAACATGTTAAATCAACACGCCATTACAATTTCACTTATAAAGTCAAGTTTATGTTGGTGTCGCAATGTGTTGTGTTGGTATCCAGAACTAAACACCAAAGAATGCAGTTTCACCTAGAAGTATAAGTTCCCTCGAACCTGACGTACTGTACACCTTATTATTGTATGCCCAGGTACAAATACAGGTGTAGAGGCCCTCGTGGTCTTTGGTAGCATTATGCACTCTCAATTCGACTTCATGCTGATCTTCAATAAGAGTATAGTCCTGCACCGAGAAGGGCACAAATAGGGAAAGCAACACATTTTACTTCAATGAACATGGTCTGTTTTGTAAATCATCACAATGGCCCTGTCAATTACATCATTGTGGCTTAGTTTGTAATTGTTGTATTGTAAAAGTTTAGAAGTTTTTAAAGTAGCTCCCTTTTTATTAACTTGCAATCAGGTTCTTGCTATAGCAATGAAACCAACACTTTTATCTTACATAAAAATGTACACTGGTATTAACATGGACAATGTTTAAAAAGTTAAATAAAATTCCTTTGTTCAGAAGTCAAGCAACATTTTAATGTCATCAACTTCCAGGGCCAGTGGAATCATCTTTTGCCCCACTGGTTTCACTGGTTAGTACTGGTACTTATTACCATCAGCAGTCAGTTCTGGCACCTCTCAGCTTTGCAGCTTGATGCTGGTTGGCAACTAGCTCTTGCACCTTTTTAGCAAAGTATCCAGAGTCATAAACCAGGCAGGGTCATACCATCAATTAATCCAATGGCCTTGATCCAAAAACGATTACCGAAAAGTCAGAAAAATCCCCCCCAAAAAAACGTGTATTCAAAATGGCCAAGCACCAAATCATTCAGCGTAACAAACAACTGGCAAACACACACCTTTATAGGGAGTTTGTACGTGTTTTGGAGTTTGCAAGTGTTTTAGAGTTTGCAAGTGTTTTGGAGTTTGTAACGTGCTTTGTCTCTAGGGGCCACCGTAAACCCCCCTCCCCCCTAAACAAGCTCCGAGTGAGCAACGACGTAATGGGAAATTCACAGAGAAACTTGCGGATTCTTCAACTGACCGCTGCGGCACTCCTGCTATACAGGTGAAAATAGAGCAACAGGACCGCTAGTCTTTGATTTTATTTATTTTCTGCTGTGTTTTACTTGCATCTATTTGAAAGACTGAGTGTAAAAACAAAAAATATTTTATGTGCTGGAATGTGCAGAATATAGGTTTAAATGTTAAACTAATTTCTTCAAGTCAGAGAATGGTGCATATAATTTAATTTTTGCTTGATGCATAAAGTTAAAAGCTTAAAACTGATAAAACAAGTTTTAAAAAGAGACTTTTCCATTTGATTACATTTTGTATGATGGATTATGCAGAAAAAGTAGAATTGGGCTGAAAGATCTATCGCTTTATCACCTCTTCAGGTTGTAAATCGTGTTTTTAAAAAGTAACTAAGTAACTAAGTAATTAATTACTTTTGAAAATAAGTAATCAGTAAAGTAACGGGATTACTTTTTTGGGGAAGTAATCAGTAATTAGTTACTGATTACTTTTTTCAAGTAACTTGACCAACACTGGTTCAAGTGCAGTTATTTTCCTCTGAGTTTTGATTCTGTCCCTAGTTAGCTAACATAAACTAAAGTATCAACTTCTATACTGACATAAGATGACATGAATCATCCCACTGAACATGATTTTTAAAACTGTATTTCTTAAATCCAGCTTCACAGCCACACATCTATGTCCGTTTTTGAAAGCAGGGCTCCATGATGTCACTTAGCCATTATATGTGTAGTGGCAGAGGTGGATGACCTGTAGACTTTCCTGGATGCATTTAAGGCAATGGTGCAGGTTTGCAAGTTTGCCAAACAAACAGGAAGCTGACCTGGGCTTTTTGGCCTACCTTGTACCAGGTGATGTTTCCTTTGAATGCACTACATGTGCTTCGGACTCGTTCTGGACATGGGACCTTTTTGCTCTGGTCAGAGTTTTTGATTTCTCCGTAGTTTAACATCTTGCTTCCTCTGTAACTTGCATTGAACACTTCAATTTTCACAGCGTGGTTAAAACATTGTCCTGAAGACTTGATTTCCCTAAAAGTGAATCAATGAGTGGGAAGCACATTAACAAAAAAAGAGACAAAAAAAAGAAGAAAATTGTTTTAGAGTTCAAGAAAACCCAGACCATCACTAATGTTAGATGCTAGATAGAAATTTTGTAACATATTTCGTAGAGATGATTCTTACCAAGCAGCGTAATCTCCAGAATCAGAAATGTTGAGGTTTAAGAGAAACAGTGCTTCGCCTTGGTAATGCACCCTGGCTTTCTTATCAGAGGAAATATTCTGAATTTGGGTGCTATATTTGTACCATGTAAAATTTTTATTGTTGAAGTTTGGTTCTAAAATAAAAGGTACATAAAAAAGAGACTCCCCTTCAAGCACTGTAATGCTCTCCTCATTCATGATCTCACATTGTGATTTGCCAGAATCTGAAACTGAGGGAGAAGCAGATAGAGTGATGATAAGTGCAAATGCAAATGTGAAAGGTGTGTTGCAGATGCTACAATGCTGTACGATGAAATGAAAATGTTTATGAAATGTTCCTTTTCTTTTTTGCCTTAATATTTTTCAATGATTTTTATGGCCTTTCTGTCTTGCCATACATTTTTACCTTCTACATTTTGGCTTTGATGTTTTGCTGACCCATCAATGATAACCTTTGATATAACTTTTTCTACAACTTGCTCAAAATTGTCATGATATGCATTTCACATCAGCGGCCTTTTGAGCCTGATTAATACTGGGTGTGCTGCTTCACCAGGTTTCATTGTAAGGTGTAAGATGTGCGGTTTAGCACATGCAGATGAATCGTGTACTGTATACACCACCTGATTTCCATTCTGATATGGATGTCACCACTGCAACAAGAAAGAGAAGCTGGAAAGCATCCATTAGCTGAGAGAGAGAGAGAGAGAGAGAGAGAGAGAGAGAGACATAGGACATTCAAAGCCAAACCACACTGTTCTGAATCATGTGATATATTTCATATTTAATTACACTAACTTGACTTGCTTTACTCATACACTGTCAGTCCTGCACATAAGCTTTTACCATGGCCTCAACAGCTTAAAGTGCTTCTCCCTGTCTGTTCCACAAATAATGTGACAGTTCAGTGATTCTTGAGATAAGGGACAAAACATGTCCGGCAGATAAAACCCAATTTTGTTGTTAAAAATATGCATACAAGTGTTAACCCAACTGCCTAAAAGACAACAGCCACTATGGTGTGGTGTCCCTTTAAGACACCCAAGTCGAGGGTTGATGGTGTCATCGGTTTGTGCCACTGCTCTGCTCTCTCTCTCTGTGATGGTGTGGACATGTGCTTGCACGCTAGTAGATGAGGAGGGACGGATTTTATGTTTTACCTCTCCAGACACCTTTGTTTGCAACGTTATGGGTTGTACGAACACTGTGCGCTATGTTTGTTAAGCTGCAGCCGTTCAACCGGGCTTATATGGTTGATGAAGAGAAGGTATACTAAAGAACACACTGTGGAATCCCCAACGCCAGTGTGAGTGTGTATTCTTTTGGCTACCCTGCTAAGTGTTTTGCCGCCTCCTCTCAACCACTAAACGCAACCCGACGTTACAAACTGTAACAGGGCGGCCCTTAGCGGCTGGAAACTAGTGATGTGACGTTCTGTATCGAGTAATGGAGGGGGCGTTTCCGCGATGCGCGTATCGAGGCTTGCTTCATTTATGGGAGGAGCTGAAAATGATGACGCCGAAGCCTCACTGCCCGGCTGTACCACGTGACTGGTTCATGAAGTGTTTCGAACTTTGCCGCGAGCTATGACAGCGATATAAACCCCTCAGACTTCATTCAAAAATGTGGGTGTTTGATGGAAAGTTGCGGTTAGTGAGAGTTTGGAGACCGTTTGGAGGTTTATGAGAGTGAGGAGAGAAAGTCAGGAGAGAATGGAGCCAGCTAAGAAGAGGAGGATGTCCTCCCCTGTGTGGGAACATTTTGATCTTATTCCTCCCAACAAGGTATGTAAATTTCTACAGAAGATGTATTTTCATAATACTGATGGTGCAATACAATTTATGTTGAGCTGTCTTGACTTTTGTACAAGGTGAAGTGTTTGCTATGTGCCAGGCAGCTGGGATATAACAACAACACCTCATCCATGCTTAGGCACTACAGAGCTTTGCATGAGAATAAGGGGAACACCGATTGTGGAGCAAGACCAGGTGAGCCATCAAATGCCATGATAATACAGCATGCAGTAATGTTACTACATGATATAACAATATTATACAGCTGTAATAAGTTACGTGTGTGATATTTATATCTGTGCTTTGTCTTTATTGTCTTTCCTCAGGAGAACAATCTCAAATAGATGAAGACCTGGTTACCATGGTGATTGAGGACTCCCAGCCAGTTAGCATTGTGGAGGACAAAGGATTCAAAAGATTTGTTAAATCATTAAATCCTAGCTATGTTCTCCCCACTAAAAAGGTCATAAAAGCAGTGAAAATTTAGTTTTTACAGAATAAAATGTGAATAGGCAGGACTGTGTAGCTGTCCATACCTCAACGTTACAAAAGCACAACTACTGTCCACACCCCAACCACACCTCACCTCACAGTAAATGATCATTTCCATTTTAAGCATTTCCAAATAATCATTTTCCATACTGCCAGTATAAATATACACAGTATACTGCCATCACTACAATATACATGTTTTACACATTCCTTTTGTTGTTGACATTTACAGGCTGTGTGCAAAAGGCCACATTTCAAATTCTTGCCAACTAATATTTTTACGTCCAGTAGATGTCCTACTAGAGCAAATGAAGCTTCAAGAAGCTTTGCGCTGGGGTGAACCAATTGGATGAAAAGCTTCAGTGCTTCATGAAGTTTCATCTGCCCATCACTATCCCCGGGGGTCCAGACACCATTTAAAGGTTCCAGGAGAGACCATTGGTAAAGAGAGTGTGGTGAATCTTTTTGTGCTTGGGTTTCTGGGTTTTTATAATATTGGGTTTGGTGTAACATTAAAGTGTGAAATATTTATTAATATGTAAATGTGAAAATGTATTTATTTATTCTTATATTTATCTACCACATTCCTTGATGATGAGCAGCTGTGCAGGATCTGAAATAAGGCTACCAACTGATTTTAAAATTCCCAATAAATAGTCAATAAATATTTAAACTTCTTTTGTGCAAATCCATGCTTAAAGTGCAATGCTAAATAAAGTGCTTGATAAGGTGCTTTTAATAAAGTGAAAGGTGTGCTCTAAAGTGCTATACAGATAATATAATATAAATAAATGCAGTAAGGGAGTCCTCTTCCTTACACAAACCAAGGCAATTTTTTATATGATTTTGCATTTTTTATACATATTTATTTATTTTAAATGGTACAATACATTACCAGTACCTTAAAAATCCATTGTCCAGAAGCAGGTGTGATAATATTAAAATACAGAAAAAAAAATTAAAAGTAATGTAAAATTAAACATCATGGCTCTTGTCACTAAGTATTTAATTCAATACCTAATATCAAAATATGCAATTGAAAATTAATTTTTACATATTTTTTAAGTGATTAAAATCATGTCCAGAGTTTTTGTCAACACCATCAGATTTTTTTAAAAGTACATCAAAAATCAGGAATTATTGTGGGTAGCTTACACTCTGAGGACCCCTTTATCACTTCCTGTTTGATACACATGCCATGAGGTCACTGCTGTGATAATTTTTTTTAAATTTTAATGTCATTTATTGCATACCTTTCTGATAAAACTCTTTGTCACAACCATAGTGTGTCACCACCAAAGTCGATGTAATGCAAGATTTAATTCTTTTTTTTGTAAAAAGAGCTTAATTTAGGTAGATTGTAAAAGCCATAAGCAACTGATGAAAAACAAGATGGCTTCTGTCAGATAAACATGTGTTATGAGACAAAGTCGGGTATTTTGTCAACACCATCAGGATTTTTGTCTGACGGTGTTGACCCTTTTCCTAATGGTGTTGACAAATGCCACAAACGTGTGCTATTCACCATTTATATTAAGTTATTTTTTTACTAATATTTCAGATATATTACGTCCTGTGTATTTTACTGATATTTCTGCTTCACAGATGTGTCAAATATTATCAAATTTGTCTTATCTTGAATCTCATTGTTTATGTTTATATTATTAATCCTGTAGGAAAATGCTTAGTCCTCTGCATTTAACCCATTCACTCAGTGATGCAGTGGGCAGCTACAAATCATGTGGCGTCTACTGAGCTAGCTGTGCCTCGAGAGTTGGTCTTTAAGTGATGATGTATGAATCCTGCTTCCGGGCCCAAACTACTCTGTGTTTATTAAGCCTGTTGTGCTGTTAAAATGTTTTAATGCTTTTTATCTTGTTCTATTACATCAGAACAAGCCCCTAAAAGAGCCCGTTCTCACTCCCGAGGCGTAATATGCTGACGATTTGTCACCTAGCGTAAAATGTTACGCTTTGGGAGTGAGAACGTGTTGCCTAAAAACAGTCAGTGATCACGTCAGCCTAACCATCGGGAACCCTCACGTTAACTTTTATCAAGTGGTAAAAAGTTAGCATTCATCCTCCAGCTTCACTGTATTTATATTATGCTAACATAGCTGTGTCACTAGCGATCATGTAGCACATCACTATATACCAGCTAGCCCAACTTCAGTAACCTGACAATAGTCACTGCTGTTCAATTTTCTGTCTCTATTTATGTTGGAAGTGGTAGCAGAGCTGGTTTATCATGTTCAGGTGGAAACAAGCAATCTAACTTTAACTCTGTTAAATTTCATATATTCTGTTTTCATGGATGCCTGGATGTTACACCTGGTAGAGCAGCCACACTGATCATTTTATTAAAGATGAAAGAATTTAGACAGATTGTAACTCTCAGTGATGCCGCAGAGTTCCTTTGACTTTGGGATCTGCAGCGGAGTTTGGACCTGGAAACGGCTAATGACATCAGACTTAAAGACCGGATAGCATCTCTATTGCTTAATGCATAATTGTGTTGTGAATATTCATCCTTAATCTGTAAAAAAGCATAAGGTTCAGAAAAATTATAGTAATTACAAAATGGTACATTTCAGGCTACAATAGCACAGGGGAAGCTGTCAGTAGAGGAATGAAAGAGAAGGAACAGGGATGATAAAAAAAAAGGAGAGAAAAAGTTAACAGCCAGCCTGAGTTGAAGAAAGAGTTTCTCATAAAGGAAAGGGAAAGATGGAGAAATAGAGTGAAAAAGAGAAAAATAAAGAACATCAGTGATCTGAAAGAAAGAGAAAAAAGTCAGAAGAGAAGGTTTTGGAAACAAGCACAGAGACAAAAGGAGAGAAAGTCCAGCAGGGTCTAAACACACAACCACAGAACTTTAGGAATCAAGGAGTAGTAGGCAGCTACTTGCTGGTGAACTATTAAGATGTAGAACTTGACATGTGCAAAAACAGAATTGTTATGATGTGTCTTGTGATATTACAAAGGTTGCTAAGGTTTAATGGTCATTTTGAAAGAAATATATTGTTTTCTACTAGTGTGTCAACACCGTCAGATTTGTGTCACCACCATCAGCACCTTGTCAACTCCATAATATGGAGTTTTTGTTTATTTTTCTCTTTTGGAAAACCATATATTTTCCTCCCTCATGATCTTCCTATAAAAATACGTAATTTTCTCAATGTGTAATTTGCATTCTGCTTAATGTGATTGTTTCTTATAGAGATTAAATACAAGCTTCTGAAAATATGTATGACTGTAACTCTAATAATAAAAAGCCAAAACAATCTTACTTTTAAACCTGGTATAATTACTTTGAAAACATATGTGCATAAACAATAGAATAGAGAAGCTGCTAATAGTCAAAGTAGCTGAAACAACTTTTTAAAAAATCAAAAAATATATTTTAGAAAATTAAAACCTGTTTTGTCCCTAATCTCAGGAATCACTGAGTTATGAAATCAGTTAAAATGCTGCTCTCTCATCACTGGTTGTTCAAAAGAACAGAATGCTGTGCGTTTTGTTTTTCTCAGGCTTGCATGTTTCCTTTGGTTTTGAGCCAGCTGGTTGCTGGAGAAAGCTATCAACTTAGAAGCCTTTCAGTGGACCGATAACACAGGAACTTGTCAGAAGAAGTTTCAGATGAAATTGAATATGACACTGATTACCTGTGAAGATTGTTATCAAATAATTCCTGGTTATCAAACTTAATCATCTTGTCATTTAAGGACTTTTTGCACAGTGCAACACTTCTCACAATGTCCTTGACAGACTCAGTGGCTGAATAAGAAATAACAGCTAAAAAAACAGCAAAAGGACAAAGTGAACACAAGTCACATGGTGTTACAGTGCCAACAGTATAACAATCTGTCTGTCAAGAGTATAGTTGTAGCATCTCTGGCATGTTTTTAAACATGTCTGAGAGCAACAGAGACACACCACATTCATCTTCAGTAGAGAGCCTGTTCACATAGAATTGCTACAAATGTTCACCAATATTTGTAACTGCTCAGTCGAGTTTCACTTTGAATCATATCTTCTAAACAGGAAGTTTATAATTTTGCAGCTTGAGCTCATATCAAATCAAAGTGTTAAAATCCTGAATAAGTCTTATAATAATTCTTGAATAATTCAAATTGAATACTGATTCGATCCACTATGAGTTTAAAGAATTGCTAGCTTTAACTGTTCTGTTTTCCAGATGCTGTGGAAATAACTATGGAAGAGATCTGAGAAGATCTGTAAACAGATCTGTAAAGCCTTTATAAAGTTTATAAGTTATCTTCTCACCCTAGTTCTTCTTTCTGTCACTTAACTTGGAGTATACCTATTTAGAACCTTAGCATATCCTAAAGCAAGGAAGTTAAAATTGTTAGTAGTAATGAAAGTGTTTGCTTACCTCACAAAAGTGTGTGTGCTGGCCGTTGGAGTGTAATCAGCTCGAAGCTGCCGGTATGGTTGTTTCTCTCTCTCTCACTCTCTCTCTCTCTCTCATGCACACATGCTTCGTCACCAGCCTGTTTCCCGTCTCTCATGTTGGACCCGCCCGGGGTCCATGCTTACATAACAGTCACAACAACAGCAGTGCGACTGTTACTTCAACAGGCAGACTTGAAAAGCTACACATTCACCTGAACAAAACAACCACATGTTAATGCTGACGGGGTGTAGATGTAACATAGAAATCTATATCACTAAAAGCCACTCGGTAGATCAAAATTAGAAATGAACACCCATGTTTAGGCACATTTTCTTGTTTATGTTATTTAAATGTGTTTCAGCCATAAGAAAATTTGCTACAAATCTTTAAGCTAAAGATAAGCAGAAGAGAATGGATGGATGACAGATGTTCATATCATTTATGTACATTTTCAGCAGTGTACCTGTGTAATATATCTGTATTGTGAGAGCTTGTTTATACAGATCTGAACAGACGTGCCTGATGATCCTCCTTATGACTTTATAATTAAGGTAATCTGAGCCTGTGACATTTCATATTAAAACGGGCAAGATCGGTAAGTTCGATTCTGACTTAGTAATGTTAGGGTCACATGCTTGAGCCCCCATTTGGTGGATTGTCTTGTAATGCCTGCTTGCAATAGTTTTATTATTAGTTCAGGTATAGCAGATAAAGTGGCACTGAAATGTGAGCTTGGTGTTCTCTAATATACAGTTTCTACTATTTCTTGTAGGTGAAAAATTACATGTGAAGTTCATTATCACATCAGAGACACTTTTTACACTGTGATCCAGCATGACAGAATTAATTTTACAACAGGATCACAAGCCCATACACGCACCTTAAAGTGAGACCCGCTCAAACACCAAGGAATGCTCGGCTTATCCCACTCTGGGAATTATAATCACATTTTCCATGACTGGAAACTACGCGGAATGGGCAAATATGCCCTTTCAAGTAAGCACTGCATGTGGGTGTTTCCAGTTAGGGGATTCCCTGAACAGATGTGACTTTCACCACTTCCAGTCAATAAACCCTCCCCACTGATCAAAGTTCTGGCCTGGAGTACACTGAAAAAAAGGGACTGGCCATCTCTTGGATTTATGTAAGCATCTTGCATGTATTTAACACAATTGCCTCATGTTTTAAAGTTAAATGTAACTATATAGTGTAAAAACTACATGATATGCAGAAAGGGTGTATTAAATTGTTCATATCATGTTCAGGTGAAGTAAGTCAATACGATAGCAACGTTAAATCTCGTGAAACCACGCGTGATTTCATCTCGCGGGCTTTGGATCGTGGTTTAAAAAAGGCATCCATCTCAGTCAAGTCCAGCAGCCAACTCTATGTTTTTTGGTATGTCTTGATTTTTTGAATTAATATTTATTTAAATGTAGTTAAACATCTAGAGTGTCATCATGTAATATGCTAAAAAAGAGCCGCTAACTTATTTGCTGTTTTATCTGTTGTCAAAGAATTGGCGCTTTTTCATCTGAATTTGTCTTTGGCACAAGAGCCGTAATATCACATTAAACCTAATTACGAGGCACTCATAACATAATCTGGTTTTCTGTGTGAATAGATTTGACAACTGACTCTTCAGTTACATTGTGTATTTACTGCACCGAGGTGTTAGTGAGATTTTGGACATTGAACAGCTTTAGCTAATATCATCAGCGGCATTATGCTAGCTTACATCCCTACCCCTCCTGCCCTCACCTGCTGTCCTTTTGTTTTTGTTTGTTTGTTTTTTTGCTGCACATTGAGAGATGACCTCTATTCTGCATTTCACCAGGAGTCAGCTGATGGATTGTGGGTTCAAGGTGTTATGGTGAGAAAGTATATTCTATTTTCGCTTAAGGTTTCTGTAACTTAATTATAATAGGGTTTTTATAGTTATTAGGTGTATGCATACTCAAATAGACCACCCTATTAATACAACTGAGAAATCCAAAATCTGCCATATAGGTTTAACTTATACCAGTATGTATTGTCAGAAAGGTGATTACTGGACTCACACTTGAACTAAAATGAGGTTGTAACTTCTGGGTTGTTGGGTTGCAAATCAGAAACAAACATCTTTGGATTTTTTTTAATCCCATAAGATCTGGAAACAGTTTTTATTCAACAAAACATTACTGATTAACCAAGCACAGTGCCTGCTGTTATTTCAAAATTATTTTATGTCATTTCAGATAAAATGAAGCATTCCAGTGCATCCCAACCATGCCTTTACAGTCAAGGTTTCTAACGGAGCTGAGTTTCTCTCTGACAGTCTGCTGAAAGTGTTTGCAAAGTGATCGGGGGAACAGGGCACAAAGCTAAAGGATGTAGCTGCCATGATGACAGTAAGAACTTTAAAATTCTTTAACTACAAAGTGTATATGTATTGCATTAGGTCAGTAAAAGATTTTTATGCTGCATCCATTGGTATGGGTTGGCTGGGTTGTTATCAGGAAAATGATATTTGCGGATTAATTTACAGTGAATTAAAAATGAATTGTTGGTCAGAAAAACTAAATCTGAAAATAATAACATTTGCAGCCTCAAAAGCACAGAAATCATAAAAAACCTTTTTTGATTTTAATTCTTACATAGCATTATTTATCAAGAACAGCTACAGATAGAACATTACTCCAGATGTTCTATCAGCTCCAGATATTCTTATCAGTCAGTCAGTAGTCATATATTTTAATTCTCATATAATATTGCAGATGAGCTATATCAGACATAGCAATTTCCCTTTGGGATCAATAAAGTCATTCTTCTTATAGCACAACTTAGTATGTATTAGTGGCAACCCATGTATCTGGGACCTGCATTCTGCCATAATCAGTGTTGGGGAGTAACGGAATACATGTACCGCCGTTATGTATTTAAAATACAAGATATGAGTAACTGTATTCCGTTACTCACTACGGCAGCCGTAATGCTCTGACAATCCATCAAGCAGTGCGGCTTACCAAAGTTGTACTAAAACATCTTTTAACAGATTTCTGCACGCCAAAATCGGTTCGAGGTCAGTAAGCACAACCAGAATTCATACATAAGGCACAATCTCGATTTTTGAGAAAATTAAAGGATTTTAAGTGTGCCTTATGGTGTGGGAAATACGTTATACAGAAGAAAAGAATATATCGTGATATATATCGTTACCGCACATGCTTCAAATTATATCGCGATATGAATTTTAGGCCATATCGCCCAGCCCTAGTGGCATCATCTTCCATTTGAGTTATTGCATGCTTTGGTGTTTTTGTGTTTTGTCTTTGTGTTCTGCAGCTCTTCTTCAGCTGCCAGCTATTTAGAGTTGAGTACAGAGAGTAGTTGATTGGTAATGATTTGAGCCCTTCTCAATAAAGGGGAGAGAAAACAGGAAGGATGTTCTTTGTTTTTCTGTAGGACACAGTTGGAGAAGGGAAGCCGGCTGAAATTGGAGACTCCAGTGAGATAAGTGAACATTTTAAAGGAAAATAGTTTTAACCTGATCTGGAGGGTTTTGCTCTTAAAATAATCAGTGACATCAGGAAGTTGATTCACTTTAATTAGAATTTATGTGGATTTGTTGTGATAAAGAGACTGGATTGGAAACTGTTGGTGTGCTGGACCTGCGTGTTACGCGAGTTTAACGGGGAAAAAGCTGTAATTAGGAGGCAACCAAAGAGAGGAAATTGTTCAAGACTTGGAGAGGAACAGCTTGACTGTTGAAGTCCCTGATGGGGAATCCCACTCCCTAAGAACACAAAGTTTGTTAATGTGGGTGGAAAGCCTTTCTCAGGAACATGCGAGATTGATGCACTATATTATCTTGGGTTCCAGCAGTACATCCATCTACAGATGAATGAGAGAATCATTTATGAGTAATGCTTGTGCATAACTGACTAATTTCTTTCTCACCAGTCTTTACTCAATATTTAGCACCAAGTTATAATATGTTTGCATATAATTTTAAGTTCAGCCCGCACAGCAGCTCTGAAGCTGAAGCCAGATTTGGATGCTTTGAGCTAAATATCACTATGATAATGATAACATATATACAAGCTCGTAATACGCTGAAGTTAAGCAGATTTACATCGTTCAAGTGTGTTGATATGCTGTTGAGAAACATTTTTCAGATGAGTGACCCGTTAGTGAACTCACTAGGTTTTGCTGTTTTCAGGCAATCAGATTTAAGGCATGGAAATGGGTTCGGTGATAGCCAAAAGTAGAACCCCTCCAATATATAGATCATATATAGACAAGCAGTGGTAACATGATTTGATCTGTCATTTCGTGCCTTTTATAGCTGTCAGTGCTCAGAAAATTCAGAGAAAATCTGTTTTGTCAGGAATAAAGTCTAGGTGACAGCCAACACAAACAGAAAGAGACCGACGACTCCCGCCGCATAAAACCGCAAACACAGGATGCTGGCAGTACACGGAGATCAAATGACCAAGATAAGTAAAAGAGGGGATTTTTTTTATACACTGAAAACAAATTGCACAAAGTGCACAGAAAGTATCAGTTAGGATTAGTCTGAAACTAATCAAAAACTGTTAAATATGCCACTGATTTCTAAGTCATGAAATTTAATTTTATTGTTTGTCTTTAAGTCTTTGACAGTATAGTATAAAATCTTTATAATAGTTTTAGAGATGCTTTTACAGTTCTGAATGTTTAATTTTTCATTTATCTTTTTCTGCATGTATACAGTGAAGGTAACATCTTATGCGTATTGTACTTATTTAAGAGGAGATTGGATCAGTGTCAAACCTGCAAACTTTTACTGTGTTTAAATTGCATATATCTGGATATATTTGTGTTTCGATAAATCTAAATTACAAACCTGGCCCTCTTCACACACAAACTTATTTTTATTAAATTATTATTATTATTATTATTATTATATGGTTCCCCTAGCATCATCTGGCCTTTGGAAGGGACACAGCACTGTTAACAAGAAAAAGCGCAGCATTATGGTTATTTTGTGTATTTAGATGGTGTCTTTCCGTTAAACGGAGGATCTTGGAAGGTTCCAAAACATCAGCTGGCTAATATTAGCGCACTGTTTTTAGGGGAGTTTTCCATTTAGAGGTTTTTCCACTTCAAGATCATGATATCTTGTGTTTAAGGTGTATTGCCCTTAAAATGACTTGATTCAGTTGTGACTGGTTTCCTGTTCTTCAGCATACAAAGCACTAAATCATAATACAAAACAGCAACACCTTTTTAAAGAGATGTTTCAAATGCTAACAGCCTTCTTAAATGGACATGTTTGCGTTTATATTCAAACCTGGCTGAAAATTGTAAATATTTTTACCTGTATAGTTAAATATCTTCTACATTACTGAAATTAATTTACTATTAGGTGACCATGAAGAATGGAGGGATTTTTTAAAACCATTCTTCTAGCAAAAGTGGCAATAAAACACTATAAACAAAGCTGTGGTGAAATGTTCCTCATCTGTGTTGTATAGATTAAAAATACTGCCAAAGTTATTAAGGCTGAACTAATTTTTAAATGTCTGTGAAGGTTCTCAGTCATCCAGGTCATCGTAGTCAAAGGAGCTTGCAAAGAAAACTGAAGAAGCTTCTCGGATGAGAGGTGAAACGTCTTCAAGCATCTTAAAGAAGTCCAGACGCTTTTCTTTGCAAGCTCCTTTGACTAATTTTTAAATGCTTTATACTCACCGTTTAATCATATTTGTAGTGGCTGTCCCTGAACATGAGACTGCACCTCTTCTGTTTAAATAAACTGGATCTTGCGCTCACTCCTTGTTATCAAGCTTTACCTTGCTAATGTGCTAAAGGAGTAATTAACACATTACTCCTTTAGAGTGCTGTATAATTACAGTTACACAGCACTCTAATTCCTCTACATCACACATATTGTCCAAGATGGCCAATAAGAGGAAACTTATCACAGAAGACTCTAGTTGCTAATGCTAGCTGTGTTTCCACACAAAGCAAAGCTGTTACTTGATCTGACAGCAGTGAAGCATCTTGTCTAGTGCACTAATATTCTATCAGTCTCCCATTAAAGACTGGACTTTATACACAATGAACATGCAAAATCAGTCAGAAAAAGCTGCTGGACTCTTGGCTTGACAAGCTCCAGCTATCGTTCATGGGACACAGACATGCCCATAAAACAGAGACACGCTACTGTTTCCATTGAGATCCCAGGCAAGTGCAGCTTTCGACAATTATACCCAGTAGCATCCAGAATATTCTAGTGATGTAGGGATGAATGCAAACAGGCGACGCGCATCATGACAGAGCACTGTTTGACACGAAAGTAGAGATATCGCTTCCTCTTGCTATGTTTTAATTAATGTCTAATTTTGAATTTGACTAGGTGCTTGTCTTGATGGAATGCCATTGCCTCAAACTATTCTACTGAATAAGTTTAAATCTTTTCCTCTGAGTAAACTGATGTGATGAAGAGACACAATCAGTAAGCCATACTTGGAAGGGAAACTTGGAAAAAAAGAATACAAAATATATAATACTTAAACATTTATACTCAGTCACAAATACTTAAATAACAGAATATAAATATGTATCATTCAAAAATCTATCATTCAGTATAAAAATAAGCAATGCTGTCAACATAAAAAATAATTATCCTTTCAAATATGTAAACATATGTATGTACACAGCCCTTCTATAAAGGAAAGGTGCAATTTTAAAAGTTGCTAGCATGCCTGATGATATATTATAAGGGCATAAAAAAATACAATTCAAATGTAGAAAAAATGTATTGCTATCACTTATGAAGGAAGTAATAGCAAACATGCACCAATAGAAAAGTCCAGCAGATGCCTCCATCCTTGTTGCACATGTTGTGAAATTCATTGTGCAGAAGAATATATGGGCTTGCTTATTGTAGTCCTAGTGAGTCTTAAAAATACAGGTGACGACAGCTGTAAGCACGTAAAGTTTCCATTTGTCAAGTGTTCCAAGAAACAGGCCTGATGGATGAATCCCATCAATAAAACTTTAAGATATTGTTTAGACAATAGTTTGGAGCCTTCTTGTAGGTACTGGGGGCATGTGGTACCTGAGATTTATCCAAAAGTTTCTCTTTGAGTATAATTCTGTGAATTTGTGTGGCGCAAGAAAATCTTTCTTCCACTTCAGGGCTCCTTGTTTCCTCTTGATATAACGCACAGACTCTGGCAAGTGACTGTAATCCACTGGACCATCTGGCAAAAAAGAAAAACAGTTTAAATATAAATGAAAATAAACACGTTTAATAAGCTGACATTTTAATTATTATTAAACGAAGTCCTGACCGAGTGCAACAAGTCCAGAGATGAACACACTTTATTCCTTATCAAAATGTACTAAGTTAGCTTAGCATAAAAGCTGGAAGTAAAATCTCTGTTTGTGATGCCTGCAAAGAATTATACATGACCAAATAGGGCATGAATGCTGAGCTATATAACCCGTGACTTAACAGAATTCATGTGGCTAGAGATTTTTGAAAAATGAGGAATCATTTACCAATTTCCACCAGGATAACTCTGGGATCATTCTTCGTCAAAGCATAATGAAGGCCAACTTTCTGCTCATACCACACTTGGCTTTGATTGTCACATATGCAAGTGCTTTCCTCCGTTTTCGCCTCAGGTGATAAGATGATAAGCAGTCTGCGGCACTGGTGCATCGCAGCAGCTGTTGCATCGTGTATTGCTGTAAGGGATTCATGGCCAGACACAAAACTGCAGGTTAGAACTCTTTGTCTGCAAACTGAAGACAGCCCATTTCAACAGCACAAACTATAATTTTGGGCAGAACTGTGGCTTCTTCCAGGCACTCATTTCTTCTTCTTTTTTTAACTTACCAGTTTAGTCTGCATTAATAAAATTAAAGAACCTTGTAAGTGCCTTGAGGCAGCTGTTATTGTGATTTGGCACTATATACATAAAAACTGAATTGAATTGCAATGTATCACCAATACAAACATAAAGGAAATAAACTAGAGCAATAAGAAGAACACAAAAAGAAAAGGGAAAAACAGAAATACAGAGGATAGCTAGACATCAGCTCAAGAAAGTATTAAGTCTGTTTTTAACTGTACTGTACTGTGTTCCAGTAATTTAGTAAACATGGCTTTTATCCAATTTCTCCCATGTATTATACTAGGAGTTTAACCAAGAAGCTCTTATTTTCTTTTCAAACTTCTCTTTCTTTTTTTCTTTTTTTTGCAACTATAAACAGAATTCTTACAGATACAGTTGTGGTCAAAGGTTTAGATACACTCATCATGAGAATGAATGCAATAGCAATGCCGCCACCATGCTACACAGCTGTTACAGTGTTCTTTGGTTCAACAGCCTTTACTTTATCTTCCAGGTCATGGCAGGCTTGAGTCCTGGTGGTTCCGCTGAAGTTTTTCCTAACTAATGTTCTCTGATCTGAGGACAACATTATTTGGTCATCCTCCAGATAGTGGCAAAGCAGTGGCGCATCCAAAAAACTTGTACTTTTTTGTAGTTAGAGTTCTGAACGGAATTCTCCGGTGTCCCGTTATATTTTAGATAGCAAGGAGCAGACGGCTGAGTTTATTAAACTTCACTGAAACAACCTGCAGATTTCATTAAAATTTAATAAACTATCATCTTGTCTTTATTTTTAGTTAGCACATACCTTAAACACTTAAAGCTGTAAGCTAATGATAGTTATATAAGAGCAGATGCTGCTGGTGCAATAAGCTGTACGTTTTACGTCCAATGGATGCATGATCCATTAATCGGTGACTAGTCGACTATCAAAATAATCGTTTGTGGCAGCCCTAATCTACAATTGTCCTTCTTAGATCTTCACTGAGACCTGAGTATTGGTCAATCTAATGAGTGCTGTCAAACAAATCCTTTTCATGCTGGCAAAGAGAAGTATTGACTGACTACAACATCAGTTGTAATCGCTGATGACTTTAGTAGCACAAAGATAATAGGCCTTGGTCTTGTCAAGTTAACAGATAGTGTAGAAGCGGGGGTCTCGAATTCCAGACCTTGAGGGCCGGTGTCCTTCAGGTTTTAGATGTGTCCTTGATCCAACACAGCTGATTTAAATGGGTAAATTACTCCCTCAACATGTCTGAAGTTCTCCAGAGGCCTGGTAACGAACTAGTCATTTGATTCCGGTGTGTTGACCCAGGGTGAGATCTAAAACCTGCAGGACACCGGCCCTCGAGGCCTGGAGTTTGAGACCCCTGTTGTAGAGGCTTCAGCACCACTTATTAGAGGTTTAAGTGAGTGTATGTATATATTTGACTCTTTGAGTCTGTGTGCATTAGAGAAAATCAAAATGAAAATCAAGCAACCAGTTCTTGTTTTATAAAGTCATTAAAAACGTTAATTTAACCACATTTAAAATGCAACTAGTTCTACTTGTCTTTTACCTGAAAGCATCATAGCAACTGATTTAGATTCGTTGGTTATGTATTTGATGTCTTAATTTAATAAAAACTGTGAACAGCAGTTTGTGACAATAAACAGCTCAAAGCCTTTGTATGTTTTCCCGTCTTTTGGGGGTTGGAGAATGACCTTAACAACCTCAAGAATTACACTACATCTAGAAAGACAAGTCTTTCTACCTCTGTTTACATATTATGGATATCTGCTTCTTACCTTCGCCAGGACAGTCATCCCGTCCTCTGATAAACAGAGAGTAGCCATATTGTTCCTCCAGTTTCTCAGGCAGGATCTGCATGGCAAACCTCGCGCCCTCATCTGAACTCATGGCATTGGAATGGATGAAACTCACGTAGGCATCATAGAGCTTCCCATCTGGAACTGACAGAATCTAAATGATTGTTTATGTTCATTTTATAACGTTTGATCCTTTTAAAATGTGAATCAACATCCAGCTTTCACGGCTTTCAGTACTGTGTTAGTTGTGCTGTAAGGTTAGTAGTATCTCGTCAGATGATGCCACACAAAAACTTAAGTTCAACTGATAACGGCTTTACCTTGTTGTTTGGGAAAATGTGCCAACAGATCCCTGTAAGCCAATATCAGGTTTACTTTAAAGAAGAAGAAGCACGCAGCCAAGGCTAGAACAGCCAGAGATGCAGAAAGGCAAACAGCCCAACTCATGTGGAAAGAACTGCGGTCAGCTGGAGAGAGGAAGGAGACAAACGTAAGGCAAGTGTCTCAGACGACTATAATTCTTGAACACACACACATTTATATGTATATGTCTATATATATCTTTATTACCTTCTTTAAGCTTCACCACACTGATTTGTTCTCCCGCTAGGCTTTCTAAATGGCACTCGAACTCAAAATTCAGGAACTTGCGATGAACTTTAGCGATGGACAGAATGACCAGTTCGTATACTTTGCCTTCTCTATGAATACTAAAGGGTACAGAAACAATCAGTCAGTCAGAATGAATCATGGAATCAAAGAATAATATGTAAATGTTAGGTGTTAAGTTTTTTGTGCTGCTACAGTTGCAACATTTACAGTCTATTACTCAGAAAAGAAGTTCTGCCTCCAAGTGACATTTAATGTCTGACACATTGTGTTGTTTTGATTTAATCTCGATGCAGTATAATGCAGTGTTTTGTATTCGCCCTATTAATAGCCCCGTCCATGGTAATGTAAAACTCACGTTTTCCGGGACACACTAATCTCCTCGAGGTCCTCAGCGTAATCCTTGCCAACAGTCCAGTGCAGTGAAGACTCGTTATCCTCACTGTAGCCTATGAATGCTAAACACTGCAGCTCCACTCTCAAACCTGGTGGGCAGTGAGAGTAAAAAACAAAGAAACTGTCAGTCTACATTTCCCGTTTTGATCAAACAAAAATATGAAGTTAGCTCAAATGAAATTTAACGTCACGGAAACTTTTCAAAAGGCTTCTGACTAATTCTGTTCAGTCGCTAGATGACAAAGCACCATTGCAAAGGTTTTAAAGGACTTTATTGTCATCTTGACTTGAAAAACAACTGTTTGTCAAGTATTTATCATAAAGATCATACAGTCAATAAATGGATAATGGTGTCAAAGACTTCATGATATTTAAAGGTGTTTATAATATTTTTCCATAGCACTAACATTCACTCTAATGCATTTTATTTAGTGTTTCACTTGCCTAGTTCAACTGTAATCTCTTGCTTGTCAGGGGTCACCAGCTGTGGCTCTACAAAAACTTTTTCTGGGAGGTCTGCAAGAAAGAAAGAAGGAAGGAAAAATAAAGAAAGTGGGACAATATACATTTAGCTCCATAAGCATTTGTATATATTGCCTCTGTACACCATCACAGGCTAATTTAAATCAGACAAACCAGATGTGATTGAAGTGCAGATGTTTAGCTTTAATTCAAGAGGTTTAACCGAGGTTTTGCATGAACTCTTTAGGAATTACACTCGTTTTTATCCATAATCCCCCATTTTCAGACGCTCAAAAGTATGGGAGATGAGGCCTGTTGCCTCGTCATTCCATGATAAACAAAGTTAATTAAAGACATCTGGATCTGAGTCCAATAGCTAAACTTGTATTTCAGCATTTCACTGGAACTTGTAAAATTCACTGAGACGTTGATGCAAATTAAGGAAATGAATCTGGCCCCAGAAGACCAAACAAACCTACTAGAGTTTAGATTTAAGAAAAAAAAGGCTAAACAACATTTACCACAGTTGTAAACACTCAAGGAAATATGGTGTCGTTATCAGAGTCTAGAATATACAATCAAGAGATGCCTTTATGAATGTAAATACAGATGGTTTACCAGATGGTGAAAACCACTGTTCACACTCAAAAACAAGAAGAGCCTGCATGTTCTGAGAAAACATCTTTGGACATATTTAACTTACAACAGCATGAGGAGAAGAGAAAAATAATGAAAATGGAGAGATACAACTCGTATGCCAAAGCATCCAATGATTTATTTCTTTTTTGTTAAACCCCCTGAATTAAGTCTTCAAGTCTATGATTAAACAAAACAAAATAATAATAATAATTATGTACAGCCAGAGTAATATATTAAAAAATGACACCAGAATAATTAAGGATTCAATATGAGAGCTCTACAGTACTTACCATCTTTAACAGTCAACAGGATGCTGCGTGAAGCGGTATAATTCCTGCCATCCAAGTTAATGTCTATCAGGCAGGTATATTTCCCATTGTCCTCCTCTGAGGCTTGAGGAAGCCTCATGTTGCCTTTCATATCAACAGAGATGGGTTTCCCTTGCCGCTGAATGAGCTGGCAATCCTGCAGACAGAAACCAATCCTGTAGTTAGTTTTCACAGTGCCATATTTTTGAGAGGCATTTTTGAGCCTCAAGACAAGAAAGAAGAGCCAGAAATAAAGGAAAACATGAATAAAAAGCAAAAAACTGGCATAGTGATCTCAAAATGTGTTGGTCGCAAGTTTCCAGGTAACAAAATGCATAGTACTACATTGTTGCTGGCCTGGGTGGCAACCAGTCTTATCTGCCAGGGGGGCAGATCTGGCACACATTTTTCCCTGATATCTACAGAAGGGGGCAGTGTTACATTTATGGAAGTTGTAAAACAGAAGCCTGGGATTTGGCCCACCTAAGCACTTTAGGTGGAGCGATTGTGTATAAACTAGCCTAGTTTATATCTGCTGTTTCCACTGATAGTTTATCAGCAATTGTTTCTGTCCACTCTTCATGATATTATATTCCATAAAATGGGATTATACACCAATAGCATAGCATTATGACCACTGACAGGTGAAATGAATAAAACTGATTTATTAGCACCTGTTACTGGCTGGGATATCTTAGACAGCAAATGAATATTTTGCCCTCAAAGTTGATGTGTTAGAAGCAGGAAAAATGGGCACGCGTAAGGATTTGAGCCGAGTTTGACAAGTGCCAAATTGTGTTGGCCACACAGCTGGGTGAGAGCCTCTCCAAAACTGGAGTGTGATCCAAGCCAACAGACGAGCTACTGTAGCTCAAAATGCTGAAAGAGTTGATGTAGGTTCTGATAGAAAGGTGTCAGAATACATAGTGGATCACAGTTTGCTTTGGGTAACGTTCTGCTGGGAAACCATCCATGAGGATGTAACTTTGACATGTACCACCTAACTAAGCACTGCTGCAGACCATGTATGACCTCCCATAGAAACAGTATTCCCTGATGGCTGTGGAATCTTGCAGCAGGATAATGCACCCTGCCACAAAGCAAAAAATGGTTTACAAATGGTTTGAGCAGCACAACAATGAGTTTGGAATCTTGACTTGGCCTCTAAATTCTCCAGATCTCAATTTAATCAACATCTGTGGGATGTGTTGGACAAAGAAGCCTGATCCATGGAGTCTCCACCTCCCAACTTATAGGAATTATAGGATCTAGGGCTGAACGATATATCGCATTTGCGATAATATCGCGACATGATCAAGTGCAATTTTCTAACCGCAAAGGCTGCGATTATACTCTGGACATGTCCAAATTCATGGGCTGCATCCTCCTGAGGCCGCATTTGTAGACCGATTACGTCACAGCGACGTGCCGAAGGCTGTCCAAATTACTACCATATCCCAGAATTCATAAGCGCGGCCCAGCCAAACTCCAGTTTACAACAATGGCGGCCGCTACTAAGTTTTAAAATTACTCATACTAATCTTTCAGGGTCACAAAATAAACTTTTAACATATTTTCAGGCGAGAAAGTAGTTGTGTAAACATCAAATATCTGCTCGGTTTATCAAGATATCCCATATTTGCAAAAGTGCTTCGACGTTTTCAGAGGCGTCTGCTACCCACCAGCTCGACAGCTAGCCGGGAGCTCGAGGGTTACTGATGCGGCCGAGAACGGCACAACTCCCGGCACATCATTTTCAGATCACCGCGGAGTTTCGCTGCTCGGGTTAAACGTAATATATAAGTCACTTAGACAACCTAAAAATGTTATTGTTGGGCTTTTTTCAGTGTTTTGTTTGTTCGTGAGTAAATCGGTTTGGCTGAGATTAAAGTTATTAGATTAGATAAAATAAAACTTTATTAATCCCCCGGGTGGGTTCCTCCTTGGTTTTCACACAGCTGACTAAACGTCAAACAGAAAACTTATTAAACAGAAGTATGAGACAGTCGAGAATTTACACCAGTGTCTGGTTATATTTTAGATAGCAAGAAGCAGACGGCCGAGTTTATTAAACTCCACCGAGACAGCGGTGACGCTAATCAGAACTAGACCGTCCAATTTCACGCCTTTAAATTTTAAAGGCGTGTTTGTGTGTGTGTTTATACAATTGCTATTATGTTTGCACTTTATGTGTAATGTTACTGACTGCAGAGATCAGTAAGATGTGTGTATTTTTTATTTATTAGTTTTATTTATTTAATATTATTTTTTAATTGAATGACTGTCTAGTAGTTCACAGATGACGAAAAACTGAGTGTGGTAAAGCCACTGATTTTGTTTATGTATATTTCTGCAATCTGCACATTGTACTGACTTTCATTTTAATGTTTACACCAGGGTTCCTTGTCAGCACTTTATGCTCAGATGTTTGTAAGCTAAAAATAAACTATTGTGTATGTTCAAATATACTGTTGTGATTGAAGAAGTTAAATAAAAATGTCAGTCATCAATTCATGCATCACCTCATGTCATCATAACAGAGGTCTGTCTTCCAGGAAAGAACAGTTTAAAATTAATGTAATATAGTATTGGCCATACTATATGATGTATTGCTTGTCTTTGTTTAATAATACAGAAGACAAAGACCTTAAAAAATAATCGCATATCGCATCGCAATCGCAATATTGGGGCAAAAAATCGCAATTAGATTATTTTCCATAATCGTTCAGCCCTAATAGGATCTGTTGCTTAGATACCACAGCACACTTTCCGGGGTTTTGTGGGGTCCACGTCTCGAGGGGTAATGTCTGTTTTGACAGTAAAAGCGTACTACAGCGGATAGTGGGAACAGCAGAGAAGATCATCGGGGTCTCTCTCCCCTCTATTGAGGACATCTACACCACACGCTGCATTCGCAAAGCCACCAGCATTGTGGCTGATTGGACACACCCCCCTCACACACTCTTCAAACTCCTGCCATCTGGAAAAAGGTACCGAAGCATTCGGGCACACACATCCAGACTGTGCAACAGCTTTTTTCCACAAGCCATCCGTCTCCTCAGCAAAAAGGGACTGACTGATACACACACACACACGCACACACACACACACACACACACACACACACACACACACACACAAACATTATCACTCAGGTTAACTCAACTACCTCAAAACATTGAGACTGGACTGACTAATCAACACAAGCGCAAACACACTGACCTACACCACCAAACCATCGTACACACCAACCTGTTAATGCTCTTTTGCACAATATTATTACTGGACTTTTTGCACTAACTTCTGTACTTCCTGATTTTTGCTGCTACACTAAGGAATGTTTACTGTTCCTCCACTACCTCAACTCATCATCACAAAACCTTATTACAGTGAGGCAAAAAAGTATTTAGTCAGCCACCGATTGTGCAAGTTCCCCCACTTAAAATGATGACAGAGGTCAGTAATTTGCACCAGAGGTACACTTCAACTGTGAGAGACAGAATGTGAAAGAAAAATCCATGAATCCACATGGTAGGATTTGTAAAGAATTTATTCGTAAATCAGGGTGGAAAATAAGTATTTGGTCACCTCAAACATGGAAAATCTCTGGCTCTCACAGACCTGTAACGTCTTCTGTAAGAAGCTTTTCTGTCCCCCACTCGTTACCTGTATGAATGGCACCTGTTTGAACTCATCATCTGTATAAAAGACACCTGTCCACAGCCTCAAACAGTCAGACTCCAAACTCCGCCATGGCCAAGACCAAAGAGCTTTCGAAGGACACCAGGAAAAGTATTGTAGACCTGCACCAGACTGGGAAGAGTGAATCTACAATAGGCAAGCAGCTTGGTGTGAAAAAATCAACTGTGGGAGCAACCATCAGAAAATGGAAGACATACAAGACCACTGATAATCTCCCTCGATCTAGGGCTCCACGCAAGATCTCATCCCGTGGGGTCAAAATGATCATGAGAACGGTGAGCAAAGATCCCAGAACCACACGGGGGGACCTGGTGAATGACCTGCAGAGAGCCGGGACCAAAGTAACAAAGGTCACCATCAGTAACACACTACAACGGCAGGGAATCAAATCCCGCAGTGCCAGACGTGTTCCGCTGCTGAAGCCAGTGCATGTCCAGGCCCGTCTGAAGTTTGCCAGAGAGCACATGGATGATACAGCAGAGGATTGGGAGAATGTCATGTGGTCAGATGAAACCAAAGTAGAACTTTTTGGTATAAACTCAACTCGTCGTGTTTGGAGGAAGAAGAATACTGAGTTGCATCCCAAGAACACCATACCTACTGTGAAGCATGGGGGTGGAAACATCATGCTATGGGGCTGTTTTTCTGCCAAGGGGACAGGACGACTGATCCGTGTTAAGGACAGAATGAATGGGGCCATGTATCGTGAGATTTTGAGCCAAAACCTCCTTCCATCAGTGAGAACTTTGAAGATGAAACGAGGCTGGGTCTTCCAACATGACAATGATCCAAAACACACCGCCCGGGCAACAAAGGAGTGGCTCCGTAAGAAGCATTTGAAAGTCCTGGAGTGGCCTAGCCAGTCTCCAGACCTCAACCCCATAGAAAATCTGTGGCGGGAGTTGAAAGTCCGTGTTGCTCGGCGACAGCCCCAAAACATCACTGCTCTCGAGAAGATCTGCATGGAGGAATGGGCCAAAATACCAGCTACTGTGTGTGCAAACCTGGTAAAGACCTATAGTAAACGTTTGACCTCTGTTATTGCCAACAAAGGTTATGTTACAAAGTATTGAGTTGTATTTTTGTTATTGACCAAATACTTATTTTCCACCCTAATTTACGAATAAATTCTTTACAAATCCTACCATGTGGATTCATGGATTTTTCTTTCACATTCTGTCTCTCACAGTTGAAGTGTACCTCTGGTGCAAATTACTGACCTCTGTCATCATTTTAGGTGGGGGAACTTGCACAATCGGTGGCTGACTAAATACTTTTTTGCCCCACTGTATTATGTTACGTTGTGTTTTTCTATCATTCTGTCACTTTGCTGCTCTTGTTTGCACATTTGCACGTGCACTTTGTTGTCTGCTGTCTGATAACAAAAAAAAGTCTTCCTTAGATAGTTAGATAGTTTGGGTTTTTTTGTTAATTTATGTTGTAATTTATGTTAGGTCAGTCTGTCTTGTCTCTGCTAGCCAGCTAACTAGGTCTCTTAGTTGGCTAGTTGAGTGTTTTCTGTTAATTTATGTTGTAAATTTATGTTGCATGTAGCACCTTGGTTCCTGGAGGAACATTGTTTCGCCTCACTGTGTACTGTTAAACTGTATATGGTTGAAGTGACAATAAAGCCAACTTGACTTGACTTGACTTGAAAAGGGGGACCAGGTGGTCATAATGTTATGCCTGATTGGTGTATATGGAGGGCAGAGACCAGACCGCCAGTACGTTCTTCAGCCAGCTTTTTTTAGGTGCAAAATAATATTGATGAGCAACAGTTTTCTTTGTACTCAAATCAGGTCCTAACAAGGCAAACATGTCAATGCAGTAAAACAAGTGTATTAGGCCTCTTTATACCTTCATCCATCGTACATTCACCACGCTATTCAGGCCGAAGATTTCTTTCTGTTTACAAGGAAGACTGTCGCTCACTCCTTTTGTGATGGAAATGCTCTCAACGGTATAAGGACACTCTCCACTAGACACTGACACCCAAAACTTTAGCCTCCGTAATAATACTCCAGACTGATTCCTGAAAAGAAAAAGAATTGTAAAGCCAACAGCAAGAAATATCCCTGTACTTTTTGTTTATCCTAAATGGTTACAGACAATATGACTAAAATATGAATTGATGTTTCAGTTATGCCTCTATTCCACTGATAAGCTGAAGTTATATATCTGTTCAGCACTAATTAGATATAAGATAAAAAAAAATAACATCCATTAGGAATATAAATTAGCACACACACGTACAGAGACTGCCTGAAGGCTGGAACTGAGGAGATTTGATATCCCTCCTCTCATATATATTTGGATATTTATCCAGTTGCTCATTTGCTCTTAATGGTTTGATCATTTCCTGGATAAATAACACATTCATTTTTAGAAATGGCCAATCCCGTCTCCCTGTTGTATAGGAGGCTCCATATGCTCCCAGTACAACCTTCACACAGTCTCCTAAAAGTGCAACATCAAAGATTTACAGATGTTAAAATCCAGTTAGTAGGTTAGTTGGCATATCTTATAAAACAGGTCGCAAAAGGTTGATTTTGTTCATCTGGACGTAGCGTTTTCATTGGAGACTTCTGAAGAAGTCACTTGGATGAGTGACAAAGGGTTTCCAATACAACAGAGCTTGATCATAGCCTGCATACAACTGTTAGGTTTTACAGCATTTTATTATAAAGTAGGTTTTGTTTGTCTGTGCACGTGTGTTAAAGCACATTTATAAATATACTAGAAGCATGGAACTGCAGGGATCAGGAGAACTCATGCAAGAGAAGTCATACAGATATTTTTATACCTTATCTGACAGGTGTAAGATCCATTGTGGGACATCTGGACAGGTAGAAACCAAAGTAACCTGTCCCTCACTTCCACTCCAGTGGGCAGGCTCAGATTGTCTTTACTCTCCCCTCTGCTCCAGATCACGACATCATGAGCCTCTGCTGTGTAGCAATTCAGCAAAAAGAAATGGCCAGCACTCACATGGAAGGTATCTATCTCCCCACGGTGGTCTGTAGGTGACAGTGCAACAGGAGAACAACTATTTGTCATTTAATGTAAGATGTTAAAAAAATATATCAATCTACAAGGAAGACATGTTACTCCAAAAGAAGAACAGATAGAACAGAATAGGACTAAGTAAGTAAAGTAAGTAACATTTTATTTATATAGCACCTTTCTAGACAAAAGATCACAAAGTGCTTTACACAGAGATAACAAGGTATAAAACAAAAACAGACAAAAAGTTAACGAAATGCAATTCTAAAAAGATGTGTTTTTAGTTGTTTTTAAAAGAGACTACTGAGTCACATGTGAGTACTTCAAGGATTTGGTCAAAAGCTTTGCTGCAGCGTTCTGAACAACCTGCAGACGTTCCAGGGAGTTTTTGCTTAGACATGTAAACAGTGAATTACAGTAGTCCAAACGTGATGAAATGAATGCATGAATAATAATCTCCAGTTTAGTACGAGATACAATAGGACTTAATTTGGCAATGTTTCTTAAGTAATAAAAGCAAGACCAAATCAGAGATTTGACATGGACATCCAATGTGAGAGCCGGGTCAAAGGTTACCCCTAGGTTCCTGATAGATGATTTCACAAATGTCGAAAGGGGACCAGCATTCATTATCATAGGTACAAGTCAGGAGCCACATGCAAGGACTTCAGTGTGTCCTTCATTAAGTTGGAGAAAGCTGTCATCCAGCCAACCTTTAATGGATTCTAAGCACTCATTCAGAATCTGCAGCATAGATAGATCTTGGGGCTTAAAAGCAATGCATAGCTGGCGTCGGGTCCAACATCAGCAAAACAAAACATTTTCCTGCATCGTTTTGCATCAAAATGTCACTGGAGACTCTAAGAAGGGCTGTTTCAGTAGAATGAGGTCTACGAAAGCCACTGACTGACTGAAATTTGTCAAGAATATCGTGTTTGTCCAAAACTGCTGTAAGCTGCTTAGCCACAACCTTTTCTAAAATCTTAGCAGTTAGTGGTAATTTTGAGATTGGCCTGCAACTGCTGTTTGTTTTTTTTAGATGCGATGTACAGCACAGGGACTTTACCAGTGACGTGTTAATTGTGGTGAGCACACAGGGACCGATAGACTGGAAGACATTTTTGAGTAACGATGCAGGTAAACTGTCAAATGAACAGGAGGATACTTTCTTTGAATTAACTAACTTTTCCAGCTCGGCTAGTGAAACCGATAAAAAGCTGTCTCAAATAACAGGCTGAGGCAGAGTAAGAAATGCTGATGGGGAAAAATGTTTTCTTACATTACTAAAAAAAAAATTCTATTAAGAAAGAAAGAAATTTTTCACAATCTTCATTTGAAGAAATTGGGGGCAGCAGGTGGACCAGGAGTAATAATACCAGTAATGGTGTGAAATAATACCTTAGGATTACCTCTGCTCTGGGTAACAAATTTAATTCTCCTCAGAATAAATGTGTGAAAACATCAATGCCCATTGCGATTTAACCCATCTTGTCACTCGCCGTAGAGTTTCTGTTTACAGCTGTTTGTTCTTTTCTGTTCTTCTTTTCATTTATGGCATGTCAAGGACACAACCAATGTTAGGTCATTCATAAAGATAAATAACAACAACAAGGCAGGGAAATACCTCCAGCTAGTGTCGGACCAAAATGCTGACACTGAAGTTTCAAAAGTTGAAAACTCATGGGTGACCTGATGGTGGCCCATCTTTCATACTGTTTATAAAAGATATTTTTAGGACAAACACCCCTTGGTGGACCTAGCTAGCTGTTAGCCAACTTCCAAACTTCCATGAAAAGACATTTGTGTTCTTTTCCAAGCTGTGAATGCCATGTCCAAAGTAGAACAACACCAATATGGATTCCTGGAAATGGGTGTCTTGCTACAGTCAAAGAGCAAACATTTCGTAACAATGACTAATGCAACTTGTTAACTTCTAATATTGCAGGTTATCAACCACTGAGAAGGGCTATGCACGTCCATGCAGGTGTGCAAAGATATGTCACCACCACCACTTCATTATTGAATTTAATAGTAACTGTTTGGCATCTGTAAACAGAACTAGGGATGCTTTCCCGTTTTTCTTCCCCGTCTGTTAATAACATAGGATAAGATAAACCAGTATTTGTCCCACACATGGGAAATTTGTTGGGTCACGGCAGAAAGGGGACAGTACAAAGTTACAAGCACCAAAAATTAAGAAAACAATAGAATATAATACTTTATAAATAGAATAAAATAGTATGTTGCATCGAAAATTTACACTTTGTAGTATTGCACCTAAGGGAGACAAGGAGAAGGCTATCATGGTGTATTGGATGTAAATGAAATTCTATGATAATCGTATTTTGTGCCACTTTTGTGCTGAGCAAACAGTATGAGATATGCAGCAACCTGTGGTAAGTGGTTAAATGTTTGCTCTGAAAAAGAGCAGTTGCTGCACAAACTGTACCAAATCATTTCTACCTTTTTCTTGAGTTTTTAGTTATCTAAGTTTTACTTAGTTAAATGGATGTTGCAGATATGTGCAAAGTTGTTTTTATCAAGTTATATTCTGACTGGTCTGAAGAGTCAGCACTTTTAGAGCTATCTAAAATACTTTGCTATTCACAATGTCAGAGATACATGACGTTTGTGGTTAACAAGATTGTTACTGTGGTAGAAAATACCCACGTGTTTTAACATATTTAGTCTTCAGGCACAGTTGAGGAGCCACAACGAAGTTTTGGTCGATGGGCTGAGAACACGATACCTGAAAACGAGGTTATCAGCCCAATGTGATGATGTATTTTTTATTATTAAAAATCACACAATCAGACTGGCCCTTATTACATATTACCATAGGCTCCCTCCTGTTTATGGTAATGTGCAGGAGCTTTCTGAAGCTTTTCATACAGACAGCTAGAACGACATTTCACGGAATTAAAATAAACATCAAAATATGTCAAATTTGTTTAGAAATTTTACACACTATGTTCGCACTTCTTGCCACAGCTTGTGTGTATTCAGCTATGGACAGTAGGCAAACTGGATTTTTCACGAATGTGCAGTTGTTCTAAATTGGTGCTTTTTACATTAAATGTTTAAGCGTTTAGTGTTAATAGAAACTGCTGCTAATGTTTGCATTTTCGCTTGTTTAATGACAAAAAGGTTATGGGATTTTAAAAACTGTAGGCAATTTATGTTCTGCCTTTTCCACTATTGCTCAAGATTGCATCCTGGGCGCAGATTATTCAAACAGTGAGGAAGAGTCTTGTTTGCCACTTCCTGTCAAAGCTGTAAATCTGTCATCAGTGGAACACCTCATACAGCATTAACTGATGAGACATAACCCTCATCGGGTTTTTTTTAGAGCTCAACATCATCCGTTTTTTAACCCTAATCCTAAACCTGTTATACTGTACTTCACATTACTGTGAACATTAAATTGCACTTTTGCACATTTCTTTTTTTCGTTTTAATTTATCAAAAAAATTATAAAATGATTTTATGTTTCAGGGTTTAAAGGATTAACAAGATATAAACACTGTTTTCACCTCATCATGCCAGTTTACTGTAAGAAGAAGAAGAAATTTGTATTACACAGTCTAACTGTTAGTGAAGTTGTAAGGCTGCGTCAGCGAACCTTGTGAAATTCAGGTAATTCTAAAGCATTTGTTCGTCACAGCTAGTCAAACCCAGCTGACAAAAGTGCAACGTGCAGCCGTATCTTAGCAACGCTTAGTAATTTTAGCAGATAGCTGTTAATGTTTGTCTTACACTAATACTTCTTATCTGTGTACAGCTTACCTCCATGTAATAATATGGAGGTAAGTCATGTCAGCTAGCCTGTATCAAAGTATTCAGGTATAACAGAATATTTAGAGTAGTACTTTTAAAAAGATTACTCTGCTTATTACAGTCAACTGTTTTATTATTGGTGCCACGCTTGGCGAGGGATCCTTGGCTCTGCTGGAGCATTTTATAAAACCTTGTCCTTTATGTTCAGCCTGACGTGCACAGGTGCTGCAACTTTAATGCTGACATCTTTTAGCTAAGACGCTTCCTGGAGATTCACACATCAAAGTCTGAGTATAAATGTTTGGTCTCCTTGACCTATATAATCATCAAAAACCCCACAGACCTTTCAGTTGTTGTTTTTTTGACGTTATCGTCTATCAGAATCACTTCATTGTCGTGAGAGGAATGTTGAGGGGTATGCTTTTTTTACTCATCAAACCACAGTTTATCTTTTTCTGTCGTGATTGTCTGTCTTGATAGCAAAACCTACCCAGGTAACCTATCAGTTGAATAGAGATTTTATCATACTGCCGTATGCATTCTGTGCAGTCCCCTACCACAGATGTATGAATAGATAAATCCACTACAAGGAACACTGAAGAATCAGCTTTTATTCCAGTATCTATTCTGATCACTGATTTATGATTAATTTATGGTAACATTTGAGTTAGGATACATATGTACAATATGTGTGTATATATATATATATATATATATATATATATATATATATATATATATATATATATATATATACACATACATACATACATACATACATGCATACATATAAATGTATTTGGCAAAGCTATAGGATAGTTTGCCCTGTCTGTTAACAGACAGTTTAACTGGTTTATAAACCAGTTAAACTGGTTATAAACCATGACAGCTAACCCCACGACATTGGCATAAAGCAGACAGAGCTTGTCACTCAGCTGAAACTAAGTGTTCAGAAGAAGTTGGAGAATCAGTACTTACCACGCGTCACAACAAATGACAGAGACAGCAGAACAGTCACCAAGCAGACCCAACCTGCCGCTGCCATAGTTCTTATCTGAGGGAATCAACAGACTGCATTTCAGTAAAGTCCGGTGTGATTTTCTTGAGAACACGAGCCATCCTGTCAGGCGAGCGTATTCTTTGCAGTGTATACAAGTTTCTTGACATACTTCCTGGGGAGCACAGCTTCCCTTAAAGGGAAGTGAAAGATGGAGTGTTCTCAGCTCTCACAAGGAAGTCAGAGCCAAAACACTCCCAGTAAAGTCCCAGGAAGTTCCACTGATTGGTGTTTCTTTGTCAAAGGTTGAGAAAAAAAATTCTCTTTGTCATTTGTAGTAACTCTCTGCTGATGTAAATCATTCATGCGTCTTTGTTACGTCATCGAAAAGTAATAATTCATATATGAATTGCACTCATTTTGGTCATTAACATAAAGTGGATCGGAGTCAGGTTATATATAAGGGAATTTATGGGCAAGTTCATCTGCAGCACATATTTATTTAAAAATACTTCATATTAATAGAAAATCAGAATTTCCCAAAATATAATGCCAATTTTGGGCTTTCTGGGCTTTGAAAAACAATGATGACATTCCTATAAAAATGTCTTAATAATAAACTTTGTAGTAATTTTTGAAATGAGTAAGCCTTATATCTCACAACTGCTGTGATAAATACTTAAAGTAAGGGTTTACCCTGAATGGTCTTCAGTCGTCACTTGATATATGTTTTACATGGCAATTTTTGTCAGCATCGTATATATTTTCACAGTTTACTCAGATATCCCTCTTTAAGTTTGCATTATTGTAAAGTGGTAACCTTCCAAAGCTCAGTGAAGCAAGTGAAAATCACAGTCGCTGAGTATTTAAACTTCAGTGCCTTAAATAAATAGATGTCAAGACCAAAATTGAAAATCTGCTGCCAATATATTTTGTGTAAAAGCAATCAAAAGAAATATTGCTGAACAGAAAGACAAAGATAAAATCAACAGAGTGAAACCACGTCAATGTGAAACCAGTACTATAAAATTCAAAGAAGCCTACACCAAGTATTTAAAAAAGATGTAATCATAAAGCTTAATCGAAACTCACCTGTGACGTATATGAAGTTACTACAAAAATAGAAAGAACTATCTGTACAATTACAGCTGTAGTTTTAATTATAATTTTGACTTTCTACTCTGAATTATGAGACAGAAAGTCTGCCTGTCACTTACAGTACAGTGAACTTGCAGTGACTTGCTGGATTTTCCATCCTCCTACTCCTCCTCCTGTATTTGCATTATTTTATATTGTTCCACTACCCCGGTATGAAATTTCCTCTCAACTGAAAAAAAGTACAACTTGCTTTGCAGTACAGGTGCAGCACAGTTATTCAACCACAGCTAAGTAGCACTTGACAGATATAGGTCGAGTTGTTGGTGGTTAAGATTTGAAACTGACAGTTGTTTTCATGTAATAATGTAATGGCATTTAACTAACTAGCAGTGTACACTCTAAAAACTATTGTTTAAGCTCAACAAAAAAAATTAACGCAACAGTTTCCATTACTCTTTTTGAGTTACGATAACTTATGTTGAAATTAGATTGAACCAACAAACTATATTGAGTTAGGGGAATTAACTTTTCCTCCATAATCAAAGGTGATTTTAATTACCATTTATGTAATATTTGGTAGCTTAAAAACATATTTTTAAGTTGTTTACTCATAAAAATTATCTTCCTCCAATTACTTTTTCCACATTATTTAAAATGATTTTTAAGTGTTATGTAATTAATTAACTGCACATTCCAGGGTGGCCTTTTGTTGTGGGCAGTCTGAGGTACACCTGTGCACTACTCATGATGTCAGATCAGCATCCTGATGTGGCACACCTGTGAGGTGGGATGGATTATCTCAATATAGCAGATGTGCCCACTACCACACATTTGGACTGATTTGTGACCACTGTTTGGGAGGGATGGTTATATTGTGTATCTGGAATGAATTTTAGGTCTCTACGTCCATCCCATGGGGAATGGGAGCAGTAACAAAGGTGTTGCGTTTATATTTTTGTTGAGTGTATTTATTTAAAAAGTACTTCCTTCTAAAACAGTTTATTTAGTTAAACTCAAAGCCAATATTTCGTATTCTTTTTCTTAGTGTGACACTGAGATAAGGATGAATAAAAACGAGGGAATTGTTAGTTGTTCAAAGAGCGATAAAACAAACACGGATGCGGCTGCAAATCCGTTATTGGAAAAAGCTGTGAAACTTCCCAGAAACTGTGTTGGAGCTTGGATCAGCGCAGTGTTTTCAGATTATTACATTTACAATGCAGTTTGATTTTTCGTCAATCTGTGAAAATCGTCAGCCAGATTTTCAAAACAAAAATGTAAACGTTCCCTAGGATCCACTCTCTCAAACCTCAAAGCTCTTTGTGGCGTTTTTCAACATATTGGATTTTATCCAAACTTAAAAAAAAATATTCCTACAATTTCTTCTCCAGTTTCAAAGAATTTTACAGACAGTCATCACAAGACTATTTTCACTAATGACGAAATGGCAATCACAGTTTTCTCAACATGCAATAGTGTTAAAAATGCCGTTTTCTGCTCTTTCCCTTGACGTCTCGAATGACTTGTAAATCATGAGTCACTGTTAAGTTCAAAATAATCCGATGGTTGTGGAAATGTAATGATGACTTCTAAGATTTACAAAAATGTTTGATTTTCAAAGCATCATTAAAACAAAAATCAACAAATGTTTGTTTTTTAAAAATTCCTATATTCGACGTTGTTGTAAAATCCAACTTCGTATCTGTTTCACTCTCGTCTGTTTCCTTCTCTTTTTGTCTATGACCAGTGAGATCCAGTTACACGTCTGGGCATGATGAAAGGGAACGAATGACTACGCCCACGAGACTTGGAACCAGACACGACAGGGTTGAACTACAGTGGCGCTTCCCAGTCGTGACTGACCTGAGACGCAAGTTGAGAGCAGTGCAGGGACTGAAAGCTAAAGGAAGAAATTAACATGAGCCAGTGTTTGATAGTGACCAACTGAGTGTTTATATTATGCTTGCTCTTTAAACTAACCAGAAGTTGGTTGGTGAATGAACCCAAACTAATATTCTAAATGATCTGTAACCAAATTAAAGGCACTTCAAATCCTAAGTGTGTGTATAAATGTACCCAATAATCTCTTTAGCCCCTTTGTTTGATTTACCTGCTGCAGTTAGGTAGATTAGACGCATGATATGGTCTTGCTATTTGAAATGTTCAGCCTTTTTTAACATAGCATCCATGCACAGCTGCCAGATGGCAACCTTTTTCTTTTATTTTCCATTCTTATTTTCACAAATATGGAGCTCCTTTATGACACTCATGTACACTGACAAACATGTTACATGGTTTAAGCAAAGATTTAAGATTGGGGAAGAATTTTATATTTAAGTAAAATCAGTGTAGCAGAAATGTGAAGTAAATTGACAAAAAAAAACACGCTATAATACTAGACCCAGTGTCTTTGTGGTGTATGTTTCTTGAGGAGGAATGGAAAAGAGTAAAAACTGAAAATAATCTTTTTATTTGCAAAATAGTCACATTTTAAAACAAAATTCAAATAGAAAACAGAGTATTTACAATTTCCCAGAATCATAAGTAAAAAAAAAATCATTGATTAAAAATGTTAGCGCATACATTTTAACCTAGATTTTTATGCAGCCTCATTTCATGATGTTGTTTTTACAAATAATATACATAAATTTAAAAAATCATCATGAATGTATACTTTTCTGGTTGTTCCTCTTTACAGTTTTTACATGTTAATTTATATATTTTTTCTACATATTTACAAGTTTAATCATACATATGTACATTTCCTGATATGCCTATCGCCCAGTGTCAGCTGGGATGTTGAGGATTGTGGTAATAAAATAACTGTACGACCATTCAAGCTATTTTCATCTGCATTATTTTTCAGGCCCCTTCTGTTACTGATTGTCAGAAGTTCACATACAAACTGTGGACAATTCAGACACTGCACTGATCTGTCCATGACCAGCTGTCATCTTTAGCCAATACTTTCCACATTTCTTACACTTTTTTTATACTCATTGCAATGTGTTACTTGAAAAGTTCCACAGAAGGTAAAGGTGACATCTCTGCTGAGAGAACATTTGGAGTTGCCTGTGCTGTAAACTTGACTCAGGGTCTTGGTGTCACTGCTTCTGATAACAGTGCCCACGATCTACCTGTGAGTGAGTAAATGCAACTGCCACATTTACATTAGAAACCAGGTACTCTCTGGTTCAATATCTGACAAACACAGATCGCCATCAGAATTACAGAAAGGCGATTGTTTCAGGATACACTACCCTCTTGCCCCGGACAGGCATGTGATACCTCAGTTCCTTCCAAAACCTAGAGGAAGGGGAGAGGGATGTTGACAGCTGTGAGTCTGTTCCAGTTTTTTCTGCATCAGCTCCACTCATGCACGTCTTCCACCTTTCCCTCGTCCTCTGGTTCTTCCACCAACACACGGCACCCTGCTTCTTCCTCAGATGACGCACTGACTCTGGAAATAGAGCCAGTTGAGCAGGCGTGATCTCCTCCAGCTCAACCAGAACCACCTGCAAAGCAGAGCTTAGATTAGACTCGGTGGAATGATTTAATACACATTAGGCAAAAGGGTATCTTTCTGTTTAAAGTTGTAGTTAGAATCAGATACAGGAAATAAACTCTGGGCTCTGAACTTCACATTAATCAGTAATTCTGCATTCACTTCTTACATTTATCATTATTATTTAATATTTTTTGATTTTGGGATAGAAGTACAGTCAGTACTTATGAAATGCCCATCAGTCCTCCTGTTACACTCATGTTTGACATCACAAAATTTAGCACAGAAATAAATTTCTCAGCTGCCTCTTTAGCTGATCAGTTAGCTTGATATAGGTGAGAATGGAAATCCATACTAAAAAAATCTGATCAAGATCGGAGCCATATGAATTTGATTTGGGCATCTGCATCTAGCTCACACATCACAAAATATTATGATGTTGTAATATTTTTCCCTTATACTTATCTATCTATCTGTATGAAATACAGACTTATACAAAATTCATGTTTTTACATGAATAATTATGTGTTGTTGTCATTTTAGCCCATTCCTTGTGGTTTTAGGGAACACAAAGACCTCATAATGTCTGTCATACACTACGGGTCAAAAGTTTTAGAACACCCCAGTTTTTCCAAGTATTTATTGCAATTCATTACATTGAGGTCCAATGAATAGCTTGAACTGGTGCAAGGGAAGGGCTGAACTGTCAGAGGCTTAAAAAAAAGGTAAGGTTAACCAAAACTGAAATATAATGTGCATATCAGAATTATACAAAAATCGTGTCGCCTTTTTCAGAGGACATAATATATTTTAACAATTTAAAGCTGTTTTGCAGCAATTGAGATTAATCAAGCTTGATCAAGCTGAAGCTAGTGCAACTAATTCCTACAGGTGTTCCAGTTTTTCTGGATTACTTACAACCCCCTCTGTCTGCATAAAAGCAATGTTGGAACACACTGTGGTACCAAACCCTCGTGAGCATCTGTGAACAGTATTGTACTGCAGATAGTGGTGTGTTGCTACAAAAATGGCGAGAAAAAAAGGCAATTAACAATGGAAGAGAGACAGACCAGCATAACACTTAAAAATGTAGGTCTTTCCTACTGAGAAATTACAAAGAAAGGTTTCAGTGAATAAAGTTTCCTTCACCATCAAAACGCACTCAGAAACTGGGGCAAATGCTGACAGGAAGAGGTCTGGCAGATGAAACGCCACAAATGAATCAGAGGACAAGTTTCTGAGAGCTAACATCTTGTGTGATAGGTGGCTCACAGGACAACAGCTTCAAGCACAGCTCAATAGTGGCCATAGTAAGTAATTTCAATTGAAGAGTTTGAGCTTCAGGGTTGACTGGATGAGTTGCAGCAAGAAAGCCTTTGCTATGACGTCAGAATAAGACAAAGAGGCTTGCCTGGGCCATGAAACACCACCATTGGACTACTGAAGACTGGAAGAAGGCATTATGGACTGGTGAATCAAAATTTGAAATCTTCACGAACATCGAATTGGCGAAAGGATGATTCCAAAGTGTGTGGTATCAACTGTGAAACATGGAGGGGCAAGTGTGAAGGTCTGGGGCTGTTTTGCCCTCTTAACCAAAATGATTACCACACCATTGTGGAGTGCTATGCAATACCCTCTGGTATGCACGTAGTAGGGCAGGGGTTTATCCTACAGGAAGATAATGACCCAAAACACAAGTCCAAGCTATGCCAGAACTGCCTTGGGGAAAAAGAACGAAATGATAAGTTTGAAAACATGGAGCAGACAGCACAGTCTCCAGACTTAAACCCCATTGAGCTGGTTTGGGATGAACTGGACACAAGAGTGAAAGCAAAGCAACCTACAAGTGAACTGAACTGCAACAGATATGGGAAGAACTTTGTGAAGAATATTTGATTTTTATTGTAGAAAGAACGCCACGGGTGTGTTCAGCTATCATCTACCAAAGGTGGCAACTTTGATGAGTCAAAAGTTTTGGTCTATAAATTGATTCCATGCTTTTTTTTTTTTATTGCTTATTTTTTACTATGCTTTTATTTCAGAGTGCATGAAACATTAAACAGCATCATTTTCAATAAAAAACTGGAAAAGTTGGTGTGTTCAAAAACTTTTTACCGGTAGTGTACATAAGAATGGACCTAATATGTACCTGTGTGCCAATTTTTGCTCAGCTCCTGATCGTGTAGGAGTTCATGTTTAATAGCGAGATATGCAATTGCCTCTGTTTGACATTAGTCTGATGTCTGGCAGTTTTTTCAGAGACGTGCCTCTGAAGAGTGTCTATTTCCTCACCTTGAGGGAGCCCTCGATCAGCACTCGGTGCATTGCTGCCACACACTCCAGCTGCTGCCTTGTGTCTTTACAGACTTTATCACCAACATCAGAGCTTGTAATGCTAAAGCTGTCACTGGCATTTCTTTGACTTTCATCATCGCATTCACCGCTCTTAGAAATGTTGTTATTATTACTGCTGGTGCTGCTTGTATGTCTTTTGGTGGTAAAAGAGGAAGCAGTGTAGAGAAGGAGGACACGGCGGCTGGCTTGTATGTTTTCTTCAACAGAGTCCACCATAGCTGCAGGAGGGAACAAATAATGAAAACACACGGTTAGAAAATAGGAGCTAAATAAGGGAACTTAAACTTAGCTATATGCAGCTCTAACAGTTATATTTAGAAGTTTATTCCTTTTTAAACTGAAAAGAAGTAAATGCAACCATCACAGCAGACAGCCAAATTGCCTTTCTTCACAAGCTAATGCAATGCTACTTTTTAACTGCATGAACAAAAAATAAATAATTTGGCTTTGCCACATATTTTCTACTTAGGAAGTCACAGCAACAGGCAAAATATTTGAAAATGAAACAAGCTGATGTGTACAACACTGGGGAATTCATCTGTGTTTGTGCATTTCTAGCTAGCAGTTATTGTTGACCGCCCTGAAAAGGCAAGACAAGATCACCACAAAACAACTTATATAAATCCTTTCTCATATATACTCTATCTCATGCAGTTTCGTAAAGGAAGAAAGTGAAGACAAAAAGAGGCTAGCTTTTACCACCTACAGCCCATGGTATTTACTTAAAAATACACCATGACCAGCTAAACGAAATGCAAACAGAAGCTTTTTGGATAGTCTTTCAAGATTTTAAGCTTGCTACGTGTAAAACAGCCTAATAATATTTAAGATCTTGAAGTGATCTGCCAATAATGGGTGGGATAAAAAAAATCACAAATTAATTTAAAGAAAAGCATGAAATTGTTGTTATTATTATTTTTTATAATACTAAATGCCAGTCCTTCTTCAAACAGTGCAAGTTAGGCTCTGTGGTTTAAAAAATGGCTCTGGGCCACATGTCTCCGTACTGTTTGCTGTGGGTAAATTACCTTGCCCAGGCAGGCAGTCACGGCCTGCTATGAAGAGTTTGTAGTCACAGGCCCTTTCCAACACATGAGGCAGTGTTTGAAGGGCAAATGTTTCCACATCCTTGCTGAATCCGAGGTCACAGGGCTGTGGGTATGCCACATAGGCATCGTAAAGCTTCCCATCCAAGTCTAACACAAGAAAAGGAAAAGTTTATGACATGCATAGTTTCGACTAAAACCCTCAAAATTTGATCTTTCAATTAAATATTTAGAGCTGTCATCTATAAACTCAGTTATTCTAATTATTGCTGTGTTCATGCTTTGCAACAAGAAGTTAGATTTATATTGTCAGACAGTGTGCTACCAAGCAGGCAGGGACAGGTACATTGCATGTAATTTATTGCAAAATGACCCCAAGACACCAAGCCATCGGGAAACCGGCAGATATGCCTGGAGTTCACCGAGCATGTGCAGCTATCCTGCATTGTTTCTTAGACTGGAAGCAAATTGGAGACATTATGTCAAACATGTGTAAAAACATTTAAATTCACTGAATAAATTCAGCATGAAACAATTTGTTCAAGCAACAGTGTAACAAATAAATAAATAAAGTTACCAATATGCTAATTGATGATGACAGCAAACAGTAGCTACGTTAAAGCTAATGTTCAACGTAGCTACTGCAATTGCACTTTCTTTTTGAGGTGTTACCACATCAAACTACGTGCTACTTCTGTGTTTCGCTATCTGCATATACGATTTCACATATGTCAAACTGTGTGGGTAACGCTGTTTTCCTTCTTGTTCGGGTTTTCAAACAGTACTTTTCTTACTGATTCAGCCGTGGATGCTTTCTGAAGTCTTAAGAATCATCGACTTTTAGCAAAAGCAGTCCAGTGTTTGCTATCCCTTTCTTTCATAATCAGCAAATGACATTTGATGAGAAGCAGAGTAAGCTGTCCTGTGGTTAGCTTGTTTCCTTTGTTTGTTCTCGCTGCTGACACATGCAGAGTTTATGACTCTGTAGGTTGTCGTGAATATGTGGGTACTGTGTGTGAAGTAAAGGTGCAAGCTGAAAACATTGCTTGGGGTATTTCCATTGTTAAGTACTGTACTGTTAGATGACATTATTGTTGCTATTGTTTTCTGTTTATAATACGTAAATCAATTGCACATTAATAACTACAAAGCTGCTGAGAACTTACCTTTATTTTTGTAAAAGACTGGAAATGCTCTCCTGAACCACAGCACTATTTCAATCTTAAAAAGGTAGTATAGGGTGACGGTGATGATAAACAGAACCATCATACCACCAAGCACAGATCCGATAGCTATGCCACTTGGATCTGTGGAGATGAACAGCAAACATACCAGACATAAAATTTTAGATTATATATTTGCTGCTGATGCACTGGCTCCAAATTCATTATGGCTTCAAATGTCTAAAAAATTACTTTTCAGTCAAATTAACATTTATATGAGATTTAACTGGTATAAAAACAGCATAACATAGCAGTGTAAAAATGTAACTGTTTTTCAGCTACTTCCTCTTGTAATGTTCATATTTTCACCAGCATCTTTGAAAGCATGAAATTTTGCCTCTGGTTTAATTATGTATATTGAGTAGATTGAGCAGGCTGAACAGCTCCCTCTGCTGGTCATAGTTCTAATAATGCCTCCGAGAACTACAATTCATGCATGTTTGTAACAATTTCTAATCTTCTAGAAATAATACTTTAGATATAGACTCCTTTGTTATTTTGTTTGTTTGTCTGAATATTTGATGCTATGCTAAATGCCATAGCATTTAGCATAGCTAAAGAAGACAACAGAGTGTAAATAAAGTCATAGTAAGACTTTATTTACCTTGAACATGGCTCTGTTATCATGATACTAAATGTTTCTTACATGAGCCTCGTTTGCTCTTTGAGGCCTCGCCAAATCCTGGGTTTTTACTGTTATACAGGTGATTTCTTAGTGAGGTACATTACCATGATGACTTATTAAAATATGTAAAATTGTGAAAATACTTATCAAAGCTTGTTATTTGATTGACCTCAAAAGATTTTCAGATTTTCATTTTGCTGTGCGTTTGACTAAAGCGGTGCAGGTTTCATACTAAGTTATTAACAGGTCCAAGTCATAACAATTACTGTATATGAACAGTTCATTCAGCTATTTATTCAGCTGTGGGACCCTAACAGCAATTTGACTGCATTGCTATTATGAACTGTGTTCATTAAGTAGAAAGTTTGCTAATGTGTTTGGTTTAGCTGGTGGTTTAACACCTATCAAGAGGCAAAACATTTACATTGAAGGCAACATTTTCTGTATTGTAATTAACTAATTCTTATTCATGTATAAGATAATCACTTAAATGAAAAGATTACTTGATTAAGTAATTGTGAGTGGTATTCTCAAATGTAAAGCTTTGATTGCTCAAGGTTAGAGACAAACTAAAATATCATGTTTAGGGGAGACTCTGTTTTTACCTTCTGGTTGCAGACTGAAATATCTTTCAGGAAAGCCCCTGTCACTGTACGCACGGCAGGTGTAGTTGACGTAGAAGTCCTCCTCCCTTAGCTCAGAAAATATCAGCCAGGTCTCTAACCACGCACCTTTACTGGAGCCATTTTGGGGCAGCAAACTGTCGAGGACAATCAGATGAAACAGTTAAAAGGTGATGTGACAAAATGCCTGTTAAGGCAGGAGTCTCAAAAGACATCAACTCTGAACATTGGTTCACTGATAAAGCAGATCAATTAAATAGATTTAGAGTAAAAAAGGTACTGACCGCTGTTCTAACATGTGTACACGGTGAGAGGTGTTAGTCTCAAAGAATCCATCTTTGTCCAACCAATAAATATCAACGATAGGCTTCCCAACACCCGGCACAAACACCAGGCACCTTTTACTGAAGTTGTACCCTGAAAACATGCGCAAAACAGTGACTCAGTATAAACATGAAACTGTATATTTAGCATTTACTCTCCCTGCAGAAGTCTGTGACTTTCAACCCAATATGTTGGCCTAAATGAAGCCTGAGATACATAAATATGAAATCAACAGAACACCACATTTCTCAGAAGATCTTAGAGGACTTACCGCTCTGTGCTTTGATTACATCATTGGAGGGTTCATGCACTTGTGGAACCAAAGAGTAATCCCCTGAAACAGAGAACATCAAATACTGTGTAGCTTACAGTAGAGGTTGAATAATCACAAAGATATAATGGAAATTGAATCATATTTCTCTTTCACAGTTTTACAGTAAGCAAACCTAAGAAACCATTATTACTAACACAACTGATGTTTCTTTTTCTGTTATTATTTTTATTGTTAAAATGAAGCGATTATGCTTTTTTCACCGGATTTTTGTCAACGTACAGTAGTGTCAAGATAGTCTTTGAGGCCTTTGGGCTGGGATGTGTTGGGCAACCGTGATTCTGTCCTTTCAACTGCGCTCAGTATAGAAGTCACGATACCTCAGCTCGCTTGCAAGTGTTTGGGAGCTGTTCTGTTCTGTTTTGTTTGTGTTTGAGGGCGTTACTGTATATGCCTGACTAACTGAAGTGGATATCACGGTCAGTTAGCAGTCAAACATAAACCTTGCTTGAATAACAGAACAAAGACACAGCTGCCCTTCTCAGCTGTGTGGGGGCTCCTGACGAGGTCTTTATCTTGTGTAGCCCAAGGCAAACACAGTTTTTGTTTTGTATTTCCCCGTCTTGTGCCACATGCTTGTTCAAGATATAACATAACAATTTTCACTAAGTGAATCTGTGAATCATAATTTGAGGTATCTAGGTGCTAACCTATAAGCTACATGAGGCTTAGCGGGGGATAATTATGACACAGTCAAACCCAAGTAAATGAAAACCAAGTTGAGTGCTCGGAAATACCAGCTTTATGACTGAAGAGCATTGTGCACATCTATACAGTTACTTATTGTATCATCACTGTTATTTTATAATTCATCTTTACATATGGACAAAAAAAATCACTCTGTTGTCTTCTTCCTCTTTTTTCAGCTGCTCCATTCATGGGGCGCCACAGCAGATCATCTGCCTCTATCTCGCCCTATCCCTATTGCCCCTTTCTGTCACACCCACCCTCCACATGCCCTCCTTCACTACATCCATGAATCTTCTCTGTGTTCTACCTCTTTTCCTCCTGCCTGGATGCTCATCCTCAGCATTATATGTCTAACATAGCCCCTTTCCCTCCTCTGCATGCGTCCAAACCATCCCAGCCTTTCCTCTTTACATTTATCTCCAAACTGTTAACATTAGCAGCCTCTCTGATATGTTCAATGCTAATCTTAATCATTTTTGTCACACCCAGTATAAACCTATATAGATCTTCAAATCCCCCAGCTCGGCCTCCTGTCTCTTTATCATTGCCACCATCTCCAAACCGCCATTATCATTATCTTCCCTCCAGTCAATACTTCCATTGCTCTAGGTTGTCTTCCACCTGCTCCCTGCTCTCACTACAGGTCTGCAAACATCATAATTCACATCATCATAATCCTGTCTGACCTCATCTTCAGCCTGTCCATCACTATCGCAAACAGCATGGTCAATCCCTGGTCCCACCCCCACCTTAAACACCTTCTATCACTTCGAATGCGCCCCGCACCACTGTCTCGTTGTCCTCATACATGGCCTCCCTCACATACTTCTTCACCATTCCTGACTACGTCATTCAGAGCCAAAGTTCCTCTCCTAGCATACAAAAGTATGTCATCTGGACCAACTGCCCTTCCACACTTCATCCACTTCATAGCCCCCTCACTTCATTTCAGTGTTTCTCTTAATCTACAATCTCACCTTTGACCTCTGCGCTAATAGTCTCTGACACAGATCCTTTGATGCCACCCAGGGTGAATGTCAGAGTACAGGTATAAGTGCCTTTGTGTTGAAGGTCCACACTGGTAATTTTCAGTCTGGTACCCCAGTACTCATAGCTGCCTGTTCCGTCCTCTATGGGGTCACAACCCTAGAGGGAGAAACGCATAAGTCTTTTTTCAAATTAACAATGCATGAAGAAAAATGTTAACTATTTAAATTGGAGAACAGTTTACAGCCACTGGGATAGTTTTGATGCTCCTAATCTGTTCAGATAGACATTTAAAGAGTTCCATGATTTTTAATATTATTAAACTGTTTGTTTCCCTTCCACAAAATTAAAGGGCACGCACACAAACACACCGAGACTGGGATCTGCTGTCAGTCAAATTGCAATTTTTAAACACTCGTATCTCCCCAGAGTTTCAATACATTCCTGGTATTGATAGAAGTTGGAATAGTGGTAGTAAATAGTTGAGGCTGCAGCTACTGTGCAGTCTCTCCATTAAAACCATTAGGTTTCATGCAGCACTCAACAACAATTCTGGAGAACTCACTCTGTACCACTTGATGGAGGAAGAGATGTTGTAGCTGTTCAGCTTATTCATTTCGTTCTTCAGAGGGCAGCTCAGATTGTCAGTGACTCCTTTTGTAAGTTGCTGATAAGCTTTCCTCGGCCTTCCACATTCTCCTGTAGGTCTTTCATCCACCACCAGTCGGCTGGCCTGCCTGTAGCAGTGGGAAGGAGTCCTGTTGGGAAATTAAGCAGAAATATTATAAATGAATAGATAATTGGGCACACTCGCCCTGGCAGTGACGGTCATTGTTTGACCTTCTTCACAGTCAAAAATCAAACAATATTAATATTAAATTTGTTGGAATTGTAAGGGATCTTGATCTTAGATTTTGAAAATCTAAATCAAATTCTGTGTTGGGGATAGATAATATTGCAGCAGTGCCGCTGCACGGGAGGCGGACGCACCTGAGCGGAATCCGGTTGTTGTTGTTGGAGTGTGTGGCTGCAAGCTGCAAAGCTGCAGCCCGTGTGTGAACGGCAATCGGAATAAAAGTGTTTGAAAGTACTGAGATGTGGGCGGTTTCGTCATTCTCCTATTATAATTTCCAATACAGTAAAAGCCATAAACCACTCTGTGTTCACTGTGATTACTGATAGATCATGGAGGCAGTTCGATGAGTTGTGTAAGGTGTAAATTAATACTGTGTTCTACTCATTTCTAATATTTCTACTTCTACTAGTGCTTCCTACCTCAGTATGGTCACATAATCCCCACTGTCATTCATGGTTACATTGAGAATCCACAGAGTCTCCTCGTGCACCAGGATGTGACCAGTCTGACTGCTGATTTCTTGGCCTGACACCGAGTTGTACCACGTGATGTTGTACGGGACAGTTTTGAAATCAAAGACGTCTGAGGACACCAGTGTGCTTCTCAGCATAGCCACATCTCCAGGAACAGAGAAAACCCTCTCAAACTGGAGTTTGTAGTCAGTACAGTTCTCTGCAACATACATGTAAGTGTGGAATAGAGAAAATAGTTATTTAACCTTTTATTGCTGAGAAATCAAACATTTCAAAGTCAAATATAATGTTGTTATTTGTTTGAAATTAATTGAATTGAACTGAACTGAACTGAGATGTGACATATTTCCTGCTCCATGTGTTTTTACTTGAACTTTCCCAAGCAGAGTTAAAAATCAGTGTTGTTGTAATTCTATCCCTGGCCACAAGAGGGCAATAAAATACTTCAGATCATGCTAGTGGCTCAAACTGCAGCTTGGCAAAAACATGACATATGATAAATTTACAGAAACATTTAAAAATTTGTTAATGTGTTCGTGTGTGTGTGTGTGTGTGTGTGTGTGTGTGTGTGTGTGTGTGTGTGTGTGTGTGTGTGTGTGAAGCAGTGTTACTCAGCTCACCCTGTTCAAATCCGCTACAGATTCCACACAAACCAAGGAAAAACACAAGGCTTGCCAGTGTTGAACTTGAACCCATGGCTGAAAAACAAAGATACAGAACATTTAGAAGTGAACATGCTAAGAGTCACAGCAAAAACCTGAAATGGAAATCAGCTGACCTAGTGCCAGGTCTTCCTGCGTCTTTAAATTACATCCAGAGAATGTGAAAAGCCCAAGAGCCTTTAAAATCCAGCAAAAACCAGAGAAACTGAAAGAGCTAACTGTACACTGCCTGATATTTTCTCTCTCCTGCTCACTTCTCCTTTCTCACGCCATCTAGCTCCTTCTCTTGATCGTGAATGACTAGCGCTCTGGTATTTGAGGAGCTGCGTGTGTAAGCCAAAATGCTGCGTAATGCTTTATGACTGGAAGCAGACCCAGAATTCCTGATAACAGTCCAGTGTTAAGTGTTGCTCCCTTGGCCAGCCTCTACATTTTTGCATGGAATGTATTAACTATGGAACGCCAGGACTGCCATAATGAATTAATTAAATACACCATTAAATAATTAATTAAATGTGGCAATAATTAATTAAAATTGGAATTAATTAATTAAATAAATAGTTATGACACATGTAATTAATTAATTATTGACACATTTAATTAATTATTTATGTATTTCACATTTTAATTAATTATTGACACATTTAAGTAATTAATTATTGACACATTTAATTAATTATTTATGTATTTCACATTTTAATTAATTATTGACACATTTCATTAATTATTGACACATTTAATTAATTATTTAATGATATATTTATTTATTTCATTTTGGCAGTCCTGACGCCTGGCTCTCGTCATGAAATAATTTTATCTGTCAGCCTCACCCATCAAACTCAGGGGGCGGGGTTAACGCTGATCGAGTCAAAACCATTGCTTTGGCCTGGTGGCCATTGTTTCTAGCACACAACAACCGGCATGTTGAAACTAACAGAACTGAACTTTGAAAAACCCTGTTTGTGTGTCACCAAATACCGTTTTAATATTTTTTTAGCCGAGAATGTAGTGGTTTAATCTTCATGTGTCTGGTCGGTTTGTCAAGATACAGCCTCTTTGCAAAAGTGTTTCGATGATTTCGGAGATGTCTGCCCAGTCTCACGGCAAAGCGTGGGATAGACCCGCTCGCCTCGCAAGCAATCCCACCGACAAAGCGCAGGCCCCGGTACACAGCTGTAGTAACCCCCGCTGACTTCTTTTACTGAGGTTATATTTATCGATGTTTTATTTCCTGATGTTCTTATGTGTCCTACGTGTTTCAGTCGCCAATTCTGAATTATAACTAACATTAAAAACATGTTTAAGGAGGAGAGAGAGCAAATAAATCTGTTTAACATCTGATCTTTGGGTTTTTGTTCAGTAATCAGCGTGACCTGTGTATAAACACATAAAAGAGATAACGTTGGTGTTTCCGTCATGTAGTAACTGCTGGCTTTAACTGTACAAAGGTTGTTCGACACTATGAAACACATACAGACTTCATGATGTTCGGCTAATATTTTTATTGTGAATATTAATCATGCTGACCTCGCTCTGTACACCACGCAGCGAGGTCAGCATATCCACGATATCCTCAGCTCCATGAGTTAACACAAAGTTTCCCAGCTGACTATCTAACTGCCAACTATTCCAGATACGTGAAAATATACAGCATAAAGAAAAGTGTAAGAGACTCAGCAGCAGATTAGAATAACAATTATACATTTAATAAATCACCAAATGAATCCAAGAAACGAGCAAACCTGTTCCGACAATTTGAATTTGTATTCCCTCAGCTGCAGACTCGCTGCTGTTTAAATGTTTGAAAAGGAAGATTAGATATAAACAAACGTCAAACATAGACTCAGTCTGCCTTCACATTTGATATGAGGCCAGCACGTATAGTGGCCTCAGCAGGCTATTACTGAAATACACGTGCTATATCATAAACTATGATATAAACAGGGAGGTCCTATTAACATGTTTAGTTTTAAAGGACACCTTCCTGCCTTTAGTCTCATTCATGAGCAGTATTAGTTTTCTTCTAACATCCAGAAGTCTGCACAATGCGTTTCATAGTTTGTAACAAGCCTTTGACAGGTAAACATAACATGACCGAAAAAGAAAAAAAAAAGAAAAAAAAAAAAGAGAGAGTGTTGACATAAGAAGAGAAAATTCTCTCAATTATGGAGACAGGCAAATGGTTCATTTATGTTTGATGTGTGTTTATTCCTCCCTAAATATCGTCGGTGAAGTTTGCCATGCACGTCAGATTTTCCTGCGCATTTTTATACCTCTGCCAACAGAGAGAGAAAAAAAAAAAAAAAAAAAAAAAAAAAAAAAAAAAAACACATTCTAACAGACAGCTGGTGCTTAGAATACAGTTGAATAACTATTAAAAAACAGATGATATTTAGATTATAGTTCAGTCTAACACATGTGCCAGTGAACCATTAAACGTCTGTGAAACTATGCAGTTATGAAACGTAACTTTAACCTCAGCCAAACCGATTTGCTCAGTTGTAAATAAAACAGCGAAGTAAACGTGACCCGACAGACAGAACCTGAGTGAATGAAGTCCAGCGTTTAACCACTGAGAGCTAAAACTCAGCTGAGGTTTGAAAGCTGTGTGCCGGTGATTGGACATCAGCCGCTGATAAAGCTGTTCGCCTATAAAGTGCTGTGGCATGAATAAGGCACGGCGGGACCACGGAGCGACGTTCAGAGCCAACTTTATTTGATTCACGTCACACCACACCACCACCAACCCCTGAGTCCGTGTTTTAACACGGCGGGCGTGATTGCGGATGCCGTGCAGGTGCGTCCGCACGGCCCCGCAGACCACGCCCCACCACATACCCCCATCGCCCGATTGAGGCCGGGGAGCATTCTGGCCGAACCTACTCCCCCCCCCCCCCCCCCCGCGAACTGGGGCGAGACTCGGCCCCTACACATCGGCGCCCCAGCCCCTGACCAAGCGACGGGGACGCGTCCGTTCTGGTGGCCGCCCGCGCATCCAGCGGCAACGGCGAAGCTGGTCCGGAGGTCGGCCGCGTAGCAAGCGGACACGGCCCCACAGGCATGGCCGTGCGCTCCTGCACACAGGCGGCTGGGCAGACGTCAGGCGCGCAGAATCGACTGGTGGCAGCGAGGCTGGACTAGCCAGCCCGCCGATCCCCGGCCTAGCGGGGCTGTCCCGCTCCTCTGCCTCCAACTCCGGCTGCACAGGCTGCCCTGGAGCAGGGACCTCCGTCTCCCCGCACAGCTGCTCCGCCACCGCCTCCGCCACTCCCGTTTGGAGCGGCTCCCCGCACTGCGCCTCCGCCCCCAGCAGGCACAGCCCCTCGCCCACCTCTGGGTGGAGCGACTCCTCTGCCTCCGGCAGGTGTAGACCCTCGCCCGCCTCGTCCTCGGCCTTCGATTGGAGCGGCTCCTCCACCGCTCCCGGCAGGAGCAGCCCTTCACCCGGCTGCTCCTCCTCCTCCGGCAGGCTCGGACCCCCGCGTGGCTCGTCCACCACCTCCGGCTGCCGAGGTGACCCACACGGCTCCTCCACCGCTTCACTGTCCTCGGGACACACTTGTGGGGGTGGCGCCCAGGCCCAGAGCAGCGCTGCCAGCTCTGCCATCTTCCCCAGGTGGCGTTCGCTCTCCTTCCGCAGCTCTTCCTGTTGGCGACGCACCTCCGCCGCCTGCTTCCGCTGGGTGGCCGAAATAGCGGCCACCCTCTCGGCCAGCTCTTTCCTTTCCTGGCTCTGGTAGGTACCCGCCATGCCGCCTCCTGGGTTTCGGCACCAATGTGGCATGAATAAGGCACGGCGGGACCACGGAGCGACGTTCAGAGCCAACTTTATTTGATTCACGTCACACCACACCACCACCAACCCCTGAGTCCCCGTGTTTTAACACGGCGGGCGTGATTGCGGATGCCGTGCAGGTGCGTCCGCACGGCCCCGCAGACCACGCCCCACCACAAGTGCTCTGTAAGGAAACGAGCTCCAGCAGCTCTGCGCTCGGGGAAAACACTATATTTACTTATCTTGTGCAGAATAATGCGCTGACATTGCGTTATATCGAGCACCGGCTGCCCAGTTAAACTGTGACTATCACCAGGTAACTAGGCGTGTTTCTTGAATTAGCAGCAGGTGTTAAACAGCTGACAGATGAGGAGGAGGATGCATGCAGGTAAACTGAGGGTCTGTTGAGCTGATCGCTGGTTTCGTGAGAAAAATGTCAGCTCGTTCTTTATGTTACAGAAGCACAGAGACACAAGACCAGGCGGAAAGAGACGATCGTTCGGTGAAAATGAGAATCTGCGAATGCAACATGTGGAACACGGAGAGTGGAATATGTAAACAAACCGGTTAACGTAACCCCCTGGGTGCACTCTGCATGCTAACTGTTAGCAGAGCTAGTGAAATCTCTGAAAACATCTGAGCACTTTTGCAAACATGTTATATGTTGACAACCTGACCAGACATACGTCGCGACATTCGCGGCTAAAACACTGTTAAAAGTGTAGCTGGTGACAGAAAAACGGGGTATTTTAAAACTACACCACCACCATTGCTGCCTGTGATTTGATCTGCATTCTGGGATAACTGGCTGCCCCAAGTCTACACAAGCAATCGATTTTCTAGGATCGACCTGTTTTGACTTACTTTGCACGGCAACCAATCAAATGTTAGAGAAGCTGCATGGGCAGCGTTAACCCCGCCCCCTGAGTTTGATGGGTGAGGCTGACAGATAAAATTATTTCATGACGAGAGCCAGGCGTCAGGACTGCCAAAATGAAATAAATAAATATATCATTAAATAATTAATTAAATGTGTCAATAATTAATGAAATGTGTCAATAATTAATTAAATGTGTCAATAATTAATGAAATGTGTCAATAATTAATTAAAATGTGAAATACATAAATAATTAATTAAATGTGTCAATAATTAATTACTTAAATGTGTCAATAATTAATTAAAATGTGAAATACATAAATAATTAATTAAATGTGTCAATAATTAATTAATTACATGTGTCATAACTATTTATTTAATTAATTAATTCCAATTTTAATTAATTATTGCCACATTTAATTAATTATTTAATGGTGTATTTAATTAATTCATTATGGCAGTCCTGGCGTTCCATAATTAACCCCTCAGGAGGAACTGAATTAAAACTGGTGAATTTGTATGAGTGTCGGACGACATCAGATTTGTTGCTATGCAAATCATACCCCCAGACAGTAAAGTGTCAAGTGGGACTAAGTAAATGCACAACCCAAGCCTCCATTAGTTCGCCAAAAACACATAAAATAAAGTTTACTAAGATAAACAAAGATAGTCGCCATTCTTCCGAGGTTTCTTTACAATTATCCACTTCTAGAACAGTTTGGTTGCCCAAACTTTTTAACGAGCACAAAAGTGATCGTTTGCCAAAAACTGATTTCCAGTGTTGCCGTGTGTGTGTTTTTTTGTTTGTTTGTTTTGATGTGTAATGTCTTTACTTATATTGGTAAGTAGATTTTAGTGAACAGGGTTTACGGGGTTATATATAAAATTTTTAAATGACCTGTTTTTTAAGTATCTTTATGACTCTGCGTTATTGTACCAACATTAAAACCAATCCAGTCCCCTTTTGGCCACTAAAAATATCTTTATGGAACTATTGTTATATAGTTGCAATTTCTGCTATCCTCTTAGTCACTTTGTCAAAAACTGACTGCGGCTTCTAGCTTGTGATACCAATGTTGTTTTGTGGCTCAAGATGACTTATTTTATATTATTGAGGGATACATTTGATATGCTTCGCTGTTTAAAGGCCAAAAGTTTATTCATGGCAGTTTAAATACTTGTAATTACTTTTTGGCAAATGCCAGAAATCAGTTTTTGGCAGACGATCACTTTTTGGCACATCGGTAGCCTACGCCCACTTACACACACATGCAGCGTAATGATTGTTTACGCAGGCAAGCTTGACCTTCAAAATAAAAGCACCACAATTTGAACTAAATAAAATAACAAATAACAAATCCCACTTTAATATGGTCATTGGTTTACTGAAACCCACAATTGCTCCTATCGCATCCACCGTGATGAGTGCGAGTGTGATTATGACTGTTAAAGTGTTGTACGAATATGAATGTGAATGTGGCTTGTAGTAAAAAAGTGCGCGCTGAGACCGATTTGATTTAACTGCATGCGTCCGTAGTTTTAATGTGGTTGTTTACACATAGTGAGGTAACCTGGTAACCTCGACAGATTGCGGCTGTTTAGCCCGTTGTGTTTGGCACTGAACATTTGATCTAGTTTTAAACAACATGTAAGCAGGGACTGTGTTTACAAGCAGATAAACCAGAGTTTGTCTTCAAAAGGTGCAAAATGTGGGCCTGTACAGGGCAGGGGTGCCACCAAGGGGGTCGCTGGGCAACCCCCAAAATTTGCTGCCCCGCCTTAGTGCCTCCGGGCAAGACTGCCCTATGTTGGTAATAATGTAATAAGGTTGCAGACAAGCTGGTGCAAATCCCTGGACAGATCACTGGTGCATCTCAGGGCATAACATAACATAGAGACAGGCAACAGTTCACACTCTTGCCTGATCTAATATTTATGATTCTAATTCTTATATGATTGTAATATTTATTTGTCTTTCCTGACCAAGTTTGCTCTTAACCCTGGAGAACCAATGGGGCCAGAGCCGACCCCATTGGCTTACTAGGGAAACCATGGGGTCAAATTTGACCCCATGGTTTCTCCAGGGTTAAAGGATAACTCCATTCTGGGAGAGCCGATGCTTCTGCTCGGCTCTGCTGAGAATCATTAAAACAATGGTTGAGACTTCCAATCAATCAATCAATCAATCAATCAATCAATCAATCAATCAATCAATCAATCAATCAATCAATCAATCAATCAATCAATCAATCAATCAATCAATCAAAACAGATTATTATGGATTTTAAAATCTTATTTGGTTTTGATATGTACCTATTCTTAGTGATATCAGCTGATATCGACAATTAACCAGGCAGAACATTCATTTTGCTCTTTGTCATACTTTTTCAAGTAAACTATATTTGCCGACAGCATATTAAAACTGGAAATTCTGGTTTTATGGTGTGTCACCCCTGTATGACCACCTCTATGAAAACATTCTGGAGGCGACAGGGACACAGACAGAAGGGCAGGGTGTGGTCGAGTGAGAGCGAGGGCGAATGTAAAGAAGGTGCAGTGCTTGTTACAACCACGGCAGTGAATCAGAGAAGTAAAATGTTACGGTCCCAGCAGTTACTTTTTCAAGCAGAAATAAACACGCCCACACCTCCCAACAAGCCAGAGGGATGGTCTTGCTTCACCAGCTTTTGTGTGAAAGTAACCGTAACTTAGTTCCCATGTGTAAAAACAGTGGATTGAAGGGACCTTTTAGTTCCCTGAATCAGCTCCTGTGACTGAAAGTTCCAGAGAATCTGAGTTGAAGCCCAGCATATGACATTTTCTAATAAAGAAGCAATAAAATTTAAAATCTTCCCAGGAATTCAGTACCAGCTTTAAGTGCCGTTAGAAGCAACATCTGGGTTTTTTCACACCTGAGCACCTTGTTTCTTCTGGCTGACATCAGTTCATGAGTTTGCATAAATGTGCATGGTTTTCTCATCAGTTCAGTGTGGTTTACGCATATGTCTGGGCAATTATTAAAACCAATAGAAGACCAGAGAAAATGGCATTTAACTTAGAATTACATATTACCAGCCTTTCACTGAACTAGTACTGGTATTACACAATCAGTCCAGTCATGAGTCCAGTCATCAGGTTCAGTTACAATTAAAGTACACGACTAAAGCAGAAGGCAGACATGAGTGTACTGAGTAAGGAGTGACTTACTCGGTACATTTTCTACATGGATCTGAATCAAACATGCTGATTTACTGAGTGATTAACATCTTAACAGATCCATTCATGTTTGATCCAAAATGACTGTTACTGCTGGTTTTAACTTCCTATTGAATTATTTGCATGGATGTGGTTGGAAAGCGCCAGAGGAAAAAACAAAACAAAACATTGCTTTCCTAAATATGGTACAGAAACCTGTCATTAACAGCACACAAGCAGTTAAAATAAAATCTCAATTGTTTCATAAATTCCCCTCACCCCCACCGACTTCATCCACCCATCTTCTGAAACTCTGTATGAATAGTAGTTTAGCATACATGCTTGAACTGGTTGAAACAGCAGCTGTAATACTCTGTATGAGGTCACGTTCAGATGAGATTTAATGACAGATTTTTTTTCTAACATTGTGTGACTTCACACCCGCAGAGTCTGTAGCTGCAGATAGTGTGGAAACTTCACACAAAACAAGTGCAGTGCTTTTCTGTGTTGAAAAGGTGATAAAATATAGAAAAAAATAAAAGGAAATATAAATTTAAAAAAATGACAGATATTAAACAAATGTGTGTGCCAGTCCCGGCTTTCATGATATTGTCCCCCCCTCCCATCAGTAGTAATTTAAAAACGTTTATAATGCTTTAACAGCTTTGGGGCAGAAACTGTTTTTAGTGTATATGACCATGATTTCATTGCATTGTCTACCCGATGTTTCGCGATGGTCCGATAATGAATCTATCAGCACATCTTGAGTTGTTTGCAATTTTAAGTAAAAAGAAATAAATTGGTACATAATATCACAAATCGGTATGGTAAGTTTTGACAATCTGCACCAAGGCAAGCAAAGGCTTTTAGAAGAACACAGTAGCAACGAAATGTGTGCAGCTGCTGTGAGAAGAAGGAAAGGAAATGATCGAAACCTCAAAATTCTCACCTGTGTATCACGATACAGGAAGAGCTACTGCTGATGGGAAAACTATAATGAATGGGAGATTGCTTGTGGTTAAAGAGGGCTCCAGTGAACGCTGTGAACGTGTCTTAACACTGAGTGGTGTTTGTTTAGTTTTGTTTCATCAAAATGGTTCACATCTTTCTGGGAAAAATGTAACCAGTATGCAGTGTGACACCACAGATAAAAACAAGCCAGTGCCTTCAATAAGTGTTATCCTGGGTTCACAGGCCAACCGTCAAAGGCAATATTGGTTGGTATCGAGACTTGGCTAATATTAGTGCTTTTATTGTTGGCTTGTGTTTTTTTACACTGCATGCAAACCACACAGGATCTCGATTACACGTGCACTTTTCAAGTGGTTGTTGTTTGTTTTGAGCAGAAGCTCTTCTGAAGAAATCTCGTTTCTAAGAAGAAAAGGTTCACAACATTTTGACTGTGAGAAACAGGCATGCAAAAGCAGGCTCCATCTATCTAAAGCTTATATTCACTCAGTTTTTGTTCATAAAAGCAAAACAAATAATGGAAAATAAGCACGGCTTAAAATAAAGTTGGCTAAGTGGTCTTTAGATTTAAACAAAAAATATTTTCAAGGTATAAAAGGAGAACTGAATTTTAATTCATTTTAGACCCAATATCTGTGTCTGCTTCCAGTGCATAGTTGAGCTATTTAGACAAGTTCAGGCAGAGAGGGGCGAGCGTGGGAAGAAGTGAACTGGTTCATCGGGTCACGCTGCAGACATGAGGCTGAAGAAGACAGAAACGAGTGAGTCACCGGAGGTGTAAACCAGCAGGCAGGTCAGGGATCCCAGAGGTTGGCTGCGCAGTGGATTCAGACTGAGCTCATGTTTACCAAAAGTCAGATGACGCTTAACTTTTTCTTTCTTACTGTACTTTTGAATGACTCAGAGCCACACATGCACTCTTTGTGAAATGGTGGTGTACCACCTTAACTCCAAATAGATTTATAGTTGTGTAATATTACACTTTTCAGCACCTTATCTTGGTACCACTTTCACACATTACTGGAAACATCCTTAACTGCAGACAATGGCTAATCAGTGCAGCTCAAAATATTGCTTCCTGGCAGGAAAGAAGCAGGTTTCCCAGCCAAGATCTGCCTATTTTGAGCACTATTTGGGTTTTTGGAAGAGAAATTCTCTATCATTTTTGTCATTGGCAGTGTTGCAAGATCTACAGTTTATGCACTATTACAGCTACAGTCAATAATAAACTTCAAGCGGACACCTTATGCTCTTTATTTTGCTTTTTCCCCCTCATAAATACTCTGTAATAACTGTGGAAGCTCACATTAAATATAGTTCTCAGTAAAACAAAAGTAGAGATAAACTCTTTTTCAGTCTTTGGTCTACTTTAAGATCTTCAAGATCAGGTAGAAAGGGATCATCTATAATAGCTCATAACTGTTTAATATTCGCTGGGAGCTATTTGACTGTTATTCAGAGATCACACTCCATCTACAAAGGGCCACACAGCTATGACAGACTTGTGACATGCTAGCTTCACCATGCACAGTTCACAGCAGACCTCCCATATGATGTAGCCTTCACAGATGCCAATGACAGTATTTATACTTTTGTGTATCGTGCACCTCCATTACTTTGTATTGTCACTGCCAAAAGGCTATATAGTGAAGTTTTCTCTTCAATTCGATCTATTCTCGTTCAGTCAATTTAACACAGGACCATGAATCCGGCGTGAGGCACACAAATCTGCCTTTGATCACAGTGTATCCACTCGCTTGCTGTTCAGACCTTTTGTTTGCAAGGGGTAGCCAATCAGAGCAAAAATGACTTAAAGGGACAGGAGCTAAAACACCAATACTAAGCAGTTGTACCAAGACCCACTATAAGATAAATGACTATTCTGAATAATGTCATTAGAGTTCAATAATAACAATAATAATAATAATAAAAGTTTTGGATGAATTAATCAGAAAGCATTTTGAATCTAAACCTCCCCGATTAAGTTTCAGTCAAGGCACAAAACAAGAAAGTGATGCAGTTTTTCCAGAGCAAGCAGCACTAAAGATGTCTGCTTCTGGGAACAGATGGTGGAAGGAGTGAATGGCTGATGAGAATATCGTTATCATAGTGTTGATAACCACTTTAGGGAAGGGCGCAAGAGGAGCAAGGCTGCTGGAAATCATTTCGTATCTTAAGATATCTTAAAGCAATAATCTACAGTTTATAAAATCTGCTAATCATCTTCAGCACGACCTTTTCTGTTTGCATTCATTGGACAAAGTCAAGCTGTATGTTGTAAACCACAGCAGTGTTATTGAAAATGCTTGCATGGCAGAAAACTTACAGAAGCTGTTGGGAAATGGGCCTCGCTAACGGACCAAATTTGTGCAATGTTTAAATTTCGCTACAGCAAACTGACAGAGAGGAACAAGCGTCTGTTTTCTGTTTACATTTGGTTAAATGTTCATTTGGTCTACAGATCTGTTCAGTCATGTGAACTTTGTCCATCTGTTTATAGGGCAGCGATTGCCACATACACTGAAGAGCGGTCACAGGTGCAAGGTACTGATAACACGAACATCTCAGGAAAAGACAGACACTTTACGTGCATGCGTAGCTCAGGATTTTACTTTCAATTCCATGTTATGTTGGAATTAAATTAGTTTGTCAGCAGGTTTGGTGTAGCAGCTTAAAACTGCACGAGCCTGAAACAACAAGTGCTTTCTGTAGGGCAGTCAAATATTTAAAATCAAGGATGATGTGGAAACAAACAGCAGTGAGCTCAGCAGTGATTGGCTTTAAACAGAGGTTGCAAACTTTGTATGCGTCACCATAAACATACAGATTCCGGTTGTGATTCAGATAAACGTGCAACAGCAACAAAATGTTCTTTCAACTGCTGTTAACAAACAGCTCGCAGCTGTAGGAGACAAACTCTGGACTTCAGGAAGGGAAATATCACAATACTCAAGCACTGCTCAGGGTTCATCTTTTTGACTGACTGATCAGTCGAAACCAACATTAAGTTGCTAAAGTTTGTCCTTAAAAAATTCTAAGCAGTATTTTAACTCATTTAAATGTTCATGTTTACTCAATTTCAGTTTGCTCTTCCTCCAATTTGCCTTTAACCTCATTTAACCCCATCTTGTGAATAGTTTGAACAGCGCAGAAATGTTTTGGAGAAACGTGGCAAATGTCAGCTTTTTAACATTTCCATGTTCCTAGAATGATGAAAAAGTCCTTAGCTAAGCTAAAACAACAAACTTTTTTTTATTTTAAGGGGAAGAGGATGTGATTTCAATGGAGAATTGAAACCCAGATCTTCAATGAATCGCATCAACCAGCAATAAAAGTAACAACTTGCTCACAAGACTGACACACCCTGTAGGTCAGTCATAAAGATGACTTATTTATCTTTGAGCACACAGCCTAGTGTGCTCAAATAACGCCTAAGACTTTTGGATTATTTTCCTTTGTATAGTTGTTGTGGATTTGTTAAAATATGCAGAGGAGGAGAATCTGTGCGCCTGTTCTTGCACCTCCAAGTTTCTACCTTCTGTTGCTGCTTTTAAATCCAATAAATAGTGTTTGCATTCTCAAGCGCCACCTGAATTTCATGGTTTGCATAGCCTTTCCTAACCAAATATCTGTATTTTTATATTTATTAATTATTTAGGTTTTTATTTGCACCCAGAGAATTTTCTGCACTCTAATTCAGGATGCTCACGCCTCTTGATTGTTAAGCATCAGATCAGACTATTTTCACAAGCTGAAAGGAAACACGCTGTCCTTAAGAACACTTTGAATCTTGTTCTCATGTTTGCTAAACCAAGTTATTTTTAACCATGTCTGAGAAATTCTGTTTTAAATTAAAGATGCGGTATGAGGAAGCCTTCCCGGAAATGTGAGGATGACCATCCCTGCTGGCCTGATAAGAGACGAACAATGTGGGAATTTTCTAATATAAATGACATTTCAGCCCTTAAGAGCGCAAAGGGAGACGTCTCAGAAATAGTGATGGAATAGTTTTCTAAAACTAGCCTGCAGAAACCGTGCCATCCTTGAACAAGGGTTAATGGCTTAAGTTTAAGACATGGAGCTTGTGGGAGGTTATCAAAATACATGACTCATTTAGCTCTGAAAAAGGGAAAGCAACGGGAGTTACCCTTCCTTCAGCCGAGCCTGAGAACATGAATAGTGTGACTGTGTTTTTTCACATTGTGGAAACAATATTGCAGGTAGTGTGAAATGGTAATTTGTTTGTGCTTTTTGGTTTGAGGTGAAATCCTCAGTGAGAAGGCTGCTCTCGTTTTTTTCTATTGTGGCTCTGTTATTTTTCCTCTAAGCTATCTACCTTAAACATGCAAGAGAACATAATGTAGAAGGGTCTAAATGTCCAAGTAAACACAGTTTCTAAGAGCAGCAGTAACATACAGCTGTGAATGAGCCAGGTCTTCCGGTTGAGTGAACGCTGGCGCGTCTGGCTGCCGCTACTCACCGGCCGCCACTCACCTAAGTCCACCCTCAAAACTCATCTGTTTAAAATTGCCTATTCTTAAATTTCTGTATGTTTTAACTTTTATCTTCTATTTTTATCATTGTGTATATTTCCAGTTTTTATCTGTTGTACAGTGTCCTTGGGTGCTTTGAAAGGCGCTATTTAAATAAAATGTATTATTATTATTATTATTATTATTATTAAACTCGAACAAACTGCAGGCTTGGGAATGCAGATGAATGCTCCAGAATTACAAGATTTTGTTCAGGGATTATACTGCGTATCCACATGAGAAGCTGAAGCCTACAAGTGTTTTGTTTTTTTCCCTTTGCTGTCAAATCACTGTGTACACTCCCTGCAGTCCCTGCCTTAAGCAAGCTGTGCCTGCTTCAATTTCCTCTTTTCTCCTCCTTATACTAATATTTGACAATTTGCTTAATTTCCTCCTGCATCAGTCTAGCCTATCCCTCATCACCCTGCTCTTTCAACACAGAAATATTCATAGGCTATTGTTTATGAAAATATCCCAACCAGACACCCTCTCATACATCTGCAGGTGGATTGTTCACAGTTCAAGCTTGGTGTTTAAGCTGCTGTTTATAGAGCTGAACCAAGTGTATTGACTAATCCCCATATGCATCATTTATAATGCTAAAGAATAAATCCAGTGTCCTCTTTCTTAGCAGGAGAGTCAATGTACAGTTGATGTAAACATGGGGCAATAACCTGTTTTAACACAACAGAAAAATGACTGAAGTCCCACACAACTTTTTCTTATTTTCTAGCCAAACCACTGTGCATATGTTACATCTGCAGCAGCCATCTACATTTGCTCTTGGATTAAAACAAATAACAGTTATAAATAACTGTCCAAACTCCCGAGGGAGGTAGAAAGGTCTAAAGGGGAAGGACAGAAGCTGAAAGATCCGCACAACATGACAAACAAATGCCTCTCTGTGTAACTCTTGAACTGATTTGACGATATGCATTTCAATACATTATTAAATCAGAAAAACCTTCCCTAAATCAAATCTCTCATTCCTGTCATCAAAGCCTTCATTGGGTATATTTGTGCAGGGTACTGATAACACACAAAACAAACAGCACTGTGGCTACAGGAACCTGTTATCAGGGTGCAGCGACAGCAAAGTGTTCACGTAAGATCATTTTACCTTTCTTGAAAATACATGAAAATACATGAATCGATAAATTTGAAATTTAAAGACCTTAATGTCATGTCATCATTATATAATATTCTGTAAACTTTCTAGGCATTTTAGGACAGAATATTCCTGATGAGTCTGTTGGTCTGGAATTACTCAGCTGCATGGCATTGCAGGATGTGAAAAAGCACATACAATGTTGACAAAGTTCAGTCACGGTAATGCAGGAAGAACTCCTACATAAGCTTTGGAGATGACAAACTGCGAGAAAACCGCACAGTACAACCCACACTGAACAACCACCCAGAATGCACCTAAATGAATCACTCCTTTAATGTGAGGTTTTTGATTTGGCATGAAAATCGTCCCTTTTTCTTCTCATCATCTGTCAGTTTTATACAAGAAAAAAGGTGTCAGTATTGCTATTCCTGCTCTATGAGATCTATCCATCGCTCAAAAATCAAACATTTGTGTTGGCTGCAGTGGGAATCTTTACTATAGTGTGAAAGGAAGTGTGCCTCCTTTGTGGTAAACATTACAAACGCACTTTTTCGAAAAAGTAAACAGGCGAATGGTAGACCTCATATTTCTAAGAATTCGAGCACCGAGGCCACATTCAGTGGCAGAGTTTGCCCCAGAAAAGTCAGAAATTATTAAGAACATAAACAGCTTAGGAACAAGTAAGTGGTAAATATTGACTCACCTAGGAAAAAGAGACACCGAGGCACAACACAGGCGAAGGAAGGATGAGACAGTTTACTCGACACGGCAGACCTAAGAGAGGAAATCTCACCTCTGACCCTTGCATGCAGAGAGGAATCTCAAACGTGCTGCCCAGCCGGTGACTCAACAGCTTTGTTCCACCTCCACAGGACGACGCACAGACACAGAGGAGGAAGAGTGTGTTTGGATTGCACCTCTCAGCTCTCTGTTCTCCTTCCTTTGCATTTCAACACAGCGTTAAATCAGCTAAACCTTCCCGAAGTCAAATCCCTCACTGCTATTTTAACTAAAAATAACTTATTCTGGTTCACTAACTGTTAACCAGAAAAAACGCCCATAACATAAACACGGATGTTAAATATAAACAATATATTTAGTTGCTCATATTGTCTACAAGAGCATAAGCACATTTATATTTGTTGTTAAATATGACTGAAAACTCACTTTTCATTCACAGGATATTTAACTGTTGCAAGATTTCAGCAAGAAATGTGAAATCTTTGTGTTGTTTTTTTCCGCAAAAGAAAAAAAGTCTTTGCTTTCAAAGAAATGTCTATAATGTAATGAATTAACAGAAGAACTAAATTCACCCTAAGCATGTTTAAAACGCTTCATTTTACTTTGGCGGAAAAGAAAATACACGCTATTATAGTTCTAATTGAAAAGATTAAGCCAGAAGAAGCAGAAAGCAGAAAAACTGTATATCCTTACTGTCAGATTTAATGAGGACGAGACCCCAAAGCAGGACTACAAACAAAAAGCGAAAAAGCAGGGAGCCAGAAAATCAAACACACAAGACACAGTTCTGGGATCAGCTCGGCATTGAGGCAAGCATGGGGAAGATGGCGGTTCGTACGGCCGGCCAGGTGGCCAATCGTGCAGATAAAGCAACTCTGTGGGCTGCCTGAGAGACCAGTGACTGAAACCCTCTAATGGTTTGAGTGGTGACAGGCATTGGTGATGGGACACGTCAGGCAGATGGACAACATGCCAGCAGTGGAGGTTCAGTGAGAGACTGTGTTGAAGGAGGAGAGGGGACTCCTCTAGAGGCTTGTGTGGAAGCCAGCGATCACTGAGACAGAAATACGCTGAAAGATGGATGGGAGCCCAGGAGCTGAGATGGAGCAATCACATGTCGCAGCAGGTGGTTGACAACAAGAAGGCTGATGCTGACAACAAAGGAGACCCTGGTGTAGGCTTGGGGGTAGGAACAATGTAGGAACTCCACAGAAGGCTCAGCAGGTATCTGCATTTAAGACAGAGACCCTTATACTCAGGCTGTTTGTTTGGAACTCTTGGATTCAGGATTGTGCTCACACACTTGCAGAGACGAATCAATGGACTCAAGCTGAGACGCAGGTGGAGAGGGACCCTTGGACTCGGCATGTTAACGGCAGTCAGGGTGCCATTGCCTGTCCTCTAAAGGTCTGTGTATCCCTTCATGGATATGTCCCAGATTATCACTGACCCACCGCCAAACCGGTCATGCTGGATGATGTTACAGCAAGCAAAACCTTCTTCTCCACAGCTTCTCCAGACACTTTAGTGTCTGTCATATGTGCTGAGGGTGATCCTGCTCTCATCTGTGAAAAGCACTGAGCATCACTGGTGAACTAACCAATTCTGCTATTCTATGGAAGATGCCATTGTTTCACTGTTGCCCCTCTAATGCACCTGTATTTAATTTAACATCAAAGCAGCTGAAATTAATTAACACCCCCCTCTGCCACTTAACGGACAAGATCAATATCGCAGAGGTTTAATTGCCTTGATGCTGAGTGCAACACAATGCAAAGGAGGAAAGACATCAGTAATGATCACAGAGAAGCAACTGTTTCAGCCCGTCAATATTAGACGGGTTATAAGGCCATTTCCAAACAATATGAAGTCCATCATTATGCAGTGAAAAGATCATTCAGAAATGGAAAACATTCAAGACAACTGCCAATCTTCCCAAGGAGTAGACGTCCCAGCAGATTCATCCCAAGATGCTCAGAGAAACTGTAAAAAAACACCCAAATAACAACCCCCTGTCTAAATCAGAGACAAACAGCTGTTTATGTTTTTAAACCCATTTTGCACAGAGAGGCATTTTTTGAAAAATGTATTGATAGCAATGTTGAATATTATTACACAGGAAAAAAAAAACTACACGTAAAATAATCACACCGTGACGCCTCTGCCTTTGTAAATGGAGGGACAGTAACTGCGTGTTTATATGTAAGCGTGTAAAACCTGCAGATAGTCAGATTAACAGTATTTTGTCTCTATCTGCCATTCTGCAATTCATCTCATGTAAACAATAACGTGGCGCACAGCGTGACATGAAAAAAGGCACATACCTTTGACGCTGCGTGACGAACTCTGTATTCCTCGTCCACACGGAAACGCAAAAAAGGAGGAAAATCTCAGTTTTCGCTGATTCGAAACGCCGTTTACGTGTGGATGAAACAGCTGCGTTTTCAAAAATACCCGCGTAGGTGCGGACGTAGCATAAAAGAGTTAGTGGTTTATTTATTGCAGTTTACTTGTATTTGCTTAATTGTTTACTAAATGTTTGAGGTGTGAAATAAACCGCAATGGAGCAAAATATGGGTGTGTGTGGTTGGAGGATGTGTTTGTGCATGCATGCGTGTGCGTGTGGGGGGCGCGAACATTTTTCATGTAAAACAAAGGGGGGCCCAGCAAAAGAAGTTTGGGAACCGCTGCATTAAAGCATTAATAAGGCAACCACGTGTTTGTGAATGTCAAAGCACACAAACCACAGGAAGGCATCCTTAAAACATGCTTCAGCATATCTGTGTATTCGGCACTTGACTCAGATAACCTAGAATCCGGACATACTGGGTCCTAACTAGAGCCCATTCAAAAAGTTGAGATGAGGTAGTCCATCAAAGCAACAAATGATAAGGGGAAAAAAATTCCTCCAGAAATTCAATTAAAGTCTCTTTAGTCAAGCCCAAAGCAATTATACAGAGGTGTGAAGCCACACCCGGGCTTCCCCAGTGGATAAAGGAATCCCCATGAGCCACAGCCATTCGTCAAGATATGAGTCAAGCCCTACATCGAGTACAATCCCTGAGTAAATGTCACATTTTCAAACAGGATGTGCTGCGAGAAATGTGTACCAGTTCAAAGCTACAATTCAGCAGTGAGACATATCCCGAGCTCACGCAGCAAATGTTCTCTTTTCTGTTTAAGTGAGTAACCTGAAGGTTTTTTCCCTTTTTCTCTGCCTACTCACTGTGTAGACTGTTGGTGACTTGTGATATTGTATTTACAATTTTCAGGTATCTGTACTTTACTTGAGTATTTCTTTTTCTGGCAACCTTTTGCTTTTACTCACTACATTTACATAAATATCAGTACCTCAGCGCCTAGCTAGCGTTACAGAAGAGGAGCGATTATAAAAGAAATAACGCTTTTTAACCGTTTGTGTGCAGTTTGTCTCACAGTCTAGCTAAAGGTTCAGCTGTTGTATTTCAGATGGAGAGAGAAGAAAGAGAGCTAACGTCACTCAGAGATAGAGAAAGATAAGAAAGACAGGACAGGAGAGGAGAGGAAGGAGAGAGGTTAGATGTAAAGGTAGGGGCTGCTAAGTGATATTTCATAAACTGGAAATTTCAAATGTTTTTAAATCAGATATTGGGTCTGTACATGAGACATTATATTTTTTCATATGTGAAACGTGCTGCAAAACAAACTGAAGTAGACGAACCATGTTATTTAAAGGTTGCATGACAATCCTCTACAGCAGGGGTAGGCAACTCCGGGCCTCGAGTGCCAGTGTCGGTGCCAAGTGGATCAAGGACACATCTAAAACCTGCAGGACACCGGTCCTCGAGGCCTGGAGTTCCCCACCCCTGCTCTACAGGTTAGTGCAGGATAAACAGGTTAGTTTGCAGTTGTGGACATCCACAGAGGGCAGCAGGTCAGTTGATTACAGCCTGCACACTAAGAAAATCTACTGGAGCTCTCAATAGAAATTATTGTGACTTATGATTCTTTTCCCCACACTGAGCCATTAAAACAATTTAAGATTTCACCACATCCCACCAGCAATGTTGGGAAAGTTACTTTTAAAATGTATTCCATTACAGATTACAGAATACATGCCCCAAAATGTATTCTGTAACGTATTCCGTTATGTCACTCAATGAGAGTAACGTATTCTGAATACTTTGGATTACTTAATATATTATCATGCTTTTTACAACTACGTGAATGTACTATTGCTGTGATTTATTACTGTTACTGAAGGTCCGCGGGTCCGAACCATAGTAAAGGGACCTCTGGTGTTGGGCTCGTAGCCGAAAAATAGCTTTACTTTGTTGTCTGGGTCAAGTTTGCTAGCGAGAGACAGAGAGAGGAGTTGAAAGGCTGCTCCAACGGAACTTATTGTTTCGGAGGAAAACATGAACACAGCATACAGTCTAGTCGTAATAGCTTACTTACAACTGGGCTCGTCAGGCACTCTTCTTGGCTGCAGTGGTTATTATTATATTTACATGCTTCCCGCTCCCGTTTCTGCTACGATAACTACTTTTCCACTCTCCTTTTTCTCCCTCCTCGCGCTCACAGACACATAACGGGTATGGCAGTCCATTCTCCCTGCAACACGGACTACACTGCCCATAAGGCTACATTCTTTAGGGCTATGCCTGTAGCATTCTGCCTATTAGCTTAGCACAACAACAACAACAAAAAGGCGCTCTCTCACCCAGGAAACACACAGTCACAGAGAGAGCGCGTGTCGCCCTGTAACCATGGCAACCGTAACTCTGCCGCCTGGAACAACAGAACATAGCTGTCAAACCAAACCCAAACAGTCCTGACCCGCCACAATATGAAACAGGAAAATTCTGCTGTGTAATCCATTTACTTCAACAAAGTAACTGTATTCTAAATACGTAACGGCGGTACATGTATTCCGTTACTCCCCAACACTGACCATTGTACTCCCATCCTTTATCCAGCCGCTGGTCTGCCATGTTTAAATGACACCGGTTAAGAGGGAGCATGCCAACTGCATTTGTGAGCGTGTTTGTGGGCGTGTGCTTGTGAGAAGAAAGTAGCTTAAATAAATATCACGTGTTTTTTCTTTATTTCTGAGTCCTCTGTTGGTTTACTTCAGGCTCCAGTGAGCAATGCTTTTGTAAAATATCTGGGCAAATGTACGTAAAAGCATTAAAAGTAGGAAAATCATTTGAATCTGTCTCTTGAAGGAACAGAAAAAAATGTGTTAAAGTCTGTCTGGCGCTTACGTCACCGACAGGACTTCGTACCAAATCTGTTTTGGTCAACATGACACTGATCTAGAAATGAGACTGTGTTGAGTGCCACACATGCAGAAGCATCATGGATGATTAGAGTTCAGAGGTTTTGATGTTATGGTGTTAGATACCATTGTTTAACACAGGAAACTCACCAGACTGCTGTTATGTCAGTCCTTCTGTCAAGGCAACCGCCTCTTTAGTTTACGTGAAAGTCTTGTAAAAACATCTTAAGGTGGAAACAAAAAAATCTCATCTTAGACGTGTCCTTCGCAGCTCATACTTCCTCTTTCTGTGAGGACTTAAGCACATGTGGCAATTTCCTTTTTGGGAGATATTTTGAAAGCCAAATGATGTCCTAACATGTTGGGCAATCTTTGGGAGGAGAGCGTGCTGTTCGGGTGATTCACACATACACTGATCTCTTCCACGCCAATTACTGTGGAGCACCTTTTTAGTTCTTGTTAAAACAATCTTTATTTTAAGTGCAATTGTTGTTGTTGTGTGTGATTTTTTTTTCCGTTTTCTGTCACGTTAAGTGGTTCCAGCAGCCTGAGTGCGTCTGTCTCCCACATTTCTGCGTGTTATGACGGTCACACTGAGCCCTCTTGTGGCTGCACGGGGAGTCAGCCTGACACAACGTCGAGCTTTAGCCGTGAAATGTGTTTCAACTTATGCTAAACTTTGATTTTAATGGTCCTGCTGCACTTTGAGCGCTTTTTTAGCCTGTTTCTGGGGAGAGGATGAATCGAGAACTTTCTGTGTGGACTGCGTGTTTCTCTCTGTGTCTGTGTGCTCTCCCCTGTTACAGTACAAAGTCAGTCAGGCAGTTAGATGTTGGTGTGGCGGTGTTTGATTGTCTATATCTGCCCTTTACTGGATGTATGTGAAACAGGGCAAACAAGGATGTGGTTTTAAAATTAGGTGACTGTTTCCATGGCCTTGTTTTTATAGGCCTCTGTGGTACTCAGAACCACAGAACTGTTTAAAGCTTCTTGTGCTCTGCAGATGAATCACATTTATTCTCTGGAAATTCACACTGTAGAAAATGAGGCACTCTTACATTTGTGGAATAGGGACACTGCCTGCACTGTACACAAGGGCTCGTTATGGAAGCCTTTTTCTGCCAATGAAAAAATACTAGGCATCAAAATGTCAAATTAGGGACTTCAAAATTTCAATTTACTAGCTAAAACTTAGGGGTTAAGTAAAAATTGTGAGACACCTAACAAGGAATTGTGAGCTAATAACCCCAAATATTATGGTTGGAATTTTTTTAAAATGGTGAAAACAAGTTTCCGTAGATCCCACTCGAAAACCTTTTCCTGTGAAATGTTTGGGTCTGTTTGCCCACTGCTCTGTGTCACATCCTGCCGAACGATGACGGGTTTGCAGGGTCTCTCATGTGGAGGATGATGTGGACAGCAGGACAGATATTACATCAGAGTCAGCTCACCTTGGTAATAGAATAGAATAAACCTTTATTATCCCACAAATAAGAAAATTTGGTGGTTACACAGATCTTATAGCAAGAGGGATATAAAATATAAATGCAAGACACAAAGTGGTCCTATACACATAAGCAACTGAAGTTCGTATGCATGTACAGTGAACAAACAAGCTGATGAGTAAGATAACCAAAAAATTGTTAAACTGTGTTACAGAGTCTGACAGCTGTTGGTAAGAATGACCTGTTGGTAGCGCTCCTTCCTACACCGTGGGTGTAAACGTCTACTGTCGAACGAGCTGCTCAGTGCTCGTACAGTCTCATGCAGGGGGTGGGAGGGGCTGTCCATGATGGATGTTAGCTTAGACAACATCCTCTCCTCCCCAACCTGCTCAGTGGACTTCATTAACCCAGCAAATGTCCAAGTGTTCAGTGATAATTTTCATAACACATGTAACGATGGCCCTGTAATATCAATTCATTTTCAGGTGTGACTACACATATAAGAAAGATTGTCTCACTACCACCTATGAAAACCTTAACTTATAGCAACAAAACATCATGACTGGTACATTGCACTAAGTCAAACATTCAGGTCACCTTGAAGATTTTCTCAAACCACTTTCTTTTAGGATAGCTAGGTTTGCCGTTTAAATGTGTAGATATAAAGGTTTGTAAATTAACACAACACTCGTCTACTGAACAACATGCTCAGAATATTTATTGCATATATATATATATGTGTATATACAGTGGACACTGATTGCAGTAGTAATATCTTGTGCAGTACAACACAACAGCTCTATTACATTTTTCCCACGTTACAAAGAAAACATTGTTTATATTTGGTTAATTCATTCCAGTAAATCCCCACTGCAAACTACAACCTCAATAATTAACATAAAATTATTCATTTGCTGATTAGCAGCCATTATAAGTGGATTTTACAGGCAAACCTGATAAAGATGGAGTACTTTGCTGATGCATCAGTTTGGTTACTGTGCGTTACAGTCAGGCACCAGTTACAACGGTGATGTTTGAATCTGGGGAGATGAACAACCAAGAGAATTAAATGTCAAAAAAGCGAGTGAACCTTAAAAATGTAACATTTGATTTACTTTACAACAGTTTTCCCTTTAGTTTATTTTATTTTTCAGTTTCATAAAAAAGATCATCATTCAAAGCTGGCACAATTCCCTTAATGAAAATGTTGCATCTGGTGTAATTATTGATATTAAATAGATGTTTAAATTATGCTAACATTTTTCTTGTCTTATTATCACTTTGAACAAAGACTTGCAGTCCAATTCAGGTTGGTCCTTTCAAAGCGTGCTGACTGCAGTGATGAAATAAACTAAATAAATAAAACGCTTAAACAATAATCATAACTCTTTGTAACAGTTTATAAATATCTTCTACAGATAATGTTTTGGATATAGACTTCTTTAATATTTTGTAGTTAAAAGTTCGTTGTGCTGAGACCTGTGATTAGTCTGACTGGGAGTTTATTTACCTTGAACATCTGTTGTCATGGTAATAAAGTTATCCCATGTGAAATAATATAAAACTAGTCAACATGAATAAAAGAAGTTAATAGAAATGCTTTGGTGGATTAAATGTTAATAATTTTTTCACTGACTGGATGTTATTCAAAAAGTTTTTTTACATTGTGCTCGTTCACACTTTGAGGACTGTTACACAAAGCATGGTTTGAGTTTAGTGAGGTAACTTCACTAAGCTCAAATCCAGGTTTTTCACTGTTACGAAGGTTCGCTTCTTACTGGAGTACATCGCCATGGTAACTTGCACTGCAGTCCTAAGCTGCTCTGAAGCTCTGTTTGGTATAAGAGAAATCACCACCTACTGACCAGTCAGTTTGACTTCTTTCTTTTTCATATTTTAGAGAAAAGATTACTTGATTAACTGATTGGGAGAACATACACTAGTCCTCAAGGTTAGTAAGCAACATTAGGTGAGATATAATGTTTTTACCTGCTGGTTGCAGACTGAAATATCTTTCAGGAAAGCCCCTGTCACTGTACGCACGGCAGGTGTAGTTTATGTTGAAGTCCTCCTCCTTCAGCTCAGAAAATATCAGCCAGGTCTCTAACCACGCACCTTTACTGGAGCCATCTTGGGGCAGCAAACTGTTGAAGACAATGAGATGAGATCGTCCTAAAATTCCCAAAAGTCTCAACGTTCTCAAAAGTAAGCAAATAAAACAAATTGATGGAGATTTAAGGTACTGACCGCTGTTCTAACATGTGTACACGGTGAGAGGTGTTAGTCTCAAAGAATCCATCTTTGTCCAACCAATAAATATCAACGATAGGCTTCCCAACACCCGGCACAAACACCAGGCACCTTTTACTGAAGTTGTACCCTGAAAACATGCGCAAAACAGTGACTCAGTATAAACATGAAACTGTATATTTAGCATTTACTCTCCCTGCAGAAGTCTGTGACTTTCAACCCAATATGTTGGCCTAAATGAAGCCTGAGATACATAAATATGAAATCAACAGAACACCACATTTCTCAGAAGATCTTAGAGGACTTACCGCTCTGTGCTTTGATTACATCATTGGAGGGTTCATGCACTTGTGGAACCAAAGAGTAATCCCCTGAAACAGAGAACATCAAATACTGTGTAGCTTACAGTAGAGGTTGAATAATCACAAAGATATAATGGAAATTGAATCATATTTCTCTTTCACAGTTTTACAGTAAGCAAACCTAAGAAACCATTATTACTAACACAACTGATGTTTCTTTTTCTGTTATTATTTTTATTGTTAAAATGAAGCGATTATGCTTTTTTCACCGGATTTTTGTCAACGTACAGTAGTGTCAAGATAGTCTTTGAGGCCTTTGGGCTGGGATGTGTTGGGCAACCGTGATTCTGTCCTTTCAACTGCGCTCAGTATAGAAGTCACGATACCTCAGCTCGCTTGCAAGTGTTTGGGAGCTGTTCTGTTCTGTTTTGTTTGTGTTTGAGGGCGTTACTGTATATGCCTGACTAACTGAAGTGGATATCACGGTCAGTTAGCAGTCAAACATAAACCTTGCTTGAATAACAGAACAAAGACACAGCTGCCCTTCTCAGCTGTGTGGGGGCTCCTGACGAGGTCTTTATCTTGTGTAGCCCAAGGCAAACACAGTTTTTGTTTTGTATTTCCCCGTCTTGTGCCACATGCTTGTTCAAGATATAACATAACAATTTTCACTAAGTGAATCTGTGAATCATAATTTGAGGTATCTAGGTGCTAACCTATAAGCTACATGAGGCTTAGTGGGGGATAATTATGACACAGTCAAACCCAAGTAAATGAAAACCAAGTTGAGTGCTCGGAAATACCAGCTTTATGACTGAAGAGCATTGTGCACATCTATACAGTTACTTATTGTATCATCACTGTTATTTTATAATTCATCTTTACATATGGACAAAAAAAAAAAAAAAAAATCACTCTGTTGTCTTCTTCCTCTTTTTTCAGCTGCTCCCTTCATGGGGCGCCACAGCAGATCATCTGCCTCTATCTCGCCCTATCCCTATTGCCCCTTTCTGTCACACCCACCCTCCACATGCCCTCCTTCACTACATCCATGAATCTTCTCTGTGTTCTACCTCTTTTCCTCCTGCCTGGATGCTCATCCTCAGCATTATATGTCTAACATAGCCCCTTTCCCTCCTCTGCATGCGTCCAAACCATCCCAGCCTTTCCTCTTTACATTTATCTCCAAACTGTTAACATTAGCAGCCTCTCTGATATGTTCAATGCTAATCTTAATCATTTTTGTCACACCCAGTATAAACCTATATAGATCTTCAAATCCCCCAGCTCGGCCTCCTGTCTCTTTATCATTGCCACCATCTCCAAACCGCCATTATCATTATCTTCCCTCCAGTCAATACTTCCATTGCTCTAGGTTGTCTTCCACCTGCTCCCTGCTCTCACTACAGGTCTGCAAACATCATAATTCACATCATCATAATCCTGTCTGACCTCATCTTCAGCCTGTCCATCACTATCGCAAACAGCATGGTCAATCCCTGGTCCCACCCCCACCTTAAACACCTTCTATCACTTCGAATGCGCCCCGCACCACTGTCTCGTTGTCCTCATACATGGCCTCCCTCACATACTTCTTCACCATTCCTGACTACGTCATTCAGAGCCAAAGTTCCTCTCCTAGCATACAAAAGTATGTCATCTGGACCAACTGCCCTTCCACACTTCATCCACTTCATAGCCCCCTCACTTCATTTCAGTGTTTCTCTTAATCTACAATCTCACCTTTGACCTCTGCGCTAATAGTCTCTGACACAGATCCTTTGATGCCACCCAGGGTGAATGTCAGAGTACAGGTATAGGTGCCTTTGTGTTGAAGGTCCACACTGGTAATTTTCAGTCTGGTACCCCAGTACTCATAGCTGCCTGTTCCGTCCTCTATGGGGTCACAACCCTAGAGGGAGAAACGCATAAGTCTTTTTTCAAATTAACAATGCATGAAGAAAAATGTTAACTATTTAAATTGGAGAACAGTTTACAGCCACTGGGATAGTTTTGATGCTCCTAATCTGTTCAGATAGACATTTAAAGAGTTCCATGATTTTTAATATTATTAAACTGTTTGTTTCCCTTCCACAAAATTAAAGGGCACGCACACAAACACACCGAGACTGGGATCTGCTGTCAGTCAAATTGCAATTTTTAAACACTCGTATCTCCCCAGAGTTTCAATACATTCCTGGTATTGATAGAAGTTGGAATAGTGGTAGTAAATAGTTGAGGCTGCAGCTACTGTGCAGTCTCTCCATTAAAACCATTAGGTTTCATGCAGCACTCAACAACAATTCTGGAGAACTCACTCTGTACCACTTGATGGAGGAAGAGATGTTGTAGCTGTTCAGCTTATTCATTTCGTTCTTCAGAGGGCAGTTCAGATTGTCAGTGACTCCTTTTGTAAGTGGCTGATAAGCTTTCCTCGGCCTTCCACATTCTCCTGTAGGTCTTTCATCCACCACCAGTCGGCTGGCCTCCCTGTAGCAGTGGGAAGGAGTCCTGTTGGGAAATTAAGCAGAAATATTATAAATGAATAGATAATTGGGCACACTCGCCCTGGCAGTGACGGTCATTGTTTGACCTTCTCCACAGTCAAAAATCAAACAATATTAATATTAAATTTGTTGGAATTGTAAGGGATCTTGATCTTAGATTTTGAAAATCTAAATCTAATTCTGTGTTGGGGATAGATAATATTGCAGCAGTGCCGCTGCACGGGAGGCGGACGCACCTGAGCGGAATCCGGTTGTTGTTGTTGGAGTGTGTGGCTGCAAGCTGCAAAGCTGCAGCCCGTGTGTGAACGGCAATCGGAATAAAAGTGTTTGAAAGTACTGAGATGTGGGCGGTTTCGTCATTCTCCTATTATAATTTCCAATACAGTAAAAGCCATAAACCACTCTGTGTTCACTGTGATTACTGATAGATCATGGAGGCAGTTCGATGAGTTGTGTAAGGTGTAAATTAATACTGTGTTCTACTCATTTCTAATATTTCTACTTCTACTAGTGCTTCCTACCTCAGTATGGTCACATAATCCCCACTGTCATTCATGGTTACATTGAGAATCCACAGAGTCTCCTCGTGCACCAGGATGTGACCAGTCTGACTGCTGATTTCTTGGCCTGACACCGAGTTGTACCACGTGATGTTGTACGGGACAGTTTTGAAATTAAAGACGTCTGAGGACACCAGTGTGCTTCTCAGCATAGCCACATCTCCAGGAACAGAGAAAACCCTCTCAAACTGGAGTTTGTAGTCAGTACAGTTCTCTGCAACATACATGTAAGTGTGGAATAGAGAAAATAGTTATTTAACCTTTTATTGCTGAGAAATCAAACATTTCAAAGTCAAATATAATGTTGTTATTTGTTTGAAATTAATTGAATTGAACTGAACTGAACTGAGATGTGACATATTTCCTGCTCCATGTGTTTTTACTTGAACTTTCCCAAGCAGAGTTAAAAATCAGTGTTGTTGTAATTCTATCCCTGGCCACAAGAGGGCAATAAAATACTTCAGATCATGCTAGTGGCTCAAACTGCAGCTTGGCAAAAACATGACATATGATAAATTTACAGAAACATTTAAAAATTTGTTAATGTGTTCAGTGTGTGTGTGTGTGTGTGTGTGTGTGTGTGTGTGTGTGTGTGTGTGTGTGAAGCAGTGTTACTCAGCTCACCCTGTTCAAATCCGCTACAGATTCCACACAAACCAAGGAAAAACACAAGGCTTGCCAGTGTTGAACTTGAACCCATGGCTGAAAAACAAAGATACAGAACATTTAGAAGTGAACATGCTAAGAGTCACAGCAAAAACCTGAAATGGAAATCAGCTGACCTAGTGCCAGGTCTTCCTGCGTCTTTAAATTACATCCAGAGAATGTGAAAAGCCCAAGAGCCTTTAAAATCCAGCAAAAACCAGAGAAACTGAAAGAGCTAACTGTACACTGCCTGATATTTTCTCTCTCCTGCTCACTTCTCCTTTCTCACGCCATCTAGCTCCTTCTCTTGATCGTGAATGACTAGCGCTCTGGTATTTGAGGAGCTGCGTGTGTAAGCCAAAATGCTGCGTAATGCTTTATGACTGGAAGCAGACCCAGAATTCCTGATAACAGTCCAGTGTTAAGTGTTGCTCCCTTGGCCAGCCTCTACATTTTTGCATGGAATGTATTAACCCCTCAGGAGGAACTGAATTAAAACTGGTGAATTTGTATGAGTGTCGGACGACATCAGATTTGTTGCTATGCAAATCATACCCCCAGACAGTAAAGTGTCAAGTGGGACTAAGTAAATGCACAACCCAAGCCTCCATTAGTTCGCCAAAAACACATAAAATAAAGTTTACTAAGATAAACAAAGATAGTCGCCATTCTTCCGAGGTTTCTTTACAATTATCCACTTCTAGAACAGTTTGGTTGCCCAAACTTTTTAACGAGCACAAAAGTGATCGTTTGCCAAAAACTGATTTCCAGTGTTGCCGTGTGTGTGTTTTTTTGTTTGTTTGTTTTGATGTATAATGTCTTTACTTATATTGGTAAGTAGATTTTAGTGAACAGGGTTTACGGGGTTATATATAAAATTTTTAAATGACCTGTTTTTTAAGTATCTTTATGACTCTGCGTTATTGTACCAACATTAAAACCAATCCAGTCCCCTTTTGGCCACTAAAAATATCTTTATGGAACTATTGTTATATAGTTGCAATTTCTGCTATCCTCTTAGTCACTTTGTCAAAAACTGACTGCGGCTTCTAGCTTGTGATACCAATGTTGTTTTGTGGCTCAAGATGACTTATTTTATATTATTGAGGGATACATTTGATATGCTTCGCTGTTTAAAGGCCAAAAGTTTATTCATGGCAGTTTAAATACTTGTAATTACTTTTTGGCAAATGCCAGAAATCAGTTTTTGGCAGACGATCACTTTTTGGCACATCGGTAGCCTACGCCCACTTACACACACATGCAGCGTAATGATTGTTTACGCAGGCAAGCTTGACCTTCAAAATAAAAGCACCACAATTTGAACTAAATAAAATAACAAATAACAAATCCCACTTTAATATGGTCATTGGTTTACTGAAACCCACAATTGCTCCTATCGCATCCACCGTGATGAGTGCGAGTGTGATTATGACTGTTAAAGTGTTGTACGAATATGAATGTGAATGTGGCTTGTAGTAAAAAAGTGCGCGCTGAGACCGATTTGATTTAACTGCATGCGTCCGTAGTTTTAATGTGGTTGTTTACACATAGTGAGGTAACCTGGTAACCTCGACAGATTGCGGCTGTTTAGCCCGTTGTGTTTGGCACTGAACATTTGATCTAGTTTTAAACAACATGTAAGCAGGGACTGTGTTTACAAGCAGATAAACCAGAGTTTGTCTTCAAAAGGTGCAAAATGTGGGCCTGTACAGGGCAGGGGTGCCACCAAGGGGGTCGCTGGGCAACCCCCAAAATTTGCTGCCCCGCCTTAGTGCCTCCGGGCAAGACTGCCCTATGTTGGTAATAATGTAATAAGGTTGCAGACAAGCTGGTGCAAATCCCTGGACAGATCACTGGTGCATCTCAGGGCATAACATAACATAGAGACAGGCAACAGTTCACACTCTTGCCTGATCTAATATTTATGATTCTAATTCTTATATGATTGTAATATTTATTTGTCTTTCCTGACCAAGTTTGCTCTTAACCCTGGAGAACCAATGGGGCCAGAGCCGACCCCATTGGCTTACTAGGGAAACCATGGGGTCAAATTTGACCCCATGGTTTCTCCAGGGTTAAAGGATAACTCCATTCTGGGAGAGCCGATGCTTCTGCTCGGCTCTGCTGAGAATCATTAAAACAATGGTTGAGACTTCCAATCAATCAATCAATCAATCAATCAATCAATCAATCAATCAATCAATCAAAACAGATTATTATGGATTTTAAAATCTTATTTGGTTTTGATATGTACCTATTCTTAGTGATATCAGCTGATATCGACAATTAACCAGGCAGAACATTCATTTTGCTCTTTGTCATACTTTTTCAAGTAAACTATATTTGCCGACAGCATATTAAAACTGGAAATTCTGGTTTTATGGTGTGTCACCCCTGTATGGCCACCTCTATGAAAACATTCTGGAGGCGACAGGGACACAGACAGAAGGGCAGGGTGTGGTCGAGTGAGAGCGAGGGCGAATGTAAAGAAGGTGCAGTGCTTGTTACAACCACGGCAGTGAATCAGAGAAGTAAAATGTTACGGTCCCAGCAGTTACTTTTTCAAGCAGAAATAAACACGCCCACACCTCCCAACAAGCCAGAGGGATGGTCTTGCTTCACCAGCTTTTGTGTGAAAGTAACCGTAACTTAGTTCCCATGTGTAAAAACAGTGGATTGAAGGGACCTTTTAGTTCCCTGAATCAGCTCCTGTGACTGAAAGTTCCAGAGAATCTGAGTTGAAGCCCAGCATATGACATTTTCTAATAAAGAAGCAATAAAATTTAAAATCTTCCCAGGAATTCAGTACCAGCTTTAAGTGCCGTTAGAAGCAACATCTGGGTTTTTTCACACCTGAGCACCTTGTTTCTTCTGGCTGACATCAGTTCATGAGTTTGCATAAATGTGCATGGTTTTCTCATCAGTTCAGTGTGGTTTACGCATATGTCTGGGCAATTATTAAAACCAATAGAAGACCAGAGAAAATGGCATTTAACTTAGAATTACATATTACCAGCCTTTCACTGAACTAGTACTGGTATTACACAATCAGTCCAGTCATGAGTCCAGTCATCAGGTTCAGTTACAATTAAAGTACACGACTAAAGCAGAAGGCAGACATGAGTGTACTGAGTAAGGAGTGACTTACTCGGTACATTTTCTACATGGATCTGAATCAAACATGCTGATTTACTGAGTGATTAACATCTTAACAGATCCATTCATGTTTGATCCAAAATGACTGTTACTGCTGGTTTTAACTTCCTATTGAATTATTTGCATGGATGTGGTTGGAAAGCGCCAGAGGAAAAAACAAAACAAAACATTGCTTTCCTAAATATGGTACAGAAACCTGTCATTAACAGCACACAAGCAGTTAAAATAAAATCTCAATTGTTTCATAAATTCCCCTCACCCCCACCGACTTCATCCACCCATCTTCTGAAACTCTGTATGAATAGTAGTTTAGCATACATGCTTGAACTGGTTGAAACAGCAGCTGTAATACTCTGTATGAGGTCACGTTCAGATGAGATTTAATGACAGATTTTTTTTCTAACATTGTGTGACTTCACACCCGCAGAGTCTGTAGCTGCAGATAGTGTGGAAACTTCACACAAAACAAGTGCAGTGCTTTCCTGTGTTGAAAAGGTGATAAAATATAGAAAAAAATAAAAGGAAATATAAATTTAAAAAAATGACAGATATTAAACAAATGTGTGTGCCAGTCCCGGCTTTCATGATATTGTCCCCCCCTCCCATCAGTAGTAATTTAAAAACGTTTATAATGCTTTAACAGCTTTGGGGCAGAAACTGTTTTTAGTGTATATGACCATGATTTCATTGCATTGTCTACCCGATGTTTCGCGATGGTCCGATAATGAATCTATCAGCACATCTTGAGTCGTTTGCAATTTTAAGTAAAAAGAAATAAATTGGTACATAATATCACAAATCGGTATGGTAAGTTTTGACAATCTGCACCAAGGCAAGCAAAGGCTTTTAGAAGAACACAGTAGCAACGAAATGTGTGCAGCTGCTGTGGGAAGAAGGAAAGGAAATGATCGAAACCTCAAAATTCTCACCTGTGTATCACGATACAGGAAGAGCTACTGCTGATGGGAAAACTATAATGAATGGGAGATTGCTTGTGGTTAAAGAGGGCTCCAGTGAACGCTGTGAACGTGTCTTAACACTGAGTGGTGTTTGTTTAGTTTTGTTTCATCAAAATGTTTCACATCTTTCTGGGAAAAATGTAACCAGTATGCAGTGTGACACCACAGATAAAAACAAGCCAGTGCCTTCAATAAGTGTTATCCTGGGTTCACAGGCCAACCGTCAAAGGCAATATTGGTTGGTATCGAGACTTGGCTAATATTAGTGCTTTTATTGTTGGCTTGTGTTTTTTTACACTGCATGCAAACCACACAGGATCTCGATTACACGTGCACTTTTCAAGTGGTTGTTGTTTGTTTTGAGCAGAAGCTCTTCTGAAGAAATCTCGTTTCTAAGAAGAAAAGGTTCACAACATTTTGACTGTGAGAAACAGGCATGCAAAAGCAGGCTCCATCTATCTAAAGCTTATATTCACTCAGTTTTTGTTCATAAAAGCAAAACAAATAATGGAAAATAAGCACGGCTTAAAATAAAGTTGGCTAAGTGGTCTTTAGATTTAAACAAAAAATATTTTCAAGGTATAAAAGGAGAGCTGAATTTTAATTCATTTTAGACCCAATATCTGTGTCTGCTTCCAGTGCATAGTTGAGCTATTTAGACAAGTTCAGGCAGAGAGGGGCGAGCGTGGGAAGAAGTGAACTGGTTCATCGGGTCACGCTGCAGACATGAGGCTGAAGAAGACAGAAACGAGTGAGTCACCGGAGGTGTAAACCAGCAGGCAGGTCAGGGATCCCAGAGGTTGGCTGCGCAGTGGATTCAGACTGAGCTCATGTTTACCAAAAGTCAGATGACGCTTAACTTTTTCTTTCTTACTGTACTTTTGAATGACTCAGAGCCACACATGCACTCTTTGTGAAATGGTGGTGTACCACCTTAACTCCAAATAGATTTATAGTTGTGTAATATTACACTTTTCAGCACCTTATCTTGGTACCACTTTCACACATTACTGGAAACATCCTTAACTGCAGACAATGGCTAATCAGTGCAGCTCAAAATATTGCTTCCTGGCAGGAAAGAAGCAGGTTTCCCAGCCAAGATCTGCCTATTTTGAGCACTATTTGGGTTTTTGGAAGAGAAATTCTCTATCATTTTTGTCATTGGCAGTGTTGCAAGATCTACAGTTTATGCACTATTACAGCTACAGTCAATAATAAACTTCAAGCGGACACCTTATGCTCTTTATTTTGCTTTTTCCCCCTCATAAATACTCTGTAATAACTGTGGAAGCTCACATTAAATATAGTTCTCAGTAAAACAAAAGTAGAGATAAACTCTTTTTCAGTCTTTGGTCTACTTTAAGATCTTCAAGATCAGGTAGAAAGGGATCATCTATAATAGCTCATAACTGTTTAATATTCGCTGGGAGCTATTTGACTGTTATTCAGAGATCACACTCCATCTACAAAGGGCCACACAGCTATGACAGACTTGTGACATGCTAGCTTCACCATGCACAGTTCACAGCAGACCTCCCATATGATGTAGCCTTCACAGATGCCAATGACAGTATTTATACTTTTGTGTATCGTGCACCTCCATTACTTTGTATTGTCACTGCCAAAAGGCTATATAGTGAAGTTTTCTCTTCAATTCGATCTATTCTCGTTCAGTCAATTTAACACAGGACCATGAATCCGGCGTGAGGCACACAAATCTGCCTTTGATCACAGTGTATCCACTCGCTTGCTGTTCAGACCTTTTGTTTGCAAGGGGTAGCCAATCAGAGCAAAAATGACTTAAAGGGACAGGAGCTAAAACACCAATACTAAGCAGTTGTACCAAGACCCACTATAAGATAAATGACTATTCTGAATAATGTCATTAGAGTTCAATAATAACAATAATAATAATAATAAAAGTTTTGGATGAATTAATCAGAAAGCATTTTGAATCTAAACCTCCCCGATTAAGTTTCAGTCAAGGCACAAAACAAGAAAGTGATGCAGTTTTTCCAGAGCAAGCAGCACTAAAGATGTCTGCTTCTGGGAACAGATGGTGGAAGGAGTGAATGGCTGATGAGAATATCGTTATCATAGTGTTGATAACCACTTTAGGGAAGGGCGCAAGAGGAGCAAGGCTGCTGGAAATCATTTCGTATCTTAAGATATCTTAAAGCAATAATCTACAGTTTATAAAATCTGCTAATCATCTTCAGCACGACCTTTTCTGTTTGCATTCATTGGACAAAGTCAAGCTGTATGTTGTAAACCACAGCAGTGTTATTGAAAATGCTTGCATGGCAGAAAACTTACAGAAGCTGTTGGGAAATGGGCCTCGCTAACGGACCAAATTTGTGCAATGTTTAAATTTCGCTACAGCAAACTGACAGAGAGGAACAAGCGTCTGTTTTCTGTTTACATTTGGTTAAATGTTCATTTGGTCTACAGATCTGTTCAGTCATGTGAACTTTGTCCATCTGTTTATAGGGCAGCGATTGCCACATACACTGAAGAGCGGTCACAGGTGCAAGGTACTGATAACACGAACATCTCAGGAAAAGACAGACACTTTACATGCATGCGTAGCTCAGGATTTTACTTTCAATTCCATGTTATGTTGGAATTAAATTAGTTTGTCAGCAGGTTTGGTGTAGCAGCTTAAAACTGCACGAGCCTGAAACAACAAGTGCTTTCTGTAGGGCAGTCAAATATTTAAAATCAAGGATGATGTGGAAACAAACAGCAGTGAGCTCAGCAGTGATTGGCTTTAAACAGAGGTTGCAAACTTTGTATGCGTCACCATAAACATACAGATTCCGGTTGTGATTCAGATAAACGTGCAACAGCAACAAAATGTTCTTTCAACTGCTGTTAACAAACAGCTCGCAGCTGTAGGAGACAAACTCTGGACTTCAGGAAGGGAAATATCACAATACTCAAGCACTGCTCAGGGTTCATCTTTTTGACTGACTGATCAGTCGAAACCAACATTAAGTTGCTAAAGTTTGTCCTTAAAAAAATTCTAAGCAGTATTTTAACTCATTTAAATGTTCATGTTTACTCAATTTCAGTTTGCTCTTCCTCCAATTTGCCTTTAACCTCATTTAACCCCATCTTGTGAATAGTTTGAACAGCGCAGAAATGTTTTGGAGAAACGTGGCAAATGTCAGCTTTTTAACATTTCCATGTTCCTAGAATGATGAAAAAGTCCTTAGCTAAGCTAAAACAACAAACTTTTTTTTATTTTAAGGGGAAGAGGATGTGATTTCAATGGAGAATTGAAACCCAGATCTTCAATGAATCGCATCAACCAGCAATAAAAGTAACAACTTGCTCACAAGACTGACACACCCTGTAGGTCAGTCATAAAGATGACTTATTTATCTTTGAGCACACAGCCTAGTGTGCTCAAATAACGCCTAAGACTTTTGGATTATTTTCCTTTGTATAGTTGTTGTGGATTTGTTAAAATATGCAGAGGAGGAGAATCTGTGCGCCTGTTCTTGCACCTCCAAGTTTCTACCTTCTGTTGCTGCTTTTAAATCCAATAAATAGTGTTTGCATTCTCAAGCGCCACCTGAATTTCATGGTTTGCATAGCCTTTCCTAACCAAATATCTGTATTTTTATATTTATTAATTATTTAGGTTTTTATTTGCACCCAGAGAATTTTCTGCACTCTAATTCAGGATGCTCACGCCTCTTGATTGTTAAGCATCAGATCAGACTATTTTCACAAGCTGAAAGGAAACACGCTGTCCTTAAGAACACTTTGAATCTTGTTCTCATGTTTGCTAAACCAAGTTATTTTTAACCATGTCTGAGAAATTCTGTTTTAAATTAAAGATGCAGTATGAGGAAGCCTTCCCGGAAATGTGAGGATGACCATCCCTGCTGGCCTGATAAGAGACGAACAATGTGGGAATTTTCTAATATAAATGACATTTCAGCCCTTAAGAGCGCAAAGGGAGACGTCTCAGAAATAGTGATGGAATAGTTTTCTAAAACTAGCCTGCAGAAACCGTGCCATCCTTGAACAAGGGTTAATGGCTTAAGTTTAAGACATGGAGCTTGTGGGAGGTTATCAAAATACATGACTCATTTAGCTCTGAAAAAGGGAAAGCAACGGGAGTTACCCTTCCTTCAGCCGAGCCTGAGAACATGAATAGTGTGACTGTGTTTTTTCACATTGTGGAAACAATATTGCAGGTAGTGTGAAATGGTAATTTGTTTGTGCTTTTTGGTTTGAGGTGAAATCCTCAGTGAGAAGGCTGCTCTCGTTTTTTTCTATTGTGGCTCTGTTATTTTTCCTCTAAGCTATCTACCTTAAACATGCAAGAGAACATAATGTAGAAGGGTCTAAATGTCCAAGTAAACACAGTTTCTAAGAGCAGCAGTAACATACAGCTGTGAATGAGCCAGGTCTTCCGGTTGAGTGAACGCTGGCGCGACTGGCTGCCGCTACTCACCGGCCGCCACTCACCTAAGTCCACCCTCAAAACTCATCTGTTTAAAATTGCCTATTCTTAAATTTCTGTATGTTTTAACTTTTATCTTCTATTTTTATCATTGTGTATATTTCCAGTTTTTATCTGTTGTACAGTGTCCTTGGGTGCTTTGAAAGGCGCTATTTAAATAAAATGTATTATTATTATTATTATTATTAAACTCGAACAAACTGCAGGCTTGGGAATGCAGATGAATGCTCCAGAATTACAAGATTTTGTTCAGGGATTATACTGCGTATCCACATGAGAAGCTGAAGCCTACAAGTGTTTTGTTTTTTTCCCTTTGCTGTCAAATCACTGTGTACACTCCCTGCAGTCCCTGCCTTAAGCAAGCTGTGCCTGCTTCAATTTCCTCTTTTCTCCTCCTTATACTAATATTTGACAATTTGCTTAATTTCCTCCTGCATCAGTCTAGCCTATCCCTCATCACCCTGCTCTTTCAACACAGAAATATTCATAGGCTATTGTTTATGAAAATATCCCAACCAGACACCCTCTCATACATCTGCAGGTGGATTGTTCACAGTTCAAGCTTGGTGTTTAAGCTGCTGTTTATAGAGCTGAACCAAGTGTATTGACTAATCCCCATATGCATCATTTATAATGCTAAAGAATAAATCCAGTGTCCTCTTTCTTAGCAGGAGAGTCAATGTACAGTTGATGTAAACATGGGGCAATAACCTGTTTTAACACAACAGAAAAATGACTGAAGTCCCACACAACTTTTTCTTATTTTCTAGCCAAACCACTGTGCATATGTTACATCTGCAGCAGCCATCTACATTTGCTCTTGGATTAAAACAAATAACAGTTATAAATAACTGTCCAAACTCCCGAGGGAGGTAGAAAGGTCTAAAGGGGAAGGACAGAAGCTGAAATATCCGCACAACATGACAAACAAATGCCTCTCTGTGTAACTCTTGAACTGATTTGACGATATGCATTTCAATACATTATTAAATCAGAAAAACCTTCCCTAAATCAAATCTCTCATTCCTGTCATCAAAGCCTTCATTGGGTATATTTGTGCAGGGTACTGATAACACACAAAACAAACAGCACTGTGGCTACAGGAACCTGTTATAAATGTTGACAAAGTTCAGTCACGGTAATGCAGGAAGAACTCCTACATAAGCTTTGGAGATGACAAACTGCGAGAAAACCGCACAGTACAACCCACACTGAACAACCACCCAGAATGCACCTAAATGAATCACTCCTTTAATGTGAGGTTTTTGATTTGGCATGAAAATCGTCCCTTTTTCTTCTCATCATCTGTCAGTTTTATACAAGAAAAAAGGTGTCAGTATTGCTATTCCTGCTCTATGAGATCTATCCATCGCTCAAAAATCAAACATTTGTGTTGGCTGCAGTGGGCATCTTTACTATAGTGTGAAAGGAAGTGTGCCTCCTTTGTGGTAAACATTACAAACGCACTTTTTCGAAAAAGTAAACAGGCGAATGGTAGACCTCATATTTCTAAGAATTCGAGCACCGAGGCCACATTCAGTGGCAGAGTTTGCCCCAGAAAAGTCAGAAATTATTAAGAACATAAACAGCTTAGGAACAAGTAAGTGGTAAATATTGACTCACCTAGGAAAAAGAGACACCGAGGCACAACACAGGCGAAGGAAGGATGAGACAGTTTACTCGACACGGCAGACCTAAGAGAGGAAATCTCACCTCTGACCCTTGCATGCAGAGAGGAATCTCAAACGTGCTGCCCAGCCGGTGACTCAACAGCTTTGTTCCACCTCCACAGGACGACGCACAGACACAGAGGAGGAAGAGTGTGTTTGGATTGCACCTCTCAGCTCTCTGTTCTCCTTCCTTTGCATTTCAACACAGCGTTAAATCAGCTAAACCTTCCCGAAATCAAATCCCTCACTGCTATGTTAACTAAAAATAACTTATTCTGGTTCACTAACTGTTAACCAGAAAAAACGCCCATAACATAAACACGGATGTTAAATATAAACAATATATTTAGTTGCTCATATTGTCTACAAGAGCATAAGCACATTTATATTTGTTGTTAAATATGACTGAAAACTCACTTTTCATTCACAGGATATTTAACTGTTGCAAGATTTCAGCAAGAAATGTGAAATCTTTGTGTTGTTTTTTTCCGCAAAAGAAAAAAAGTCTTTGCTTTCAAAGAAATGTCTATAATGTAATGAATTAACAGAAGAACTAAATTCACCCTAAGCATGTTTAAAACGCTTCATTTTACTTTGGCGGAAAAGAAAATACACGCTATTATAGTTCTAATTGAAAAGATTAAGCCAGAAGAAGCAGAAAGCAGAAAAACTGTATATCCTTACTGTCAGATTTAATGAGGACGAGACCCCAAAGCAGGACTACAAACAAAAAGCGAAAAAGCAGGGAGCCAGAAAATCAAACACACAAGACACAGTTCTGGGATCAGCTCGGCATTGAGGCAAGCATGGGGAAGATGGCGGTTCGTACGGCCGGCCAGGTGGCCAATCGTGCAGATAAAGCAACTCTGTGGGCTGCCTGAGAGACCAGTGACTGAAACCCTCTAATGGTTTGAGTGGTGACAGGCATTGGTGATGGGACACGTCAGGCAGATGGACAACATGCCAGCAGTGGAGGTTCAGTGAGAGACTGTGTTGAAGGAGGAGAGGGGACTCCTCTAGAGGCTTGTGTGGAAGCCAGCGATCACTGAGACAGAAATACGCTGAAAGATGGATGGGAGCCCAGGAGCTGAGATGGAGCAATCACATGTCGCAGCAGGTGGTTGACAACAAGAAGGCTGATGCTGACAACAAAGGAGACCCTGGTGTAGGCTTGGGGGTAGGAACAATGTAGGAACTCCACAGAAGGCTCAGCAGGTATCTGCATTTAAGACAGAGACCCTTATACTCAGGCTGTTTGTTTGGAACTCTTGGATTCAGGATTGTGCTCACACACTTGCAGAGACGAATCAATGGACTCAAGCTGAGACGCAGGTGGAGAGGGACCCTTGGACTCGGCATGTTAACGGCAGTCAGGGTGCCATTGCCTGTCCTCTAAAGGTCTGTGTATCCCTTCATGGATATGTCCCAGATTATCACTGACCCACCGCCAAACCGGTCATGCTGGATGATGTTACAGCAAGCAAAACCTTCTTCTCCACAGCTTCTCCAGACACTTTAGTGTCTGTCATATGTGCTGAGGGTGATCCTGCTCTCATCTGTGAAAAGCACTGAGCATCACTGGTGAACTAACCAATTCTGCTATTCTATGGAAGATGCCATTGTTTCACTGTTGCCCCTCTAATGCACCTGTATTTAATTTAACATCAAAGCAGCTGAAATTAATTAACACCCCCCTCTGCCACTTAACGGACAAGATCAATATCGCAGAGGTTTAATTGCCTTGATGCTGAGTGCAACACAATGCAAAGGAGGAAAGACATCAGTAATGTTCACAGAGAAGCAACTGTTTCAGCCCGTCAATATTAGACGGGTTATAAGGCCATTTCCAAACAATATGAAGTCCATCATTATGCAGTGAAAAGATCATTCAGAAATGGAAAACATTCAAGACAACTGCCAATCTTCCCAAGGAGTAGACGTCCCAGCAGATTCATCCCAAGATGCTCAGAGAAACTGTAAAAAAACACCCAAATAACAACCCCCTGTCTAAATCAGAGACAAACAGCTGTTTATGTTTTTAAACCCATTTTGCACAGAGAGGCATTTTTTGAAAAATGTATTGATAGCAATGTTGAATATTATTACACAGGAAAAAAAAAACTACACGTAAAATAATCACACCGTGACGCCTCTGCCTTTGTAAATGGAGGGACAGTAACTGCGTGTTTATATGTAAGCGTGTAAAACCTGCAGATAGTCAGATTAACAGTATTTTGTCTCTATCTGCCATTCTGCAATTCATCTCATGTAAACAATAACGTGGCGCACAGCGTGACATGAAAAAAGGCACATACCTTTGACGCTGCGTGACGAACTCTGTATTCCTCGTCCACACGGAAACGCAAAAAAGGAGGAAAATCTCAGTTTTCGCTGATTCGAAACGCCGTTTACGTGTGGATGAAACAGCTGCGTTTTCAAAAATACCCGCGTAGGTGCGGACGTAGCATAAAAGAGTTAGTGGTTTATTTATTGCAGTTTACTTGTATTTGCTTAATTGTTTACTAAATGTTTGAGGTGTGAAATAAACCGCAATGGAGCAAAATATGGGTGTGTGTGGTTGGAGGATGTGTTTGTGCATGCATGCGTGTGCGTGTGGGGGGCGCGAACATTTTTCATGTAAAACAAAGGGGGGCCCAGCAAAAGAAGTTTGGGAACCGCTGCATTAAAGCATTAATAAGGCAACCACGTGTTTGTGAATGTCAAAGCACACAAACCACAGGAAGGCATCCTTAAAACATGCTTCAGCATATCTGTGTATTCGGCACTTGACTCAGATAACCTAGAATCCGGACATACTGGGTCCTAACTAGAGCCCATTCAAAAAGTTGAGATGAGGTAGTCCATCAAAGCAACAAATGATAAGGGGAAAAAAATTCCTCCAGAAATTCAATTAAAGTCTCTTTAGTCAAGCCCAAAGCAATTATACAGAGGTGTGAAGCCACACCCGGGCTTCCCCAGTGGATAAAGGAATCCCCATGAGCCACAGCCATTCGTCAAGATATGAGTCAAGCCCTACATCGAGTACAATCCCTGAGTAAATGTCACATTTTCAAACAGGATGTGCTGCGAGAAATGTGTACCAGTTCAAAGCTACAATTCAGCAGTGAGACATATCCCGAGCTCACGCAGCAAATGTTCTCTTTTCTGTTTAAGTGAGTAACCTGAAGGTTTTTTCCCTTTTTCTCTGCCTACTCACTGTGTAGACTGTTGGTGACTTGTGATATTGTATTTACAATTTTCAGGTATCTGTACTTTACTTGAGTATTTCTTTTTCTGGCAACCTTTTGCTTTTACTCACTACATTTACATAAATATCAGTACCTCAGCGCCTAGCTAGCGTTACAGAAGAGGAGCGATTATAAAAGAAATAACGCTTTTTAACCGTTTGTGTGCAGTTTGTCTCACAGTCTAGCTAAAGGTTCAGCTGTTGTATTTCAGATGGAGAGAGAAGAAAGAGAGCTAACGTCACTCAGAGATAGAGAAAGATAAGAAAGACAGGACAGGAGAGGAGAGGAAGGAGAGAGGTTAGATGTAAAGGTAGGGGCTGCTAAGTGATATTTCATAAACTGGAAATTTCAAATGTTTTTAAATCAGATATTGGGTCTGTACATGAGACATTATATTTTTTCATATGTGAAACGTGCTGCAAAACAAACTGAAGTAGACGAACCATGTTATTTAAAGGTTGCATGACAATCCTCTACAGCAGGGGTAGGCAACTCCGGGCCTCGAGTGCCAGTGTCGGTGCCAAGTGGATCAAGGACACATCTAAAACCTGCAGGACACCGGTCCTCGAGGCCTGGAGTTCCCCACCCCTGCTCTACAGGTTAGTGCAGGATAAACAGGTTAGTTTGCAGTTGTGGACATCCACAGAGGGCAGCAGGTCAGTTGATTACAGCCTGCACACTAAGAAAATCTACTGGAGCTCTCAATAGAAATGATTGTGACTTATGATTCTTTTCCCCACACTGAGCCATTAAAACAATTTAAGATTTCACCACATCCCACCAGCAATGTTGGGAAAGTTACTTTTAAAATGTATTCCATTACAGATTACAGAATACATGCCCCAAAATGTATTCTGTAACGTATTCCGTTACGTCACTCAATGAGAGTAACGTATTCTGAATACTTTGGATTACTTAATATATTATCATGCTTTTTACAACTACGTGAATGTACTATTGCTGTGATTTATTACTGTTACTGAAGGTCCGCGGGTCCGAACCATAGTAAAGGGACCTCTGGTGTTGGGCTCGTAGCCGAAAAATAGCTTTACTTTGTTGTCTGGGTCAAGTTTGCTAGCGAGAGACAGAGAGAGGAGTTGAAAGGCTGCTCCAACGGAACTTATTGTTTCGGAGGAAAACATGAACACAGCATACAGTCTAGTCGTAATAGCTTACTTACAACTGGGCTCGTCAGGCACTCTTCTTGGCTGCAGTGGTTATTATTATATTTACATGCTTCCCGCTCCCGTTTCTGCTACGATAACTACTTTTCCACTCTCCTTTTTCTCCCTCCTCGCGCTCACAGACACATAACGGGTATGGCAGTCCATTCTCCCTGCAACACGGACTACACTGCCCATAAGGCTACATTCTTTAGGGCTATGCCTGTAGCATTCTGCCTGTTAGCTTAGCACAACAACAACAACAAAAAGGCGCTCTCTCACCCAGGAAACACACAGTCACAGAGAGAGCGCGTGTCGCCCTGTAACCATGGCAACCGTAACTCTGCCGCCTGGAACAACAGAACATAGCTGTCAAACCAAACCCAAACAGTCCTGACCCGCCACAATATGAAACAGGAAAGTTCTGCTGTGTAATCCATTTACTTCAACAAAGTAACTGTAGCTCTCTTCACGACAACACAGACACAGGTCGGTTCTTTGAAACGGGCGTTTATTACTTGGGCCTTCTCTCCTCAGCTTCACCATCACCAGTACGCCGATACGCCATTACGCCATTACGCCGTGAGAACTGGTCACGAGCGAACAGTACAAACAATTAGCAACTTTACAGTACACATATTAAGTCCAAACACAAATAAAAAACATTTCTCAAATGACAAATACCTCGTTGGCTGCTTGTCCTGAAAAGAGGTCCTTAAGTCCTTGTATTGCCCTTTCTTTTAGTAAACTTTTAGCTTAAATCGCTTCATGAGAGACATCTGCTCCCTCGCAGTCCATGAAAAGTCTCGTGTGCTCTCGTTAAGGGTATTCTCACGAGACACTAGCTCTCACCTTACACATGTACATTTCAAATAAAGACATTTCAACGCAAACTATATATATTCATGAAATTATGTAACTTAACATTTTAACAGCATTTACACTCCCACCAAAATCACTCATTGACTTAAAATGAGAGATTTTCCTCAATGAAAATTATAAGGAAGTGATGTGTGAGTGTACATTTAAGTGTAGGTCATTTAGCTTTACGTGTGTTTTAGGTGGCCTCAAGTAATGTAACTACTTTGTGAACAGGCCTCTCAAGGAAAACTGATTTAGTGATTGGTTTTCCCTTATCAAAAGTAGTGTCACTGAGCAGAAGCTTTAGCTTTCGCACCTTGCCATCTGCGCTGGGCAGGGCTTCCACAACCCTTGCAAGCTTCCACTGGTTTCTTGGTGCACTGTCATCCTTTAATATTACAATGTCATCTGGTTGCAAGTTTCGTGACAGCTTCTGCCATTTCTGTCGTTGTTGGAGGTTTAGCAGGTATTCTCGTTTCCATCGTTGCCAAAATTCATTGGCCAAAAACTGTACTCTTCTCCACCTTTTGTGCAGATAGAGATCTTCTTTGCAGAATTGTCCAGGGGGTGGCAGAATTACAGATGATTTCATGGTTAGAATGTGGTTGGGAGTGAGGGGTTCCGGACCAGTAGGATCGTGAAGATGCTCGACACTTAGTGGCCTGCTGTTGATTATGGTCATTGTTTCATACAGAAACGTTCTTAGAGTTGTGGTGTCAAGTCTGCTGGCGGACTTGTCGAGCATAGCTATCAGGATGCTTCGGATTGTTCGAATCTGGCGTTCCCAAACTCCTCCCATATGACTAGCTGATGGGACATTCAGCACAAATTCACAACCAAGCGCCCTTGTACGGTCTTGATCCATTCCTTCAAGCAATTCAGAAAGCTCCTTTCTAGCACCAACAAAGTTTGTGCCTCTATCACATCTTAGCTGGCGCACGGGTCCTCGAATAGCTATGAATGATCGAAGTGCATTCATGAATGCGTCTGTTGTCAAATCGTCAAGGGTTTCTATGTGAACTGCTCTAGAACATAGGCAGGTGAATAACAATCCGTATCGTTTCAACTCTCTCCTTCCTTCCTTCACAATAAAGGGGCCAAAACAGTCAAGCCCACAATAAGTAAAGGGGGGAGATGTCTCAATTCTCTCTCCTGGTAGATTTGCCATTTGTTGAACCTCAGTTGTTCTTCTGTATCGTCTACATTTTACACACTTGTAAATGTGTGAGGAGACCACACTTCCACATCCTAGGACCCATATTCCACTTGCGCGCAACTCGTTCATGGTCATGCCCCTTCCTTGATGGTGTATAAGCTCATGATGATGTTTGACCAGCAGAGCTGACACATGAGATTTTTTCGGAAGAATCGCAGGATGCTTTACATCATGGTGTAAGGCTGACTGAGACAGCCGTCCTCCCACCCTAAGAACATTGGTTTCGTCCAGGAAAGCATTCAGCTGGCGTAGCCTGCTGTGCCTGCTCAAAGTGTGTTCCTTCTTGCCTCTTATTTTCTTTATGTCTTCAGCGAAAGCGTCTTCTTGTACGAGTTTGATGATGAAGATCTCTGCTTCTCTTCGTTCTTCAAGATTAGTCGACTCATTAGTTCTCGACTGAAATCCCTTAAACTCTCTGACAAATCTCTTGAGCCTGGCAATGGCTCTCACCACTCTGGACCAGTCAGAAAATTTAGTTAAACGGTTTACCATTGGATTCTGTTCTCTTGCTTTAACTGCATGAACATGTGCTCTCCGAAGTTCAGGATCAGTAGCCTCAACTTCTCCCACCATTCCCACTTCATGTGGGAGATTTTGCTGCCAAAGGAAGTTGGGTCCTTTCAGCCAGCTAGATTCTTTCATTTGAACTGCAGTCAATCCTCTTGAGGCTCCATCAGCTGGGTTGTTTTCAGAGTTGACATGTCGCCATTGTTCAGGTTTTGTGCTAGATCTTATTCGCTGGATGCGGTTGGCCACGAATGTTTGGAACCTTTTAGCATCATTGTTCACATAGCCAAGGACCACCTTTGAGTCAGTCCAGTAATACTCTTGCACATTTTCAATCTCCAGCTCGCCTCTAATGATATCACCAATGCGGACTGAGGTCACAGCTGAAGATAACTCAAGCCTTGGGATGGTTGTTAGTTTGGTAGGGGCTACTCTTGCTTTCCCCAAGACAAGTGAACAACTTATCTGTCCTGTTTCACTCACCGCTCTAAGGTATGAGCATGCACCATACCCTTTGAAGCTTGCATCAGAAAAGTTGTGAAGCTCATATAGTGAGACTTCACCAAAGTTTGATGGAAGGTAGCTTCTTGGAATCTTTAGAACTGCCAAATGAGGCAGATCTTTGAGCCATGACTCCCATTGTGGCTGGATGTGCTCGGGGAGAGGTTCGTCCCAGCTTACCTTGTCTCTACACAGTGTTTGAAGAATCTGTTTGCCGATAAGTAGGAATGGAGCCACGAAACCTAGTGGATCATAGACTGAGGCAACAGTTGAGAGAACGCCTCTCCTTGTCAGTGGGTTTTCTTTTACCACCACCCTGAACTGAAATTCATCCGCCTCAACACACCACTGAACTCCAAGTGCTCGCTCGATATGAAGTTCTCCTAGAGCCATGTTTAGATCTTTGGTCTGAACATATTCTTGTGGTGGAATTGTTGCAATCACACTCTCATCGTTGGATACAAACTTATGTAGCCGTAGATTTCCTGTTTTGCACAGAGCTCTTGATTCCTTTACCAGGCGTATAGCTTCAGCAGTCGACCTTACACTTGTCAGGCCATCATCTACATAGAAGCTTCTTTGGATGAACTTAATGGCTTCTTTGCTGAACTTGCCTTGGCCTTGTGAAGCTAGGTATTTCAGTCCAAAGTTGGAGCAACCGGGGGATGAAGCTGCCCCAAAGAGGTGTACCTTCATCCTGTACACTGAGGGTTCAGAATCCAAATCACCTCCATCCCACCAGAGGAACCTGAGATAATCTTGATGTTTCCTTGCAACGTGGAACTGGTGAAACATTTTTTCGATGTCGCACATTATGGCTATAGGACCCTTTCTAAATCGACACAACACACCAACTAATGTGTTAGTCAGGTCTGGACCTGTCAAGAGATGGTCATTTAGAGAGGTTTCTTGGTAGCGTGCCGAACAATCGAAAACCACACGGATCTTCCCGGGCTTGTGGGGATGGTAGACACCATGGTGCGGTATGTACCATGCTGGCTGGTTGTCTAATTCAGACTGTGGCACCTTCTCAGCATCTCTTCTACTTATGATTTCATTCATGAAATTGACATAGTCCGTGTAATATTGTTCATTTCTCCTCAGTCGACGCTCTAATGAGCTGAGCCTGTGAACTGCACACTGTTTATTGTCTGGAAGATTAGGTTTGTCTGTCTTGAAAGGAAGCGGAAGTTCATAGTGGCCATCTTCCTTCTGTCTTATTCCAGCTTTCACTTTAGACAGAAAGAGGAGGTCCTCCTGAGAAACTGGATTATCATCTGTTGAGTGATCTGTGAAATCTGATTCAAAAGTCTTAATTATGTCAAGTGGGTTGATCTCTTTGACTTGAGTCCTGCACGCAAAGTGCACTTCCTTCTTTAGCTGAACTGATGGATGCACAGTTGGTGTCACTTGTCGTACTATGATTCTATGACTGAATCCTATTGGATCGCTGTTGTCGCTTGCTGAATATGAGCAACCAACAATGCTCCAGCCCAGATCAGTCCGCTGCGCATATGGATGATTTTCGTCACCAGACAGGATCTCTCTTGGGAGGAGGGCTCGTTGACAGTTGTAGCCTATAAGAAGGCCTACTTCGCAATCCAACTGTGGTGGAATCTTTTCTGAAAGTTGCTCTAGATGTGGCCATTTTAGAGCTGTTTCAGAGGTAGGAATGTGCAGCCTGTTTACTGGAATAAATTCTCTTGTGAAAACAGGTGGTAGTGGAATCCTTTTCTCTGAGTTGTATCCTCTCACTTGTAGACCTGTCATTTTCTGACATGGAATAACTGTCGACTTGGCAGACATTGTGGACAGTCGCAGACTGACATTCTCTCTGTTTGTGTTCAGGCCTTGAGCTACTTCATCTAGTATGAAGGTGGTATCACTCTGTGTGTCTAAGAGTGCATAAACTAGCAGTTCTTGATCTGGCTGCTTAATAGATGACACCCAGACTGGCAAGATAGAAGATGTTCGTGTGCTTAGACCCTCTTGAATAACTCTGTTGGAAGTGGCTGTTGCGGTCCTTTCTGTGGTGTCTGCCTTGTCCTTTGAAATTTCACTTGCATTTAGGTGGATTGGCCTTTGACGTTCCTTGAACTTATCGTCATGCAAACATGTTGGGTGTCTCTTTTGGCATTTCTCACACGTGCTTTTGTTATCACATTTTCTTGAGTGATGACCGGTCTTCAAACATCCAAAGCAAAGCTTCTCTGTGTGTACAAACTTAACACGATCCTGAACTGTCTTTTCTGTGAAACTTCGGCATTTGTCTAGGATGTGTCCTGTCCTTTTGCAGAAAACACATGATGTAATACTGCTCTGTGTTGTAGTTGTGGTCAGAGTCTTTGCTTGAACTATTTGGCTTCGTAGATGCCTTGGTTTCTCGCTTTCAACACTCTTAAGTGCTTGTATTGAGGAAATTGGATCGCAAGCAAGATCTGCTTCCTTTGATAGGAAGTCAACAAACACCTTGAATGGTGGGTACTCAGCTTTCACTTGTCTGACTTCCATCACTTTGCGATTCCAGCTGGAAACCAACCAATCTGGCAATTTCAGCAGAATCCTCTGACTCTCAACGCAGTCATTCAAGACCTCCAGCATCTTGACATGAGACATGGCAGCCTCACAGCTCTTGAGAAAGTCTGCAAATTCTCTTAGCTCGCAAGCATCCTTAGAACCTATCTTTGGCCATGCATGCAGCTTGTCTCTGAGTGACTTCCCAATTAGGAATGGGTCTCCGAAACGTTTCTCTAAAAGCTTCCAGGCTGAGTCATATGCTGCTTCTGTGCCCAATAGAAGAAATCCTTCCACGGCCTTCTTTGCTGTGCCACCTAAGTACTTTCTTAGGTAATACAGTTTTTCATTCTTTGGGATGTTCTTCCTTTCTATTAATGTTTCAAAGGACAGTTGCCAGTCTTTGAACTTCAAGGGATCTCCTGTAAACACCCCAGGCTCTGGTGTTGGGAGCCGGTTTGCACTCATAGCTTCTACTAGTGCATTGACTAGATCTAAGCTATTCTGCTCTTGAGGCCTCAACACTGAGGCTGGAGGAGACTGAGGTAGCTGTTGTGGACAAGGAGCTTGACTTGTGACTGCTAGGGATTGAGGAATAAATGGGGGACTTGATGCATTGAGAGAATGGGTTGTGACTGGAAGTACTGTGGAGTCAGCGACTCTAAGCTCTGGCAGTACTTCACTACCATACGACAAATCAGTTGCTTCTATGTTTTCTTCAGCTTCATCATAGACCCTCACTCGAGCTCTAGCAGCATTTAGCTTCTTTACTTCTTCTAGGCGTGCAAGTTTTCTACGTTTATCTTGGATTGCTTGCTGTCTGGCTAGGTTCTCAGCCTCTAACATTTGAAGTTCTGTTTCTTCCCTTTCTTGCTCCTCCAACACTGCCAAGACTTCCTGAGTTGCAGCAGCTTCAGCTACAGCCTCTATTCTTTTGACAGAGTGGCTGCTAGAGTGGGTAGAACTACATCCTTGACGAGACAGTGGTCTAGAAACAGAACCTGTTGAGCCTAGAACAGATCCAGCATCAGGCCAAGACTCTTCATCTTTATCTGCTTCATGACCTTTAAGCTGTCTCTCTGCTCTTTGAATAATAAATTCTGAGAATGACATGCATGTATCAACCCTGCGCCGCAGGTCTGGTTCAGGGGTTTGCGCTTGACGCAGCTCCTCATAAACCACCTTTACATCAGAACAGGTGCTTTTGATGTTCTCAATAAGCTCAGTTAACTCATCCTTAGAAGCATCACCACTTAATAACTCTTTGCCTATTCGTGCATGACACCTCCACTTCTCATAGATGATTTTGTATTTGCGTTGAATGTGCTTCAGTCTCTCATCTTGGTATGCTCTTCCCCTTTCTGTTAGGGTACGCGCCCTCTCACTTCTTCGAAGCCCCTCTAGTTCTGCTGCAGATTCAGTGACAGTAGCTTCAGCTTGAGCGGATTGTTCAGCATCTTTATGGCAGGTCTCTCTGCTTATGTTAGACATGTTGAGATTATAGCAGTGTGATTGTGCAGCTATTAAACTTCAACTAGATTTCTTCTGGACTATGTGTAAGTGAAAGTTGCAATAAACTTAATTTGAATTAAGGTTCATAAATGTATGTATGAGTCTTCCAACACACTGTTGACTTCAATACTGAACTTAAGTTTCAAACAGACAAGAACAACAAAAATCACCTTATCACAAATATACAATAACAGTGTAAATGTACTTAGAAATACCTTAAATCCTTATCATTTACATTACTAAAGGTTTTCAAGTTTTCACATCAGTATAGTACCCCTTTAAAATTCACATAAGGTGCCCTTTAAACTCAGCAGATTTTGTATAACTCAAAATTACTCATAACCTGTGAGCTTGTTAAATATTTACTTGTTTGTTCTATAAACCTTGTGATGTACAACAACTATAAATGCAAACACATTGGATTAATCTCTACATTAAGCAAGCAAGAATAACAGATGAGTCCCTTAGTTGCAATTTTCACATTTAACCACTTCTCACACCACCTTAACTTCACTTTGTGGTAGAGCTTCTCCTGATCTTAAACGTGAAAATTAGCGCTTTAACTCAGTCTAACCACCGTTGCTTGTTAATGCTGTGCCGATATGCGTTATGCACTCTGCTTATCTGACGTGATGCACCGGATCCGCGTCGTTTCGTCATCCGCGGCGATCCTGTACTCTCCTACCCGTGTTGAGCAGGCGAGTTCTCACTGTAGCTCTCTTCACGACAACACAGACACAGGTCGGTTCTTTGAAACGGGCGTTTATTACTTGGGCCTTCTCTCCTCAGCTTCACCATCACCAGTACGCCGATACGCCATTACGCCATTACGCCGTGAGAACTGGTCACGAGCGAACAGTACAAACAATTAGCAACTTTACAGTACACATATTAAGTCCAAACACAAATAAAAAACATTTCTCAAATGACAAATACCTCGTTGGCTGCTTGTCCTGAAAAGAGGTCCTTAAGTCCTTGTATTGCCCTTTCTTTTAGTAAACTTTTAGCTTAAATCGCTTCATGAGAGACATCTGCTCCCTCGCAGTCCATGAAAAGTCTCGTGTGCTCTCGTTAAGGGTATTCTCACGAGACACTAGCTCTCACCTTACACATGTACATTTCAAATAAAGACATTTCAACGCAAACTATATATATTCATGAAATTATGTAACTTAACATTTTAACAGCATTTACAGTAACTGTATTCTAAATACGTAACGGCGGTACATGTATTCCGTTACTCCCCAACACTGACCATTGTACTCCCATCCTTTATCCAGCCGCTGGTCTGCCATGTTTAAATGACACCGGTTAAGAGGGAGCATGCCAACTGCATTTGTGAGCGTGTTTGTGGGCGTGTGCTTGTGAGAAGAAAGTAGCTTAAATAAATATCACGTGTTTTTTCTTTATTTCTGAGTCCTCTGTTGGTTTACTTCAGGCTCCAGTGAGCAATGCTTTTGTAAAATATCTGGGCACATGTACGTAAAAGCATTAAAAGTAGGAAAATCATTTGAATCTGTCTCTTGAAGGAACAGAAAAAAATGTGTTAAAGTCTGTCTGGCGCTTACGTCACCGACAGGACTTCGTACCAAATCTGTTTTGGTCAACATGACACTGATCTAGAAATGAGACTGTGTTGAGTGCCACACATGCAGAAGCATCATGGATGATTAGAGTTCAGAGGTTTTGATGTTATGGTGTTAGATACCATTGTTTAACACAGGAAACTCACCAGACTGCTGTTATGTCAGTCCTTCTGTCAAGGCAACCGCCTCTTTAGTTTACGTGAAAGTCTTGTAAAAACATCTTAAGGTGGAAACAAAAAAATCTCATCTTAGACGTGTCCTTCGCAGCTCATACTTCCTCTTTCTGTGAGGACTTAAGCACATGTGGCAATTTCCTTTTTGGGAGATATTTTGAAAGCCAAATGATGTCCTAACATGTTGGGCAATCTTTGGGAGGAGAGCGTGCTGTTCGGGTGATTCACACATACACTGATCTCTTCCACGCCAATTACTGTGGAGCACCTTTTTAGTTCTTGTTAAAACAATCTTTATTTTAAGTGCAATTGTTGTTGTTGTGTGTGATTTTTTTTTCCGTTTTCTGTCACGTTAAGTGGTTCCAGCAGCCTGAGTGCGTCTGTCTCCCACATTTCTGCGTGTTATGACGGTCACACTGAGCCCTCTTGTGGCTGCACGGGGAGTCAGCCTGACACAACGTCGAGCTTTAGCCGTGAAATGTGTTTCAACTTATGCTAAACTTTGATTTTAATGGTCCTGCTGCACTTTGAGCGCTTTTTTAGCCTGTTTCTGGGGAGAGGATGAATCGAGAACTTTCTGTGTGGACTGCGTGTTTCTCTCTGTGTCTGTGTGCTCTCCCCTGTTACAGTACAAAGTCAGTCAGGCAGTTAGATGTTGGTGTGGCGGTGTTTGATTGTCTATATCTGCCCTTTACTGGATGTATGTGAAACAGGGCAAACAAGGATGTGGTTTTAAAATTAGGTGACTGTTTCCATGGCCTTGTTTTTATAGGCCTCTGTGGTACTCAGAACCACAGAACTGTTTAAAACTGCTTGTGCTCTGCAGATGAATCACATTTATTCTCTGGAAATTCACACTGTAGAAAATGAGGCACTCTTACATTTGTGGAATAGGGACACTGCCTGCACTGTACACAAGGGCTCGTTATGGAAGCCTTTTTCTGCCAATGAAAAAATACTAGGCATCAAAATGTCAAATTAGGGACTTCAAAATTTCAATTTACTAGCTAAAACTTAGGGGTTAAGTAAAAATTGTGAGACACCTAACAAGGAATTGTGAGCTAATAACCCCAAATATTATGGTTGGAATTTTTTTAAAATGGTGAAAACAAGTTTCCGTAGATCCCACTCGAAAACCTTTTCCTGTGAAATGTTTGGGTCTGTTTGCCCACTGCTCTGTGTCACATCCTGCCGAACGATGACGGGTTTGCAGGGTCTCTCATGTGGAGGATGATGTGGACAGCAGGACAGATATTACATCAGAGTCAGCTCACCTTGGTAATAGAATAGAATAAACCTTTATTATCCCACAAATAAGAAAATTTGGTGGTTACACAGATCTTATAGCAAGAGGGATATAAAATATAAATGCAAGACACAAAGTGGTCCTATACACATAAGCAACTGAAGTTCGTATGCATGTACAGTGAACAAACAAGCTGATGAGTAAGATAACCAAAAAATTGTTAAACTGTGTTACAGAGTCTGACAGCTGTTGGTAAGAATGACCTGTTGGTAGCGCTCCTTCCTACACCGTGGGTGTAAACGTCTACTGTCGAACGAGCTGCTCAGTGCTCGTACAGTCTCATGCAGGGGGTGGGAGGGGCTGTCCATGATGGATGTTAGCTTAGACAACATCCTCTCCTCCCCAACCTGCTCAGTGGACTTCATTAACCCAGCAAATGTCCAAGTGTTCAGTGATAATTTTCATAACACATGTAACGATGGCCCTGTAATATCAATTCCTTTTCAGGTGTGACTACACATATAAGAAAGATTGTCTCACTACCACCTATGAAAACCTTAACTTATAGCAACAAAACATCATGACTGGTACATTGCACTAAGTCAAACATTCAGGTCACCTTGAAGATTTTCTCAAACCACTTTCTTTTAGGATAGCTAGGTTTGCCGTTTAAATGTGTAGATATAAAGGTTTGTAAATTAACACAACACTCGTCTACTGAACAACATGCTCAGAATATTTATTGCATATATATGTGTATATACAGTGGACACTGATTGCAGTAGTAATATCTTGTGCAGTACAACACAACAGCTCTATTACATTTTTCCCACGTTACAAAGAAAACATTGTTTATATTTGGTTAATTCATTCCAGTAAATCCCCACTGCAAACTACAACCTCAATAATTAACATAAAATTATTCATTTGCTGGTTAGCAGCCATTATAAGTGGATTTTACAGGCAAACCTGATAAAGATGGAGTACTTTGCTGATGCATCAGTTTGGTTACTGTGCGTTACAGTCAGGCACCAGTTACAACGGTGATGTTTGAATCTGGGGAGATGAACAACCAAGAGAATTAAATGTCAAAAAAGCGAGTGAACCTTAAAAATGTAACATTTGATTTACTTTACAACAGTTTTCCCTTTAGTTTATTTTATTTTTCAGTTTCATAAAAAAGATCATCATTCAAAGCTGGCACAATTCCCTTAATGAAAATGTTGCATCTGGTGTAATTATTGATATTAAATAGATGTTTAAATTATGCTAACATTTTTCCTGTCTTATTATCACTTTGAACAAAGACTTGCAGTCCAATTCAGGTTGGTCCTTTCAAAGCGTGCCGACTGCAGTGATGAAATAAACTAAATAAACAAAAAGCTTAAACAATAATCATAACTCTTTGTAACAGTTTATAAATATCTTCTACAGATAATGTTTTGGATATAGACTTCTTTAATATTTTGTAGTTAAAAGTTCGTTGTGCTGAGACCTGTGATTAGTCTGACTGGGAGTTTATTTACCTTGAACATCTGTTGTCATGGTAATAAAGTTATCCCATGTGAAATAATATAAAACTAGTCAACATGAATAAAAGAAGTTAATAGAAATGCTTTGGTGGATTAAATGTTAATAATTTTTTCACTGACCGGATGTTATTCAAAAAGTTTTTTACATTGTGCTCGTTCACACTTTGAGGACTGTTACACAAAGCATGGTTTGAGTTTAGTGAGGTAACTTCACTAAGCTCAAATCCAGGTTTTTCACTGTTACGAAGGTTCGCTTCTTACTGGAGTACATCGCCATGGTAACTTGCACTGCAGTCCTAAGCTGCTCTGAAGCTCTGTTTGGTATAAGAGAAATCACCACCTACTGACCAGTCAGTTTGACTTCTTTCTTTTTCATATTTTAGAGAAAAGATTACTTGATTAACTGATTGGGAGAACATACACTAGTCCTCAAGGTTAGTAAGCAACATTAGGTGAGATATAATGTTTTTACCTGCTGGTTGCAGACTGAAATATCTTTCAGGAAACCCCCTGCCACTGTACGCACGGCAGGTGTAGTTTATGTTGAAGTCCTCCTCCTTCAGCTCAGAAAATATCAGCCAGGTCTCTAACCACGCACCTTTACTGGAGCCATCTTGGGGCAGCAAACTGTTGAAGACAATGAGATGAGATCGTCCTAAAATTCCCAAAAGTCTCAACGTTCTCAAAAGTAAGCAAATAAAACAAATTGATGGAGATTTAAGGTACTGACCGCTGTTCTAACATGTGTACACGGTGAGAGGTGTTAGTCTCAAAGAATCCATCTTTGTCCAACCAATAAATATCAACGATAGGCTTCCCAACACCCGGCACAAACACCAGGCACCTTTTACTGAAGTTGTACCCTGAAAACATGCGCAAAACAGTGACTCAGTATAAACATGAAACTGTATATTTAGCATTTACTCTCCCTGCAGAAGTCTGTGACTTTCAACCCAATATGTTGGCCTAAATGAAGCCTGAGATACATAAATATGAAATCAACAGAACACCACATTTCTCAGAAGATCTTAGAGGACTTACCGCTCTGTGCTTTGATTACATCATTGGAGGGTTCATGCACTTGTGGAACCAAAGAGTAATCCCCTGAAACAGAGAACATCAAATACTGTGTATCTTACAGTAGAGGTTGAATAATCACAAAGATATAATGGAAATTGAATCATATTTCTCTTTCACAGTTTTACAGTAAGCAAACCTAAGAAACCATTATTACTAACACAACTGATGTTTCTTTTTCTGTTATTATTTTTATTGTTAAAATGAAGCGATTATGCTTTTTTCACCGGATTTTTGTCAACGTACAGTAGTGTCAAGATAGTCTTTGAGGCCTTTGGGCTGGGATGTGTTGGGCAACCGTGATTCTGTCCTTTCAACTGCGCTCAGTATAGAAGTCACGATACCTCAGCTCGCTTGCAAGTGTTTGGGAGCTGTTCTGTTCTGTTTTGTTTGTGTTTGAGGGCGTTACTGTATATGCCTGACTAACTGAAGTGGATATCACGGTCAGTTAGCAGTCAAACATAAACCTTGCTTGAATAACAGAACAAAGACACAGCTGCCCTTCTCAGCTGTGTGGGGGCTCCTGACGAGGTCTTTATCTTGTGTAGCCCAAGGCAAACACAGTTTTTGTTTTGTATTTCCCCGTCTTGTGCCACATGCTTGTTCAAGATATAACATAACAATTTTCACTAAGTGAATCTGTGAATCATAATTTGAGGTATCTAGGTGCTAACCTATAAGCTACATGAGGCTTAGCGGGGGATAATTATGACACAGTCAAACCCAAGTAAATGAAAACCAAGTTGAGTGCTCGGAAATACCAGCTTTATGACTGAAGAGCATTGTGCACATCTATACAGTTACTTATTGTATCATCACTGTTATTTTATAATTCATCTTTACATATGGACAACAAAAAAAATCACTCTGTTGTCTTCTTCCTCTTTTTTTCAGCTGCTCCCTTCATGGGGCGCCACAGCAGATCATCTGCCTCTATCTCGCCCTATCCCTATTGCCCCTTTCTGTCACACCCACCCTCCACATGCCCTCCTTCACTACATCCATGAATCTTCTCTGTGTTCTACCTCTTTTCCTCCTGCCTGGATGCTCATCCTCAGCATTATATGTCTAACATAGCCCCTTTCCCTCCTCTGCATGCGTCCAAACCATCCCAGCCTTTCCTCTTTACATTTATCTCCAAACTGTTAACATTAGCAGCCTCTCTGATATGTTCAATGCTAATCTTAATCATTTTTGTCACACCCAGTATAAACCTATATAGATCTTCAAATCCCCCAGCTCGGCCTCCTGTCTCTTTATCATTGCCACCATCTCCAAACCGCCATTATCATTATCTTCCCTCCAGTCAATACTTCCATTGCTCTAGGTTGTCTTCCACCTGCTCCCTGCTCTCACTACAGGTCTGCAAACATCATAATTCACATCATCATAATCCTGTCTGACCTCATCTTCAGCCTGTCCATCACTATCGCAAACAGCATGGTCAATCCCTGGTCCCACCCCCACCTTAAACACCTTCTATCACTTCGAATGCGCCCCGCACCACTGTCTCGTTGTCCTCATACATGGCCTCCCTCACATACTTCTTCACCATTCCTGACTACGTCATTCAGAGCCAAAGTTCCTCTCCTAGCATACAAAAGTATGTCATCTGGACCAACTGCCCTTCCACACTTCATCCACTTCATAGCCCCCTCACTTCCTTTCAGTGTTTCTCTTAATCTACAATCTCACCTTTGACCTCTGCGCTAATAGTCTCTGACACAGATCCTTTGATGCCACCCAGGGTGAATGTCAGAGTACAGGTATAAGTGCCTTTGTGTTGAAGGTCCACACTGGTAATTTTCAGTCTGGTGCCCCAGTACTCATAGCTGCCTGTTCCGTCCTCTATGGGGTCACAACCCTAGAGGGAGAAACGCATAAGTCTTTTTTCAAATTAACAATGCATGAAGAAAAATGTTAACTATTTAAATTGGAGAACAGTTTACAGCCACTGGGATAGTTTTGATGCTCCTAATCTGTTCAGATAGACATTTAAAGAGTTCCATGATTTTTAATATTATTAAACTTCCACAAAATTAAAGGGCACGCACACAAACACACCGAGACTGGGATCTGCTGTCAGTCAAATTGCAATTTTTAAACACTCGTATCTCCCCAGAGTTTCAATACATTCCTGGTATTGATAGAAGTTGGAATAGTGGTAGTAAATAGTTGAGGCTGCAGCTACTGTGCAGTCTCTCCATTAAAACCATTAGGTTTCATGCAGCACTCAACAACAATTCTGGAGAACTCACTCTGTACCACTTGATGGAGGAAGAGATGTTGTAGCTGTTCAGCTTATTCATTTCGTTCTTCAGAGGGCAGTTCAGATTGTCAGTGACTCCTTTTGTAAGTAGCTGATAAGCTTTCCTCGGCCTTCCACATTCTCCTGTAGGTCTTTCATCCACCACCAGTCGGCTGGCCTCCCTGTAGCAGTGGGAAGGAGTCCTGTTGGGAAATTAAGCAGAAATATTATAAATGAATAGATAATTGGGCACACTCGCCCTGGCAGTGACGGTCATTGTTTGACCTTCTCCACAGTCAAAAATCAAACAATATTAATATTAAATTTGTTGGAATTGTAAGGGATCTTGATCTTAGATTTTGAAAATCTAAATCAAATTCTGTGTTGGGGATAGATAATATTGCAGCAGTGCCGCTGCACGGGAGGCGGACGCACCTGAGCGGAATCCGGTTGTTGTTGTTGGAGTGTGTGGCTGCAAGCTGCAAAGCTGCAGCCCGTGTGTGAACGGCAATCGGAATAAAAGTGTTTGAAAGTACTGAGATGTGGGCGGTTTCGTCATTCTCCTATTATAATTTCCAATACAGTAAAAGCCATAAACCACTCTGTGTTCACTGTGATTACTGATAGATCATGGAGGCAGTTCGATGAGTTGTGTAAGGTGTAAATTAATACTGTGTTCTACTCATTTCTAATATTTCTACTTCTACTAGTGCTTCCTACCTCAGTATGGTCACATAATCCCCACTGTCATTCATGGTTACATTGAGAATCCACAGAGTCTCCTCGTGCACCAGGATGTGACCAGTCTGACTGCTGATTTCTTGGCCTGACACCGAGTTGTACCACGTGATGTTGTACGGGACAGTTTTGAAATCAAAGACGTCTGAGGACACCAGTGTGCTTCTCAGCATAGCCACATCTCCAGGAACAGAGAAAACCCTCTCAAACTGGAGTTTGTAGTCAGTACAGTTCTCTGCAACATACATGTAAGTGTGGAATAGAGAAAATAGTTATTTAACCTTTTATTGCTGAGAAATCAAACATTTCAAAGTCAAATATAATGTTGTTATTTGTTTGAAATTAATTGAATTGAACTGAACTGAACTGAGATGTGACATATTTCCTGCTCCATGTGTTTTTACTTGAACTTTCCCAAGCAGAGTTAAAAATCAGTGTTGTTGTAATTCTATCCCTGGCCACAAGAGGGCAATAAAATACTTCAGATCATGCTAGTGGCTCAAACTGCAGCTTGGCAAAAACATGACATATGATAAATTTACAGAAACATTTAAAAATTTGTTAATGTGTTCAGTGTGTGTGTGTGTGTGTGTGTGTGTGTGTGTGTGTGTGTGTGTGTGTGTGTGTGTGTGTGTGTGTGTGTGTGTGTGTGTAAAATAGTGTTACTCACCCTCTTCAGATCCTCTACATATTCCACACAGCCCGAAGAAAAACACAAAGCTTACCAGAACTAGACTTAAGTCCATGGCTGAAAAACACACAGATACACAACATTTACAACACAGCATTCATGCTAGAAAGTATATAAACATCATAAAATAGCAGTCAGGCAACAACTGGAAAATTTTATGCAGTGAAAGCAACAACTTACCAGAGCCTTTAAAACCCATCAATGATCAGCAGAAATTAACGACTTTACTCTGCCTCAGATTTTTCCTCTGCTTGCTTCTCCCTTTCTCTTTCTCTCACGATCTAGCTTCCTCCCTCCTCATTCCTCATGAGTGACTTGTGTTGTTGCGTTTGAGGAGTTGTTTATATAAACCTCAAATGCTACATAATGCTCTTTGAGTGGAAACAGAACTTTGCAATTTTAGGCGTTGCTGGAAGAAGGAAACTGTCTTGTAAAGAAAAGTAGACTGAAACTAACAATGCAAAGTTTCCTCAACTGCAGTGCAGCCCAGAGAGAAAGTTTCAAGTGTAAACTGGAAAATACAAAGTCTCCAACCAAACAATTATCATGGTAAATGGACTGATTCTTATATAGCGCTTTTCTACGCTCCCGCAGTACTCAAAGCACTGTATACAACATGCCTCATTCACCCATTCATAGAAGCACTTCTAAACTCAAGTGGAAACTAATAAACATTCACACTCCAATGAATGCATCGGAGGGCAACTTGGGGTTATTATCTTGCCTAAGAATATTTGGCATGCAAACTAGGGAAGCCAAGGATCGAACCACCAACCTTCCAATTATGGTAAATGGACTGGTTCTTATATAGCGTTTTTCTACTCATCTGAGCACTTAAAGCACTTTACACAACTTGTGCATTCACCCATTCTCAAGCACATTTTTCTTAGTGCTTTATAACTAACATTCACACTCCGATGGATAGGGATGGGTATTGATAAGATTTTAACGATTCCGATTCCATTTTCGATTCTGTTTAACGATTCGATTCTTTATCGATTCTCTTATCGATTCTTTTTTCTTTTTTTTTTTTTTAAAAAGGAGAACACTAAGGTCGATTAGCTTAGAACTTTGTTTTATATCTTCTCTTTGAACAAGATAGAAACTTAGGAGTAACATGGCCTTACAAACCCAACAGTGAGAGCTTCAGAGATCCAGCCTACGGCTCTTCAATGGGGTGTCACAGGGTCCCCAGGAAAAAAAATTGTAAATGTAAAATAATAAAATAAATATTCTTCTGTAGCAATAACAAAGTATAACATAAATTGTTCTGTGGCAATTACACAAGAATATCCAGTAATGTCCCTGCCTACAATTAAACACATTCACTTACCAAAAATCATCTGCTGTGGCAAACGGGTGCAAGCCTTTGACCACAAACTGAGTCACTGCTCTGTGACATTCGTCTATCCTGCCTGAAAGGAGACGCTGCCGGCAGACTGCAGCGAGAACTGCCAGCATCTGAGCCAGACTGTCACGGTGCGCTGTGACAGACCGTGCGGTGGTGTGTGTGGTGGACCCAGGTGCGAACACAAGTGAGCAGACGGGAGTGAACTTTAAACAAAAGCGAGCCTTTTATTGTGGCTGGTAACGCAAGAGAAACAAACAAGAATAAGGGCAGCACAAAAGCAATAACTAAAACAGAAACCTAAACTGGAAATGAACTAAGGTAAGGCTATGACTTAGAATACAACAGACTGGGCATGGAAACATGGAGGGTGGGAACACAGACGACGCGACACAGACTGTAAGAAACACAGAGACTAAATACACATGAGGGATGATCAGGGGAAGTGGCCACACATGGGAACGCAGCTGATATACATGAACTTAAGACAGGAGGAGTGAAACTGAATACACTGACATTCAATACAGACTTTCAAAGTAAAACAGGAAACATGGAGATTAGACATGACATGAACTAAACATAACCATGCAGACATGACTCATGACAGATAGACGCACGAACCAGGGAGACTCAGTACAGGGGAAGATGACAGAAGCGACAGCATGAACTTGACAACACAAGACACACGGACATAAACACATGAAGGGCAAGGGAGGCTATATACAAGGGTAATATAATTACAAATGAGCTGGAATAACTAAATGAACCTAAACAATCAATAAACATCAAAACAGACTAAACACAAAACACTGGGTCGCACGACCCAGGACCATGACACAGACTCTGTCTCTCTCATCATGGTCACCTACATGTACAGTAATGGCAGGTCTTGTAATAAGGCAGATCGCGCTAACATAATATGCACTGTTAGTTGATTATTTACCTGCCGCATTAACGGAAGAGGGCGTGCAAACGTTACCGCTGCTGCTGGGAGAGTCACGAGTCCGGAGCGGAATTAAAAACACGACATTCATTTAAGGTCATCGCGTGTTTTGTGAGCAAATGCTTTTGCATATTCGTAGTGTTTCCTCCCTTAAATGAAATATCTACTTTGCAAGTTGCCCTGTTGTCATCGGTTCTCATAAAGTATAATCAAACTTTTGAGCGTTTGAGCCGCTTAGGCGCCATGTTTCCTGCCAGGTAAATGACGCTCCGCAACGTGGTGACGTCATTCGGGGCGACTGGAATCGATAAGGGAATCGTTTGCAAAAATGGCAAACGATTCCAAGGAATTGAAACAGTGGGAACCGGTTCTCAACAAGAACCGGTTTTCGATACCCATCCCTACCGATGGATGCATCGGAGAGCAATTTGGGGTTAGTATCTTGCCCAAGGATATTTGGCATGCAGGGGAAACCAGGAATCGAACCACCAACCTTCCAATTAGTAGGTGATCAGCTCTACCACCTGAGCCACAGCGCCTGGTATTCCCAGGTGGTCTCTCATTCAACTACTAACCAAGCCCAATCCTGCTTAGCTTGCGAGATCGGGCATGCTCAGGGTGGTATGGCTGCAGTCAGTCACTGCCTGACTCTGCCAGCGTTGGAGAAAAAAACTGCTTTACTTATTATTTTAACCTTCATCTTGGCAACTGGGGTGAGCACAGACCGCTGAAGTATTGTCAGTCAGTTTGTTCCCAATGATGTCACATTATTGCTTTCCATTTCTACTTTGATTAGTGCTTTAAAAATCCAAATGTTTTGGGGTCCAAGGGGACCACAATCAAAAGCACCCAATCCGATGTGTGAAGTTTTAATAAGTTTTAAGTTTAATAAATGGAACTCTTTGTAAATATTTGTTTCTCCTATCACATGCAAGCATGTCTGAAGACTAGCACGAGGCAAAACTGTGTGCTGTAACTGCCTGCAGTCCTACTGTTGTCTAAGGCTGTGCTGCCCTATAGGCAATTATTTGAGACTGTTTTTTGTGTTTAATACATCTTGACAATTGTGATTTTTAAAGTCTAGAAGAACTGGCTCGTTTCCCTTAGTTTTACTTAAAAGTAACTTTATTTGTCTGGGTAAGCCTGTGATGACATCACTTCCTGTCCAAAAAAATTCGGCCCTGTCTCACTATAGCTGTGTCCCAATTCAGGGACACAGCAATGACTGTTTAAAAGACTTTTATACAGTCATTGGTAGCGACACGTACAAATCGAGTCTACCCGATCCATACCTCGCATGTGCAGGTGTTTTCCAGGGATCTGGAAGCTGTTCGGCTGACTTAAAGCAGCAGCACTTTCTGCACCTGCATAAACTCCAGGACACGTTTACTAACAGTGTTTGTTGCTGTGTGTGCTGCAGCTGAAGCTTTGAATTTTTTTTTTGAGAGTTAATATTTTGGCTAAGATAAGATAACCTTTATTAGTCCCACACGTGGGAAATTTGTTTTGTCACAGCAGGAAGTGGACAGTGCAAAAGTTATGAGGTAAAAATTAGAATACAATAAGAATAAATACAGTACACAACTGTACAGAATAGAATAAAATAAAATACTATATACAGTAGAATAAAATAAAATAAATATACAATAAGATAAAAATAGAATACAAATACAAATACTATATACAACTGAGTAAAAATACAACGATGACAGAAAGGATTATTGCACTTAGTATTATTGCATATGTATGGATGTGTGTGCTTGATCAGTTAAAGTCTTTATTATGGAGTCTGACAGCAGTGGGGAGGAAAGACCTGCGAAATCTCTCCGTCCCACACCGTGGGTGCCGCAGTCTCCCACTGAAGGAGCTGCTCAGTGCTGTCACAGTCTGCTGCATGGGGTGGGAGATGTTGTCCATCAGGGATGACAGCTTAGCCGCCGTTCTCCTGTCACTCACCACCTCCACTGGGTCCAGAGGGCATCCTAGAACAGAGCTGGCCCTTCGGATCACCCTGTTCAGTCTCTTCCTGTCCCCAGCAGAGATGCTGCCGCCCCAGCTATGGTATCTTGTTATGAAATGTTGTGTGTCAAAGCTAAGTTTGATTGGGAAACTCAAAGCTCAATAACCTGTATCAACAACAATTCACTGCAGCCTGTGCAATATTTGATGCATCATAATTTATTCCAGTCTATCTTGCAAATACATGTTTGCAATGTCATGCACAAACACACACAACTATTAGATCCTTAAGATCAAACCTGTGTCATTCTTTTGGTCCACTGCAGTGTAGTAGTGCAACCATGGCTCAGGGGGTTGGGAAGCGCATCTGTAACCGGAAGGTCGCTGGTTCGATCCCTGGTTGTTGTGTCCTTGGGCAAGACACTTTACCCTACCACTGGTGTTAGCCTCCCTTCTGTCAGTCTGCCCCTGGGCAGCTGTGACTAAAACTGTAGCTTGCCTCCACCAGTGTGTGAGAGTGAATGAATAGTGGCATTGTAAAGCGCTTTGGGTGCCTTGAAAAGCGCTATATAAATCCAATCCATTATTATAGTAAAAAAAAACTCCCCCCAAAAAAAGAAGTGAAGTGGCCCCAAATGGCCAGGATAGAGATCAGAGGGTTAATGCGCAAAATGTATAAAAAAAATATTGATTACAGGATAATACATTAATGTTAATATCAACAATAAGCTTTTTACTCTGAAGTTACAAGTATAAACAATGCTGTTACATTTACACTTAAATTCTTTACTACAAGTATGGAAACAAGTGAACAACATTTTATAATAAGTTTAACTGGAATTCTGTACACTGAAAAGCAAACAACACATAAAAAACACAAACAAACAGCCATTACCTTCATCTGTCCATTAAATGTCAAACATCGCATTGACCCGTAGTCCCTGCTCATCAGCACATGCTTTTAAAAAGAGCTCCATGTCCTCTGCAAACTGAAAAACAAAGAGGAAGAAGTCCCTCTACACAAAAACACTGCAGATGACAGGCCAGGCAAACATCTATTGACCTGTTTGAATGCCTTCACATCATGTGAGCCTTGAAGTTTTTTTGTAAGAAGACTAAGACCACAGTGAGGGCGTTTCATTTTCATGGACTTTCCACAAGCCACAGTTTCATTTAGCACAGAGGGTAGAGCACATGAATGTTCTACCCAAGATTCAGAAAATGGTTTAGATGCCGGAGACAAGACATCGAGAGGGAGATGGGGCTCCACGGAGAGTTCAGTGGGGAGCAGTCCTGCATGCTGACATGACAATAATTGACTTGCCATATCCCCACGCTGTATGACTGTCATGTTGCAGACCGGGCAGTGAAAGTGCACCGGCATATCATTTTGTCTGTAAGAGAGAAAAAAAGAAAAAAAACAACAACAACATCTAATTTAAATGTAGTTATATAGAATGCAATCAGTTTATCTAACAATCAGATTGTACATATTAACAAAAATATCCAAGCCATCCTCAATAATGAAAGCAAAATGGTGTGGATCACAAGAGCTGTCAGGAAATGTGGTGAACAGGAAAAAATATTTAATGAAAACACTTTTTTCTCTTGCTGATGAATACACTGAACTGCACAGTGTGAAAAGCAACATTTAAGTCAACAAAGAGACTGCAGAGGTGCTGAAAAGAAGTGCATATTTATAACTTTAACTATGAGGTATATTTAATACCAACATACCTTTGAAGGCAAAGCATTTTTAATGTGTCCATTTATATGCTGCTCAATCTTTGCCCTGACAGTAGGGCTGAGAGTGGGGCACAGAGGGCAGTGAAACAGCCAACACGTGGTGCATTCCTGCAATTCTGGCTTGGAGGCAGAACTCCAAATTGATATTTGCATCTAAAACAGATAGAAAAACAGATAAACACCATATACACATTTAGGTTCAGGTTTTAGCAGAAATAACACGTTACAGTTAGCATGTAAGAGATTTGGGAGAAAATTCTTTACAAAAACATAATTTACAAGACACTTATTTGTGACATACGTATAGATTGACATATAACAGACAATTTAACAAAGGCAAACTAAAATCTGGGCAATAAAAAAGCAGAACAGAATGGAATAGAGAATATTAGTATTTATACATATATAAAACTCTGTGACGACCTTTACAATGTTTTTGCAGGTGGAATGAGAGACATGAACAAAGTGCAATATGCAGTAAATGGAACAATGTGCATTGATGTTACAGATTGTGAAAAGTAGTGAAGTGAATTTGTTCATAACAAGCAAAAATCAAATACGTTTGAAACTGACCGCTAAATGCTAATCAGAGGTGTCAAAAGTGCACACATTCCTTACTAAAGTTTAGATACCGCGGGGGTCTGACCGTTGTTGTAACGCTAACAAAGTGTAAGCAAACTAGATGATTCCTAGAATTATATAATTATTAACAGCAAATTTAGACATGAAAGACTCTGTCCCAACCTTTACAATCCAGTGGCGTGTCCAGGGGGGTGACCTGGGGGGGCACAGGCCAACCCCGGTGCCACCCCGAAGCTAAATGTATGATTATGTTTTCACAGTGAAGTTCAGATATCCGAGTGTAAGTGAATGCAGCATCGGCTTCTGCACTATGAGCATCATGTTAGCAAAGGTAGGAGAGCCAAGCACAAAAGACGGCGCAGCAGAAAACAATTTTTCAGCGAAAGATTAACAGGTTAACATAGCTGGACTGGCCATCGGGCATACCGGGCATTCGCCCGGTGGGCTGATGACTTATTTATTTATTTTTTTTGTAACAGCATGAACAATGAGAGGTGGTGGATTGGCCAGATGCTGGCCGATGTGTAAAAAAAACTAAGTTGTTTGGTGGTGGCTATGGCGGAGCTTCCACAGAGGCCAGCAGGTGGATGAGGGAAGGGGAGGCAGGAGGAGCAGAGACCCGAGGCAGCCGCCGGTCCGAGTGTCAGGTGAACTGAACTTCAGGTAAGAAGTTATGACCTGCAGTCTATCTGGGTCAGATATGAACCAAGTTTAGGTGCAGTTTATTTTCATGTTGCTGACCTTTTACAGTCAGTTACAATAACTCATACTGCGTGAGCTAGCATGACGGAGTTTCTATACAGCTGGGTGGGTGCTATGATGTTACTGATAGTGAACTTTATTTTATTCATAAGGTTAGTTAGTAGAGTTGCCAACGGCTCCTTAAAAAATGCAATGGTCCCTCATTCAGAGAAAATATTACACGTTTTGTGTTGAGCTGAGAAGAGACGCAGTTTGTCCCGTTAGCTATAATGAAAAAAAGACACAAAACTGGAGTTATTCTGTCTTTACGCTGCACAGCTGCCTCTTCTTCTCTCATTCTCTCCCCTGCCTCTCCTGTTCCTACTTCAATCATGAAACTGATCAATGATCAGCTGATCGGCTTTTCTCTCTTGTTTATTTATGCCCACTTTGCGCCAGAAAGAGGAAACCAGCAGATGTCGCGCTAAACAACAGCAGCACATTCAAGCTTGATCAGCTGTTGTTAGAATTGATTTAATATTAATTTCTAGTATCAGCTGATGTTTGCTGGAGCCACAGCTGTAAAGCTGCTGGTCATGATGTCGGTTTGGATATGTGGTGAGAGGGAAACATGAAGATGAAACCAGGAGATGTCCTTACTGAATCATCAGAGCTGAACAGGTGATGGAGAAATAGGTTTACCTTTTAGGTGACATGAATGAGTTGAAGGGAAGTTATGAGCTGTTTCTGAGACACAAATAACACCAGGATCCTTTTCTAAGTAGCTGACAGCTGGTAACTGTGCAGGGGCGGGTCTAGCAAAGTTTTGCCAGGGGGGCTGTTAGGGCATTAACAGGGAGAGGGGGGCACAAAGAAATACTTTTCTTTCTTATTCTCATTTAAAATGTCTCGCTTTTATTAAATAATTATCTGAATCATGCGAACAAAGTTTTTATCTGACGTAAAATGTATAGAAATCATACATATACCAACAAGACTGTACATCACTGTCACAACAGGGTTTGTTTTCAGTCAAAGGCTTCATGGCTTTAATACCTGGTGGGTCGGTCTGTAGTCAAAATGCTCGATTTTCTGTCCCAGTCCAGCCCTGCAGGTTAATACTGGAAGTGTCACCATGCCAGCTGACTGTATTTCATCATCAGCCAGTGTTGTTCTTGATCAATATTACCAAAGTTTACCATAAGGCAGCATAGAAAGTATTTACTTGCTTTCAGGTTTTATTCAAATGTTAGTCTTTTCAGTTGTTTCCCCACTTTTTTCCTGTTTCAAAATCAAACACCAGTTTGTAGGAAGATTATCTTTTAATAGGCAGATGAAGTTTTACATTGGCATTGGCTAATTTGCCAATTGTATGTTAAAAATGTACGTATTTTAATATTCAAAAATGTTTTTGCCCTGTAACACCGTAGTGGTTAAAATCTCATTCTAATAAGAGTTAAAAGCGCATTCGGTTATTAGGTTTACAGGGTTATTGAATTATGGTGAACGGTTGGTAGAATTTTTTTTTAACATTATCTGCCAATTGCATCTGCCACCCTTCTCCAAATCTGTGCCCCTACCTGGCCCCCCCAACAAAAAATTTCTAGACACGCCACAAGGTTTCCACAGTCGATGATCCATGCAGGAATGTCTTTCTGCCTGCTGTGGAGGTCACGTGTTTCCGGCCACTGTGGCGGTCACGTGTTTCCGGTTAGTGTGGAGGTCACGAGTTTCCGGTTAGTGTGGAGGTCACGTGTTTCCAATTACTGTGGAGGTCACGTGTTTCCGGTTAGTGTGGCGGTCACGTGTTTCCGGTTAGTGTGGAGGTCACGTGTTTCCAATTACTGTGGCGGTCACGTGTTTCCGGCTACTGTGGAGGTCACGTGTTTCCGGCTACTGTGGAGGTCCCAATATGACCCTCCCCAGTGGCTGCAGCCAGACCCTTCTCAAAAAATCACGGTTTTAGTAACACAGTAACGCAGCGTGTTTATGGGAAAGTAACAGTAATCTAATTACTCTTTTTGCAATAGTAATCCCTTACTTTACTCGTTACTTGAAAAAGTAATCGGATAACGCGTTACTGCCCATCTCTGTTCACGAGTGACGGGAGAAGGGAACAGGAGATCGACAGAGGGATTGGTGCTGTGGCTGCAGCGATGCAGACTCTGTATCGGTCTGTTGCGGTGAAGAGAGAGAGTAGAGAGCTGCTCCTTCACATCGAAAGGAGCCAGTTAAGGTGGTTCAGGCATCTGACAAGGATGCCTCCTGGGCGTCTCCTGGGTGAGTCGTTGCGGACATGTCCCACCGAGAGGAGGCCTCGGGGCAGACCTGGGACATGCTGGAGAAATTAAATCTCTCGGCTTGTCTGGGAACGCCGCGGTGTTCCCCTGGACAAGCTGGAGGAGGTGGCTGGGGAGAGGGAGGTCTGAGCTTCTCTGCTGGCCCTGGATAAGAAGAAGATGGATGGATGGATGGCACTTGCAAATCTTGCATCTTAAAATCTCGTTGAAATGGTGCGCGTTTCTGTTTCACCCCTTCAAAAGGTATACACAGGCATTTTGAGGCATGGCAGTGGATGGAGATGATAAACAAAAATGTGTAACGTACTTGACATAGGTCAAGTCAGTTTTTCCATTTAAATGTGTAGATATGAAAGTTTGCAAATTAAGCTCTTCAACAGAACACGATGCTTCCCTGAGAACATTTATTGCACTTTTTAACACATACACAGTATAAACACACCAGTAACAGTGGTAAAAAAGCAGTTTGCTACTGCAATGTTTTCACCTGTGCCAACTTTGATGATGTTCCAAGTATTACACAAAGAGGATAACTGGACAGAAACAGCACTTCAGCATTTAAGAAATAAGTTTAGTCCTGAGAAAAGTGAAACCAAAATTAAGGAAGATGTTTTTGAATCGCTACCTTATCGTGGTGGAGGGGTTTGTGTGTCACAGGGATCCCAGGGGCTATGTTGTCTGGGGGCTTTTGCCCCCTGGTAGGGTCTCCCATGGCAAATTGGCCCTGGGTGAGGGACCAGACAAAGAGCGATTCATAAGACCCTTATGAAAAGGACACCGAGGGAACAGTTTACCCTGCCCGGGATAGGGTTACCGGGGCCCCGCCCTGGAGCCAGGCCCGGGGAGGGTGCCCGAGGGCGAGCGTCTGGCGGCCGGGCCTTAGTCCATGGGGCCCGGCCGGGCACAGCCCGAAGAGGAGACATGGGCCCATCCTCCCGCAGGCCCACCACCCGCAGGAGGCGCCACAGGGGTCGGGTGCATTGTGTGCCGGGTGGCGGCCAGGAGCGGAGGCCCTGGCGGACTGACCCCCGGCTGCCAAGACTGGCAATAGGGACATGGAATGTCACCTCTCTGGTGGGGAAGGAGCCTGAGTTAGTGCGTGAGGTTGAGAGGTGGCGGGCTGGGATGGGTATCCTAATATACCCTCGGCTTGCTGCCGGTACATTGGGATTTTTCCCGGTGGACGAGAGGGTTTGTTCCCTGTGGGACTCCGGAGGCAGCCGACAGGTATCGACAGGCCAAGCGAAATGCGGCTCGGGCAGTGGCGGAAGCAAAAACTCGGGTGTGGGAGGAGTCCGGAGAGGCCATGGAAAAAGACTTTCGGACTGCCTCGAAGAGATTCTGGCAAACCGTCAGACGTCTCAGGAGGGGAAAGCGGTGCTCTACCTGCACTGTGTATAGTGCTGGCGGAGCGCTGCTGACGTCGACTGAGAAAATTGTCGGGCGGTGGAAGGAATACTTCGAGGACCTCCTTAATCCCACTGACACGTCTTCCGAGGAGGAAGCAGAGTCTGGGGATGAGGGGAATGACCCGCCAATTTCCGGGGGCGAGGTCACTGAGGCAGTTAAACAACTCCTTGGTGGCAGAGCCCCTGGTGTTGATGAGGTCCGCCCCGAGTTCCTGAAGGCTCTGGACGTTGTAGGGCTGTCCTGGTTGACACGCCTCTGCAATGTTGCGTGGAGATCAGGGCCAGTACCTGTGGACTGGCAGACCGGGGTGGTGGTCCCCATCTTTAAGAAAGGGGACCGGAGGGTGTGTTCCAACTACAGGGGGATCACACTCCTCAGCCTCCCTGGGAAAGTCTATGCCAGGGTGCTGGAAAGGAGAGTTCGTCCGTTAGTCGAACCTCTGATACAGGAGGAACAATGCGGTTTTCGTCCTGGTCGCGGAACACTGGACCAGCTCTTTATCCTCTCCAGGATACTTGAGGGTGCATGGGAGTTTGCCCAACCAGTCTACATGTGTTTTGTGGACTTGGAGAAGGCATTCGACCGTGTCCCTCGGGGTGTCCTGTGGGAGGTGTTGCGGGAATATGGGGTGTCTGGCCCATTGCTACGGGCCATTCGATCCCTATACAACCGTTGCAAGAGCTTGGTTCGCATTGCCGGCAATAAGTCGGACTCGTTCCCGGTGGGTGATGGGCTCCGCCAGGGCTGCCCTTTGTCTCCGGTTCTGTTCATAATTTTTATGGACAGGATTTCTAGGCGCAGCCAAGTGGCGGAGGGCTTTCGCTTTGGTGGCCTCAGAATCTCATCTCTGATTTTTGCAGATGATGTGGTTCTGTTGGCTTCATCGGGTGAGGGCCTCCAGCTCGCACTGGAACGGTTCGCAGCCGAGTGTGAAGCAGCGGGAATGAGGATCAGCACCTCCAAATCTGAGGCCATGGTTCACAGCCGTAAAAGGGTGGAGTGCCCACTCCGGGTCGGGGATGAGTTCCTTCCCCAAGTGGAGGAGTTCAAGTATCTCGGGGTCTTGTTCGCGAGTGATGGGAGAAGGGAGCCGGAGATCGACAGACGGATTGGGGCTGCAGCTGCAGTAATGTGGACGCTGCACCGGTCCGTCGTGGTGAAGAGGGAGCTGAGTGTAAAAGCGAAGCTCTCAATTTACCGGTCGATCTACGTCCCTACCCTCACCTATGGCCACGAGCTGTGGGTAGTGACCGAAAGAACGAGATCGCGGATACAAGCGGCAGAAATGAGCTTCCTCCGAAGGGTGGCTGGCCTCTCCCTTAGAGATAGGGTGAGAAGTTCGGCCATCCGGGAGGGGCTCAGAGTAGAGCAGCTGCTGCTCCACATCGAAAGGAGCCAGCTGAGGTGGTTCGGGCATCTGACAAGGATGCCCCCTGGGCGCCTCCTGGGTGAGGTGTTCCAGGCATGTCCCACCGGGAGGAGGCCCCGGGGCAGACCCAGGACACGCTGGAGAGATTATATCTCTCGGCTGGCCTGGGAACGCCTTGGTGTTCCCCCGGATAAGCTGGAGGAGGTGGCTGGGGAGAGGGAGGTCTGGGCCTCTTTGCTTAGGCTGCTGCCCCCGCGACCCGGCCCCGGATAAAGCGGATGAAGATGGATGGATGGATGGATGGATGTTTTTGATGGACCTGAAATCTGGGACCTGATGCTTGACACTGAGCGCAAAAGGAAATTGAAGCCAACTGAATTGGAATAAACACATTATTACAGTTTTGGTGGGAAATAGTTAAAATTCCACTCATCGTCTTGATATATCATTATCCAAATGTGTAAAAACATCAGTGATGTCAGTGTGTATCTCAAACATCTGGCGTGTTGTCTTAAATTGGATTTCATGTCTTGAATCGGTGTAAAAGAACTAGGTAACACAACGGCTCATCTTTTACATGCTTCTAACCTTACAAAAAACATTGTTCACCTTTGAGTGTCAGAGAGGTATTTGTTTAATTCATTCCAGTGAATCCCCCCAGAAAACTATAACATCAATAACAAACATAAAGTTATTCATTCGCTGATTAGCAGCCTTTAGCAGTGAATTTTATGGACAACCCTAAGAAAGACGTGGTGCTGCTCCTGGATATCACACGGAAGTAATGCATAAAAAATAATCTGATGTAAAAGGTAAAGTTTAAAAGGAGGTCTCTGATGAGGAAGCGTGCACAGCGCCAGAGCTAGAAGGTGCTGCTCTGCCGAGCCAGAAAGTAATCCCTGTTCTTTTTCCTTCTAGGTTTGAAGAGGACGTAGAGAAACACAGAGACCACTGTGAGGAATGAGATCACAGCCCCTGCAGCCACAACCACCCATGTAAAGGTGGAGTCTGTAGACAGAGAGGCAAAGGTAGATTAGTGTCTTTACATATCAAGGTTTAGTTGTCCTGTCTTTGGTTTGTTGAGGTGATCTCAACAAACCAAAGACAAAAAATATAACTTAATACTGTGTGTGTCGTCAATTTTGCGAGAGTTCGCAGCCTAATGTGAAGAACAGCTCACCTTCTAGTCGAAGCTGTGCAACAACTTCTCGTCTTCCTCCTTTGTTCTGAGTGACACATTTTAACTCTGACTTCTCGTCTTCTTCTGTTATTGGTTCGACAATTAGCCTCAACTCAATCTGGCAGCCTTTGGACACCCTGGTAACCCTGGAAACATCGAGACAAGCAGCCGTCTGTTTTTAATGCTGTGAACGAGGCGTGTCTCTAATGATTTCACATAAAGAGTAATCATTAGAGTCAGAGCTGTTAGCAACACCTGGTAGTAGATTATTTCAATACTGGTGGATCAAATATCCATAACAACCTCTCAGAAATGTGTTATTTAACTTGTCTGAGAGGCAAGACACCATCACAGTTTTTTACAGACCAGATCCTGTAGGAGCGCAAAAGGTTATGTTGGAAATAGGCACGATCGCAAAGTGGGTTTGGAAGAGCACGATGACCCGTGTTTCCGGCTACAGGGCTTATCTTTAGCATGCACATACACATGTTTGTCTGCTGGCCTTTCATTTGTATTTTCTTTTGCAATTTTTCTCATAATGGTTCCATCCATTTATTCTCTAACCTGCAGTCAAAATCGAAGAAGCTATTATCATTCCAAAGTAGCATCAGTTGAACTCGTAATAAACTTACATTTAAGTTAGATAAGGTTTACGTGTAATTTTAGAACCAGTGCAGACAAAATCAAAAATTACCTTCTTCCCCCCTGCAGAGCACGCTTGTCAAGGTACGATGACTCCACTGTCTGGCTATTTACCAACCACGTGACCTCAGTAGAATCTGCTGTTTGACATTCGGTGAGCACCTGACAGAACAGTTTCAGTCCTGAACCTAAAGAAAGTCAGAGGCAAATCTAGATGAGACATTTAATATATATTTACAGTCTGTTTGGTTGTATGTTTATTTAAGAATGAGGTTGTATTGTTATTATTTATTTTAGGACTAAAGAGTTTTATCACTCACCATGTGGACTTTCAAAAACGGTTCCATTTAGTGGTGAAACAATCACAGGTGGCTGAACTATTGGAGCTAAAACATAAACAAGGCATTTCTTCATGAACAGTCCCTCTGGGGAATTTGAATTAATCAAATAAAAAAAAAAAAAACATCTATCTATCTATTAAAAAACTCACTGTTGACAGTGCTGGTGCTGATTAACCCAAGGTCAGAGGTCACAGAGATGTTAGGCACAGTGGATTTGGTTGTGATCTCAGGATCAGGGCCTGGAAGACACATCCAAACAAACGGCTCCTTAAATAATAACAACAGTGGACTATTTGGCACAGTAATAATCATTAATGTGTTTGATGGAGTTATCTGTGCGGCCCATGCTATTTCCCTAGTGGGCCAGTAGAGGGCAGTGCACCACAACGCTCTAGTTGTAAAGAAGTAAATTGATGATCTTTATGTAAAGTACTTGACTGTTGCACATTGTCATAAAATTAAAGTGATTTGCTTATTTAAGTATTAATTTAATGAATTTTTTTAAAGATTTTTTTTCTCATTTGCTCTGCATGTTTACTTAAAAAGAAGCGTAAGTGTGATCTGTCCTCTAGCCTGACAGTTGTATTATACTTAATAATCTAAAACTATAAATGCAGTAATAGCCATGTAATAGATAAAAACTCTTATTTAACCCACATTTCTCAGCACATGCATGACTTTGCAGATCACAAACCTTGCACATGGAGAAGATAGACTCTGCTGACTTTGTACTGCTGGTTGTTAATGCGCACCCTGAGCTTGCAGGTGTAGATGCCTGCATGGGTTCGCTTCACAGCTGGGATCATCAGTTTGCCTCTGTGCTGTTGGAAGGACCCTGCTCTGCCTGCTGGAGAAGCAGTGGTGTTGGAGTCCTGCAAGAAGGCAGCATGTGGTTAAATGACTCATCACTACCAGCCTTAGCCGATTACCTCAAAAGAGTGTAAAAAAATATCCCTGTCAACCGCATCAGGCAGAAAGTTCCTTGCCAAGCGCCGACAGGTTCGTTCACTCACCTTGTACCACTCTATCATGCTGTCCGTCTTGTTGAAGTTACGCAGAGATGGACACTCTAATGTCAGCGTCTCTCCCACTGCGGCTGTCACTTTATGCGTCAGCTTTTTCATGTCTACTAAAGTGGGCTCGTACACGTGCAGCTTGATACTTCCAGTTACGCAGTAGGTCTCATTTCTGGAAACAAAAGTGTTACAAGTGACCAAGTTTTCTCCAGTTTGAAAGTTTCAATCCGGAGAGGAAAGTATAAAAAGAAACATACTTTCTGCTAGTTTCTGATATGTTGCTTTGTAGCCACCCTGTCTGTAAATTGGAGGGGGGGCGGTTTTCCATCTAATTTCTAACAAAACAGCAAGTAGTTTAAAAAAAAATTGTAAAAATTGAAATGTGAAAAATAATACTTTTATTTTAGGTAATCATTGCATGTTTAAGTGTTGGACATAAAAACTAAACAATGTTGTCATTTGTTCCTATCAGATTACTTATCAGCTTTTGCTAGTTTTACCAGCATCGCCTGTGGAAAGAACGGTCTTGTTACTTGGAGAGATCATTTCTCTTGACTCTGGTTAACTACCTGTATGTGCAGGTGTATTTCCCTGAGTCTGAAGCCACAGCTGGGAGGAGCCACAGCTGGTTATCCTGCTGCTGAACACGTCCCTGATAGTTTGTGCCCTCCATCTCATTGTCCTTGGTGATGGAGTACTCAGCGGTTGGGGGGGCAATGTTGCGTTTTTCAAGAACATGGCTGAATATCGGGAAAGAGAGGATTACTGCTTCACCCTCCACTCTGAATGTCGCCACCTCTGGATCGACCAGGTAGCAGCCATCTGCAAGTACATATTAGGGCCATGTAGTGATTAGAAACGACACGTGCAAAAAAATCTAGCAGTGCAACTCATAAAGTGTGATTCTCACAAGGCAGTCACACTGTCACATGAGCATTAAGTCAGTATTATCAAAAACCTCTTTCAGTCCCTCCAACACACCACCTACAGTGCTCAACATTAGACCTCCACCCGGTGAAAGGTTGATCTTGCTTAACCATTACAGTAACACTTTTGATGTTTCTGCAATGGTTAAGCAACCAGTATGATCAAGCTCTGAGATCCAAATTCTACTTTTTAATGTTAGAAAATAATTATCAGATTTTTTTTTCTTTACACTTTTACGAAAAAGCACATTATAATTTTTTGATGAAGATGCCGTACCTAATAATTTGCCAAATATATAGCTATAATTTTTAGTTTTAAAGAACTTTTTGACAGCCTTCTTTGTGTTTTCTCGTTCTAATAATTTTGGTAACGGCTGTACCTGTAGGGCTTGAAAGATCGCGCCCCAGCATCTACATGTAAACATATGTAGAGTGGGTGATGATCATGGAGTCGGTTGTAATAAGATATCTGTCTAAAAAGCAAGATCACCCCGCTGTAATACTGTAATGATCACAATGCATTCTCTCTGTGATGAATACTACTGCCTCTTACAGTATGCAGTGTGTGTAGTGTAGCTGCTGCAAGCTCACCTTTCGTTGGCAAAGGAGGTAATGGAGGTCCTCCATAAACACAGCTGATGATGACCACAGCACATGTTAAAGGCAAAAAGACCATGATGGCAGTCTGCAGGGAGACAAACGTCTGAAATAAAACATCCACCAGCAAAACTTGTAGTGATGTTTAAACAAGTCGGTTCAGTTGCTTCCAGCTTTCCAGCTTAAATGTTTTTTCCAGTAAAACATTAAAGAAAAGGCTTAAGAGAAAAAATAACCCACAGAGAGGATAAAAAAGGGCATCGAAGGCCAGAAAAATAACAAAGGAAAAACTTCAAATGTTATCCGGACATGAGGCTTTAAACACTGGGCTGCTGAGGTATAAGTGTCCTCGCCTCATAAAGCTTTAACCAAATCGGCTTTTATGCAAACTCTTTTCAGATTGTAGAGGTTGTGACATCAGCACATCGTCATCAAAGATGTCGGCAATCCACTTCATCTCGCCCCCACATCCTAGAGTCAAATTTAGGGAGTTTACCAATGGCACCACATGGGATGACTCATATTAAACCTTTTAAAGTCACTCACATCATAGGTCAGTAAAATGAATAACAATAGTAACTGGACTAAAGATGTAGTATTAAAATATGTTTTTGATGTTCGAATGAACAGAATGGCTTGGTGATAAATTGGGGTTTAGCTACTATTTTTTTATTCCAATACTAAAGACCTAAACTAGTAGTGAGGACAGGTGTAACCTATAGCAATTTTTTATTAAGATCAGGGCAACAATTTGGTAATATATTGCATATTCAGTCAACAATAAATATACATTTAGCAGGGGTGGGGAACTCCAGGCCTCAAGGGCCAGTTGTTGCAGCTTTTAGATCTCACCCTGGGCCAACACACCTGAATCAAAGGATTAGTTCATCACCAGGATTCTGGAGAAGTAATTTAAATCAGCTGTGTTGGATCAAGGATATATCTAAAACCTGCAGGACACCGGCCCTCGAGGCCTGGAGTTCGACACCTGTGATTTAAAGACGCATAAAAGTGCTGCATAATAACATTAGTGTAAAGTCTACTTGTATTTAATTTTTTCTAAATATAGTCCGTTTACTGTATCCTATTTGCACACATATAGTAGTATATAGCATACTTTGAAAGTTTTCCGTATCGTATTTAAATGCATTTTGTTAGGTAAGATTTCCATAGTTTTGTTTCCGTGGAAACAAGTGGATTTTCGCTTCTGTTTTCTCCTCCGATTACAAGGATCAGCTGAGAGAAGTGAACATTTTCTCGCTCACTCTTACACACAGACAGACAGACACGAGTGCCACACACATGCGGGTGTGATAAATCATTTCCACACTGAAATCCTCCATGTGTCATTAAAAGCAAGGCCCATAAAGTGTGGGAGTGCCAGTGTTGTAAATGAATATGCATACACAAGTCACAATGCACTGACACATTTTCCAGGATTAAGAGTTTCGATTAAAGCCGAGAACAATTTTATAACTCATTTATTATGACCGTTTTTTTTACTGCTACTGCCAAACCTTACAATGCTATCTGTAGTTTCCTTCAGTTTAAGTATAATATTATAAATACTGCATGTGCTCTTATGATAAGCTCAATATTTCATAATTAAATGAACCTTTTGTATTCACACAGTCTACGACGAAACTAGAGAATTTGACCTCCACTTCAAAAATATATCTCAAATTATTAACGCAATGATGGCGACTTAATTCGACATTAAGTTGCGGATGCCTTTGCATTTATCGTGAAAATCACTTATTTAAGAAAAAAAAGTATACACATCCTCGTTTGATTCAGTAGAACTGTCGGTCTGAGAAACATTTACATTTTCTTCCTACAGTGCACCCATACAAATATTTTATTATAGTAGTTTTGGATAAACTCTAAAGTCTCGATCTGTTGCAAACTAAGTAGATTTAAACATTTGTGCAGCAAATGAAATATTTAAAGTAAACATGCTGTGACAGTAAAACCCTGCAATGTAAATGGTTGCAAATATGACAAAACAGAATAAAATATGGAATTTTCAGTACTTATTAGTACATAACAAGCGCATTATTGTTAAAAAGTTATATATTATAGTTAGGCAGTTTTGTTATATAAGCAACCATATGTGTGTACATATAAATACGGCACACGCGTGTACCTAACCTTACTTTCCTATGATTACATACACAGCAATGCAGTATACTCACGGTGTAAAGGTGAGCGTGGCGGTGGTCCTGGCAGTGTGACACTGGTGACAGGTAGATGTGGTGACAGCGTGGACTGAAGCAGCAAATGATCAGTTTCCTATTAGCTCAGGGGAAACCTGCAGTCTCTTTTCAATGTTCCCACCCCTCTGAGGTGGAAATTTCTCAGGTTTCCCAATGTAATGCAGTGTGATGTACAGCTCACCACTCAAGTCTGGTGACTCCAAACACACAGTATATACCGTACACAAACCCACTCAGATGCACTGTGGGAAAAGACCTATAATGATTTCCAAACAGTTTCCCGAGTCTAAAGGCAGCATTCTTGTCTTACATCTGTTTACAGCTGTCGCTCACTGGAATGAGCTGCTGCTTGTGTCTGCATGGACATCTCTGTTTGTTTTAACACATGAACACACATCATCACGAGCGTCACAATGTACTCACAGCCAGCAATGCTGTGTGGAGCCATGCAGGCAGTTCCCCCTGTTGAGATATTGAGCTGCCTTTAGCCACCCCGTCATAAAGGGGTTTGTACTTTCACTGTGGTTCTGAAATTACTTTTTAAAAACTGTGTTCATTGAAAAGCTGTCATTTAAAAGACCCTCAAAACCTTTCTGCTTTCTTACCACTCTTTCTCACAAGGTCTAAGCAATTTGGACACAATAAGGCAATTTGTTTATTCACAGTTGTGATTAAACTGGTGGAGTAGGACAGCTCACCAGCTGTGGCGACACCTTCTACAGTATGTGAGCGTGCACACCTTCACATAAGCAGGGAGCGTTTGACATTTCACTAAGCAGAAACAAGAAAAGCAGCAGTTTTGCTGATGTCGACATGATAAACGATTTAATGTTAGCGTAGCTGAAACTGTTACTCATTTGGGATCTAAACCTTTAGTCATAAAATTACTGGAATTCTGGATTTCAATGTTCTTATTATAAGAAATGTAAACTTTTCTTCGAGGGATCCAAAGACATTTCCAACTACTTTATTCATCATTTATATATCATTACTCCTCCTCAGTATGCCATTTATAAATACAGATATTATTATGATTATGATTATTACTAGCAGTGATGGTGTAGCACTCATGGCTGTACAAAGTGTAACAGTAACAGATGGATGAATATATCTGTACTTATAAATGGCATACTGAGGAGGTGTAATGATATATAAATGCTGAATGAAGTACTTGCTAATACATTATTAAAGTATTACCTTTTGTTTATATTATGTATTTTGAGAGAATAATCTAGCTCAGAGGTGGATGCCTCAGACAATCAGCCTGGCAGTGTTATTGGATTTAGCACTGAAATAGTTTTAAAGGCTTTTTCTAATAACTGATTTGCAATTTAACACAATAAGCTTACATTAGGTCACACTATATACTACTGAAAAACAGAAACCTACTTAGATTTCTGTATTAAAAATTATACATTTATTTTACATTTAAAAAGTGTAATTTGTTTAAGAAAAAAGAAAAGAAAGGATCCAAACTCGTCCATTTTGAGGTTTTTTTGTTTCCCTCGGCCAAATTTGTTTACTCAAACATTTAGAAAATGATATGCATAAGTTCTGCACATGTCCACAAAGCTTGCCCTCCGTATAACTAGAACAAAAGACAATTGCAGTATAGTTTTATTTTATTTCATCCAGTCTTATAAGCAGAAATATCATTGCAGTCGATTTTCCAAAATCCACAAATATAAACTGTGTTCGTTAGAAGAGAAAATTGGCATCCAGCTTTGCAGTTATTAATCAAACACAGGTCCGTAGTATTGCAGTGACTCATTGCTCTGACATCTCCTTGCGTAGCAAATGCAGCGTCCATCTCTTGCCCAATATTCCTGCATTGCTCACTTTGATCCTGACTGGACATTTTCCAGAGTAGAAGTATGCGTATGTGTGACATGAAAACACTGAAGTGATGGAAGTGATGGGAAATAATCCCATATCAGGCTAGTGTTCACAACACAGGAAAAGGTTCCTGTTTAGATTCAGTGTATTTGATTACAAGTGAGACCAGCACATGTAAATAACAGTACTTGACTACATTCTAGAAAATGGCAACTTTGTGTCACAGTCCTTTTGAACTTTAGCCCAGTGTATCCATATAATGTGGAATCCTGTAATCCTCCACCTGCAAACTCATGAGTCCCATTATCCTCCACCATCTCCTTTATCAAAACCTGCTTTAGCAGCTGTGTCACGTGTGACATTTTGTGTAAAACTACGATAGTTTCCCATTAAGGTAATATTTATGCATTCAGGAAATGGAATGAATAAACATGCAAACGTATGAGCGTTGACATGTAGGCCAGAGATACACATTTTTTTGGTTGCTGTAGCCTTTTCCAAATAGTTTATCCAACAAAAATAACAGTAAATATTACACACTTGGTATCAGAAGACAGGAACAGGGCGGATAATGCACAGCTATGCACAGGCCTTTATCACACACACACACACTCACACACAAACGCATATATCCAAATTAGCCAGTATCTTTAACGCATGCAGGTTAAAAGGAGACCAAGACAGAACATGCCGTTCCTTTGATGACCGGACTTTGAGGAAGCAGAAGACGTTGCGTGTTTTGGGAATTTTCGAGTTCGCCTCAGCATCTGTAGATAGCAGTACTGGATAGATGACTAAACAGTTTGACACGTTGGCTTTCCTGTCCGGTGCTAAGAAATCCACCTTTTAGGGAGTCGACATCCAGCAACAGGCCAATTTCTGTTTAAGAACCTGTTGATCAGCTGAATATTAATTGACAATGTCGTGCTTAACTGAAAAGAGCACTTCCTTATGGGGGCACAGAACAAATGCAGAACCAAGAAGTGAGCTTAAAAACACGTTTAATTGTTTTCATATTTTTTCACCTTTATTTATTTACAGGGCTACCATCTGTGAACCAAGTATGTAAACTGACATTTGTACATTAAAAAAACATCTAAGAAGGTGAGATTCGACTCCCCGTGTGCTGTAAAATCTGCTGCTCACAGGAAACGACACACACAATAAATGCCATTGTTTCATTACCCAGTGTGACAAACTAGACAAACTACAGGTTGTATGGAGTTGGCCAGAGCAGTTAAACTAAATTAAAGCTGACCCCAAACCCGGAGTAGTGTGAAGTTGAGAAGATTTGAGCTTTGTGCTGAAAGCAGCCATCAGACAAGGAGTACACTGTGCTCATGAGCTAAGTCAGGGGTGTAGAACTCCAAGCCTCGAGGGCCAGTGTCCTGCAGGTTTTAGATGTGTCCTTGATCCAACACAACTGATTCAAATGGCTAAATTACCACCTCAGCAAGGCCTGGTAATGAACTAATCATTTGATTCAGATGTGCTGACCCAGGGTGAGATCTAAAACCTGCAGGACACCAGCCCTCGAGGCCTGGAGTTCGACACCCCTGGGCTAAGTGTTGCAGGAAAATATCACCCACACCAATGCACCTACCATCCAGCAGACTCAGCCGACCAGCATTCTTCCAATTTTCAACTTTTAGTGAACCTGTGAGAAATGAAGTCTTAGTTTCCAGTTCTTAGATGAGTGCATTATTATTATTGCCTTCCTATCGGCTCAAAACAGTCTGGCCATTCACTTTTGACTTTTAGCATCATTGCGGTGACTGGGTATGGGAGTTCAACACTGCATTATCAGAGTGTGAATGTGTCTTACTGTGATGCAGAAAGCACTCGGACACAAAAACAAGTATATGGGTGAATGTTGTATACGTGGGGAAGCCTCTGAGATCTTCCTTATTGAACTTGCGCATAAGCTTCATTAATAACATTGCCATTCAAATGTTCAGCTTCAGCAGGAAGTCATGATATGTAATACATCTTGATATATGCCTAAATGCACTGAGTGGTGCACGTGATTGCACAGAAAACAACACTTTCACACAGCCCCAATCGGCCCCTACCCGAGTCTGGTTCTGCAGGAGGTTCCTTCCTTCCTATTGTCGCCAAGTGCTTGCTTGTAGGGGGTTGTCTGATTGTTGTGTTTTCTCTGTATTACTGTAGTTCCTTTACCTTACAATATAAAGCACCTTGATAGGACTGTCATAACTTGGCGCTATATAAATAAAATTGAATTGAATATAAATAATTAAAAAAGCTGTTATCTTTCAGAGAGTAAGCTGTTCGTGTGAATGAATATCCTCTTGCACAAGATATTCTGAGAAAATTACCTTTTCTTATTACTTCCCTTTTTAGCTGAGCTCAACAAGAATTCAGAATTTACAACATGCCAGTAAGATAACTGGACTTTACCGTGTCGTGAATAAAGGAACAATCAATATAATCCAAGCTTTTTTTAGTGCATTGCATCGTGTAGCTGAGCGGAAATGGTAATTTTGTCTGAAAACAATATGCACAATTTCCACAAACAAAGCATTTGTCGAAATCGCCCCATACATGCAACTGATGTGTTCCACTGTGGTCTGTTGGCCAACACCTGTTACAACATGTCTGTTTTCAATGTGCGTGCGTGTACTTGGGGAGCAAACATCACCATCAAGAGAGGCCAAAGAAGGAAGGGCACAACATTGTTGTTTTAAAATTACTTTTAAAGTTTATTCAAAGAAAACAAAACAAAAAACTTTCAGGAAAATACATGACTTCCTGTCATACACAGAGAGGACATAAGTTAGAGTAGCACGGCAGAAACAGCAGAGGAAAAAACACGTTGCCTCACGTCCAAGCCTGCAAGGAACGTTACTGTAATGTTTCCATGTTGAAGCAGCGTTGTGTGAATACCTGAAATGAACAACACGTGTGTTCTTTGTTGTGGAAAAAGTTAGCAGGGGTGGGAGAAATGACAAAGAAAAATAAATAAAAACTAACGAAAGATTTAAAATATCCAATAAAAAGTGGGCTCAAAAAGCAGAAAGTATGAGTTAAAGAACTAAGATGCATTATGCTCTCAAACATAAATACCATGATGCACATTAGTGTAACAAAACATTGCCTCTGTAAACAGTTTCTCCACCTAAGGTGAGTGTAATAATATTAAACCACCGCAGTCGCATAGTTACGTTTACATAGACTTACAGAAACAACAGAAACTATTGTTAAGCTTCTCAACTAGCTCTAAAACTTAAGAATACACAATGCTTCGAGTGATTTTTTAAGTTTTTTTGTTGTTTTTATTTTTTGAAAGAAAGGATTTCCAAGTAGTGGTTCTTATAACAACAGGTTTACATGTTTTAAATGCTGCCCTCTTGGCACTTTTTCCAACACAAGCCTGCAAACGACTGATTCGTCTCAATCGGCCGAAGAGCGCGTTTCTTTCTTTAGATCAATAAGAATATTGATAATAGCCACAAATTATTTTCATGAATTCAATACAGCCACTCATCAAGGCCTTGATGCAAGAAGAGACACACACCGAGCACTACTGCACACGCAGACCTCACTGGGGCCCGAACGGCTTCTCCATACAGAGACATAAACTAAGTGACCAACAGTAACCTTATCGTCAAGGAGGGAAAACACCCAAGATAAGCTTGTTTGTGTCCTGACAAAAGGTGTGTTTGGATATGACGTCATAGATCGGACTACCCTTGCTCTTCCTGTGAGCAAATGATGAGAAACATTGCAAAAAAGAAAGGAAAAAAATCCAGCTGGGCAAAGATCGTCCATGCCGAAGGTTGTTGCTCAGTCTTTCGCATACAGGGAACTTCAATAACAGCTGGAGTGGGACATGAGGGGGTTAGGGAGGGGCACAAAATAGACAAACTATTCCTTCCTATAAAAAAAAAAAGAAAAATGGGGATTCTCTCGTCAGTTCCTTCACAAACAGCCGAGTGAGGGAAAAATCTCTGCTCAGTGTTGCCTGTTTGGAGACACTTCATCACAGTAACACTGAAATCCAGAGTCTGAGTGCTGAATCAATAAAGGCGCGCGTGTTCTCGTTTGAACGGGAAAGCCGCGAGAAACGCTCCTCGGCTCTGACACACAGATTGCCGAAGGCTGCGAAACAAATACGGAATCGAAAAATGTACATCTGACGCAGAGGCCGCAGCTTCGACTCCAAAACCGAACACCTAGGATTGATCACTCGTGACAAGATACAAAGCAAAAACGTCATCTCATGCCTTGGACCACCACACAGTAATAAGTCTTTCTACATTCTTGACACTTAGTGCATTGAATACATACAAATGTTCTAAATGAAGCATGAAATGAGTCGAAATCATGAAATGGAAGATGGAACTCCGCCTCCTGTGCCAAAACAAACCCGCCGACCACGTGTTTACCTCTCTGCCACTTAAACCCAAAGCGATGCCGAACTGTTGACGGCACACGCGCACACATACACGTACTAAACTTTCTCATCTACATTATCTCACGATTTTTTCCCCTCTCTCCACGTTATATCTGTTTATTCACAGCAGTTCAAGTTTCTCGAGTTAAGATCAGGTCGTCATGCTTCCCCGCCGCCGGTCCGACACGACAAAAGTTCCCAAAGCTTTATTTGTACATAGACACTTTATTTAATATTTTGGATCACACCCGCATTGCATTCTTTTCATACGGACACACCTTACACTTCTGTGGTTTTAGAGCAAGCAAGTTGTGTAGGTGGATGTGTGTGAATGATTAAAAAAACAAGGTAAAAGACATGTTTAACTCCACATAGTTACACTTATCTTCAAGGAATAATAATGATTCAAAAAATACTATTCTGAAATCCATCACCTACACCAACTCTCTCCGCCCTCCCCTTCTTTTTAAAGCGCCTGTCCGATACAACACTATACTTAAACCACACACACGCACGCACACACCCTCATGTTTGAGTCCTGTCAACCTGACCTTTGTGGTAAAAACCTTCAATATTAGGTCCCTTTCTCATGCTTGTCGCTGAGCCTCCAGCTCATTGGACAAACCAGCATGTTAGCAGTAGGTGGACCAAACAGAAGTACACACACACACACACACACACACACACACACACACACACACACACACTACTGTAGCATTAATACAACACACTCTAGAGCCCCACCAGCCCCACGCTCACAAGAAGGGGCGGATGGTGGGAACATGGGGCAAAGGGGGGGACTCCCTTACAAGAGGCAGACCTGCAGAAGGTAGTAGCAGTGGTAGTAAGAACAATAGCGGTAGCAATAGTAGTAGAAGACCTCAAGCTTACTAACCAACCCGGGAAAGGATGCAGAGGTACAAAAATCTATCCCATCGCAATGCATCCGATGAGCACCAAGAAAACTGAGAGGGAAACAAAACGTTGCTTGCCCCTCCCTTTTCTTGAATTCACATTTACAGTATTACTACTTCCTTTCATTTATTAACCTTTGATTTCATTATATAAGCCGTCGCTTCGGATTTTACGGAAGGGACCGACGACTTGACCGTCTGTCTCTGCGTCGCAGGCAGACCCAGCAAGGCTGCAGCTACAGGGCGTTGCTGTCGACTGCTCCAGACGGCTGGTAGGTTGCTGTGTTTGTTCTCGTTTGGTTGTCCGAGGGCTGACAAGACATCAATGGTGGTTTTCTGAGATCCAGTGTTAGAGAGAGGGGGAGGACAATGAGGAAGATGAGGAGAAGGAGGAGAAAGAGGGCAGGCCGTGGACCTCTACCAGCTCAGCAGGTTGCTTCGGCCCAGAGTCATGAAGTACACCTGGCTGGAGCCTCCAGAACGTACAGAGGCGAAAAACACCTGAGGAGACAAAGTGAGATTTTACTGCTCAGCACAATCTGAGCACAAATGTTGTAACTGAAAGTGCCAGTGATTAAATACAGTGTTAAAAACCCCTAACCTTTAAATATATATATATATATATGTATACACTTGTATATATGAATATTCAAATAAAATTATCTGGGGAGGTCTTAAATGATTTCACAAGTCACTAACACTCAGAAACAAAACTCGGGTGGTTAAAAGTTTCTTCATTCATTTGTCATATGTTACCGTACTCTAAAAGTTCCCATTATTTACCGCACATGCTGTCAAAAATACAGACCCACAAAAAGAGAAAAACAGTCCAAAAAAAGAGAGAAGAGAAACTAGAGCGGCCTTAAGTTACTTCCACAGCTGAGTCAACAGAAATTGTGCAAACAAATTTGATGCCAGGATTTAGCTTCACAGCTAACCTGGCACATCTGATGTAGGTAGTCACTGTGTGTTTGCATGTAACTGAAGACATAAGGGGAGCCTTTTTCATGTTTCATCACTTAAAATCTGTAAACAAAATCAGTTTGATTTTAAAAGATGCTTCTCAGATGGCCTGCAGTCAAGTTGGAGGAGCTGGTCTTATTTGCTTGGAGGAGGGTTTTCTTGTGTTTTATTTTTATCGAGCAAACACAAAGTTGACTAATCCCAAAGATGTGCACGAGTCGGTTAGGTCACTGGCAGCGGTGCTGACATGCCAATCTCACCTTGTCATTTCTTTCACAGAGGAACTTGAGTCGCTGAGCTCTCTTGTGCATGAAGACGCCGTCCAGGTGACCGGTCTCCACAGAGCGGATCTCGATGGCCTTCTCGCCCCAACCCATGATTTGGTTAGACCGAATGTAGGCTGTGAAGAGATGTTTTAGTTAGTCTACGGATATCTAACTATTTAAAAACAAGACGAAGAAAATGTTAAATCCCTAGACCAGAGGTGTCAAACATAAATGTGCTAAAACAATCGACTTGTTGATGATTTTTAATCATTAAAAGAAAAAAAGCACCACTTTAAAAAAAAAAAATCAGGTGTAAAGGTGTAGGTGCAGGGACACTTTAGCTCTTGGACGGTTGTGAGGCAAAAAGGCTGGGCAACACTGACCTAGACAGACAAGAAAACATTATAGGGCAGGTGTTTGTGTAGCTTTTCACCCAGTTACTCACCCACTGAGGTGGGCATCTCCCCCCACTGCAGCACCACGTCCTTGGTGATGCGTCCGTAGGTGTTGACATAAACACCCTCGTCCTCGTAGCACACGAGCAGTTCAATGCCATCAGTGTTAGGCAGAATGATGATCGCGTGAGACTGGATGCTCGTCTGGATCTGGAGGAAAAACAACAGACATTATAAGAGTGACTCCTCTTTTAACACATACAACAAACGAGCATGTGCGTTATTTTACAGCTGTGTTCTTACGTGTGTGGGCAGGTAGATGTCGTAAACGGCCCCAGAGTCGACATCCACGGCGTGAAAGCCTGAGTACGAGCCATAGATTACCTTTAACCTCTGACCTTCCTCCACAGTCAGGTCAACCAGCAGCGGCTTATGCACCAGATCACCGAAAGACTGAGGCGCACACAGATCAGAAATCTTAGTCTTTCAGCTTAATATCAGTAGATAGTTGCCAAAACACAGAGATGATAGATTGCTATCATTTGGAAAAGAAAAAACACAAAGAGCACAATAACAAGCAATAGCACCAACAACTAGCTGGCCGGTTTATTTACCTTGAAGGCCATGAATTTGTGGTAGGGCTTGGGTGCCCAAGCGTAGACCTCCACAGAGTTCTTCAGAGCCAGAACCAAGAATTTGATCCTTTCATATTTCACTGGGGAAATAAAAATCTGAATAAATCACTTAAAAATAGCATGATTACCACAGGGCAGGAGAGTAGTGTGGGCTCATCTCTGTTTACTAACTTAATATTGCAACAAATGAAGGGAGAAAGTTATTATTTTAACTGATGTTTATTTGGGTTTAATCTGAAATATTCACAGCAGTTTGTATTGCACCACAGAAACAACAATTCCTGGCATCTTAAAAAGAAAAGGGTTAGCCCAGAATGCCTGCACAATTAAATTAACAGAAAGTGCTGCTTTCAGCTTACATCTATGTAGAATAAGATAAATGCCCTCTAAACCCAACCCCGGTACAAGCTTACTTTTTGCAAACCATCTGAGGAACACAGTTAAATGTGCACTCTCAGCTCTTTTCCCCTACGTCCACATAAACCCACTGTTTTGGCAACAGTGTTACAAATGTTACTTTTCCAATATTGATTTTCTCATCATTGCTGCAAAGCCCTGTACTTTCCACAAGTGCTGATTCAAGAAAATAATGAACATGCATGAATAAAGCTGTTGGACGGGAAACGGATTCCTCAGCCAACAGCTCTGATCACTACATAGGAGTTTCCAACAGGAAGTGCCAGTCTTCGCAAAGCAATAAAATCATGAATGACATTCTGAGTTTTAGACAGGAAGGTCTACTTGCATGTCTTCTCAGATGCTTTTACCACATTATTACTTAATCAAGGGTTTTCATTCTACGATTTATCAATGGCATGTAGGTTCCCGAAGCACATATCCGATTTGAATTCCTACATATGAAAAGCACAAAGCGGAAACTAAAGGCTGATATTCATAGACACTGATAGATAGACATATTTGGCAACCTTGTTCCCAATTTGTTGCAGTGTGTTTGTTGTTGTTTTGCATTGTTAAGCACTTTGTGCAGCATGGACTGTTTGGAAATGTGCTATATCAGTGTCCAACTCCAGTTCTTGAGAGCTACTGTCCTGCAGCTTGAATGGCTTCTTATTAGGCCTTTGCCTTGATGGCATGCTGAACCATTTAATTCAGCTGTCTTGGAGTAGGGATGCATCTAAAAGCTGCAGGACAGTAGCTCTCGAGGACTGGAGTTGGACACCCCTGTGCTATATAAATAAACATGACCTTGACCTTTTGATCCCTGTCAATTTAAAGTTTTTGTTTTGTTGTGTTTCTTTGTATTTGTAGTTTCAATTCAATTCCATTTTATTTATATAGCACCAAATCACAATAACAGTTGCCTCAAGCACTTTATATTGTAAGGCAAAGATCCTACGATAATACAAAGAAAACCCCAACAATCAGACGACCGCAAAACTAGATGAACAAGAACTTTGGCGACAGTGGGAAGGAAAACTCCCTTTTAACAGGAAGAAACCTTCAGCAGAGCCAGGTTCAGCGAGAGCCGGCCATTTCCTGTGAGTGGTTGGGGGTGAGGGGAGGTAGACAGGTCAGAGATTTCTCCTGTGACATTTAATTTTAGTCTTCATGACTCAGAAAAATTTGGGAATCACTTTATTTATTTTATTAATTATTAAAGCACTGAATAATTAAAAAGTATTATGTACATGGATCTGTTCTGTTCAGAAAGCTGCATAGCTACAGCCAACTTCCCAGAAGAGAGTAACCTCTCCTAGTAGTTCACAGAGTTTTACATGAGAATGAGCATCTGTCTGTGTTAAAACTGGTGGGGAGAAGCTGCTTGTTTTGCAGGCAGTGAGCTAAGAGGTGGCTGTGACCAATATCAGGGACCAGTTATCATGTCTACAGCTGCCAGCAGGTTTCTAAGTAATTATTCAATCAGTAAAAACTATAGATTCTACTAATCCCTTTTGTCCTTGTCAGATTGTCTCTTTGTTCACTGCACGTTGGCCTCTTGGTTTTCTTTTTGTGACTTTGTGTATTTTGCAATCTAGTGAGTGGGTCAGTTAATAGTTTCATTTAGGAGTGGTGTGCAAGTAACCCCCCATTAGGTGTGAAGTCAGTAAAAAAACAACACCAGTCCCTGCTGTGATCTCCACACACACTGTCCCCATGCACTTGCACTTTTGCACTGTGGAAGGCCCTTATCTCAAACTTACCACCTTGGTAGTCTGTTATGAGTATTTATGCTCATAAATACAGTGAAATCTTCCCAAACTCTTAAATGCAACATGTCCTTTTGTGATAAACGTACCAACTTTGTAGTGGACGCATCCCTCCAAGTCTCCTACGGTTGTCCAGCCTTGTTTCTTCTCAACCTCTGGGTCATTATGCAGAATCTTATTCCTCAGCCAGGACAGGTAGTATACACGGAGCTTGTTCTTCTTACCTGTAATTGATTGAGAAACACTGAAGTAAAGAAGAGCAAAAACAAAATGTAAGAATTGCTATGCGGTTGATCTTATCAGAGGCTCTGAGAAATGTCTGAAGCTGCTTGAAACTCATGAGGTTGTGCGTGTGTGTGTGTGTGTGTGTGTGTGTGTGTGTGTGTGTGTGTGTGTGTGTGTGTGTGTGTGTGTGTGTGTGTGTGTGTGTGTGTGTGTGTGTGTGTGTATAGAGGAATTTTGCACCATCCTTTCAGGTTGGCAGCATTTCTGCATCAAATCTTGATGGAACAGCCTTTTTCAGTTGCCTTAAGGTCTGAACTTTGACTTGACCATTTGAAAACATGAATTTAGTTCTTTTTAAGTGATTCTGTTTGTTTATCTTGCACCACTTAACCTTTCTAAGTTTCAAGTCATGGACTGTGGTTCTGATTTTCTCCTGTAAAATGCTTTTTCTAATTTTTTTATTCATGATTCATTCAACGACTCCAGAATTTGAGGTAAAAAAATAGCCCTAAACTCAGACATAATCCAAATCTGTTGCCCTTACTGTATATATGATCACTTATGGTCCCTTTTTCCCATATCCCACTTACTAGCACATACCAACTAGGGCTGGGTATCCCACTGATTTCTAGAATCGATTCGATTCCGATTCACAAGGTCCTGAATCGATTCGATCCACGATTCGATTCGATTCGAATCTGGGAAATTTTGCCTCAGACAGTCAGAAATATTATAATTCAGATCAGTACATTTACATATTTTTGTATCTATAAAAGGGAAGCTGACACTTTCCAGACTTTATCAAAGGTGTGAGCATCACAGCAGAGGCCTTTGTGTCAAAGTAGCTGAAGATAAAACACAGAAAAACATGAAGGTGATTTTCCTGGCCTGGAATTTTATAAAAATATTCTGCAGTAGATCAAAAACGAAAGAAAATCTTTAATCAACTTATGAACATCACCTCTGACGTTACAGCGGTTTCATTAGAGACACAGCGTTTTGTATTTTGTATAATTTTTAAAATTTTAAATTTGTTCAGAAGCCTGTTGAACGGCAGAAATTAGGTTTTCTTTTCGGAAGTAAGTAAAAGGAAAAAAAAAAAAAAACATCGGCCGACAGCGCTGTAAATAACGGTAGACTTGTGCGTAACAAGCAAGCAAATAATACAGAAAACAGATTTTTAGATGGGAAACTGTTCTTGAAGTACAGAGAGAGAGAGAGAGAGAGAGAGAGCTGTGCATGAAGTGTGATTTTATTGTGGTGGAAGCAAAACAGCAAAAGTAAGAGGGAATCCATGACGATGTTTATGTGAAGCCTAGTTTGGATCTTCTTTTGCTGCTGGTTCGGTCAATATTGTTTGGAGAGAGTGTGGTGGGGCGTGGTCTGCGGTGCTGTGCAGGGAGGGCGGACGCACCTGCACGGCATTCATAATCACGCCCGCTGGGTTAAAACACAGGGACTCAGGTGTGTGTGGTTGTTGTTGTGGTGAGTGTGACTAAAAATGTGCCTTATTCTCACCACAGAGAGATCAAACTAACAGCTTTAGAATCAGCGCAAAAAGAGCGTAAACACAAAGCGTGGACCCGCCGAAACATCAGAATCAGCGAGCTGTCGGCTTTCAGCCCCGAGCGTGTCCGTGCCGTCGGGTGAGAAAGGCAACATCTCACCGATTCTGATCCGCGGGTCCGGGCTTTGCGTTTACGTCTTTGTGCAGAAGCCGTGTACCTGCTCTCATTTACTGTTTTAAATGTTTGGTGGTTGTTGAAATTTTGTGACGTTTCACCTGAGATTCTGGAATTTTGGGCAAAATACATTTATATAAAAAAATCGATTCAGGATTTTAATGAATCGATATCACGTTATCCAAGCCAGAATCGATTTTAATCGATGAATCGATTATTAAAACCCACCCCTAATACCAACCTAACCTGAAATAAAAAGTTACATTTAAGGTAAGGTGTTGTCATGATCCGGAGTTTGTGACTCCGTGTTTATGTTTTAGTAGTTATTATTATTCTGGGTTTTGTCCCCCACCTGTGTGTGTGATCTCCCTGTGTTCTCTGAGTGTTTTTAAGTCTTGTCTTCTGTCTTAGTCGTTGCTGGTTCGTCTGTGTTGTTTCCCCTCGGTCTCTCCGTATGTATTTCCCCGGACCTCCCTGCATCTTCGTTTCTGGTTTGTTTTATTAGTTTTACCCAGTTTAGGTTTCCGGTTTCATGTTCACCCACCATTGCTGTTTGTACCCACTCCTGTAAATAAATACTCACCTGCACCAGAGCTGCCGCCTTTTGGGTCCTTTCTACAACTCCACACGTCTGCCACACCGGACGTGACAGTACGAACCGGCCAGCATGGACCCTGCGGCACTCAATCCGTCCGAGGAGCTCCAGGATGACATCAGCTACAATGTGGAGATCCTCCTCGGGCTGTGGCTGGAGAATCCTCCGTACGAGCTTCGCCGCACCGTTGAAAACCGGCTACAACGGCTCTTTTCCGGCCTGCCATGGCTTCTAAAATCGCTTCCTCCGACCATGCAGGCTTTTCTCCGGCACACACCTCACCTTCTCTCAGCCACTCCTGCCTCGCTGCCCGACTCGCCGGATGTGATCTTGCCCGGCCCGTCGGAGCCAGCTGCGGGGAGGAAACGCAGATCGCGCCGCCGGCGCGCCACCCCACAGCCGGACGTTCGGGCTTCTAATTCGCCGGCTGTGGTGAGTGAGGACTCTTTTCCGTTTTCGGACTGTGTGACTGTTCATTCAGGGGCGGTGTTCTGTGCGGCAGATGATTATGTGAACAGCATATCACCTGCTCAGCAGCCACTCTCAGCTCAGTTAACTGCCCAGCAGCCACTCTCAGTTCTGTCTCCAGTGTCACCCTCAGTTCAGTTTCCAGAGTCACCAGCGTCACTTTCAGTTCAGTCTCCAGAGTCACCTGCAGTTCAGTTTCCAGAGCCTCCAGTGTCACCTGCAGTTCAGGCCCCTGCGCCTCCAGTGTCACCTGCAGTTCAGGCCCCTGCGCCTCCAGTGTCACCTGCAGTTCAGGCCCCTGCGCCTCCAGTGTCACCTGCAGTTCAGGCCCCTGCGCCTCCAGTGTCACCTGCAGTTCAGGCTCCAGTATTACCAGTTTCACTCATTCACTCCATGCAGGGAGAAAGTCTAATTTCAACTCAAGGTGCTTTTCATAGTTTAGCCGCCATTGGCACAGTTTGCCGCTCCAGGGCTTCCCCAGAGGCTAGGTCTCAGTCCCCAGCTGATTCTGGACCCCTGAAGTTTAAGCAGCCACCTGAGAACTGCACCATGTCAGCGTTGCCTGGGCAGAGCCAGTGCTCAGTGCATTGCCAGTCGCCTTTGTGTCAGCTAGTGGCCTCCATGACTGCTGGCTTAGTGATGACTTCTGCTGGAGGGTCCGTAGGACCGCTCCGGCCTTCGTCTCCTGTCTCCGCTGGAGGGTCCGTAGGACCGCTCCGGCCTTCGTCTCCTGTCGTCGCTGGAGGGTCAAAGGGATCCGTCCAGTCTGCAGCGCCTCCATCTCCGGCTTCCACGCCGCCGGCTGCAGCGCCTCCGTCTCCGGCTTCCACGCTGCCGCCTTCAGCCTCGTCTGGTCCAGCTTCAGAGCCGTCAGCCTCGTCTGGTCCAGCTGCAGCCTCATCATCCACGCCAGCTGCAGCCTCATCATCCACGCCAGCTGCAGCCTCTGCTTCAGCGTCGCCTGGCCCAGCCTCCGTGTCTTCGTCCTCGCCTGGCCCAGCCTCCGTGTCTCCGCCTTCAGCGTCACCTGGTCCAGCCTCGTTTGGGTCTGCAGCTAAACGGCCACTTTCTAGGCCACTGGCCAGGCCACTGGCCAGGCGCCATCGCCGTCGTGGGCGGCCCCCAGACTCCCTTCACCTGAGTCTCCACCGTTGCCTTCCGCACGGTCGGCCCCCTGAACTGTGTCCATTTCGGCGCCGCTGCCTTCCGCGCGGCCGGCCTCCGGACCTCCATCGCCTGGGTCACCGCCGTTGCCGACCGCACGGTCGGCCCCCTGAACTGGTTCCACATCGCCGCCGTGGCCTTCCTCGCGGCCGGCCCCCGGACCCCCTTCGCCTGAGTCGCCGCCGTTGCCTTCCGCACGGCTGGCCCCCGGACCAGTGCTGTCGTCGTCGCCGTTGCCTTCCTTACGGTCGGCCTCCCGGACTGTTTCCACGTCGCTGCCGTTGCCGTCCGCACGGTCGCCCCCTGAACTCTTCTGTTTTGGACTCCATTTTCTTGGCTATGGTGTATTTCATTTCATTGTTTTTTGGTGCTGGACTCGTGTTTTGTTTTTTGTCTTTCTGGTGCTCCTGTTTTGTTTTGCCTCGATTATATAAAAATACAGCTGTGATATTAAGAAAACTTTCTCCTGCATCTGTGTCACTTCATTTATGACCAAATTCTTGAAGAGCACACAAGAACATGCATGTCTTTTATGTCTGCATGGTGGAGTTTTAGAGTTTCAAACATGTCTGGACTGAGGCCTTGGCTTTGCTTTGCAGTGGATTTTCCCTTTTTTCCTCCAAACACAGCGCTGTGCACGCCTGCCAAAAAGTTCAACTTACATATTATCTGATTGTGGAACAATACAATTGATCTCTGGCTTCAGACACGTAGCAATGGCAAAGTGTTTTATATTGTGGTAAAGTTAACAAAGATTATATATAATATAATGATACCCAAACATTTCTGTGAGCTAGTTCTCGTTCTCCTTTGTGCAGGACAGCATGTCGTGTTGTTGATCTGATTTTCTACCAGATCTTAGGAAGAGCAGAAGTAGCCCTGAATTATTCGGACAATCTGTCTTATTGAGAATTAATGAACATGAAATTTTCATTTAAAACCTGCATTTTGTCTACCGTTAAAATTTGTTTGATGATCTGAAACATGCAAGTGTGACAAATATACAAAAAAAATAACAAATCAGGAAGGGAGCCAGTACTTTTTCACGGCTCTGTAATGTGCCTTTATTTATAGGGATGTGGAAACTTTTACAATCCACACTTCCAATCTCATACTCCTAACTTGAATATTATCCAAGATTCACGTCCCTTTTTCAGCTAAAGCTGTGAGTAATCACTCAAGAGCTTTTACTAGTAAGTGTTTGTGTTATGAGTTTAGTCAGAATGTGTTTATAATAGTGGATTTATGAAGACCCAGTAACATTTTGCAGAGTAATGAGTGCTGAAATCTTGGTAATTTTCTTCTGTCACACTGTCTCCTAGAAATCTACTGCAAATCAGTTACATGGAAGAACGTTTCCGTCCATCATGGAAATCTCAATTGTGTGTCAATGTTACATAGCATGCACATACATGACGTGGTTTCAGCTAACAGAGTTTTACTCAATATCCTTTTCACTCAGATTATCTGTTGTGTCATTTCTGTGCATTTGGGAAATTGTGAAAGGAGAAGTACGAGTGCGGGTGCTCTTTCAATGTGCGAAAGTAGAAAGCAGACTAGAAAACGACGGTCAAACAGATACTGAGCAGACTAAGCTGAACAAGCAGAAAAGTGAACATTTTTTGGCCACATAATGTACAAACTGAAGTATTGTGCAAAAGTCTTGAGCCACCCCTCATTTTTTTAATATTTTACTTCCAAGCAGCCAAATTTTTCACTTTTACTCCTTAGTCATAAAAGGCTGATTGGGTATTGTCATCACCCCGCTAGGCAGGCAGCAACGACACCCAAGTCTGTGAAGGCGATAACTCAAGATAAGGCAATGTAGGAGCTTCAAATGTATACCATAGGTGTAGCTGCTAAAACTCTCAGACGACTTTGAATCTCAGTGATCTTGACCTCAAGGTCAGAGGTCAAGTTCTCTGGAAATCTTGTAAATGCAATTACCTGGAAACAAGACAATGTAGGATTTTGAAATTGCTGCTTTGCTGAGTTTGTTTGTTGAGCTACTTATCACTGGTCGGTGAATCATTCAAGCATGAAAAAAGCATTAACTCCTGGGATGTGCCAGTGTTGTGTCTAAACATAAAAGACAGCTTTGCAAAGATTCAATTTTAAATAGTATCTTTTGTCACTAGAAGCTGAATCCAGGAAAAATGAATACAATGAAACACAACATAAAATGGTTTGGCATAAAATATTTGACAGCAGAAATTTCTGGAACAATTTCGCCTACTTCCAAGGTGCATGGACGGGATGAAAAACTCACAACGCAGGAACTCCAGCAACACTTAATATGAAAGAGGAACAACTTTATTGACTGACCAACGCGTTTCGAAACGCATTAGTCAGTCAATAAAGTTGTTGCTCTTTGATAAAATATTTGACGAAAAATATTTTTTCATCTACAAAGTGATTCTTAAGAGTGATTACCTGAAAACTTGACAAGTAGAGAACAAAAGAATTTGCAGATAGCTGAAAGTCAAGTCTTTAAGAAACAGGAAAAAAGGCCAGCAAAACCTGACACAGGACCTGAAAGATGTATCTGGACCTCCAGCTGATCCATCTATTCTACAATGAAGCCTCACCAGCGGTCTCAGTGGAAGTGTGGCTGTCAAGAAGCCACTCTTAAGGACAAATTATACAAGAACTGGACTGAAAATCAGTGGAAACAGGTCTGATGGAGAGATAAATATAAATTTGAAAATTTTGGTCCAAATCATCATCATACATACAGAAGAGTTGAGGTAAAAATGAAAATACCACCAGATTTTCAACCACAATGCAATATGTTAAACATTATTGGCAGTGACTTCACTTTTTAGCACACTGCCAATGCAGTAAAAGCATAGCTGGACAAAAAAACCACAATGAAACACTATCAGTCATAGCACGTCAACATCATTAAAGCAGTGTGGTATCAACTTGAGAGAGAGAGAGGTGGCCAAAGAAGAGCTTTGAATGTCCTTCAAGAAGCCTGGAGAAGAGTTCAGACTATGTTGAAGAATAATAGGCCGCCTACAGGGAGGAGGTGGATCGTCTGGCTGAGTGGTGCGACACAAACAACCTGCTGCTTAACACCGAGAAGACCAAGGAGCTCATCGTGGACTACAGGAGGAATGCTGACCCACATCCACCCATCCACATTAAGGGGACGGCTGTGGAGCGTGTGAGCAGCTTCAAGTTCCTGGGAGTCCACATCTCCGAGGATCTCATCTGGACGACCAACTGCTCCAAGCTGGTCAAGAAGGCTCATCAGCGCCTCTTCTTCTTGAGGACTCTGAGGAAGAACCACCTGTCCTCAGACATCCTGGTGAACTTCTATCGCTGCACCATCGAGAGCATCCTGACCAACTGTATAACAGTCTGGTACGGGAACTGCTCCGCCTCGGACCGGAAGGCGTTGCAGAGGGTCGTGAAAACTGCCCAGCGCATCGCCGGAGCACCACTTCCTGCCATAAATGACATCTACGGGAAGCGGTGTCTGAAAAAGGCTGGGAAAATCATCAAAGACCCCAGTCACCCATCACATGGACTCTTCACCCTCCTGCCCTCTGGGAGGCGCCACAGGAGCCTCCGGACTAAGACCACCAGGTACCGGAACAGCTTCTTCCCCACAGCTGTCAGACTCCTGAACTCTGCCTCCTGACATCTGACCCACGTTAAACTCATGGACTGAACATACACACACACACAACCACCTGCACACACACACACACACACACACAATGGACAACTGTACCCTCATACACACAATAATAACATGGACTGAACCACCACTCACAAGCACTAGCACTTTATATACCTCTGTAGAAATTATCCACACCCTCACTTATCTTACCTGCACTACTGTATAGTTCTGTATAAATAATCATTCTGTACATACGATAATTTTAATTCTACAACTGTTTATAACTTGCATAGGTCATATTTCTGTATAGCTTTCATATTTATATCCTGTTCATAGCCTGTACATAGCTTGTACACCACTACAGCCTGTACATACTTATAGTTATACATTATTTTTTACATTACATTATTATGTGTACATTATAACATACCATAATAGACCCATATTTTGTACCCTCATACCTATAACAGACCCATTTCTGTAATATACTCACATATCTATATTATTGCTAATATATATTTGTAATATATCTATATCATGGCTAAAGCACTTCTGGATGGATGCAAACTGCATTTCGTCGCCTGTACTTGTGACATGTCCAATGACAATAAAGTTGAATTCTATTCTATTCAATTCTAATAGGTGGTCAGATTAAATACTAATTTCTGAGGCTACTTGAAAACGTATATACTTTGTTTTCACATCTTTTATCATTACACCTAATTCCAATTTTCCTAGCAAAATATAATGAGGGGTGGCTCAAGGTGTTTGTCGAGCACTGTACTTTCAAGGTAACTCTGTGTGCAAGTTTGTGCTTTATACTGCACAATTTTAGACGTTGGTTTCAGTCCATCTCTCATCGGTTCCTAATTCTAGTTGCACTAATCAGGGTGCTTAAAGTGTGCCTGTCTGTGTACCTGATATAGTGACCAAGACATTGAGTCCTTCCAGGACGTCCATCTGCTGGAAGCGTCGGCGGTTAATCAGAGGGTAAACTTTCCCCTGACCACTGCGATCCAACAGCATCAGGCCGCTTTCTGTTCCCACCAGTAAGTTCACTCCTACACACAAATGCACAAACATGCCCATAAGGATAACGTCCAAAAAAAGCCACTGAGCTCAACTGGAGGTCTGCTGCTTGGCCTGACGGCGCTAATATGTGGCCTTATTAGAGCTTTGCTGCCACCATGTGGTGAAGGCCTTTATAACTACAACTTCTGGTAAAAAGCTGGACTTTGATGAATGTTAATACAAATACTTAAACATTGGCACAACAAATTTACCTTTAATAATAATTTACATCAAAAAAATCCTTATTAAATAAGTAGCATTTTCTTTAAGAAGCCATTATCCCCCCACCCCCACCCTGTTATTCAAAGTGACATCATAGTCTGATCAACTGATGGGTAATTATTTTAAAGTATCCTTTCTTTTAAGCCCTATCTTTTTGTTCTTACCCCAGAGGGCAGCGCAAAGAATCTCAGAGTTGAACCTCTTCTTGTATTTGCGGATCTCTGGGGTGTCACTCTGAGGGCGGGTGTTGACCGGATTGACGTTGACCACGGAGCCCTTCCGGGATGGATCTGCTCTCAGTGCCTCTGCCAGCCGGGCATCGTTCCCATAGCCTAAAAGGTCAAAGGGAAGGGCTTAGGTAGGATGGCGTAGGATTGTAGAGTTTACCGAACGGGGTGAGGGTCAGTCACATGATCAGCATTAGAAAGCTGTGTTATTTGTGATATTTAAGAATGGAATATCAATATTGTGTGATTGATGTACATTTTATATTACTGTGAATAATTGGTCATGTTGTAAGTATGAAAGTTTGGAATGGGATACAGAAATATAAATATCAATGTAATGATTCCCACTACTGCTCCGCTCAAACCAGTAAAAAAGGGAGCTGATGTGAGTTTTTATGGTGTCTGTTGTGGATTACTCATTACCCGGCTCTCTTACATGCATTTGGTTCTAGATTCAGGCATCTGTAGGAAAACTTAACTGCCTCAAATCAGTGATTAAATGCTGACTGAACAATCTAGTATACTTAAGGGGGTCAATGGCTGGTCACCAGCTGCATCAGGTGAGGTAATGGCTTAAGATTTGGCCTTGACGATGAGAGAACAGGGCTGTAGTGATAAGAAAGCTTTGTTTGTTAATGACGATAGCTAATGAACTCTATGACCTGAGTGAAACAGAGTCCAACTCTTTTTGTTTGTTAATGATAATGACATTTTCATGTGCTCAGCCTCTTTACTCCTTGAAAAGAAGAAGCTGTGTTTGTCAGAGCTTCTGTGTATCTGAGTGCAAGTTTGCAGCTGTGGACACTGGCGGCTAGTCAGACGAAGTCAAAACTGAAGCGGTGGGTTTAACCTAGAGGAACGGTTTTCAGAGAGCCACCACTGGGGGTGGCTTGGGGACGAAAGTTGTGTCGAACTTGGTTGTTAATAATGATGAATGATAATCATCAATTAAATCAGCAAAGATAAACAACCAAAAGCTTCCTAACAATGATTTTTAGCACACTAAAATTCAAGTAAGATCTCTTTGTTTCACTTATGATTACTGAAAGAAGTGTGTTGGACAATATGAACCTCTTTTATGACTTTTGGAGGAGGAAATATGAGAAAAAGTCCCAGTCGTCAAGAAGATATTAATATTAATTCCCATTGCAGCCATTTATATGTTCATACTACCGCTCACCTGGCCAAATGCTTATTCAGCATCCAGGGACAGACCAGCACTTGAAAATGTTTATTGTAAACTACAATAACTCAGTTATATTATTTTAAACCAAGCCTTAATTTCTGAAGCAGATCTCCATGTATTAATCTCTTTAGTGTTGATTATAGTTGATTATGGTCAATCACACACCTACTGCCTCAAAGACCTCACCTTTAGGCAAAGTCGATTTTGCAAAGCTCCTCATTAGTAGTTTTTTTATCCTCTTTCAGTCCTTCTTCTTTTTCCAGTTGCTCTCATTAATGGTCATTAAAGCAGATCATCTGCTCATCATCTCACCCTGTCCCTTTCATCATCCTCTGTCACACCAAGCTTCTGCATGTTCTTCACTACATCTTTCTCTCTGATTTTTCTCCCCTGCTGGCAGATGCATCATTTCTCCGATATATCCACTCTCCCTCCTCTACATATCTCCAAACATCTCAGCCTTGCCTCCAAACTGCTCAACATGAGCTGTCCCTCTTTCATATTTAGTGTTTTGGATGAATTTCACTAAACTATTATTATATTTTTTTCATTATTATCTTGATTCAGTTGTTTAATAACTGTAGTAATAGTTTACCAAAATTCATCCGAATGACTAAAATGTCCCAAACATTTGTAAATTGTCAGAAAAGTAAAGAAAACCAGCCGTCAGTCATCATATGAGTCAACTGTTTGAAAGCTCACAGACTAGGGCTGGGCGATATGGCCTAAAATCAATATCATGATAAATTGAGCAGTTAACCTCGATAACGATGATTGGACGATAACCACCCCAAGTGCCAAAAAAACAAACTTTTTTTTTTTTTCATTTGATGGGGCTGTGGCAGGCAGCATAGTTCCTCCAGTTATTTTGATAATATTATTCCCCCCAGACCTATTCATTGCAATTATACTATTACCACTTTAAAGGACTGTAAAATGTCACTGAAAATAAATGAAGACAATAGTAGTAAGTACTTTTAGTGGTTAAGATTTATTAACTGAACAAAATAAAAAGTGTAGGACACAATATGTAACCATGCTCTCTAAAAAATGTGTATCCCTTGTAAACAAAATAGTTTAATAATAAATATTATTTATTAAGAGGCTGGTTGTGTTACCTTGACTTGACACAACAGTCTTTTTGCAGAGTTTACATTTAACAATTTTTTGATCAATATCATCCTTGTTGAATCCAAAATGTTGCCAAACGATTGATGATGCATTTTTTTGTTAACAAGCGTCTCCTCTTCCTCCTCCACCAGCTCTACCTCCGTCGCTGCTGCTTCAACATTTAAATCGTCCTCCATTTGTTCACCCGTGTCTCGTCTTGTTACAGGTAGTAGAGTCATGTGACTCCACCCCGTCAAGTCTGTAACGTAGCACAGCGTCTTAAAGGGACATGAACATCGCCAACCTGCACATGCCTTTCCTTTTTTTTTTTTTTGAATACCGAATTTACCGACATGGGCAAAATGACGTCGATGAGAGTCACGATCGGTAACGATAAATTTTTGATATATCGCCCAGCCCTATCACAGACTCAAGTCCCAATCTGAACAGCTAAGGAATTTTTGCTATCATATTTTGAGGCACCTGAACTCCACGTGTGAGCATGAGATCAGTGGTGCAGCTCAGTCAGGGAAGCACTCTGGGATTTCTCTTTGGATGTACTCAGAAGGGCTGTTCCCTCCTGAACGACAGTCAAACCTCAGAACTGCAGCTTCTATTCCAATTCAGTGACTTTGAGTTGTGAGTAAAAAGTTGGCTTGTGTCAGAATTGAAGTCATTGTGTTTGAGCTTTTCCAGAGTGACAACTTTTCCTCATAGTTTGTTCAAAGTTTGATTCAACAACCAGAAATGCTTTCTGGATTTGTCTTATGCCTGCGGTAAAACATCTAGTTAGGCTCTTCTCAGTGGGCCTAAGAAATAATTCTTTGACTCTGGAGCCTGCAGACCTTTATTGTGACCTTTATCCCCGTGTCATCTCTCACGGAAGTGTTAATTTAACCTAAGTTGACAAAGTGACCTTACCGACATTGTTGAGGGCACTGCCGGTGGATGGAGAGACCTGGAGAAGTCGTGGGTCAATGAACGGAGTGAAGGAGGAAGAAGACTTGTGCTTCTGCATGTTGTTACTAGACTGGCTCTGCAAAGAAGGAGTTTTGTAAATGTTTAAGTGTTGTTTTTCAAAGACCATAAACATATGCAGATATTATGGACAAAGATAAATGGAAACACTTAACAACACAGTGAAAACACAGCCAGGCAAACTGAGGATTTTGGTATGTGTTGCATGCAAATACAGTGGACAGTCATTCAGGAGGTAAACTTATAAACAGTGAAACAGGCAAAAAGGATGATGAAGGCTAAAAAAATATGAATACTGCTGACAAAACAAATAAAAAACAATAACAACACAAAAGGGAAAAAAATGCCGTTTAAAAAGTGTTTCCTTGGAAAACATACTTGCGGTTTCACTCCTAACTGCCATGTGTGCTACCATCTATTGTCTGGAGAATGTGAGAATATAGCTTGTTTGCTGAAAATAGGCAACATCAAGGCATAAAAATTGATTTAAATGTTTTGAGGAATGCTTTTAAGACAAAAGACAACTCTGGCAAAAACAAAATAAAACAAAAAACCCCCAAAAACTGAGCTAACAGATCTGTTGCGATAATAAATATATCAAGGAGATATTCACAAAAATGCAAGCTTCCACCAACACGAGCATCTCTCTGTAGAGAGATGGTGTGTCAAAATCTGAAAAACTGAAAAAACAAACAAACAAAAAACGAGCACTCATCTTATTTATTTGAATGATTTTAGTTGTTTTGGGGAGTTACAGTGTTATAGATGGCAATAATTATAAAAGCTCCCTTTGACACTCCTGTGCAAGAAATGAATACCCTAAGCCAGTGTCTGCGTTGGGACTTGAAGACATACCTCTGTGAGGATGCCAAGCTTGTCCAAGGGACTCTGTGGGGACATGGACGAGGGACTGGCAAGGCTGGAAGAGGAAGGGGAGTTGGATGCAGAGGAGGAGGGGGAGGAATGGTGGCTCTGCTGGATCAAGTCTGGGAGATGGTGGATGCGACCAGCAAAGCCATTCCTGTCCGAATGCTGTATGGGGTGATGATGGTGATGATGATGGTGGTGGGGGCTGGGGGTGTGGTGAGCGAGGCCCTGGAGCGACACCGAGCCGGGGCTCGGGGCAAAGCCTGCATGCATGCCAGGTGTCTGCGTTTGGCCTGGGCCAGGGCCCGTACGCTTTCTGTTGTCACCTGCACTCTGGAAGTAGAAAGAGGGGTACACAGCTTTGGGTCTAGATGTGTTCCTGATGAGTTCAGGGGAAGGGAAGGTATTAGCTAGAACAAAGGGTATACTAGAGCGGCTATTCTACAGGCGGAAAGAAAACTCTTGTTAGCAGTTGATTACATGGTAAGATAATACTTTCGTAATGCCCCAAAATTACTTAAACTGACCTTTTGTAGTGTGCATTGGTCCTAAATGTATGTGAAGATGACCTACGTACCTGATTCTTTTTCTGTCACCTGATCAAATGGCTTTTTAAAAGTTAAATGTCTGAAATTGTTCAACACTTCTCTGTATGCATTATTAAACTCTGTCAGCCTTTTATGCTTCATTTCTTAACACTGAGTTGCTATCCACTGGCCAAAAAGTAAGAACATGACCAACGAAACATACAAACAAAATGGATAAACTGTCGGGGTATGAACAAACAAAATGTACAAATAAAGGGAAAGCTAAAAAGTACGAGGTGAACGATTGGTTGTTCTTTTTCCGATCTCCCAGTACCTGTCTGACAATCAGCGTGCTGTCTTTGCATGGCGTTGTGCCCGCGTCACTCTCGCCCTCTTCGTGGACGATCATGGTTTTCACAGACTCCGTTTCTCCGTTACTCAGCCGAGAAGAACTGCAGGTGAGGGGAGGAGAAGTTCAACACAAACACATCATGTTTGGGCTCCAATATGGTTTTACACACCCGTGCAAGCCATGAGAAAAAGCAGCTTTATAAAAGACAGACACGGCACTCAAAGGTACTCTGCAGAGCCGAAGGTGATGGTTGCCCCGGACTTTACCCAACGAGCCAACAAACAGCTTGCCTGACAACAAATTAGCCAAATGTCCTCTGCACATAGGCTCAAAGCAGTCTCTACTGTGCTCTAGGAGGCTTTCTACATCTCGCTGTAATACAGGTGTAGGTGAATGTGCTGTCTACACCCATAATATGACTAAGTGTGACATTAGTTTAAGTCCTGTGGCATGTTGATCATCTCGGGAATCAGAATCAGAATACTTTATTAATCCCAGAGGAAATTATGTGGTCACAGTTGCTCCAGAACAGTAAGAACAATAACTAAATGAAATGAAATAATCCAGTATATTACAAAATGTAACAGAATATAAAAAAATAGCTCCAATTATAAATATCCCAGTATATCACACAAATTAAATACATATAGTTAAAACTGAGGTGATCTTCTTATCAATACATTTGTTGTTTTCTTTGTAGAGGATATGATATTAAGAGTGTGCAACTACTCCAGTGTGTACTTGTGCTTTAGATAGTATCTGGACTTAAAGCTTAAATGTTTAATAGTAGTACAGCATTTGATTAAAGAAAATAAAATGTGATTTGACTGGTGACTGCAGACTTTCTGCTTTGTTTTATGCACACAAGGCTCCTCCTTATTTAGACAGGGCTGGTCCTGTCAGCCTGCAGGCATTACCAAGACGACTGCAGTCTGGCTTAACTTGCCTAAAAAAACTTTCAGATAAATCAAAATGCATCTCTGCTAAGCAGGAGCATAATCTCATCCATTAACCCGAACCGATGAATTCTGCTCTGAAAGTGTAAAGCCTGCAGGAACGTTGTGTACATACACAGCTCTGGAGTCCTCCGGGCCAGAGGTCGACTCTTCACCTGCCTCCTGATCCACCTCTTCATCGTCATCTTCGTCAGTGGTGTCCGAGTCTTCACTGGAGGATGAAGGGTAATCTGTCACCTTATTTGGGGGGCGAACATCATCCACGGCACGCAGTTCTTTGGCCAGAGCCGTCAGGTCCTAGAAGCCGAGACATAAAAAGTGAACCGTGTTTTAATGTGTTCAGTCATTCTTGCTCTGCTGATGTATTGTCCGTTCTTCATCACTGCATATTACATGCAAATAGCAAGGGGCACTACGTAAGATTTGCTGTTAATCTTGCTTAAGAAACGCAGGAAAGAGAAAGCTGCTGGAGAAGAAGAATGGTTATAGATGTGCGCCGGCCAATGAGAAACCAACGGAAGAGCAAAGCCAAAAGAGAAAAAAGAGATGACTCCAGAGCAGTACAGCTGGTGCTCCTCAAGCTACAGTAGGTAAGGTTAGTGGATTAATTCTAATAATGAAACAGTTGTTAGAGCTGCAAAGATGAAAAATTAAACCAGCTCAGAAAAAATAGTTAATTTATTAAGTTAAGAGAAGCCATGAGTTAAAAAGACCACCGCTGAGGAAGAGACCGCTGAGAAGAGAATGCGAATAATACGTGCAGTAGACCCCTTCAGCCAATAAACTCAATCCAAAGATAAAACAAGCATTTCTTAGCCTGAGCAGACCAGTCAGTTTATTTTCATTCATATACCCACACACAAAAAAGACTCAAGCAGCAAGATCCCTGTCACAATTTGTTAATAATCACACTCTCCATCTATCTAACAGCAACTAACTGGACGCAACACGTAACAGTCACCACGCACACAGAATTTAACTAAACCCATCCCGCCTAGTGAGCTACTGGCTAGTCAGCTCCGGGTCCACTCTCACCGCTGATCTGTTCGGCCTGAGCACGTCCCTCCTCTCCTCTGGTTTTTTCCCAGCATTCTCTGGCCGCTGGAGGGGTGAACCCTCCGATTTAGAAGAGGCTAAAGGAGGTGGAGGTGATAAGGTCAGCATGTTGGAAAATGTTGGAATAAAATCTACACGTTTAACTAATGTTGTTAGTGATTTCACCTACATGTTATTACACACTTTAGCACAGCTATTTTTTGAGGTGATTTTTTAGTTGTTTGTTTTGTCCACCTCCTGCATGTTTCTAATTGCTGACTTGGTTAACATATGTGTGAACTCACAGCGGGCCCTGAACCTCTCTCCTGAGCCACAGTGAGAACCGGGCTGAGAGCTGGAGTTACTGGAGCTGCTAGAGGAACTGGAGCCTCCGCTGCCAGTATTACTGGTCGTTCTGGGAACCAGTTTCTCCACTCGTTCCCACAGCAGCCGAGGCTCCGCTGCACTGCAGAGGCAACAGAGTCAAGAGAGTCAGGGAAACTATCATAGATACAGAAACTTTTAAACAGCAAATTAAAATGTTATAAATAAAGCACAGCTAATTTAACTTCTTAAATTTGCTAATTATTACTGACATGTTATTGGATTACAGTTAAAGTTCTTAATGAGCAGTGTAAAAACGCTAAACACTTGAAATTACAGAAAGCCAAGAGTTTTAGATATTAAAAACAGCACTGCAGGGTAAAGAGGAAGGAAGAGAGATGGCACTCCATGAAAAGGTTTGTGGTTTGAAAATAGAGACACACATTTACACACAACTATAGAAGTAGAGACAACAAGGTTAGACAGCTAGAACTATTACATAAAGCCTCCCACACAACTCCGCAGACTGAGACTGCAACAGCACAGACAGTGAAGACGCTGAATTAATTTGTCAGATCAGATCCATCACTAAATGAAGTGTTTTTGCACAGCCTTTGTGAAAGTCTTTTCTTTCTGGATGTCTTTGTAATTGCAGAGTTGAAAACAGGAGACTGGATTCAACGTGCTCTGAAGCACGTTGAATCCAGTCTCCTGCTTAAGACACTGGTGGAGTGCCACAGGGTACTATTCTGGGCCCAGTTCCTGTCGTTTAACGAATTATATTTTTGTTATTTCAAAGAAGACTCACGTGTCATACTACACAGATGCTTTTTAAAAATAGCAAGCTTGGCTTTTCTTTTCTAAATATCACATATCTAGAATGTCAGCCATATCGTTTAAAGGGCACGTTTCCAAATTTTGGAAATGAAAAAAAACAACAACAAAGACTGCAAGAAGAAGAATGCAGTAGTAAAGCAAAGAAAGGAAACACATTTACACAACACAGGTTACTAAAGTTTACCTGGCAGCATTGTGTTGTGCTGCGTGGCTGCTGTGTACGGCGTTGCCAAGGTGATGAGGCGAATCTCGCCTCGGCAACACTGGTGACCTTGATGTAGTCCTGACGGGAACCTTTTCATGATAAAAACAGTAACCAGCTTACAAATACACACATTTTAGGCATCGATGTGCTGTCATGTGCCCTGAATATGCAAATCACATATTTTTAAACTTCACCGTCACATGAGTGTGTCACCATTTTAATCCACTGGAAAACTTCAGAACTAGTAGCTATACCACAACATGTCAGGATGACTAAGGTAAACACATTATTTGGCTGGACTAATCGTCAGACTGGATTCCCAAATAGAAACTAGAGAAAATAGAGATTCATAACCTTTACTGATTTTGTAGAGATACCTTTCACTCAGTGATATAAAAGTACAGATTGTGTGTAATTAATTCTGGCCCAGAGATGAAAGCTCCAGTCAGTCAATTTAAAGTCTGACTTGGCAGTAAAATTACACCCAAAGCTTAAAAAATGTCCAACAAGTAATAATTGTCACATATTAGAAGGATATCAGAATTATCAGGGGGAAGGTGTGAGTAACTGAAGTGTTTTAGTATTCATGAGTTTAGCAAGCATAAAACAAAAGTGTTAAAATAAAAAGTAGCAGCTTTGGAAGCTAGACAGTTGGTACAAATCTTGTAACGAGCTTAAATGTTGTTCTGGTACTGTCAGGATAAGTAATCTTATTATCTTTCATGTAAGGGGGAGTAGACTGCCTTCTAATAGAATACACAATAACTGTGTTCACATCAGACTAAATTAAACAGCTGGGTTTGTTTAAACAACGCACCAACAAGCTCACATTTCAGGTTGGTGATGACGTGACTGAAACAAAAACACAGGATCTATGCGTACTGCATCTCTGCTGCTTATGAGCTGCGCATCTCTGACGTGACTGCCTGTTGTGTTCTTACAGTATCTAACTTGAAATGTATAAATGTAGGTACGCCAACTAAAGCCTTCATCGTAGTCACAGGTCACGCATGTGAGGCACATTTTCCCTTAAATCAGTCACATGTAAATTCAGTGAAGCCAACGCAGAGCAGAGCAACACAGCCATGCACAACAGAACCTTCAGCCATTTATTTATTTAAGAGTTTAAGTTAGGGACAACATGGAAACAGTATGAGCTGATGTTACTGATTGGTCAATCTTTTCTCAGTAGCATTTTCCTCTATTTTAAGGCTGAACCTGCTTGTGAGGTCCACCATTGTTTACTTGAAGCTTTCCCATTGTGTTGCATTGACAGGGTGGATTCTCTTAGGAAACGACTGTCTTCTTATGCTTACATTCCTCATCTTGTTATTTTTATGTTTTTTTGCGGTGGTGCAGCAAAAGTCTAAATTAGTGTGGTGAGGGAAGAAGAAAGCAGCATGAGGCAGACTGTCTCGACTCATCCTATAAGTGGAACAACAGTCGAGTTATAGAACGGTCACGGATTGAATGTTGTGATGCATTTTAACTAACAGCTATTTTTGCATGAACAAGAAATTTCACCACACAGTAACTTCCTCTTTTGTCAGATATTGTGTGCAAAAATTGGACTAAAATGCCCTGCAATATCCGATTTCCTCACATACAGTGGATATCGTGTTTCTTGGTCTCCATACAAGGAAAAAAAATAACAGCTGTTTAAATTCTGATATTGTATAAAAAAAAAAAAAAATGGTGGGAAATAATTACAGAAGACTGTCTTATTCAACTAATGCTACCACACTGGGCTTCTTTCTTCTAGTCCTTACCCTCGGTGGGACCTCCGCTGAAGGGGCTGGTTCATGGGGCCTAGGCTGAGGATGGGGGTGTGGGTCAGTGCGAGCAGGCGTTGATGATGAGGATGATAGTGGTGATGATGATGATGGAAGGTGACGGCGGGATTCGTGGCTGTTTTGAAGGTGGAGATTTTCAAAGCTAGGGGTAAGTGGCTCTGTGAAGGAGTGCAATCGCGACACAACAGGCGGAGTGGCAGTGGAGTTTGATGAGGCCACGCTGCTGCTGCTCTTTAAAGCAGCCAGATGAGAACGAACCTTGCGGACGACACAAAACAGAACACAATGGGGGAGCGCAGGTCAGTCTGCATGCAGGGTATTCAGACAAGGAACAAGCTCAGGGACTGTAGGGTATTTTAAGGGGTTTGTCACATTTGAGCTAATGTTAGTAACACTAACATTAGACTTCTCAAATGTGGAAATCAGGGCGATGCAGGTCCTACTGGTTATTGTAAGGTTATTTTGGGTCATTCATAATTAGATGTGGAACAGTGAGAGGGATCTTACAGCACGAAAGGATCCAGCAATGAGCAGAAAGTAAAAACAACAAAGAAAAGCTGCGATGACTTAACAGAATGACACATCCATACACTGCAGCTGTCATTTAGCTCCTACTTGCTGCCAGGCTTCAGCTGAAGAGCTCTTCTGCACATTCAGTTGGTATAGATGTAAATGAGAGGATATAATTACATTATAGATTTATTATAATGCTCTTAAAGTAGATGGAAGATGACATATTTAACCTTTTAACAGTATTCACTTTTTCCAGTGGCATTAAGTTCAATCAGGGATTCTAGATGGAAATGTTCTTTCAGCTCAGATGCAAGGATTTTCAGTCTTGGTCATTTGTGCACAGAGCATTTATGATTTATAAAAACACACGGTGTCAGATGTGGCGAGTTGATCTGACAACTTGGCAGAAGCCAACACGATGTTAACAACCACTGCTCTGAAATACTAGATCGTTTTAACGCCACAGAAGCTGATTTCAGTTAGAAATTGACACAGCTTGTCTGTAAAATCAAAGAAGAGCTGTAGACATTTTAAAGGCAAAGACTCAAATCTTTGCAAATCCCCTTAAGAACCCAAGAGTGCAACAGGAGGGGAGAAGGAGCACTTGTGAAATAGACATATCTGCACGTCATACCTGTTATCACCTGGGCCACCCTTTTTTTGGAGAGCAGAAATTTCACTGTAAAAGCTTTTAACTAAAAAAAAAAAAGAAGGGTAGCCTGGATAAATCAGGGAACGACACAAAATATAAAAGAAGACATAATTCACAGGGAATGGAGAGATTAAGCTGAATTGATCCAGGAAAAAAAATATTGAGTCATGATTTTACTGGCTTGGCTTTTAGTCAGCTTTTTTTTTTGGACATTTTAGTCCTTTTGATATACTACACGGTCCTTTTAGATCACCTTCAAAAATTATCTGGAGATGATGCATGAATAAGGAGTAAAAACAGGCTGACATGCAAACAAGCGTGCCGACAGAACCACAACGGTCCACGCAGCATGCACACATTCATGGCTGGGAGTGGAGGAAAACATGTGACTTTGATAGTGGGCACTGAACATCCTGCCTTTCACCTTATTCATAATCACCATCTTAACCTTAACTAATTTTTGTTTCCATATTTGACAGCAGTGAGATTTCTTTAGGAAGGCAGCTAATAAAAATACCTCACGTCGGTCCTTAGGCATCATGATATGAGACCTTTGTGTGGTGAATACTCTATAGGCTCTCTGTTAATGAGAGTAATCCACTTTTAACATTATGGGTTAATAACGCTCTAGTGAATTACATCGTCACACCCGCGGCCAACACAACCCCCATCCTACTGAATAACAGCATCATTTCTATATAATGTAATCTGTGTGACATATCCAAAACAGATTGACTTATATGAACTGTGATTATTCATGCTTCGTGTGCTCAATCCTTCACTGGGAAAATGACTAATACTGCCTGAGTCACCCTGCAAAATTTGGATGCCCATGAATTATGAATGTTTTAATCACCAACACACAATAAGGAGTTACAGCATGTAGAGCAGAGATGTTCAAACCCCCCATTACAGCATCAGGCAAATCCCATAAACACACACATTTGCACACCTTGTGGTAAACACACATCTGGTGAAAGGGCTTTTGTTTGCATTTACATATTGGGAGGACAACTTGTCAGTCCAAGAGTTAATTATGGCAGAAGGTTGGACTTGGTTGATTTTCATTACCACAGGGAAGCTGGGTGAAAAAGGGGAGATTTCTTTTCAAATCAGTCAAGAGTTTTATGCTGTTCCACATTTTAACTGGTTAAAACGAGGGAAATGAAATTGAGGTAATAACAAGCCCGAGGCTAAAAAGAGTCATGAGAAGTTCAGCAGCAGCACACAGTTGGAAACATTATTCAGATGAAACGACCTCAAAGCTAAAGATACAATCCATGAAGGCAGAGAAAAAAAGCAGAACAACTCCTAAACTGAGAAACAATAAATCTTCCAAAGTGCAAAGATTTCAGTTTTCCTCGAGTCACCTGAAGGAGAAACCTAATGAATTATTATCGGGGGAAAAAAAATCACAGATAACATCTTGAAGCAATGTTCAGGTTATTAAGAAGGTAAATGGACTTTTCGAATAAACCGGTATTTTGTGAAAAATGAGCTTTTCAAAGCATGCATGCAAGGGTCTATAACACATTTCAGCATCATAAATCCACTCAAAGTTGGCAAGGCAATTTGGCAATATAAGGCTGACAGCATACTCTTAACCAGGGGTGTCGAACACATGGCCAGAGGGTCAGAACTAGCTCTCCAAAGGGTGCGTTTCAACTTATTAATTCATTATTAATTTTACAGCCTTCTTACAGACAAAGATGTTAACTATGGGTTACAATACCACAGTGACATAAGGTGGTTAAGCTTTGGCTCTTTGATTTATGACAGTAATGTTTCATTTTAGTGACAGTGAACTGACTGCAGGAAGGAGGGGAAAACTGAGTAAGTCATTACGCTATGACTTTGCTTATCATGCCCACTGCAGATCACGTCCGGTACACTGTGGCCCAGGAACGAATAACTCTCGCCCTAATTTGGCTTGTTCACATAACTGAATGACAGGTTAGCAGCCATAAAGTCCTCAGGCATGCTCAGCCCGACCAAGCTCCACTATTACTACTTCCATGTAGAAAAAGGGAAGTCGATATTACAATCAGATCTTGTGTCATGCAAACATTATGAAACTGTCAAATACATGAATCTCTCTCTCATAATCTCATAACCCCATCCACTGCTCAATATGCTCCAACACCCTTTAAGATGTAAATCACCAGTGGACTGTTCCTAGTCCAGTGATCCAGTGGACACCAACTCACAGCTGTAAATGTAAAAGCAGAATAGTTTAAGAGAAGAAGAAATGGTTTGAAGTCACTCTTACCTGTGGTTCCACAGGCCGGTGCATGGCCTCAGAAGCAGAGTTCCCATTGGGGTATGAAGACTCAGATCGCGGCGGCACCGGAGGCTGCTGTGGTTTGGTCTGAGCCGCCTGGGGAGAACCCTGGATGTTCTTCCGATATCGCTCGTCAGCCTAAGAAGGACACGTGCAAACAGCAGCATTAGCAGCAAGTTGAGAATACAGGTGGGTACAGGTCAGTACACGAAGAGGAGAAAAGACAGAAGCCATCAGCCGCTATGGTTTGTTAGTTTCTTCCAACAGAGAAGAGGTGATTTGTTCTGGCAGTAGTTCAAGCACATCAGAAAGTTATCTGCTGATACAGGCACACCAGCAGGGACAACAAAGCACCTCCTCAAAGGCAGCAGTGTTATTGGCACCGCAGTGTTCCCACATCCCTACGAGAAGGAACCAGCAAGACTGTCATGCATTTTCATGTGGAGAGAAGACATTCACAAAGGAAAGGTTAGGTCACACACTGAGGTCCAGGACACGGTTCACCATAGAAAGTCAGATTTTGAAATGTTGTTTGGGTTGTTCTTCAAAATGGATATTTGGATATCTTTTCCATTTGTGATTTTTTTTTCTTCATGTTGCCACTTTATCAGAAACTTTGTGATTACAGTGTTATCATTACGACAAATATGATGGCTGAACTATCAAAAGATGACTATCCTGTTTGTTCCACCAATGTTAGGGCTTCTGAGCTGTTTTGGCCAATGATGTGCTTTTATTTGGCTAGCGTCTCTGTCATTATCCTTCCCAATAGGCACTAAAAAGGATACCAAATGCCATAAAGAAGAAAGAGACTGTAAGTCACGCTGAGCACTAATGAGGTGGCTCGTTTTTATTAATGTGGGGACAAGGACTACCATGAGGATAATTAGAGACCAGTTGTGTCCTTCTTTAGAGGGACGAGCTGTTCAAGTGAGCATTTCACTGCAAACTCACGAGAAAAAGCTCAAATGACATCTGCTCATACACTGTAAACAGAACGCTGACATAGCCACCATGACACCAACGTTTGGGCTTCTGCTTTGAAGGCCAGATTGTCACTTTCAATATCGATGTCTTGTGTTTTTGAAACTAGATGATAGGAGCATGGGGGTGGATCTGACTGAGAAACCAGGGATTTTAAGTTGTACCCTGGTTTATCATCTGCTGTACTTGAAATGGGGCTATAATTTGCAAAGGAAGCATCAAGATTTATTTAATAAAATGTGAACTTGGCAATCGAGACCCTAAAAAACTGATTACTGATTTCATGCATAAAGGGAGAAGTAGGTTCATTTTCTCACAGGCTTCTGTACAATCTTACTTATCTTGCAACCAGAGGAGTTGACCTCTGCTGGCCATTAGAAAGAATGCACCTTTAAGGCACTTCAACATTGGCAGCCCTTTTCAGACTCAGAGGCTGTATTTTTTATTCTATGTTTCAGGAAGTCTGAAGGAATCCTCGAAGTGAACATGAATATGCTGCATCTAGATATTAGTTTGTTGGTATTTGGTATAATAATTTCTTTAGTTTCCCAACTTTTTTCCTATGAGGATTTCACAAGTATTGGAAATTAGCAATACTATAAACTCTATGTGCAGCACATCAGTTTCATGCTCCATATTGGACCTACGTTAACCATTATTCTCCCTTTTGTTTCTGTTTCTCTCTCAGTTAGCCCTGCTTTAATCTTGCTTTAAAGATTGGTCTCAAGTTGAGTTCAATTTATTAGAACTTCATATTTAAGTTCACCTAAATAGATAAAATAACTGCTGTTGGTCCTGTAACACAGGCATATATGTGCGTCATGGACCTGTTTAATTATTAGACATGTGAGTTTAGAAACAGTCTAGCTACAGAGCTCGTCTACAAAGCCATTCACCCCACACCATCAGCTCACCGTCACCATCTACACACGATACACTAAAGACAGCGGGAGTGAGTATACACAAGCAAAGGAAGCATTTTAAAAGCAGTCACTGTGACTGATCAGCTAACGAGGTTCACCTCTCTGACTGGCTCAGAGTCAGGGGCGGGGCCTTGAAGGTCAGCCACTGGTAGCCTGCTTTCTGTAGTTTTTTCCAGACTGGAGGCTGGACTGGGCCGTGTCTTCTCACTGTCAGTGTTCTGTGGTTGTTTTGTTGTTTCCTGCTCAGGGGCTTGCAGAGGCTTTACCCTGTCAGGTTCAGGGTTCTGTGGGGGTTTGGGGGTCTGTTGCTGGGCTGTTTTGCTACTGTCCAAGTTCTGGTTTTGCTGAAGCGACAGCAGGTAGGCCTGCTCCTGCTGCAGCTGTCTCTGGAGTTTCTGAGCTTGCCGCTGCTCCTCAAGCTCCCTCCATTTGTACTCCTGAGTACAGGGAGGGTCAAGTTGAACCAAAACCGCTAGCACACATAGGCTGGTCGACACTTACTATGTCCAAAAAAGTCCTTTTTGATACTTTAAGGGATTAAGAATCCATTTAGATGACCCCATACAGTTACACCAACCATCCGTTTGGAGTCACATGCCAGCAGTGACTGTAGGAATACGACTGTATGAAAACTATTGTGTAGAAGCTAGCATCAGAGATGGAGAGAGCACTTTGTTTTGAAAGGCTCTTGGTGGTAATGGCATTATAATATTGCAAGGCTTTTAACTAATTTCTTACTTTTATTACATATTATTTATCCTTATATATAAGGATATATTTATATTTAATATATATCCTGTAACTGTGAGCAATGACATCACAGCTGTTAACAAACACGGCACACATAGCTTTATATTCTAGTTTCTATAAGGCTGAGTGTCTCAGGTCCTAAAAATGTTAAATGCACCCTTTATGACTGAAACACTGCTAATTCAACTCACAGTGTGATTTGACTGTGTAAAAATGTGCTCTGTTAAAACATTGAGTTTCAGGCTAAGTCAGGCTTTAGTGGAGAATTTAAATGGGAGGAGACTAAAAAACAAACGAAAACCAAACAAAACCAAACAAAAAAACTAAACCATCTGATGGATACTGGTGGGGGAAAAAATGTCCAACTGCACGCCTGTTAGACCGCTGTGGTGAAAAGCAATTAAACCAGTGAAGCATTAATACAGTTTTATGCAGTGGGACAGTTGTGCCCATTGCCAGAGGCTCCATCTAATTATAGGTTGTTAATTCAAACATGTAACATTCATCCCTATAATACAGCTCAAAGTAATGTGTTTCGCAGTTTAAATAGAAGTCAGCTTGTTTTTTGCATGAGTTTGTGAATGGTGACTATGCAGGAACCACATGGTCAGAGATTAAGTAATGGTTGAAACTGGAAGTGAGGATGTTAACGGTCATATCCTTTTATTATGTGAATATCCGCTCCAAACCCCAAAAGGAACAGAATCCTTTAAAAAGAAAAAGAAAATAACAACATGGTTTGAGTATCAGTATCGCCTCCCCTGACCCTTTAACATCTGGAAGAGGGGAAGCCCTCTCTTTCCGTGGGATGACTAGTTTCCTGCTGATGACATCACCTTCACTGAGAGGCTCGTAAACATCCTGATTTCCCCGGCAAAATCTGAGAACGCTCATTATACTCTGACCTCAACCGTTGACGGCTCCCCTCGGCTTCACTAAAGTCAAAAGTTATTTCTAAAAACTTGATGAAGTTTAGCACAGAAGGCAAATGGACTCAGGAAAACTCATGTAACAGAGGAATAAAGTACCTGCGTTAGGAAATTTAACAACCTGGGAGCTGCAGAAACATTAAAATCACTTGGGGCATGAAAGTAGAAACAGCATTAAGCTCATTTAGATTTTTTTTAAAATGATAAAAGGGGGAAAAATGAAGTTGAATGTGACTCACCAGAAGCATGGCCTGTTCATGGAGGAGCTGCTGTTGCAGGATCTCCAGGTGCCTCTGCTCCTCCTCCAGCTGTCGACGTATATACTCCTGTCAGTCAGAGTCCACAGCCATTAGTTAAATATCAGAAAGGTGGGTGTAAAAGTTCATCCAAATTAATACAAATCCTAATTAAAGTTGATAAAACAAATCTTTCAGTGTCTTGCCCAGTCGATTCCCTCCTACCTGCTCGCGGTCGGCCCTCCTCTTTTCCTCCTCGGCCCTCCTGCGCTCCTCCTCTTCTTTGCGGCGTCGTTCCATCTCTTCGATGCGCCTCTTCTCCTCCTGCTCGCGCCGGCGCTGCTCACGCTCCTGCTGCCTCCTCATCTCGCGCTCACGTCGTTGTTGCTGGAGGAGTTAAAAAAAGAAAGAAACTGCTCGTCGTCCTAGTTCTGATTTTTGTCAAGTCATACGAGACACTGACCTCATGTTTCCTAATCAGTGCTGAACTAGAATCTGCATGACTGGCACAATATTAATATTTAAATTTGACCTGGATTGGTAAGAGAAGCAACGTGAGACCACAAAGTGTGCGACTCACACGAAACGGTTAAAACCCTGTTCAAATATTCAGCACACTGCTGTATAGCGCACATGGTTATTGCTCTGAATTTTCCTCCATAACGATAACTGCCTTTGGTGCCACTCGAGTGGCAGCGTCTGGGGCAGAAAAATGAAGCCGCTCTAAAAGTGTATGAAAGTGGTTCTTTGCCACACTCAACCTCAAACACTCCTATGCTAAAAGGCCCAACATTACAGCATCACTTGGCTTAATCTAAGGCAAATCAATGGGTTACTGGATAATCTTCATGTTTTAGGTAAAGTCTGCAGTGTCACTGTGATGGGACTCCAGAAGTGTCTCTGCTTCATCACATCAAGGAGATACATAGTGAAGGCTGCTTATACAGTGGGGCAAAAAAGTATTTAGTCAGCCACCGATTGTACAAGTTCCCCCACTTAAAATGATGACAGAGGTCAGTAATTTGCACCAGAGGTACACTTCAACTGTGAGAGACAGAATGTGAAAAAAAAAATCCATGAATTCACATGGTAGGATTTGTAAAGAATTTATTCGTAAATTAGGGTGGAAAATAAGTATTTGGTCACCTCAAACAAGGAAAATCTCTGGCTCTCACAGACCTGTAACGTCTTCTGTAAGAAGCTTTTCTGTCCCCCACTCGTTACCTGTATGAATGGCACCTGTTTGAACTCATCATCTGTATAAAAGACACCTGTCCACAGCCTCAAACAGTCAGACTCCAAACTCCGCCATGGCCAAGACCAAAGAGCTTTCGAAGGACACCAGGAAAAGTATTGTAGACCTGCACCAGACTGGGAAGAGTAAATCTACAATAGGCAAGCAGCTTGGTGTGAAAAAATCAACTGTGGGAGCAATCATCAGAAAATGGAAGACATACAAGACCACTGATAATCTCCCTCGATCTGGGGCTCCACGCAAGATCTCATCCCGTGGGGTCAAAATGATCATGAGAACGGTGAGCAAAGATCCCAGAACCACACGGGGGGACCTGGTGAATGACCTGCAGAGAGCTGGGACCAAAGTAACAAAGGTCACCATCAGTAACACACTACAACGGCAGGGAATCAAATCCCGCAGTGCCAGACGTGTTCCGCTGCTGAAGCCAGTGCATGTCCAGGCCCGTCTGAAGTTTGCCAGAGAGCACATGGATGATACAGCAGAGGATTGGGAGAATGTCATGTGGTCAGATGAAACCAAAGTAGAACTTTTTGGTATAAACTCAACTCGTCGTGTTTGGAGGACGAAGAATACTGAGTTGCATCCCAAGAACACCATACCTACTGTGAAGCATGGGGGTGGAAACATCATGCTATGGGGCTGTTTTTCTGCCAAGGGGACAGGACGACTGATCCGTGTTAAGGACAGAATGAATGGGGCCATGTATCGTGAGATTTTGAGCCAAAACCTCCTTCCATCAGTGAGAACTTTGAAGATGAAACGAGGCTGGGTCTTCCAACATGACAATGATCCAAAACACACCGCCCGGGCAACAAAGGAGTGGCTCCGTAAGAAGCATTTGAAAGTCCTGGAGTGGCCTAGCCAGTCTCCAGACCTCAACCCCATAGAAAATCTGTGGCGGGAGTTGAAAGTGCATGTTTCTCGTCGACAGCCCCAAAACATCACTGCTCTCGAGAAGATCTGCATGGAGGAATGGGCCAAAATACCAGCTACTGTGTGTGCAAACCTGGTAAAGACCTATAGTAAACGTTTGACCTCTGTTATTGCCAACAAAGGTTATGTTACAAAGTATTGAGTTGTATTTTTGTTATTGACCAAATACTTATTTTCCACCCTGATTTACGAATAAATTCTTTACAAATCCTACCATGTGGATTCATGGATTTTTTTTTCACATTCTGTCTCTCACAGTTGAAGTGTACCTCTGGTGCAAATTACTGACCTCTGTCATCATTTTAAGTGGGGGAACTTGCACAATCGGTGGCTGACTAAATACTTTTTTGCCCCACTGTAGAAGTTACACCTTCAAAGCAAAACAATCAAGAGGCTCAAGAGAATCAATTTTCAATCATTTTCTGAGTTCAGCTATGTTAAGATTTCTCTATCACACAGATATAAAAAGATAAAACCATGAATTTGACTTTTTAGAGGCCATCAAGGATGAATTTTAACCCTGCAGGGCTCAAAACAGGATGAGTTATAGATTAATTTGGAATGCACTATGTTGCAGGTCATCTCTTTAATTATTTTATTCACGGCTGTCAAGGATTTACACAGCTCTACCAATGTGGCTCAGAGTTCGTTTTAACAGCGATCCAAATTGTGTTGTTTTGTTTTTTGTTTGTTTTTTTATTTGGGGGTTTTGGGGACCTTTTAAACTCAGTTTGCAAGTATTTTTGAACAGATAGACATCAGTATAGGTTGTGGCAAAAATGTATTATTGATGTGAGCAGAGAAAACATAAATACTACGGAGGTGTATGAGCTGGACAGACAAGTAAAAAGACGATAACATGTCAACATTTCAAGGACTGCATTAACACTGGATATCTTAATCAGTGTGAAAGTTCAGGCCTGACAGGCAGCGTGTTTTTGTTTAAGCTTGGCTCTCTAAGCAGACACATGAAGAAATTACACTGATTTCTGTCTGTGAGCGAGTTGTGACAGGGTGCGGTGAACGCTGCGGGACTGCAGGTCACGGATTGCGTACGATGACGCATCGTGTTTGCACAGATTCTGTGCTCAGCATTCAAGCTTCCAAACGTGGGGATCTATCAGAACAGGAGAGCACATGTACGCCGATATTTCACTGACGTGGCCGGCGTTCAACTGTGGCTTCTCGCTGTCTGATTCATCCACAAGCACCGTCATGAATCAAAAACGGAGCCTTGAGCTGTAAGTGCAGTGGGAAAACACGAGCAGAAATACAACTTTGTTCTCTCTCTCTTCCCACAGAGGCCTTACACTTGTGCAGTGCATTTATATGTGCTCAGTGAATTTTTGAGCGTGTTTAAATTTGCTTTTTTTGGGTGAGTGGGGGTGGGTTGTTTCCCCAGTCCCTCTTTTAATATTTAGAGCTGTCTCTTCTCTTTTTCCTCCAGAGAATTTAGTTCAGTCGTGTCCAAATTTATAATCATCTATTTGAAGCTTTTTTCCTCCCTGCACTTCCTTTACTCCTCTCCGGTGTTACTGAACTTTTTTCTCTCTCTTCTTAAGAACAGAGGATGAAGCCAGGTTCAGAAAAGTGATTATAGCTTAAAGAGATAATAGGATAATTACAGCAAAGGTGTTCAAATTCACTCTCTGGGGAAACCAATTAACTTTTTTCCCCACTCTAGTCAAAAATTGATTTTGGAACATTATATGAAATTATCAAGTACAAAATCTAACTGCTATCCCCCCCGAGTAAAACAACTTTAATCTCACCAACATAATGTACACACATATTAACTGCAGCAGACAAACTGGCTAACCCCCCAGGGTTCACTGCCCAAACAAGACGAGCTGAAATCAAAGGAACAAGGACTTTTCTACTTAGTCATTCTAACTTTCTGCTGAATTTGTCGCTTTGAAAAAACAGCAAAGTGTTACTGATTCAGATCTGTTGAATTTTATGTTTTTTCATTTATAATTCAAAGCCCAAGAAGGACCAACAGTCAGTTCCAAATTTAATTTAAAATGACACGAATCAAAGCCGAGAAGATCACTCAGTTAGCAGTTCTGATTGCCAAAGTCTTGTTTTGACGAGTCAAATTACTTTTATAATAAACCACAAGTGTCAGAGGTGATGTGTGACAAATATAGAGTGAAAGGGAAGATTTACAAGAGAGAAGTGGGATCTGCTACGATGGATGGTTTTGGAGGTGGTGGCACTAACAAACATACAGCAGGTGAAGCTTAATGTGGCAGAGTTGAAGATGTAAAGATGTGCATTGTGAGTGAAAGTGACAATATCAGCTCAGGTTCAGAAGTTTAGAGGCAAAGTTCGAACAGTTCCAGTCCGGCTTTCGTCCTTTACATAGCACTGAAACTGCTCTTATAAAAATAACAAACGACCTTCTTATAGCAGCTGATTCTGGTCTCCTCTCCATCCTTATTCTTCTTGATCTGAGTGCAGCTTTTGACACCATCTCTCATCCCATTCTCCTTAGCAGATTAGCTTCTATTGGTCTCTCTCACACTCCACTAGCCTGGTTTAAATCATATCTATCTGATCGCACTCAGTTCATTCAATTAAAATCCTTCACTTCTCAACTTTCTCCTTTATCCACTGGGGTGCCCCAGGGATCTGTCCTCGGGCCCCTTCTCTTCATCATCTACCTTCTTCCACTCGGATATATTTTTCGTAAATATAATATTCAGTTCCACTGCTACGCCGATGACACCCAGCTCTATCTCTCTACCAAACCTGACTCTACTCTTCCTCCACCCTCCCTTATCCTCTGTCTAGCTGAACTCAATTCTTGGTTCTCCTCCAACTTTCTTAAACTCAACAGCAATAAATCGGAACTTCTTCTGGTTGGCACCAAACGACTGCTATCCAGAATTAACAATTTCTCTCTCACCATCAATAACTCGCTGGTCCCTACCTCTCCTTCCGTGAAAAGCTTGGGTGTCATTCTCGATAGCACATTATCCTTTAACTCGCATATCAATAATATTACACGTGCAGCATATTTCCAACTCCGTAACATTAATCGCCTCCGCCCCTTCCTCACACCTTACGCCACTGCCATTCTCATCCATAATCTTGTTATCTCTAGAATTGACTACTGCAACTCATTATTATTTGGCCTCACACAAAAATCTATCAACAAGCTCCAACGTGTCCAGAACTCTGCTGCCCGTATTATTACTAGGACTTCTTCTACCCACCACATCTCCCCAATCCTGAAGCAACTTCACTGGCTCCCGGTCAAATTTCGCATCCATTTTAAAATAATTCTGTATACATTCAAGGCTATTCACTCTCTCTCTCCAACGTACATCTCTGACTTATTACAGATGAAGCTCCCATCCCGCTGCCTCAGATCTTCATCTTCTCTTTCTCTCTCTGTTCCCTCTGCTCGTCTGATCACAATGGGAGGGAGGGCCTTTAGTTGCTCTGCCCCTCGACTTTGGAATTCCCTACCCCCGGACCTCAGAAATATTAGCTCATTCTCTCTTTTTAAGTCCACCCTTAAAACTCATTTGTTTAAAATTGCCTATTCTTAAATTTCTGTATGTTTTAACTTTTATCTTCTATTCTTATCATTGTGTATATTTCCAGTTTTTATCTGTTGTACAGTGTCCTTGGGTGCTTTGAAAGGCGCTATTAAAAATGTATTATTATTATTATTATTATTATTATTATTAAAGTTAGAGAGGAAAGGCTGAGGTGGTCTGGGCATGTGAAGAAGGAGGATAGAGGATAATGGAGGAAAAGGAGAAAAAACCCACAGAGGTGGTTTACAGATGTAGTGAAGGTGGACAAGCAGAGGGTTGTGTGGCTGAGGATGAGGATGTAGCGTCCTCTAATGGGAGTAGTCAAAAGAAGAAGTAGTAGTAGTATACATGTGAGCAGTACTTTGGATATTGTTGCCATGATAAGATCTAAGACTGATCTTTTGATTTTTTTATGATGTCAAAATAAATCAAGATTTACTGGAGAAGCAGATGAAGTCAAATAGGTTAGAAATGTCCTTTTCTTGGGCGTGAGAGTCCAGAGTCATGTTATACATCCATAATCTAAATAATATATTTAGCATAATAAATATATTAAGTTTCCCTGCATCCAACGAGCCACATCAGTTTCTTAGTATTTTAAACAAACATATAGAAGGTAACACTTAAGAAAACTTCAGAAAACATCAAAATTTACTGAAAACCCTTCAGTTTTGTAAAAACAGTGATGCCATTCATTTTCATGGGAGAACCTCTCTGTGTACAAAACTTCATAAATAATTAAAATCTTTCCCTGCAACAGGGTTATTTTTAGTCCTATTGAAACTTCCAGGGTAAATGCTTAATTAATAATAAATAACTCATATTTTAAATATGGTTTTTGTTTAGGCAAATTTACATCCCTCATTTTCTTTTTCGTTTTTTTCTCACAGATTTTGCCAACATTTTTCTGACTCTGTGACACAGTGTGGTCAGGCCCGAACTTTCAGCCTTAAGAGTCACTCAAATACACGACTCACATTAAACTGAACCTCCTGTGCAGTGGTCGCAAACAGGCAAGTTAGCTATGGAGACATTTTGGTAATAAATATACTGACTTCTGCTGTTGAGCTGGGCATTTTAACATCTATGATTTGTTAGGTTGTCCTGCTGGATTCTGTTCTGGTGATATCACCACTTTAGATCCAGTTACACTGGATTATTACATTACAGGAACACAACAGTCAAACAGCAGTCTATCGCCTCTTCTAAACACACAGTCTTACCACAGCACTGTGTCTACTCGATTAACATAGAAATCCTATTAATTTGTTATGAGGTTTCAACCTCCTCCAGCCGTCTCCGCTGCTCCTTCTGCTGCTCGATACGTTTCTGCCTCTCAGCCAGCAGCTGGCGCTTGTACTCCTCCTGCTCACGGAGCTGCTGCTCCTGGAGGAGCTGTTGGCGGCGAAGGGCCTCCGAACGCTCCTTGTTCTCCTGCTGCAGACGTATGAAGTCACGACGCAGGGTCGACTCGCCCGGCACGTTGACTATGGAACTGTACAGATGACCCAATGAAAAGGATGTAGAAACTGACCCGTATGACATCATAAAATACTTTTCATATCAAGGGTGTAATCATGTGACCTTGTGCTACACAAGTACTGAGGCTGTAGCGTGCATATGTATGTGTATAAAGGAATCACTAAGATGACTTCAAAAACATGGTCAGAATTCACTTTATGATGTTTAGCTTATAGTAAAAAGCTAAAACTATGTACTGTAACTATGTATTGTTAGATGGATCGATACCTTGGCTCTCCTTCTTGCTCAGATGACTCTTCCTCCTCTTCTTCACTGCCACTGTATTCATACTCTGTCTCATCTGCAGATAGTTAACAAAAACAAAGTCTAAAAATTAGAGTCCTCATTAAACCTTCATCATAATATATGTATATTTTTTTTTAAAGACACAAAATATGCCCTTTTGAGGGAGTAGCTTCTGATTTTTATCAATAAGTTCATTTTTGCACGTTAACACTGACAGAGCTTTGTCCTGGACTCACCTTTCTCGCCCCTCTTCTTCTTGGTTCGGTCGATGTGGTCTTTGAGCTGGATGCGGACCTGCCTCTCATTGGGCTGGTCCCGAATGAAGGGGTGTTTCAGCAGCTGCTCAGTGGGAGGGCGCTGGGTGTAATTCTTCACAAGGCAACTCTCAATGAAGCTGAAGAACTTCTTTGACCTATGATGGCAGTTAGACGTCATGTACAGAGTTCGGATCGGCATGGTTTACTGATATCAAGAATAAAAGATGGAAAACATCTCACCACTTTTTGGACTTGAGTCGAGGAGGTGGGTTTCTGGGAATGAGGAAGAGGGCTCTCATTGGATGCATGTCACACAGAGCTAAAGGAAACAACAGAAGAGAAACCAAATGAGAGATCAGAAAAAACTAATATAAATGTCAAAGTCATACATTTAAGATGATTGGGGGGGGGGTGCATCTGTATTGCCTGCATAAAAATAAGGGGTATAAATAGAAAATGTAAGTCTATAGTGAAGCTACAGTTAACAGAGTAAACAGAGTTCTCTTCTGATCATGCAGGTTTGAAACAGAAATACACCAGTAAATTTGTTTAGAATAAAAGTACCAGTTTCTACTCATGATATCATTGAAATCAGGTATTGTACTTACGAGGAGCTCCCTCAGCCATTTCAATGGCTGTGATTCCACAGGACCACAGATCACTCTGGAACACAAAGAGATACGATTAGTTAGAGTCTGTGTGCTTCTCTGAGTAACACATGTGATGGAAATGACAGAGCAGTCTTCTCATTGGTCATATTAATGATTAAAACTATAATCTTTTCTATCACATGGATGATGCTCCTATTTGACTGGTTCCAAACTCATTCTGCACCATGAATCCCACTAACATCTGCGACCAGATGCAGTTTTGCATGCTCACCCTGTAATCGTAGGTAGCATCAGGGTTTTCGTCACACGCGATGACCTCTGGAGCCATCCAGTATGGCGTCCCGATGAAGGTGTTTCTTCGACCTACCGTCCGGTCCAGCTGAGCGCTCACACCAAAGTCCACTGAAAGAAACACGAAGCATTCAAATGAAGAAAACAGACTAAAACCGTTCAGATCCTGCACCAAGGCAAACTACAACTGTGAGAGGGGCCCCTCAAGTTAACTTGAGTCTGCCTCAGAGTGTAAAGGGTCAGGTTGCTGTATTTTAACCACGGTGGAGACACTTTGTTTAATGCTGTGTCACGGGACATTATTAAGCTAGGTAACACAGGATGGCCTGATTACAAGTTGCAACTGAATTGTGGATAATTAAAGGGAATAAAAACAACATTGATCGGTGGTTTCACACAAAGGTTTGGTGAAAAAGAAGCGATTTTTATACAGAAGTTAAAGCTTTTCTTTGAAAGTTAAAAACACTGTGGAGGCTGATTTACAGATCAGCACAACTGGACACTAAATCTCCAAAACTCAGAACAGATTCTTCTGTCTTTTTGTGCACATATCATAAGTGAAATCAAACGTCTAGGTAGTTTTGTTGCGAGAAATTATTGTGACACTGTAATCAGAAGAAATCTAAATAAAGACCAATTTTGGAGCTGTATATAGACCTTATGTTTCATAAGGATTTGACTACACAGGCCTGCAGCGGTGCGATCATGTGAAACATTCGAAAACAAAACACTGGCAATGAGAAAGCTCCAGTTGGCATCGCCACAGTGCTGACTCAGATCTGCTGGTGCAATCGCTTTTCCATGCACCGGTCCAGAACCACAGCGCGGGAGCACTTCCCGTCTACAGGCCCGGTCTAAAGCCAACTGACTCACCCAGCTTGACTTCAGCGTTTTCAGTCAGCAGCACGTTTTGTCCTTTGATGTCGCGGTGAATGACATGATGAGCATGCAGGTGAGCTAATCCCTGGTGGGATAAAATATAAATTAAAACAACTTATTAGGAACACGGGCTGTATCAGACGGTCAAACAAGTGTTTGTTTTGTTTAAATGCAAAAGTTAAATTATTTAAAATCATACTTTTAGCAACATTTCGGACACAAATAATATAATCTAGTGAAGATGTTGGCAGCAGACTGTGAGAAATAACTGACCCTGAGGATCTCTCGGGAGATGTAGGCGATCCAGTCTTCCTTCAGCGAGTTGCCCTTGGTGTTCTTCACCAGATCTGTGATGGAGCCGGCACCACAGAACTCCATCACCAGCTGGAGGTGAGAAAGAGATGCATTTGTAACACACACACAAACGCTCACCATCATTCTACCATCAGCGTAAGACGCCATGCAGCGTTTTACTATCGATACACCATTAAGACATTAGTTATGTATTACTGTAATGCAATATTAAGATTTCAAATGTGCTTTATTGTGTTTATTTACATTTATTACTTAATGATCTTCTTTATTTTATTTCACTTTAATGTGTTTCATTGCACACCTTTGATTTTGTCTAATTTTTCATTATTGAGCTATTCTAGCTTACTGGGCTCTGACAATCTTATCATGTTGTATTTTATTTTAATAATCCATCCTAGTTTATTTTAAGATTTGCAGCTTGTTGAGTTTAATGGGAAATTCCTGTGTAATATAGGAATTCCCCAAATTTGGGAATAAATAAGGTAGCTTATCTCATCGTATTAGAGCTACCTTGAGCAAACAGAGCAGTTATTGAGAAACTCAGTGGTCCCAGTTAACTTTGCATTTTCCTTCTGTAAGCCACCACGCCTCATGTGAATGCAAATCATCTGGAGTGCTGTGCAGCACTTCAGAGTATTCTTTCTGCCGTCAACAAGAGACGGCAGAAAGAATAAAAGGGAATGCGGAAGGAAAAAATGCAATCACTTCTACTAGTTTACCCTGTGCTGTGATTGAGACAGGAAGCCAACGGCTATTAGGAAATGTGGTTTTAATGCAAAAGAGAAAAGCATTAGCAAAACCACAAGTGTAGGAAGCTGGAGACAATACAAATACAGAAGTGCATCTGTTGAATCTCATGGGGTGCCCTCGTCACTGTTTTACAATAAATTTAAAGTTGGAAAGCATTTTCTGTGCACCTCAACAGGTGGCAGCTGTCATGCTGCGACCTGGGGGACTGATCCGATTCATTTTTAGTACTACATATGTGACAAACATAAAAAATCCTCAAACAAATATGTCAAGACTGGCTCTCTAATGGTCACTAAGCCTCTGATACCGTGTCTCTTACTTGCTTACTAAAGGATATATGCCTCATAAACACATAAAGTGATCTTCTTGAGACAGTAGTCTTAAGTGGTGTCAGCACAGAACCTGAATATCATAAAACAGACACACACTCTGTATGTCACCCCCACGCACGGCAGACAGCATGAATCCACAACAGTGGAGGCTGTAAACGGGGAGTGGAAGCAGCTGTAAAAACAAATACAGGACTGTGTTGTGAAGTGAGAGTGAGATCCCTCCTCCTCCTCCCCAGGAACAGCAGAGCCTCCGGGTCATAAAACGAGGTAATCCTGCCTCGGACAAACAACCAGCTCTAAATTTTTCCTGCTGCTGTTCTCTACTTCCTGATCCTCCCCACCTCTCCCTTCTCTGATTGACTCTCTTCCTTTTGTGTCTCACTTATGCACCATTTATTTAATTCCACAGTCTTGTTGCTCTTTTCTAGAAATCTGTTTTGTTTTTTTGTGTTGCTGTCATTTCTTTTACTGCTCTTCAAATATGAAGAACTGCATATTGGCTGTAATGAGGAAAATGCATAAAGCAACTTCAACTCCATATCAGCTGGAGAGCTTTCTGACTTCATGGTATGTAATATCTCTCTTATCTGTCATCACACAATCAAATAACTTTCTAAAAATAACAGTGTACACTTTGGCTGTTATACAGGAATCCCTAATATTGTTTAGTTTGTCTTTTTTTAGCCTGGCAAATCTTTTCATTACAGTCTCAAAATACCTTCTAACGTGTGATGATAACACACTGAATGTATGCAAAATCAAATCTTGTTACGTGATCTTACAGTTCCTGCTTGAATATGAATTTAATCCTACTCCGTCCCTTTGCTCAATAACTCCACAAATGTTCTAAATTAGGATTCTTCAAGATTCAGTTCATTAAGATATATATATATATATATATATATATATATATATATATATATATATATATATATATATATAAGTTTAAATTGAACCTGTAATGTGTGTAATACTGTGCTCGTTATAGAAATGGGATGTTAAACTCACCCAGAGCTGGTCATCATGGCCTGGTGGACTTTTCTTGATGAAGGCTCCGTAGTAGGTGGCTATATTTCTGTGATGGGAGTACTTCTTCAGCATGTTGATTTCCAACTTAATTTCCTCCTCTTCATCCTATGAAAAAAAAAAAAAAAAAAAAGGTGGAAAAACAGAGTTAGGACACTATCATTGACTGTGGATCAGCTGGGAAGCAATTATTTGAATTAACAGAGTAGATCCAAACAAACAGTCATGTCTATTAGTTCTGTTATCTGAAGGATAGGAACGAGGTACATATCACGCCCCCGTGTCCTGGCTGAAGAAACCTCTATTCAAACCCTAAAGACGACCTGTAATGACATGGTTTTGGCCCCGCCTGCACTCACTCCCTGTAATCACAATGACCCCGACTTCGATAGCCGCTCTTCACCGAGCCAAGCTGCGTAACAGGGCAGCCTTGTGTTATACCAGGAGGCACAAAGGTGTAATTTCGTCTTGCCAAATAGATCCCAAATCTGGGCCACTGTGAAAGGGTGCAACCTCCAATCCCTCACCAGGGGACAGCCCCTGGAGGGAAGGTCTGGCCCCAGGTTCAGGTGGCCTGGAACATGGGTGGCTCTTAGAGACAGAAAATGAACACTGCGCCATAGAAGCAGAGAGCGAGACAGCTTTAACAGGGGAAGAGAGCGTATCCCTCCCTGCCTGTTTATGTAAGAGACCACTGTTAAATTGTCTGTCATCACTAGGACATGCTGGACCCTCAGAACAAAAATGCCTGAGAGCTAAGAACACTGCTAGCAGCTCTAAGTGATTCATGTGCAGCTCAGGCTGCTCTGTGGTCCTGACACCTCTCACTGATGCGTCATCGCACAGAGCTCCCCATCCCCATCTGTGGATACCACCTTGTGAAACAACACCCTCCCAATCTGAGAGCCCTGGTGCAGTCTGGGCTCCCTCCAGGGACAGACAGCTAGCATGCAAGATTCGTGTCATTGTCAGGTGACACGATGCACACAGGTGGTGAGAGAATCCACAGAAACGCCGCCTGCATTCCAGTTGAAACTGTCCAGCTGCAACGTGGAGAATCTGCACTGCTTGTACGGCAGAGTTGTGGGGCCACCAACACCATGGTTGTGGGACGGTGCCAGATAAGCAGCCAGGGATGGCTCCATACCAGGTGTGTTAGCTAAGCCAGCCTCGTTGGTGTCATCCATGTACTCCATGCTTCCCAGCTCCATGTACTGTCAATAGGCAGGCACAGTGATATGGTTGGATGGCGGTTTGCTCCATGATGCAGTTCGCTTGCAAACAAATTCTAGGAACATGGGAAGATGAATTTTTGGCCCCATGGGCTCTGGTGGAAGGAAAAAATTCTACAAACTGGTGGAGGAGAGGGCCAGTGGCGAAACAGGGATAAAGAGACGCATCATCGTAGCTGGCCAGCGCAGTAGCAGCAGCACGCTGGGCTGACGATAGGCTCTCCTGCTCATCCTCTGACAAACCACGGCTAGTTCATGTGGTCAGCCCAGCTAACTGCAGGTACATCGACCAGATACTCCTCGACTTCGGACTCGGGCAAAGCTGGGGCCCCAGACTTGGAGAGGAGAGGGCCATGCTGTGCAACAGCTGTCTCTCCCAGCACTTTCTCCACAAACATCACCATTGTCTTTCCAGCGCTCAGACTTCGGGCTCAGTCAACACTCTCCGAGTGTGGACAATCCCCAGGCAGTCTGGGGGTATCAGTGTCATATGATAATAATGATAATGATCTTGAATCTGTAAATGTTCAGCTTACACACTGCTAAATATTGTTAATAAGGCAAAAGCATGCCAGAATGCACACACAAGTAACAGGAGCACCTGTAAGCACATACATGTAACACTTTTACAGCCAATCGGTGCCAACTGTTTGAAAGAACTACGGTAACACAGACATGATTTGAACGTGTATAAATTGACTGGCAACTGCTTTATCTATTGACGGCATTTAAAGTGCAGACTTTAAAAGTCTCAGCTGGGCTGTAAAAATGCCAAACAAAACAACGAGCAATCTAGAGGAATATTTACTATCATCTGCCAGACAGTAGTGTCAGCTGATGTATTCATAAATTAAATAGTTCTTATTGTGTGCAGGCTTAAATGTTTTGTTTTTTTGTCTGAAGGCTTGCAGAGCTGTTCTGTGCGCTTTTACAGCACCACCTTTTGCTGTGTTCCTGCATAGCAGATTTACAGCTGAGATCTACACAACTCTTAGTCTCTACTTCTCAAAGTCTTTATTTGACTCCTTATTTTAAATGGTAGGAAAACATTTGACTATGTTTGAGGATTCTTTGCTATGCAAGAACTGGTTTTCATACTTATATGAAAGTCTGGTCTCAGTGGGAAACTTATAAAATGGGCTGTAACTAAACCAGGTTGTTGTGTTGGTAGTGAAAACTAAAAGAGAAGCTAATTTTGCTGTTTTTTTGCATCTACTTGTGAAAGACAGGGCCAGGCAAGAACACAAACAGTGTCCAAAAGAAAATCTAATAAATGTATAGCCCTCCAAACAAACATGGAGACACAGCCTGAATTCAAAATGATAACTGAGCCAAACAACCCCCCCCCCCCCCATGTCTCCCCGTCACACTCACAGGATATTACAGTACAGGCTCAGACACACGTTCAGGCACATAACAAGATCAAGTGATTATTTCTCAATCACGGTGACAAAGCTGGGTGACATTTGTTCCTGAGTGTTTTTGCTTCAGCTGAGCACGTGCGTTTGATCTAGCGACCCAACCGGGAGTGACATGACGTGACATTTTCTTTCCAATGGCGGCTGCTTGATAAGCAGGAGCTGCAGCCTGGACTCCTTAGTAAACTGCAGCAGCATCATATGTCCACGGAGGAAAGGCCCCGAGGAAGTGCTGGGCAAACTGTTTGGCTTTTCATATCGAAGATGGTGACATTTTAACATGAACACTGCTGATGTTGCAACTCTACTAACCATTCTCTTTATTGTTGTTGCACTCTGGTTGTGTTGCAATAAGATTAAGATTTGCTCTGTTTTATGGAGAATATATGCAGAATCCTTTTCCACACAATAATCCAGGTACATCTTCATACTACGACATATACAAGGTAGAAACTTGTCAATCAGGTTGGCCTGCCCTCCCTTAACCCCGTTTACAACTCCAATAGAGACTGTATCACACAAAATGATGATCATGCTACTAGAAATTAGAAACTAAGATCATACAGTCATGTTAGGGCTGCTCGATTATGGCAAAAATGATAATCGCGATTATTTTCACTGAAATTGAGATCTCGATTATTTGATGATATTTATTTAACAATAACAATGTATTGAATAATGACTTTAAAGATTGTCAAAATTTAATATAAAATAGTGTGCAAATACTGATAACAGTGCAAATGTTTGCAATATAAAAAATGAATGAAAAATGTAAACATCTATGTTTAGTGAACTTTGCAGTGTTGCTCTGTGGTGCAGCTACGACACTGTAGCAAAGTTTACACACTGTGTCTACTAGGGCTGCCACGATTTGTCGACTAGTCACGATTACGTCGACTATCAAAATCGTCGACGACTGATTTAATAGTCGACGCGTCGTTTGAAGCTTTGTAAGATCCCAAAAGACGCAGGAATAAGTAGCAGGATTTAAGAGTGTAATAACGGACTGAAACAGAAGATGGCAGCATTGCATGTACAAGGATGCCAGCTGCCGTTAAACCCCGAAGAAGAAGAAGCAGCTGTGTCCCAGAATTCATAGCGCGGCCCAGCTTAGTTTCCAACAATGGCGGTAGCTAGTTAGTTTTAATATTACTCTTATTATTCTTTCTGGGTCACAAAATAAACGTTTAACATATTTTCAGGCGAGAATGTAGCTGTGTAAACCTCAAATATCTGCTCAGTTTATCAGGACACCACATATTTTCAAAAGCGCTCCGACGTTTTCAGAGACGTCTGTTACCCACTAGCTCGATAGCTAGCCGGGGGCTAGGTCACTAGCGCCGTGAGAACACCGGACTCCCGGCAAATTGTTTTCAAACCCACCGCCGTCTTTCGCGACTCAGGTTAAATATATATGAGTCACTTAGATAAATTAAAAATGTTATTGTTTGGCTTTTTTTTTAGTATTTTATTTGTTCCTGAGTAAATCGGTTTGGCTGAGATTAAAGTTATAGTTTTTACACAGCTGAATAAACGTCAAGCAGACAACTGATTATCAGAAGTGTGAGATGCTGGAGAATATACTCCGGTGTCCTGTTATATTTTAGATGGCAAGGAGTTTATTAGACCTTACCGAAACAATCTGCAAATTTCATTAAAATTGAATAAACTATCATCTTGTCTTTATTTTTAGTTAGCACCTTAAAAGCTTAAAGCTGTAAGCTAATGATAGTTATATAAGAGCAGATGCTGCTGGTGCAATAAGCTGTAGTTTTATGTCCAGTGGATGATGATCTGATTAGTCGACTAATCGCAAAAATAATCGGTGACTAGTCGACTATCAAAATAATCGTTTGTGGCAGCCCTAGTGTCTACTTGATCCACGTCTGACTCCGCGAACCCATAATGTTTCCACACCACTGAAGTTTTCTTTACCTCTCTTTTCAACCAACGGCAGTCACTCTCCTCTCCAAATAATTTCTGCTTAGCTTTCCGAGCTTCCCTTGGGTACTCTTAATTGTTGTGACGCGTGTTCGAAATGCAGAGAGGTGCGCTCGATTTGCCACACGGAGCAGCGCGAGAGTAAAGCACGAGGGGGGGGGGCTAATAATCGGCTCAGTCATTTTTAATGATCGTTGAAAGCCCAGATCGTAATCGTGATTAAAAGCAGCCCTAAGTCATGTGGAAAGTGTCTACTGAGGACACAGATCAAAGTAGCCGAGGGTGATTTTCCCATAAACGTCCATACAAGCAGACCTTTTGCAAACATCAAAGTCCCTCCCGCTGGCCGTTTGAAAGAATGCAGGTTTAAGGCACATGATGTTCACTTTTTAGACCCAGAAGGCTACCACCACTTCATATATTTCATCTATAATAATACAGTGCAAGACAACAATTTTTGTGGTGACCGTTTGGGGACTTTCCACAAAGAAATGGTTGTCCTTCGCTGGTAAAGAAGAACTTCATCACTCTGCACAATGTGTCTGGATGCTCTTTACCCAAGAACTTCAACTAATCTATAATCATACTACATTGTCTGTGAGTAATCTGGCAATCGGTTACTTAGACTACTTCCACACTAGCCCGGATAGACATGAAAACGGCCTTTTCATCTGAAAACGCTTCACACTAACATTTTCAGTCGTTTTCACAGAGTTGTGCGTCCACATTGAAACAGCCGAAAACGCTTACGTTCCAGTCCTGCGCATGCGTGAAGCATGTGAAACATGTGGAGTGACCTTTGTGAAATAGTAGCCCTTATTACAGTTACTCATTAACCTCCTAAGACCCGAACTCTTCCACGGCATGCATTTTTAATTTCTCTTTGATATTTGGGCTGATTGAATGTAAAAACAAAGAATTACCAGATTTTTTTTACCTTATTTTTGTTTTTAAGAAAAATAAGACCATATGAGGATATTCGTTTAAAATTTCGATAGAACAGTAGCAGTATAATGTCCTCGTAAGTGGATATCAGGCCCTTGTAGAGCAAAACTGAGTATTTTGGTCTAAATAACCCAAAATGTGATGACCATATATGTGGACACCAGGTCCTAGGAGGTTAAACCACTTACTGCCTTTGTTTGATTACTTAAGTTTTTACAAATATCCTCATACATCAGCGAGATGGGCAGATAGGAAAAAAAACAGTAATGTGTAATGCACATTTGCACATCGATCACCCAGCCTCTGTTTGAAAACAACAGAGTTTGAAGGTGGAAACGTCACGTTACTTGAAATTTGTGCAAGAGAAGAGCAAAAATGTGACGATGCAAACTATAGCTAGGCCACAAATAACCGTCAGGGTTTCCTAATATAGGGTTTCTAATATGCTTTAAAATATATATAATATAACATATTGTATGCTGTCACTTATTACATGTGTAAATGTTAACTATGATTCACGGCTCTCAGTGGTATAGGCTGTACACAGTGACTCACTGCACACGCAGAGATGCACTTAGGTCAATACAGCTCCTCTGTTCTGTCTGTACCACGCACAACATTAATTGAGCATAATATTAAATTACCCCGAACCCTACAAGTACCTGTTTAACAACCTTTCAAGGTAAAAACCCCCAGGCTATTTACTGCAGCAACCGGGATATCAAATCTCCCCAAACACCTGTAAATGCAACATTGCTAATGACAAGCTAGTATGGACTGACGCCTAACGTTAAGAATTGGTAAAGAAATTTGAGATCAGACTATGATGATCTCAACCACGAAAGCTTTGGTTTAACAGGTAAGTAAAAGAAGCAATGAGTACGTTCATTAGATTAAAAAACACTAAGAGAAACAAGAACCCAGAGCCTGTAGTTTACAAATCAAATACATTTCTGCACTGAGGACACCATCTCACACTTTCAGATGATTTGCTACCAACAGAAAATCTTCTAACCAACATCACACTGTAGTTACATAAGAATAGTGGCCAATTCACCATTGGTTTTACTGCAACTGTAATAAAAATCTTCTTCCTACTTGCAAGTTAATGCCGCTTGATGACTGCCAAGACCTTTATATTTATCCCTGCAGGTAGCTACCTCACTCTGTTGGCTGTCAAATTCAACTTTCTTGTCAAAGGGGATAAGAGTGGCTTTTTATATTTTAACGGCAGGTTCAATCTTATAAGTTGGCGCTGGAAGAAATTAAAACGTGCACGTCTTATCGAGAACTGCAGGAGCAACAAATGACAGGCAGCTGACGGCTGCTACCATTTCTGAATCCGACCCAGAAGTTAAAGGGCAGTTCTGCCAGACTTCAGCATTTAAAAGATAAGAGATGGGTTCACTGGCGACTCCATTGGGTAAATAAAAGCGAGCAGCTCAGTTTCACTATCTCTGATATTCAGAACACCCAGTAAACATCACGTTTGGATAACTGACAGCGCACAAGTTCGTGATCACTTTAAAAGAAGATATTTTCATGCTGTCAGTCATGTGGACAGTATTTCAGAAGCAGTGTTTTTTTTAAACTATTTAAATATTTCTGCACTTTAAGCAGCTTTTAAGTAAAGCTCTATATACTCTGTCACTTCCTGCAGCTAAAAATGAAAGCTAGTTTACTTTTAGCTTCCATTGGACAAATTTTCTGATATTTATTTTTACTTTAACATGCTGAGAGTTTTTAAGGACTTCAGCAGGAGCTTTGACTGTCATAAAGATGATGGGGTCAGTCGGTCAGACAGCCAGCAAGCCAATCCCTTGAGTCACTGTCCATCAGGCAGCCCGCTGGTTACTGCTCCAGCCAGGCAGCCGGTCATTTGGCTAGGCAGGCAGCCAACCAATCAGTCAGAAAGCCAGCAAACCAGACTGCTGGCCAGCTAGTCCTTCTGTTTATCCACTCATCAGCAGCAGGCCCGCAGTTAGCCAGCAGCCGTCCAGCTACTCACCCAGCAGGTGAGCCGGCCAACCTGTCAGTCAACCAGTCGGTTGGTTAGATGAGTAAATTATACTTTGAAAGTAAAAACAAAACTATAAAGGGTGCTAAAGGATGCAGAGAAAGATCCACACAGACACCAGTACCATCTATGGTCAACAGAGCATCCCTCGCCCACAAAATGTCAGTCATGTGAACATTTTTTGTAACAACTGAGAATAATTACAGATGCGGAGACCAGAGTGAAGGCGGAGGAACGCAGCAGGAACATTCTTAAGCATTACCCAATATGGGACATGAATCACAGCTAAAACAGCGGCTAAAGGAGACGAAGACGAGAATCCCCTAAACTGACAAAACACAACAGTGTTCAATACAACAATGCATCTATAACATGCACCTATTTTACACTAAAACACAGCAAAGACTTCAAATAGGGAATCTGAAATCACTTTTATTGATTCTGTACTTTAAATTTGTTGATTCTACTTTTGTTTAAAAAAAAAATTGCCAGAGCCAGCTAATCAAATGCATGCGATCTTTAAGCACTCACGCTTGCCAAAGTATTACTATTATCATCATTTACACATTATTATTATTATTATTTATATCATAACAACATTACTATAACCTTTGATAAATGATCAAAACAATTAATTTACAGTCAAGATTGGTGGTGATTAATTTAATATACAGTTATGAATGAATCATCATCATCATCAACATCAGTTTGTCCAGATCAGACACATAAACTGTGTGTGTGTGTGTGTGTGTGTGTGTGTGTGTGTGTGTGTGTGTGTGTGTGTGTGTGTGTGTGAGAGAGAGAGAGAGAGAGAGGGGATGAAAAGCAGGAAGTAGCCTGGATGTCAGGCCACAGCTGCTTTAACGAGCAGATGACATCACCCCCTCTCTTTTTGTCACATGTTCACCGTGTCTCCTTCTCTCCATCTTGTTTGCACATTTATCCTGTCCAGCCTCTGTCCTCCTTGCAACATCACTTCCAGTTGTCCTCTATAATGACTCTACTCTTTACTTTCACGTTCATCCATCCCGTCATTACACATCTCACCTCGGCCTCTCTCTTTCACTCTCGCCATCTCTCGCTCTCTGTCTCACTTTCCCTGATTTGTAGTCAGTCCTTCAAAACAAGGCATCCTGAAACTACTCATTATCATTCCAGGGCATGAAATGGTGGGGAGACTCTGTTGCAGCCATATTGCTTCTAAAGTATGACAGCACACAATTTGAGCAGCGCTCACAGAACTACCGACCCAGGGGAGCAGACAGCCGCAAAATGGAAGCATAATGGAAAATGGAAGCAGAGTAGCAGGGAGACTTCTTCAGAGGCCAAAAAAGGTTGACATCCCTCTAACAGACAACCGGGAACATGGAGAGACTTGTTCCAGGCATTACTGGGTTGGCTGTCATACCTGAAAATGCCCCCATGTGGATTCCTCATATATGAAGAAGGGTGATAGAGGGACAAAATCCACAGTATTAAAGTCTTACAAATGCATTTTCAATTTCTGCGTAAGCTAACACTGTGGCTCAGCAAGGAAACACTTTGAGAGAAGCTAAAAAGGCTGAAAGGATGAAAGATCCCAATTTGATTCATCTCACTTTTAGCATTGCTTAAATTAAAACTGTTGGAAATGGATTTATTTTACAAATTCTGCTTTAAACTGGTCTTTGAGGTTAGAATATATGAAACAATTGAGTTACATACATTGATTTATCACACTACATGTTATCAGTCTTTAAAAATGATCCTAGATTGAACATGAATAGTCTTAACCAAAGATATTCTAGATATTTCAGTGAATAAGTGAAAATGCTGACTGAAAAGCACTGAAAGTTGTTTCAAAGGTTTTCAGTTTTAACTACTTGGGAATATCTGATGAATATCTGCATCAGTTTGTATGGGAATCCTTCAATGATGTTGATGTTTCACTCTGAAGTGACGAGCTAAGTTTTCTCAAACCAGAATCGAGTTCTTTTGTTGAACACATCCAAACTGGAGGAACGATTTCAGAAACTTAAACTCAAAAGGTTCAAACTTGGAATTCAGTGTAATAGGTTTTATATTGCCAGACATTTCAAAATGTTTTATTATGTCATTCACTCTTCCACACCTTCCCACATTCACACCTCTGAGTGTACAGGGAGCAGTGGGAGAGGGAGGTGAGTGAGAGGAGAGAGAAAGAGCTCTCTTGGCTTGTGATGTCTTTCAGTTCATGCACAAAATTTACTGAGACAAAAGGATGCGAGGAAAAATGTCTAGAATAGTAATTTATTTCCCGAGGGAAGCGAAAGGCAGAGAGAAACATGCTTGCTGTGGAGTTTTTCCTCTAATCAAGATTGATTTTTTCCCCCCATTAAATTCTGAGTCCTGCTGTATTACATCAAGTCAACAGCAGCAGTGGGAGATGCAGAATGCAGCCATGCTGCAGCTACAATTCCCTCTCTACCTCTTCCGCTTTCTTTCCAATTTCCTATAAGGGATGATGATGACTTCACTCCCTGTCAGTTCTCTCACACGTTCCCTCATTTCGCAAACAACAGAGGTGGTGGCTGGTGAGAGATGGTGAATGATGGAAACGGGGGAGAACACAATGGGCATATTTGTGCCAGAAACTGGAAGAGCAAGGGTGAAAACACAAGCGAGGATGAGAAATTTAAGAAAAAGAGAGCAAGGAGACGACTGATGTAAGAATCTGGAGAATGGATGTGATTGAGCCTGCAAGCAGTGATAGCCCCTCCCATAATCCCACTGCACTTTACATGAACCTTCTCTGGAGGAAGGGGGGGCATTATCACTGATTTCTTCTCCTTATCTGAGCTTACTCTCTTATGTAATCGACAAACATCCAAAAAGACTTCTTACAATTAATCAGACAGCTGTACTACGGGGACAGACATTCCTAAAACGCAGCATGGGCACTGCTTTTCTATCTAAACTTAAACAGACTGCAAAAATAAGGATTCCTGCACAGGAGACATTAAACTGACGGACATTAAACTGCCAGTTGCTTTGGATGTACAAAGTCACCGGTGTGGCATTACTGGTCTGAAGTAAAGCACAAGGTAAAGAGTTGCCACCTGAAAGCATTACCACACAGTAAAAAAGAAAAAAAAGAAACAGCAATTACAGCTGTCTCAGGAAGCAACACACTACTGTCTCCAGCACGCCACACTACAACAAAAGCACATCCACACATCTAAAACGATGTAATAGCATTTTACAGGCATCACAAGAAACTGCGTGGTGCAGAGAAGCCTGCATACACCATCTCTCTCAGTCTTAAGCACAGGAAGCAAGCTCAGGCTAATTTCCTCAAAAGTAAATGAACAAAAAAAACTGTGGTAAGCAGTTCCAACCCTTTTGGAGAGAAAGGATGCAGTATTTCAGTGTCACATAAAAGGCACGAGTACTGCTCCACTTACAGAAACTTCTAGTTTATCATGTAAAAGCCAGGAGGAAGAGAAATCTATGTTAATGCCACTTTGACTGGTTTTGAAAAAACTACAATTATATCTGAACAGCGAGAATCTTTAATGTCTGTTTTCATCTTATTCACTCTGTGGGAGATGGAGAGGAAGACACAGATGTTTCTAGTCAAAACAAAAGCTTCAAATAAATTAGTTTTACCTGTTATAACCAGAACCAACTGTGAATCTGTGTGTTAAACGCCGGTTTAGCTTGCACAGCTCTACCACATTAGCCCAAATAAAAGACAGTGTTTCTGGGGTTTCAGAGGTTTGCAAGTCTGTGTTGAAGCTATTTGTAAATTTGGTACTGCAAATAAATATTTAGTTATAATTGATTTATTCTTCAATATTCTTTATTGTTAGCAGAAGTAAAACAACAACAAAAATGCTCATAAGAGAGCTTTAAAGTGCAAATCGGCACCCTTAAATTGCCTTTATAGTCCAACCAATCAAAACACAGACATGTTATGACTTTAAAAATGTTACATTCTGTCTGAAGCAGTCAAATATGAGTGAATGTTGCTAAAAACATAGTCTAAGAATAATACAATTATCAAACCAGAAAAAGTATGAAGTAATATGAAAATCTCTGTATGCAGCCCTGGAAGTTCAGCTGAGCACAGCCTGAGGAAATGTGTTCTAGCCTCAAGAAATCATCAATGCTGTTGCTGTTTATTGCAAAAGACGTGCTGCCAATAAGGAGCTGATGAAAGTCATTGAGTTACAAAGGCAATTTAGCTCTGCTGTAACCTTCACATTATGACAATTTGCATGAAATCAACATTTTAGTTTACAGTTATACCCGCTCATCTTTAGCGGCCTATTTTTCACACTCTCAGTCTTTTAATGGGGTATTTAAAGGTTTAACAGAAACTTTAAAGCAACTGAGGCTCAGAATGACTTGCTTATATCACAAAGCCCAACCTTGTGCACTGTTACTCTATAGCCCTACTGTTTTCTTAAGTGTCCATTTTTCACCCTCTCTCTCTCTCCCACACTCTCTATACAGAACAGGAAGTGGTATGTGGGTCAGAGCACATATGCAGAGATAAGCACAGGGAATCGAGAGCGTTCCCAGAAATGCACACACATAGGAAAGAAGATGTATAAATGGGAGGTTTTCCATCCATGACTTGTGAGTGCATGAAAGCTCCTGTGGTTCCCATCTCTCTCTCACACACACACACACACACACACACACACACACACACACACACACACAGACAGACATACATATGCATATATACAGTAACTGTTATACTGAATTTGCGTACATGTGCAGTATCTCAAATTTTCCCAATGCAAACAACTTCCTCTGCCTGACAGTCATTCTTGGCCGGTGTCCAGCCAAACAGGCTGTGTTTATTTTATAAAAATGGCTGAAACCGTGTGGAAAAGGGACCACTCAAAACATTTTGGTGGAACGGGAGGGAAAAAAGTAACTGCCAAGACTCCTCAACATGTGTATTTCTCTTCAATGATTCATCTTGTATGAATACATAAACATGTCCCCATCAAATGCTCTTGATCCTTCCTCGTTCCCTTCTTTTTGATCTCTGAGGCTGGATATGCAGATTTGTTCCTGCAGGCCACAGAGTTACACCCCGAGCTCGTGATTGCCGCTTTTAATGTTTTACCGTGAACTAGATTTTTCAAAGGCAACTTCAATATGCGGCATGTGAGAGCCCAGATGTGCTGAAGCTGTAGAGTAAGAGCCTTATGTTTGTTGAGAATACTGCCATGGACTGTATAACCCAAACTGCTTCCAGACACTGGTTTCCAGCTGCTCCTGGGTCATGATTATCCAGAACCAGCAATTTTGATTGTTTGTTGTAATCTTTTTGTTTACTGATCAAAACTGTCAAATAGGCCAGAATACTTGTTGCACTAATACGAATCTGACTTTAAAAACAACACAAAAAACATTTTTTTAATGAATTTCAGAATAACTATTTATAATCTATTAACAGTGCTATACAAAAGTCTTAAGCCACCATTATATAGTAATACGCTATAATAGTTTCCACAATTCTAATAAACTTGAAAGTCAGTATTTGGTATGACCACCTTTATTCTTCAGCACGTCCTGCACTCACTGCATTGACAGTGTGTTTGGGATCACTGTCATGCTGAAAAATGAAGCTGTTGCCAATCAGATGATTTCCAGATGGTATTGCACGGTGGATCAAAATCTGACTGCACTTTTCTACATTCACACGTCCATCAATGTTGACAAGATTCCCAACACCACTGGCTCGGAGGCTGTCATGCTTTTGGACAAGATACTCACTGTTGTACCTCTGTCTGAGTGGCCATGTCTGAAGAATACTTTGAAAGACCCTCCTAAAGGGTCATCAAAATGTGCTGGCAATATGTCCCTATTGCTCTCTTGTAACACAAGAAAAACAAATTTTCTTAAGGTATGCCATACTGCACCATCACAGTCTGCTACACTGCTTCCATTTATGGTGCACATAATGTTGTGCTTTAAAGCTTTTCCCTGTAAACAGCCTTCCAGATTCTGAGTGGAACCATGTTTTAGACAGCCCTGCATAAAGACACAGACTTTAACACTGTCGCTTTCATCCATAACTCAGAGGTGGTCCCAGAAGTTAACTTGGGAGGTGTTACAGAATGATTGAACAGATAATTAAAATTAAATACTCAACAAACAAAAAAAATCAGTGGCTGAAACACTTTCTTTTCTTTCCATTTCAGAATTAACTGATACTACAACATTTCTGAGGTCTCTAACAGTCCTGGAGGCTGATTACAGCACTACCATCTTTGTTACAAATGAGCTCTTATTATCACAGAGGACCAATTTCAACAAGGATAGAGTGGGATGCACATTAGATAGTAAGTCTTTAGAGATACAGATGAAACCAGCAGGGTCCTGAAAGGCAGACCGTACAATCCTCTTCAGTGTGACAGTTAACCCAGATTAAAGCTCTGTTGGTACACTCATTCCTCTTTAAGCCATCTGCAGGAACATTTTTCTTCTTGGCTCATTTGGCCATTGATTCAATGATGAGTAAAAAAAAACCCAAAAAACAAAAACAAAACATCAGCATGAGGTTACTTTAATAACATTTTCTGCTTGTATACACATTAAGGAACACAGAACTAAAAAGGCAGAAACAGCCCTCTGGGGCCCAGTTTAACTCTGTGGATCTCAAAACATTTACATGCACGAGTCTAAAAT